>NC_141879.1:194287500-194912500 GCF_056163025.1 Triticum urartu
ACATGATAAATCTCATCCAACCCATCACCGTCCAGCAAGCCTATGATGGAATTACTCACGCATGGCGGTGAGCATCATGAAATTGGTGATGGAGGATGGTTGATGATGACGACGGCGACGAATCCCCCTCTCCAGAGCCCCGAACGGACTCCAGATCAGCCCTCCCAAGAGGTTTTAGGGCTTGGCGGCGGCTCCGTATCGTAAAACGCGATGATTTCTTCTCTCTGATTTTTTTTCTCTCCGAAAGCAAATATATAGAGTTGGAGTTGGCGTCGGAGGGCATCCAGGGGGCCCACGAGGTAGGGGGCGCGCCCTAGGGGGGGCGCCCCCACCCTCGTGAGAAGGGTGTGGGCCCCCTGGTCTTCATCTTTGGCGAGGATTTTTTATTATTTTTTCTAAGATGTTCCGTGGAGTTTCAGGTCATTTCGAGAATATTTGTTTTCTACACATAAAACAACATCATGGCAATTCTGCTGAAAACAGCGTCAGTCCGGGTTAGTTCCATTCAAATCATACAAGTTAGAGTCCAAAACAAGGGCAAAAGTGTTTGGAAAAGTAGATACGACGGAGACGTATCAATTCATGATACTGACAAACACTACTTTCATGTAAGGCAGCCGCATGATAGGAGGATGGAATATATATGAAAAACAGGACGGCGTGACATATTGACATGTATGATGTATAAAGTGTAAACTAAGCACAAGGTGCTTGAACTTGTTAGAATCGATGCAAGCTAGAAACCATATGAAAGATGAAACCAATATCACTCTGCCAAATTAAAAGGGTGCCCTAACAAATGTATTTGACCAAATTAGAAGCAATACATGGCAACAAGCTAGAAATAATATGCAATATGCAACGAATAAAGGTGACTCATTGTAAGTGATTGATGCAGGATACAGAAAAGAGGTAGTTTCATGTAAGAATAAGGTTAACACATAGATGTAGTGTGTACCAAAAATAGGAAGGCATGTCATATTCACAGGTATAGTGTGTAAACTAAGAAGATGCAATTTACCCTAATTAGAAGCATTACAAGCTAGACACCATATGCAACATGCAACCACATATCACACTGCGAAGTTAGAGCAAGCACCTGTGATGGTGGTGTAGGGGAAGTGCGGTCTTCGGGTACAGAGCTACGTTCAATATCTTCATTTAGGCTTGCTGTTTCTTGAGAATCATGTGGAGAGGATGAAATTGCATTCTTTATAAGAGTATTGCGTCTCATATTAACCCACGCGTGTGACTGTCTCATCATAAGCGATAGACGCACGATACACAAGAACAGTAGTTTGATGTAAGAACATGGTGTGATAGGCAGATGTAGTATGTACCAAAAACAGGAAGGCGTGTCATATTCACATGTATAATGTGTAAGCTAAGGAAATGCAATTTAACAAATTAGGAGAATTGATGAGGGATACACAAGAAAAGTGCCTTATCATAAGATATAGTATGTACCAAAAACAGGAAAGCGTGTCATATTCACATGTATCATGTGTAAGCTAAGCAGATGCAGTTTACACTAATTAGGAGCAATACGAGCTAGACACCATATGCAACATGCAACCAGATATCACACTGCCAAGTTAGAGCAAGCACCTTGGATGGTGGAGTAGGGGAGCGGAGACTTGGACCTTGTGATGCACTATCAGTACAAGGAGAATCGGTAGAGATGCTCCGTTTACGCTGCTGCAGAGGACCACCATCATCGCCTTCCTTACTCTTTTCCTTCCTCTTTCTTGATTTTGCCTTGTCAAGTCAAACCCACAAGAAAAAGGAATAAAATTTGCTCTTCAGAACTCATTGATGCATGATACTAACAAACACTACTTTCATGTAAGACGAACACTACATATCACACTGCCAAGTAAGAGCAAGCACCTGTGATGGTGGTGTGGGGGAATTGCGGTGATCAACTAGAGAGCTACATTGACTATCTTCATTTAGCCTTGCTGTTTCTTGAGAATCATGTGGGGAGGATGACACTGCACTCTTTATACGAGTATGGCGTCTCACAGAAACCCACCCGAGTGACTGTCTCATCATAAGTGATTGATGAGGGATACAAAAGAGCATTAGTTTGATGTACGAACATGGTTAATAGACATATGTAGTATGTATCAAAAACAGGAAAGCATGTCATTATCAAAGGTATAATGTGTAAAGTAAGCAGATGCAATTTAACCAAATTGGAAGCAATACAAGCTAGACACCATATGCAACATGCAACCACATTTGACAGCGTGAAGTTAAAGCAAGCACCTGGGATGGTTGTGTGTGGCAATTGAGATCATCAACTGCATAGCTAAGTTTACTGTCTCCAACTGCTGACACCGCACCCGTTAGAGCGCTGGAACGCTTAGTGCTTATCTTCGAATTACACTGGAGCGACTTCTGTCTTTTCTTTTCTGCATTCATCAACACTGCGTCAGAGTCTGAAATACCCATGCATAAAAAAACAATAGTGTGAGTATGGGTGAAGTGTGTGCACAATTAGTGCAGTGTAAAGGTAGCAGATAGCAGGTCGGTGAGAAATAAATGACGGAGACATATGATAGCTCTACAACATGCATGGCACACTAAATTACTGCATGTTTCTATGAAAATAACAGTCGACTGAAAGCAAATTGGTTAGTCCATTTTTTCTGCACCGTCCGATGTACAAAGAATGGGCAGATCGCCTTCATCTACCTCCAGCGAGTCAGTGTTGACGATCTTCCTCGAAACGCCAGCGACCACCGGCCCAGTATTCCTCCCCTTCCTGCGCCCTCCCCTCGACCTCACCGCACCGCCATGCTTGGCACCGCCCCCAGCCATCCATTCAAGCCCCGCCGACCTCCAGATCGGGCACAAGCAGCTCCTGCGCCCCACACCCCTATGATAGACACCGATGCGCCGCTTCCCCGGGGAACAGGCGGACTAGGTGCTCTGCGCGCCTAAGTGGGTGCTGCTTCTTTTAATTGCGGTTCGACTGACCCTGAATTGAAATCCAGGCGGGCTACTGACCTCTAGCAAAGGTGGAATAATAAAAGGGAGGAAACCTTGTGCATTTAGTACCATGAATAAGATGCAGTAAGAAGTGCTCAACTAGTTTCTTTCGTGGGATGAATACGGTGTGAGCGGAGATGTAAGATTTGCACGAATAAGGGAAGAGGAGTACCTCTTTCTACTGGCAGTGATGTGTCCTCCTTCTGTTTTTCCGACGATCTTCTTGTTGTTCGCCGGAAACCAGAAGTTGTGGAGGACGGTGCATCCTTGGACAAACCCATGGCCAAGTTGTTGAGTGTGGTGCGGTGGCCGTCTGTCGGCGGCGGGGAAGCAGATCCGAGGCGGCGAACGACGGCGTAGCGGGAACAGCTCCGGTGCGGTGGACGGTTGCGACAGTGGAGCCGCAGCAGTGAGGCGCAGGACGGCGTGGTTGGAGTGGTTCTGGTACGGCGCACATCGGCGTCGGCGTCGTGGAGGCAGCTCTGCCTTGGCTTCAGCTGCTAAGTCCTTGAGGGCGTTGCGGTTGCGGTTGCATTGGACGACGACGTCGGGGTACCGGCTCCGGTGTGATGGAGGAGGGCGGCGGTGGATTGGCCGCTATGGGGTGGAGGACGGAGGAGTCTGGGGTTTTGCGGCTGGTGGAGAGGGCGTTTTTGCACCCACGGAGTATGAATGGGGAAACGGAGGGAGGCGGGGAACTAAGGGGGAATAATGTTTCGGTTTGAGACGCGCTTGTTTGAAATTTGGGGAAAGTTACAAACTTTCCCCCCATCTAAAATTTCGGACATATTGCGGGTTGGGGATAGGACAGTCATGTCAGGTGTCCCAAATGTGGGCGGGATAGATTCCGGCCGAGCGCATGGGTAGGCGCCCACGGCGTATGAATGCTTCTCTGGCGTCTTGGTGAAGTTACAAACCTACCCCGGTTTAGACCTTTGGACATCGGGCCGATAGGCTACATGGGCCAGAGTCAGGACAGTAATTTCCTACCACCAAAACATTAGTCTCGCGCGGTTTCGGGTGACCAGAGGCCTATTTGGCGCTTCGTTCAGGGCATCTTTGATTCACAGGATTGTCAAAATGAAGGAATAGGAAAAATGCAGGAATAGGGTGACATGTCCCATAGTATCCTAGAGGATTTGAAAGAATGCTTGATAGCATAGGAAAAACAAAGGAATTCTACAAAGAGGTTTGAGTGGATGGAAATTTTCCTCCAAAATGTAGTACAAATGGATCATATGGAAAAATTCCTAAGGATGCCAATCCTACGAATCAAACGAGCATGACAGGAAAAATTCCTAAGGGTTTAAATCCTCCAAAAAATCCTATGCAATTCCTTTGAATCAAAGGAGCCCTCAATATTTGGGAGCAGAAGCATTTAACGTTTTTGGTTCTCTTGAATTGAACTTTCAGGATTTGTCAAACTTCACAAATCTTTACTCTTGAAAATCCTAAAGCTACGATTATTTTGGAATGGAGGGGGCACATTTGAATATACATTGTACACGAGTATATATTAAAAAATATGCAACTTACCTGAGTTCATGCATGGTTCCAGATATAATCTCCTTGGTTGCAAAAAAAAGTTAGATATGCGTATGAATATATATAGCATGTTCAAACTCACAACAAAGATTGATGCCCCCTTTTACATCTGATTTACAAATGCCATTATCTCGGGTTCAAATAGATGAATGCACTTCCTATGAATTCGAATCTTCGAAACCCCCTTTATGTTGAATTCGACATGTATTCTATTTCGTAGCTAGCAATTTGGAATGTATCCATGCAAGTGACAAATGTATAAAGTGCTTCACACTAACAACATGGAGTGCACTAATTAATGTTTATATATGAATTGCAAAAGCATCCATTGCCTGTATTTCAAACCGCTCTCACTCTATGGATCGATAATATGAACTAAACACATGCACATGCTAGAATTCAATTGCAGTTGAAGAAAGATCCTACTCCTGGTACTGTATATTAGTGATAGGGGTGTGTACAAAGTACACGTGAATACCAGGCATTGTGCGTGTGTGTATACTATCGACGAACTAGCCCCCAAGCTTGTATAACATACTAAGGGCCTAGGGTTACAAATCATATATAGTCGGCTTATCACCAGTGGGGATAGAGTCCTCCGCGACTCTGGTAGCTTCGTGTTGTACGCCGAGTCCTCCACATGGGTCTTCATATAACACGTCTCGGTCCAACCTATATGTGGCGCAGGATGGAACCGACCCATGAGCCTTCATGTTGACCCACCACAACTAGAAATGATGTGCCCACCACACCACACACGCAATCGGCCACTAAGAAAATAAGCATATACAATAGTACAACGGTATCTAGCTCACGATACGTCTCCATATTTTGTTGATGACACTGACGGACTTTGCATTTGATGCGTGCTCCATATTTTGTTGACGAAACTTACGGTCATTGTATTTGAAGCGAAAGCACGATATGGTCACTGGACTTCAGAATAATCTCATCACGGTCACCACATACATTTTGTCGTGCTAACCAACATGTGGTTGGATGGTTAGAGGACAGTGGTTTCTCGAGCCCACCAAGGTTAAAGTCCCGGTGCTCGCATTTATCTTGTGTTAATTTCAGTATTTTCCGGCGACGTACGTTCAGTGGGAGGAGACGTTCCACTCGACTACGAGGCACCTATGGTGACTTCGTAAAATCTCAAGATCATATATGCTGGCCCACTCTCTCGAAGGTGCTCATAGGGGTAGGTGTCGGGGATATACCCCGCGGTTTACGGCGACTCCCTTGTGATGATAATGAGATCTAGCCTCAAAAAGCATGTAGGGTTGTTACCGGATGATGTTTCCCGGGGCCCGAAGCTGTCTAAACCCTTGTCTTGTGTTGCGTCTCTCAATTCCGCTCAACCCCTCTCAAGCTACCACATAGATGTGTTGGCCTCACGACTAAGTCCTCACACTAAGGACATCTGACGTGTTAATTCTACGACAGTTGGCGCCCACCGTGGGGCCTGCGCACGGTGGTGTTGCATTCTTGAAGGGTTCTCTTTAGGGTTCGAGAAGCTACGACCCGCCGGTTCAACAAAAATCGGCAGGGAAATTCACATCAACAATGAGTTAATCAGCAAAGATTGACGAAGCGTTTTGCAGCGGAGGATATGAGATTAAGATTCATAGGGATTTTTTGGTTTTGCGTGCGGTGCCTCATGTGTTGCAGGGCGTCCCGTCAAATCCGAGCGCAGATCCCTTTTTCCTACTGCAAACTAGACCGGACAAGAGTCTGATTCGGTGTCATCAAATAAACGGGGCTTTGGATAGCTGCGCCCCGGTACTGACTCGGCCTCGCCATCACCTTAGAGACGACCTCGAGCCGACCGCGCCGCAACCCGCTTTTGCCTCGCATCAATACTCCGCTAAGTCTAGCCATAGTGGGGGTAACTTAGATAGTAACTTAACACATCCCAAGACAATTTTGCTTATGTGGCAAGTGTTTAATGAGGAGAGAGGTGTTTGGAGTAACATAATATGTTACTGTAACATAGCGCTTCCCGAGGTAAAATGAGTCTATAAGGCAATAAATGAAACAATCTATGACACTACTACTAAGATACTTTGCACTATGGAGGTAGTAACTTAGACTAGTGTCATATGCATGACACTAGTATAAGTTACTCCTCACTATGACCAGCCTAAACCGGCCGTCACTGGCCTCTTTATCAACATGGAGTACTAGTTCTGCTATTAGTAAAATGTGTGCAACTCCCGTGGCATGCGCCCCTGCATACTGGTTGTCAGGTTGCCGCTTCACATGGGCGTGTCAAGACAGAGACAAAATCGATCTAGTAGTAGTGATTCATAAATACCACGGGAATCAGTGATCCAGGAGGAGCTTAACATTGATGTTTGCAGAGACAAAATCGATCTAGTAGTAGTGATCCAGGACGGAGGTGCAGGAGATGGGTGTCTTCTCCATGGTGGAGCGCCGGGAGATTATGGAAGCCTCCTCTGAGCCGTTTGCCATAATTCGCCACTTCTTTAGACGTGTCGGGCCTTCCTCGGCCTCCTCTGCTGCTGAAGACTGGCGCCGGGTTATTGCCGCTGCAGAACCGGCATTGCCGTGTCCACTTTGGCGCATTAAGCCGCCATACCTTTCCGCTGCCATAACCCACTGCCGTCGCACAGGTTGTCACCGTCCCTGCCGTGGTTGGGTCGCCGCCGACGGACCGTCGACTCCCTAGCCATCCGAGCCACATCTGCTGCCTTCGCCGCAGCAGCAACCTGTTATTGCTCCCGATTGAGTCGCCTCCGTGTGCGTGGAGACGCAGTCCTGGTGTTGAACCGGCGCCTGATCAATTTGACACAGCCTCATTGCTTTGAGCCGGCACCCCCGAGCTACCATCTTCCAATCGCCATGTCCGTGGACCGTCTTGAGATACAGCCGCTTCCTATGTTGAACCGGCCATGTCTGTGCGTCATTCCGCCTGGTGCCCTGCTGCCTTGACCCGGCTGCACCGTTTCCTTCACAGCCTCATTGTGAGTCACCACCCGCATCAACCCGTCGGCGACCCCTGCACTGGCTCCGTCATGCATTACCGCGGCTTTGAACCGCCATCGCCGTTTTTTCCTCATGATGCCCTGGGTCACTACGTTGGACGCCGGCCCATCTCCGCTTCCTGAACCGTCTTGAGCAGCCGCGAGTCTCCAGTGAACGGTTCTGACTTCCGCCGGTTCACCTTTTCTGCTACGGGCTCGGCCAATGTGACCCATCTTCTGATTGTTGCCCCACCGATCTGTGTTGAGCTATGGTGTTATTCTATGGAGATAACGGGTTCAAGTGGCAGGAGGCCTGGTGATTAAAATACAAGGTTGGAGGTGGGGATGCCAATAATAAGCTATTCTGTGGAGATAACTCGCAACGGGTGATTGACAGCGCGATTTGCGGATCCCATGGAGGATGACCATGCGCAATATAAGACGTGCCAGGAGGCGGCTTTTGGGGATTCAAATCCCACCTGCCCATCCACAGCCGTTTCGGTGCGGGTCGCCAGCGCCCAATCCGCTGCCGTGGAGGAGGCCCCACTGGATCCGCTGCTAGACAAAACCGCATAGGGATTGCCACGGTCTTGGACGAGCTGCAGCTAGCGACAACGGAGAGGATTGACAAGCCTTCAGCTGATTTGGTGGATCCGGGTCCCAGTATACAGGAGGCTGGTGCTGGTTTTGAGAGGGCCGATGTGACCGCGCCACATGCATGCATGCAAGTGGCGTTGCATGGCGGCAATGATATTGATGCTGGTGCAGTTACTGTACAGCGCCGCGAGGATAATCTATCTGCGAAAGAAATTGCAGCGCTTGGGAACATCAAGGCGTTTTGCGCTGGATTGCTTAAAAAACTTGCACCGCCGCTTCTCAAGGAGTTTGAAGGTCTGCGAGGGGTCAAACCAGGACATGACCCGTTCACCCCATGCTGCACAACTCGGTCTGTCTGTGCAAGTAGCTCTAGGAAGACAAAGGCCTCGGCAGCTGAAACGGTGCTGCTTAGAACCTTGGGTCTGGGTTGTGATGATCTGGCAGTCTCGGAAGATGCGCTAGGTCAGCTCCGTACTGTTTTCGACTCACCACTCCAGGCAGTGGCGGAGGTAGGGGGTGGACAGGGTGGGCCATGGCCCACCCTAAGATATGGAAATAGCCTCTATAGTACTGTAGCATAAAGGCCAAAAAATAGAAGAAAAGATAAATATATATGTAGATTACACTATTGGCCCACCCTGGCCCAGTGGGCTAGGTCCACCACTGACTCCAGGAGCCGCAGTTGAGGGCCATCGCGGCTATCTTCGGGAAGGCGATACCGCTCAACCTCACAGAGGAGACAGGGATGGCAGAGCCGATCTCGGCGCAGTAGGCACGTTGATGCCGGTGGTGTTGGAGGCATTTTGTTCCGATGTCGTTCAACGCTTTGGAGTTAGTGTGTTGGAATGTTAGAGGCCTTAACGGTCCGGCCAAAAGGAAGGCGCTTAGGGGTTTTGTGGATTCCACTCGCGCGGCGATTGTTTGTATCCTAGAAACTAAACTTGAGGTGGTGGACACCTTTGTAATCCTGCAATGCATGGGGCCGAACTATGATGGTTTCACTTACTTACCAGCGTCGGACACGAGAGGCGGTATCTTTGTGGCATGGGACATCACACGGGTCCTCTTGTCGAATTATGTCAATGACTCCCATAGCATTTCGGCGTACGTCTCGCCCAAGGAGGGAGAGCCGTGGTGGCTCACAGTAGTATATGGGCCTCAAGAAGATGAGCGCAGAATTAGCTTCCTTAATGAGCTTTCGGAGCGTAGATCCCTATGTCCAGGGCGATGGCTCGTCTTGGGAGATTTCAACCTCATCCTTTATGCGGCAGACAAAAACAACTCTAACTTGGACAGGAGAATGATGGGGAAGTTCAAGCGCTTTGTGGATGATAACGCGCTCAAGGAGCTCTTTTTGCATGGACGCAAATTCACGTGGAGCAACGAAAGGGAGACGCCCACGCTCACAAAGATCGACCGTGCTTTTGTTTCCGTAGATTGGGAGCTCGACCATCCGGAGTGCTAGGTGCAAGCACTATCTACCGAGCACTCCGATCATTTCCCACTCCATCTTGCTCTTGAGGAGCACATGCATGCCAGAGGGAGGTTCCGTTTTGAAAAGTTCTGGGTCAAAATGGATGGATTTTTGGATGTAGTCAAGGAGGCCTGGGTCTGTGATCCGGATATCACAGACCCGTTCTTGCGCTTAGACATCATGCTACGAAACACACCACGAGCACTTGCTACATGGGGGCAGAAAGAGATCGGGAACATAAAGCTGCAAATTGCTATTGCGAACCTAGTCATCATGCGGTTTGATTGCGCTCAGGAGAGTCGTAATCTGACTGAGGAAGAGAGATGGCTTAGACGAACCCTAAAACAGCTTGTACTTGGGCTGGCGTCCCTAGAGAGGACTATTACGCGACAGAGGTCAAGAATTACATGGCTTCAAGAAGGGGATGCTAACACGCAGTTGTTCCACCTGGTAGCGAATGGGAGACATATGAAAAACTGCATTCCTTCCTTGACCATGGATGGGTGCATCATCACGGATCAGAAAGGCAAGGAAGAAGCCTTCTACAAAGCTTACAAGGACCTGCTAGGCAAGGATAGAGCCCGAGATTTCACACTTGATTTGGAGGGGCTTGGTGTCATGGCCATTGATCTTTCGGACCAAGATCGCGTGTTCACTGAGGATGAGATCTGGGCAGTTATCAAGGATATGCCTTCAGATAAAGCACCTGGGCCGGATGGGTTCATTGGCATTTTCTTCCAAAAAGCGTGGGAGATTATCAAGATGGATCTTGTTGCTGCGATTCACAAGTTTTTCCTTGGCAATGGAAGGGGTTTTGGAAGGCTCAACCAAGCTCTGATCACCCTAATTCCGAAGACACCGGATGCTTGCGCGGTGTTTGACTTCCGACCTATTTGCCTTGTGCATAGTATGCCCAAGATAGCTTCCAAGCTGTTGACTGCCAGGCTAAGACCGCGCATGGGAGAGCTAGTACAGATGAACCAGTCCGCATTCATTAAGGGAAGATGCTTGCATGATAACTTTCTCTTGGTTCGGCAAATGGCGCGCACGATGCATAGGAGGAAAGCCAAGGGAGTGATGCTCAAGCTTGACATAACCAAAGCTTTTGATTCACTGGCGTGGCCATTTCTGTTTGAGGTGTTAAGAGCCAAGGGCTTCTCGAAGCGCTGGATCTCTTGGATTGCGATCTTCCTCACCACCGCTAGCTCGAGGGTGCTGGTGAATGGATGTGTTGGTGACAAGTTCATGCACGCTAAAGGACTAAGACAAGGGGACTCGATATCTCCCTTGTTGTTTGTTATTGCCATGGACGTGCTTACGGCCATCATCTCCAAGGCGCATGAGGCACGAGTGCTTAGTACTATCAATGGATGTATCCCAATGCAGCGCTTGTCCCTGTATGCTGATGATGTGGTGCTCTTCATAAAACCAACATGGCCAGACCTCATGTGCGTTAAAGAAATCCTTGCTATATTCGGAGTGGCATCTGGGCTCAAAGTCAACTATTCCAAATCTGCGGCAATCTTGATCAGAGAAGAAACTGAGGATGAAGAGCTTGTTAAGTCTGCACTGCCATGGAGAATCGACACCTTTCCATGCAAATACCTTGGGCTCCAGCTTAGCATCAGGCAACTCAAAAGGTCAGAGTGGCAGCCAATTGTTGACACGGCTCTCCACATCCTACCAGGATGGCAAAGGGGTCTCGTGACGAGGCCGGGGAGGCTCATTCTTGTCAATCAAGTAATGAGGGCACGCGCTACACATCATCTCGTGATAGCGGAGGCACCTAAATGGGCTCTGGAGAGAGTGGATAAGGGGTGTCGGGCATTTTTCTGGGCCGGAACCGAGGCGGTGAATGGAGGAAAATGTGTCGTCTCCTGGGCTAGAGTATGCAGGCCTAAACACTTGGGAGGCTTGGGTGTCATTGACCTGGCTAAGCACGGTATCGCTTTAAGACTCAGATGGGAATGGCTCAGACGCACTGATGATTCTAGGCCGTGGCAAGGCCTTAACCTGACCTCGGACAAAAAGGTGGATCAAGCTTTTGGAAGCCTTGTCAAATGGGAAGTTGGTTCAGGAGGCAAGACCTTGTTCTGGAAAGACCGATGGATACATGGAGCAGCTATTAAAGATTTTGCACCCTTCGTTGTGGCAAAGGTGCGGACACAAGTGGCAAACAGGAGACTTGTGCGAGATGCGATGTGCATGCATTCATGGATGGACGATGTAGTGGGTGACCTATGCACTGAGGGTCTCGCCCAGTTCATCGGCCTCTGGGAGATCCTCTTGGAAGTTCATTTGGACGCTCAGGTCGAGGACTGCCCCATCTGGGCTTGGAACACGTCCGGAGTCTACACGGCATCATCTGCGTACAAGATGCTATGCGAGGGAGGAGTCAGATTCCACTGCTTCGGAGCCATATGGAAGTGTTGGGCACCACTTGCGTGCAAGCTATTCATGTGGCTTGCGGTGCAATATCGTTTATGGATCTCGGACAGGAGAGCTAGGCAAGGATTGCAAGACCAAGCTTCAAAATGTTACATGTGTGACCAGGAGGAGGATACAGTCGACCACATTTTGCTGCAGTGTGTGTTCTCGCGGCAAGTGTGGTTCCGCTGCACCACTAGGATGGGTTTGACGGCCTACATATGCCCAACAAATGACTCAAGATTGGTGCAGTGGTGGACGGATACGAGAAAGCGAATGGATAAGCAGTCTCGGAAAGGCTTTGACACCCTCGTGATGCTAATCTGTTGGACGATATGGAAGCAAAGGAATGCAAGGGTATTCGGCACGGGCATAATCAAGAACGAGTGGGATACGGTAGACTCTATCTTCGATGAGTTGAGGACTTGGGCCAAAGCAGGAGCTTTCGGAGGACAACTGATCATAGAGTAGTCGAGTAGATCTAGGGAGTGGTGTGGAGGCTTGGTTAGGGTCGGTTTGTGACTCCTAGCTAGCGATGTGTAATCTCTTGTACATATTTTTCTTCCTTCTATAAAGCTAAGGTACGCCATTGGCGTACCCTCAAAAAAATTGTATGCGTGCCACATCAAAAAGCAAATCATGCCAAAAGTGGGAGGGAGCAAGCTCTCACACAACAAAACAAGCTAAAGGATTCACGGTCTGAGCTAAGTGTGCTTGATTGATGGGAACGACCCATTTCAAAATTTGATGGATAAGTGGTTAGTTGATTGGACGTGAAGGCTTTCACTCGGTCAACAGTTACTACCTTCGAAAAATATATCAGGTGATCCTGTCCTATCTATTTCATCTGTGTACAATAATATGTTTCGTACAGTTATTCTGTCTTGCAATGTTTATGCAGGATAGTTATTTGTGACGAAAGTAATGTTATACCACGGATACAGAGCACGTACCAATATTCTTTTGTACTAGCGCTTGTCCGTGTCGTGATGCTCGATGGATACATACCTTCACCGTGGTGATGATCAGCTCTGCGATGGATAATTTACTAGCTTGACATATCAGGTGAAATCCATCCAGTATATTTTTTATATTTTTTTCTTTAAAAAGAGAAATCACTCCGGCTTGCAAGGTTATCTAAATGCAGGACCTTAAAACCGCCATATTGGTGCAAATTTTAAGGCCATTAGAAAATTTCCGGCTTAAAAAGAGGGATTCCGGTTTAATATCCGGTTTAAGGGAAAGTTATCTCCCACCAAGCTTTGAAGCTCTTGATAGCCGGGTCAAAATACCAGTTCAAGAAGAATTTATCTCTTGCAAAAAGTTAAAGGTTGCCAAAGAGGACCTGCTGCTCTGACGCGCGGTTCAAACATGGGTATCCCGCCTTATTGGCTTATCATATTATTTTTTACATGGGGGCTTCAGCTTACAAATCGGAGTTCTGTCCATTAATCCGGCTATCATGCCACAACAAAGCTTGGGAGCTTCACACCCAAGGGGCCAAAGAGAGTATTGTTGCTAAAGCACAACTCAAACATAGGCACCCATTGAGCACAGCTCACAAAGTTACTTGGGGGCTCTTTGTGCAACGCAACAAAGAGTTTGAAAGGACCCTTGTAATTGGGTATCGACCCACGGCTTGGAAGCCTGGTGTATTCACCTAAAACCCTGGGTTAACCTGCCTTCATCAAGTAAGCCACTCCTATCCATGTAATCCTGGCATGACCCGCCGAACATTTGACAGTTACTCTCATTGAGACCCTGAACTTGTCAAAGTTAAAACGATGATTGGTTAGTTGGAGGCCCATCTTAAAAGGCTTTGTCAAATGGTTTAACTCAGAGGCCTGGCAGCCCATGAAAAGCCTCGAATTTGGGCCTGGCAGCCCTTGAAAAGCCTCGACTACATGATTTTATTTGCCTTTGTCAAGATTTTTCTCTTTTGATAAATTTTATGTTGAACCAGTGTCCTTTGACCCAGGATGACTATCAGTTATCAAATTAACCCGGTGTTCGTTAACCCGGCTCGGCTTTCAACTACAAGTTGTCAGTACATAATCACTTATAATCCGGTGTTTATTGACCCGGCCTGGCTTTGGACTATAAGTCGCCAGTATATGTTTGGATTGCGCCATTGGAATTATGCGCTTATAAATCATTGGGTATATTATTCAAATAGCCAACATGGCTGGATTTTAATTATGGTTATTAATAACCAGTATTATGATTAAGGTTTCAAAGTCGCTTTAGCGCAAATGGCTATCATCTTATCAATAGATATGATTTATTCTACAATTGAAGGAATAGTCCCGAGTTGCTGCAAGCTTACGACCCGGCACTTGGGGGCTACATTATTTCAGTTGAAATTACATTAAATACACAAGTCTCATGTCGCTGCAAGCATGCACCATGACACTTGGGGGCTAATGCAAAGTCATTTTTTTGCTCACCTTATTGAAGACCCGACTCATCACATGGTAATGAGCCGGCCCTTGGGGGCTACCAATTGCCTCTATCAACAATTTAAGGTACAAAGCTTTTTTCCATTACATTGAAGGGTCCACTGCTCAGTTGGTAAAGCACAAGGCTCTTAACCTTGTGGACGTGAATTCAAGCCCCATGATGGGGGTTACATCATATGATGTTATTTTCATTGAAGAATATATCAAAGTCCCAGCTCAATATTATCTTACTGAGCCGACCCTTGGGGGCTACACGTTGATGATCAAAGTTTACAATATTATATTTACAAAGTCCTTGCTCATTATTGCATAATGACCCAGCCCTTGGGGGCTACACTGGTTGAAGTTTTTATGAGAATAAGGCAATTTCAAGTCCCAGGTTGCTGCAAGCATGACAACCCGGCACTTGGGGGCTAGATATGTAGAATACTCAATTCTGACTAGTGATTGATGAACAACCTGGATTTCTTCAAGATTGTGATATTCATATTGAAGCAAGTCTTAAGTTGTTGCTATGCTACCTTCTTAAGACTTGGGGGCTACAAGTGATAGGCATATAAGAGGTATATTTTCAAGCTTCCTGTTAACTACAATTATGACCTGGTGCCATCAATATTTATAAACCGGCAAGTTCAAGTCTTAAACCGGCAATTCTACATTCTCAAACCGGCAATTTCTACATTCTTAAACCGGCTGAAGATCAAATGAGTATTTCAAAGGCCAATATTTTTGTTAAGCATTGGGAGCTGAAGTCAAAGGAGTTATTCTTTACAATATTTCACTATGAAAAACCGATGTCAGCAAATTGATTATGAAGCTGGTCCATTGACTCGGATTTTATAGAAGAAGGAAGTGACAAGGACTTAAGGATAATCAAGATCAGTTTAACATGGATAAATCCAAATTAAACTGGGGGCTAATGTCGGGGATATACCCTGCGGTATGACCCGGCTGGAGTTGTAAACCGGCTGGGATTTGGTAAACCGGCAGATGGTAAACCGGCGGAGAGTTAAGACAGAGAGTCAAGACAGATGGCTAAGACAGACGGTAAACCAGCAGACAATGTTAAACCGGCAGACGTTAAGAATCCCAGGAAGGGAAGTCAAAATAGTTTAAGTTAAAGTCCGAGTTGGACTCCACATGTAACCCGCCCCTTCAATATATATATAAGGAGGGGAAGGGCTCCTCAAAGGGGGACGAGAAAGAAACAATCTCTAGGGCTAGACACAACTAGAGGAGAGCCGGTTTACGGCGACTCCCTTGTGATGATAATGAGATCTAGCCTCAAACAGCATGTAGGGTTGTTACCGGATGATGTTTCCCGGGGCCCGAAGCTATCTAAACCCTTGTCTTGTGTTGCATCTCTCGATTCCGCTCAACCCCTCTCAAGCTACCACATAGATGCGTTGGCCTCACGACTAAGTCCTCACACTAAGGACATCTGACGTGTTAATTCCACGACAGCAGGGTTCGTGTGTGTGCGCTTATAGCGGTGCGTGCTTGCGCGTATATATGAGCCCTTGCGTCTATACCGTGTTAAACAAATACATATCATGATTATACGGTCACTGGCTCACCCGTACAACTCCGTATTTTGTTGATGACACAATCAATTGACCAGTCAAACGTTCCACGCGGCGCAACTAGTGTTGCACCATCGGGGCGAATAACCATGGGGCCCACCTGTCAGCCCGTATATGAAAGAAAGAAATGGTAGTTTGAGTATGTACTATGTTAATAAAATAGGAGTACATTTTAGGGTGATCATATGGTCACTGGCTCACCATACAGCTTCGTAATTTGTTGATAACACGATCAATTGACCAGTCAAACGGTCCACATTCAGCAGCGCTCATTACCATAGGGCCCACCAGTCAGCGCGTATATGAAGGACAAAAATGGTAATAAATGAGTGGTTTCGGGGAGGGCGGGCCGGCCGCGGGCGGCGGGGGCTGGCGGTTCGGCCGGTGGTGGCTGGCGGCTCTGGGGGGTGGAGTTTGATGATAAACTGGAGGCCCTTGATTTTGTATCCAACGGCTGGAAAATCTAATGACCAGAGATGAAAAAGTCAGTCGACTGACGTGTAGCCTCACCCCGCACGTACACATGCACGCACGCAGGACACGCACACAAGACACGCACGCATGTAAGCGTGCAACACTGACACGTACACACGCACGCATGCTGGCATGCAACACTGACACGTACACATGCACTCACGAACACACACACGTACGCACCCATGCATGCAACATTGAAATGTACCCTTGCACACAAGCAACACTCGCACGCCTGCATGCACACATCACACGACGCAAGACACACGTTCAACCTATACGTGCATGCACCCTTTGTTAAGGACATGGATTGTTACGGGTATTAATCAATCTTATCTGTGATAAGCAGAACATTGATGTTTGCAGCGGTCTTTATGAATCACAACATATCGAACGGGCTATCAACATAGTAGGCTTGTCTACATGAAAAATATGACGTCACACTCAATGAACAATCATCGGTTTATCAAATGCCCGCTTTTGACCGCCCTGGCCCACCAAAGGTTCCTCTGCTGTGTGCTGCCTGCGTTGGGTCACTGACATGCATGCCATGCACCCAAAGAGCCCACATGTCAGTGGAAGAACAACGCGGTGTCCTAGGTCAGAGTCGAGGGCGCCACTCGCGGCACGCCTGGCTGAACACGCCTCCGTGTCGCATTCAAACGCCACCATGAAACCCGCCCGTGTGGAAGCTGAGAAACCCACTCTGGACACACGTCCATTCATGACCGGGCCGCTCCCCTATCTCCTCCACCATTTTGTCCACTCTTACAATGGCTTACGAAGAGTAGTTATTCCGCATCCAAGCCGGCTGGGTAGCCCGCCAGATACGAGCTATGCAGCTCGCTGATCCACCTCCCTCCCCTCACCCGACGGAGCCAGTTGCCGCCCCAAGCCGTGGAATTTTGCCATGTGTTGTTTTCATGGACTAGCAAGATGCTCGTGCATTGCACGGAACATCAAGATGCATTTTTTTACAAACTCCCGCATGCACACAAGGGATAATTAATGTCCTCCTTTGCTAGTACCACGAGGCAAACACCATTAATATTGCATCGATTAGTGTTAGTGGCCTTGTATATATGCACATTGTAATTTTGATAGTGGCCCCTTGTATATAAAAATGGAGGGAGAAAGATGAGAGATAAGGTGAGGAGGAGTGGGCGTGGTGGTGACTGGTGGTCGCACTGGGCGGAGGCATGGGGATGGACGGCACATTATGTCTAGGTTTGTATCTCTCTCACACACACCCACGTAGGTGGGGGACGTGCATGAAGAGAAGAGGTGCACGCACGGCGCACGTACTCCCGTCTCTTTCCCAACCACACCCGCGCGGGTACACGGTGGAGCTCATTTCTGTACGAAAAAGGCAGCCCACGTGGTAATTTGGCACGTGTATTGGTTGTCCACTTGGTGGAGGGAGGATCGTCTACCATGGGTGAACAAACAAATTGCGACTTGACGCGTTATGTTAAATTAAAAAAAAGAGGCAAACCATGTGGGGCCTACCTTAGATGCAAGGCTCTATACACTGGAGTACTTTTGATGTGTCCCATCAACTCGCAGAACGAGGAGAAGCTTGCTTAGTATGCCGTCTCCCCCGCCCACGGGCACGGTGGCTCGCAGGATGAGGTGAAGCTTGCTTACTAGTACGCCTTACGCCCGCTCCCTCGCCCACGCGCGCGGTGGCTCGAAGCACGAGGAGAAAATTTTACTACTCCCTCCGTTTACTCTTCGTCCCTACTACGTACTTTGGTTAGTACTCCCTCCATTTACTTATACAAGGCCACTATAAAAAAATACATTTTGCATCTATACAAGGCCACAAATAGTAATCGAGACAAAAGTTACTACTCCCTCCTTTCTAGTTTATGGCTCAATTTCAAAATTTCTCCAACCAAGGTAGACGGTGAGTGGTCGAATTAATTTCGTATTTTGCACAAGTAATTAGTACACTCATTTTTCTCAAGAAGTTATGTTTACCAAGGCATTAATTAAAATGAATGCATGAATGATCACTAAATTTCCATGAACTTGTACATGCATTGGTTACTTTCCTCTTGACACTGCTTGCGTCGGGTGATCTAACGCA
The DNA here is from genome assembly GCF_056163025.1 of Triticum urartu. Taxonomy (NCBI): domain Eukaryota; kingdom Viridiplantae; phylum Streptophyta; class Magnoliopsida; order Poales; family Poaceae; genus Triticum; species Triticum urartu. The sequence continues at coordinate 194,306,136 of NC_141879.1, forward strand.
CCTCGAAATCCAACATGTAATGGTACTACTACTAGTATAGTAGAATTGAGACTTATCAAACGGAAAAACATATGTTTTTAGATGAGCCCTATAAACCCTAGTGGGTACGTACTTGAAAGTGCAACTATCCCTAGGTGGTTTTGGTTATTCATAACAACATATAGCTCATTGAGCTAATGCTATTCCAAGATAATTATTTCAGGAAAGCTCAATGATTGGCATGGCATGGATGTGAAAGTGGAACCCTCAAAATGCTAAGGACAAAGGATTGGCTCAAGCTCAAAAGCTCAAGACTCTTCATTTTATATTTTAGTGATCCAAGATCACATTGAGTCTTTAGGAAAAGCCAATACTATCAAGGAGGGATGAGGTGTTGCTTAATGAGCCTCTTGCTTCATGTGCTTAGTGATATGCTCCAAAACCCTCAACTACTTTCCCATATCCACATATGACCTAAACCCTAAGCCAAACTTGGTCCTACCGATTCTTCCTATCCGGCGCCACCGAGTTTTCACTTGTCATTAGCCAATGCCAAACCCTAGCAATTCGGTCCTACCGATAGGGATCTCGGTCTCACCGAGATGGGGTTGCAAACTCTCTATTTCCCTTTCGTAACTTTTCGGTCTCACCGAAAGAGCGAATCGGTTCCACCGAGATTGCAATGTAAATTCAATGTTTCCCCTTTGTAACTTTCGGTCTCACCGAAAGAGCAAATCGGTCCCACCGAGTTTGCCTGACCAACTCTCTGGTTAGCTAATTACCAAATTCGGTCTCACCGAGTTTGTGTAATCGGTCTCACCGAGATTACGTTATGCCCAAACCGTAACCATATCGGTCCTACCGAGTTGCATGTCAGTCCCATCGAAAATCTCTAACGGTCACTAGGTTTACATTTTCGGTCCGACCGAGTTTGTTGACTCGGTCCCACCGAGATTGGAAAACTGTGTGTAACGGTTGGATTTTGTGTGGAGGCTATATATACCCCTCCACCTCCTCTTCATTCGTGGAGAGAGCCATCAGAACACATACACCATTCCAACTCATATGTTCTGAGAGAGAACCACCTACTCATGTGTTGAGACCAAGATATTCCATTCCTACCATATGAATCTTGATCTCTAGCCTTCCCAAGTTGCTTTCCACTCAAATCTTCTTTCCACCAAATCCAAATCCTATGAGAGAGAGTTGAGTGTTGGGGAGACTATCATTTGAAGCACAAGAGCAAGGAGTTCATTACCTACACACCATTTGTTACTTCTTGGAGAGTGGTGTCTCCTAGATTGGCTAGGTGTCACTTGGGAGCCTCCGACAAGATTGTGGAGTTGAACCAAGGAGTTTGTAAGGGCAAGGAGATCGCCTACTTCGTGAAGATCTACCGCTAGTGAGGCAAGTCCTGTGTGGGCGATGGCCATGGTGGGATAGACAAGGTTGCTTCTTCGTGGACCCTTTGTGGGTGGTTGCTTCTTCATGGACCCTTCGTGGGTGGACCCCTGTGTGGACTCGTGCAACCGTTACCCTTGGGTGGAGCCCTTTGTGGACTCGCGCAACCGTTACCCTTTGTGGGTTGAAGTCTCCATCAACGTGGATGTAGGATAGCACCACCTATCCGAACCACGGGAAAAACATCCGTGTCTCCAAATGCGTTTGAATTCTCCAAACCCTTCCCTTTACATTCTTGCAAGTTGCATGCTTTACTTTCCGCGGCCTATATACTCTTTGCATGCTTGCTTGAATTATGTGATGATTGCTTGACTTGTCCTAAATTAGCTAAAATCTGCCAAGAACTAAAATTGGGAAAAGGTTAAGTTTTTATTTGGTCAAGTAGTCTAATCACCCCCCCTCTAGACATACTTTCGATCCTACAAGTGGTATCAGAGCTTTGGTCTCCATTTGCTTTGATCTCCATAGCTTTGGTGGTCATAGCCTTGGTTTCACAACCTAGGAGAGTATGGCGTCTAGCGAGGGAAATTACCATCGTAGAGGTCCCTACTTTGATGGTACTAATTTTGCTAGTTGGAAGCATAAAATGAAAATGCATATTCTTGGACATAACCCCGCCGTTTGGGCTATTGTGTGTGTTGGTTTGCAAGGTGACTTCTTTGATGGGAGATAACCAAACCGTGAAGCTACCGCGGATGAGTTGAAGATGTTGCAATACAATGCTCAAGCTTGTGATATTCTCTTCAATGGATTGTGCCCCGAAGAATTCAACAAAATCAGCCGTCTTGAGAATGCGAAGGAAATTTGGGACACTTTGATTGATATGCACGAAGGTACCGACTCCGTCAAGGAATCCAAGTTGGATGTGCTTCAAAGCCAACTTGACAAGTTCAAGATGAAGGATGGTGAAGGTGTCGCTGAAATGTACTCTAGGCTTGCTCTCATCACAAATGAGATTGCCGGCTTAGGAAGTGAAGAGATGACCGACAGATTCATCATCAAGAAGATTCTAAGAGCCTTGGATGGAAAATATGATACCGTGTGCACATTGATCTGAATGATGCCCAATTACAAAGATCTCAAGCCAACGGAGGTGATTGGAAGAATTGTTGCTCATGAGATGTCACTTAAGGATAAAGAGGAACTTCACAACAAATCAAGTGGTGCCTATAAAGCCTCATGTGAAGCCCCTACATCATCAAGTGAGAAACAAGACTTCAATGAAGAATTGAGCTTAATGGTGAAGAACTTCAACAAGTTCTACAAGAGTAGAAGCAAAGATAGAAGCTTCAAGTCAAGGTCCTACAATGACAAAAGATCTTCTAGTCGAGAGCGAAACTGCTACAGTTGTGGAAGACCCCGACACTATTCCAATGAGTGTACGGCTCCCTACAAGAGAAGAGAAGATTCTCCAAGAAGAAGAAGCAAAGAATCACCACCAAGAGAGAGAAGGAGTAGAGATGATCGTTATGAACGAAGATACTCACAGAGAAGCAAGGATTCGGAAAGGAAGGAAAAATCATCAAGGAGCTACACAAGACGAAGACATCAAGCTCATGTTGGTGAATGGGTATCCGGCTCCGACTCCGACAGCCACTCCGAGAGAAGTTATCACTCCGACTCCGAAGATACTCAAGATGAAGGTGTTGCCGGTCTAGCACTTGTGTCAACCAACTCCTACGACATATTTGACTCGCCAAATGAAGGAATTGGAAGATGCTTCATGGCCAAAGGTCCTAAGGTAACACACCCCGAGTATGTTGATTTCAATAGTGATGAAGATGACTTGTTAGGTGATGATTTGCTTGTTGACAACTCTAGTGATGAATACTATGATGAAACGTCAATTAAACATGCTAATCAAGATAAAACGAATGACAATGATAAGGAGAAGGAGAATCCTTGGAGTTGTAGTCGTACTTGATGAAGTGGAACTTGAAGTAGTCTTGGGAATCCACTTGACTAAGGTCTTTGGAGCTTCTTCAAATGCGTCAATTTCCTCTTGAAGCCTGTCCTTGCCTTTTTGCTTGTAGTCTTGTGGTGGAAGATCATCTTGAGCTTGTGTCCCCTTGAAAGAAGTATACTTCTCTTGTTGAGGAATAAACTTTGTCTTGGGGTATTGATCTTCTTCCCACTCAACTCCATTGGCATTGAACTTTCGTTCAAAACCAACACCTTGATTCTTCCGGTGCATTCCTTGCTTGCGCACAATTTCCTCGAATTGCTTACTCCCGGCAAGGCTTTTGTACACTCCTTTCTCTATAATTCCCTTCAATAAGCTATTTTGGCAAGAACAAGTGCAATCAACTTCCACATCTTGCACTAGTTCAAGGAGTCACAAACCCTCTTGTTGGTAAGACAAGGGACAAGGTAACTTAAAAGTTTTCATGGACATCATCTTGTGTGTGCATCACTCTATGTCTATGGATATCCTTGTTTGTTCCTTGTGGGACTAACCCATGTAGGTATTGAAAGTGCAGTTCACTCAAATGGATAGCTCCAAGTGATCTACATCAACATTGAGCATCCACATCTTCAACATCTACATGAAGTCATCATCGACAAAACCCAAGGTTAGTTCATCCCTCTTAGGGGGGATATCACATCTAGGGGGAGCTTTACTCTAAGACTTGAGCTAAAGCAACTCTAAAGATGTGAACACAACAATGCTTTATGTAAAAGTGGTAACCCCACTTGAGCTTAAACGATGAGTATGACCTATGATCAAGTGTTCTCACTTGACTCCTAAGTCAATATACTCATATATAGATGACCTAGTCATCGCAAATTGCTTGATAGATGCTAGAATTGGTTGTGCATGCCTTGTCACATATTTCATTTGCCATCTTATTGTGTGAGCATGCTGGTTGCATCTTTTACTCATTCGAGGACATCCACTTGTTGTTTTGATTGTTTGGTTTTATCTTCTTCTGCCAAGTGGATGGACAAGAATGCCTAAGAACCTCCTCTAGCTATCTATGCTTTCCTCGTCTCAAACTCTATTCATGCTGCATCACAAAATTTGATCAAGTCAGATTCGAACCACTCTGTGTGAGGAGCGCTTGGAGTCCCCGATTCGTCATAGACTTAAACTTCCAAAACCTCTTTATGATTCTCGGTCTGACCGATACCCCACTTTCGGTCCTACCGAGATCATTAAGTTGATCTAGGTTTTCGATATTGGTGCAACCGATTTGAACATTTCGGTCACACCGAGTTTCAGTAACTGACTGCAGTTATGAATCTCGGTGCCACCGAGTTGTTCCACTCGGTCACACCGACAGGGTCGGGCTATATATAGTCACAGGCAAAATTTTGGAAATTTCTCCGAACCCCTTCGCCCGCGCGATAGCCTGCTCTGCCCTCGTGGTCTCCGGATCGTCTTCTCGCCGCCAGCCGCCTCCAGTCGCTGGTCTCCGTCGCCGTCAACGGGAATTCTGCCCCGCCGTTGCCGCCGTAGCGAGTCTCCGCCGAACTAGGGTATGGACTCGATCTTTGTGCTATTCCCCAATCTGATTCCTAGCACATTGTGATCATATTGATTCTAGCCACGTTTGATAAACTTCTATCCAGTCAATGAACTCATAGATTAGGTTTGATTCAAAAATTCTAGGTTTAGGTTTCCGCCGAAACCATCTCGGACCCACCGAGTTGAAAAACTCGGTCCCACCGATTTGGCTTATGCCATTGCACAAGTGAGACTCGGTCTGACCGAGAATTACTTATCGGTGTGACCGATTTTGGAACTCTGTGAAACCCTAGCAGTCTCGGTGCCACCGAACTGTGACTCGGTCCAACCGAGTTCACCAGTTCAGGTGCCAAAACTGCTTCGGTATCACCGAGTTTAAAAATCGGTAGATCCGAGATGATTTCATTGGGAAACTAAAACTAAGTTTTTTGGATCATTCTTTTGCAAAAAAAATCTCTGCATTTTGTGATGCTCATCCACTCTATCTCATCTATAACCTATTCACAGGGTCAGCAGTCAGAGTTTGCAGCATGTCTGATCAAAGTGATAGCCAGAACATGTCAGAGCAGCAGGTGCACATGAGTGAGGGCACTAGTCCCTCAAGTTCTTCAGATGAGGGCAGCAGGAGCACCCCTAGCAACTTGCCAAAGGCTGCCACGAGACAGAGGAAGAAGAGAACTTCAGACTCCGAAGATGAAGACTATGTGGCAGAGGAAGAGGCCACTTCCAAGAGAGTTGAGCCAGCTCAAGGCACAAAGCCAGGCCTAAAGATCAAAAGGCCAGCAGGCAGGCAGCCCATGTCAAAGGCAAGAGCCTCAACTGAGAAGCCCACTCCCCAAGAGCCAGTTGCTGCAGAATGCAGGAGAGGAGAGGCAGGACTACCACTCATGCCTTTACCAGAGTGCCACGAGGCCCGAGGTCATCTGCCGTGCCAGTTGCTGACACCAGAGCCACCATTTCAGCACCAGCTACAGCCTCAGTTCCACCAGCTCCAGCATCTACTTCAGCTCCAACTCCAGCATCTACTTCAGCGTCTACCGAAGCCTTCGTCCTTGGAGTGATCCGGACTCCACCACCACCAGAAGATCAAGCCTGAGCGTCGATCTAGCACTATGCATTTTCTAGGAACTTTTTGGTAACTTGTTGCCAAAGGGGGAGAAGATGTATAGATCATAGGCTTTGAGAGAGAGTGTGTTGCTTTTCTCTCTTGCTTTATTTGGTGGTTTTTCGAACTTGTTTGCTTTTGAGTGCTTGAGATACTACGTCATTATTTGTGAGACATTGATGATCATGTGTTTGATCATAAGCTACACTTAATGTTTGCTTAATGCTATTATCTTATCTATCTTATGTGATCATTCACTATTCTTGGTGATGAGTGCATGTATTTCATTCTTATCATTTTAAGCGCTCCACCAAGATGTGTGTGACATGGAAGAGTAACCCATGACTCTAACTCCTTGTGCATTTGCAGTCCAAAGCAAATTTTAAATATGCACAAATTTAGGGGGAGCTCTTACTTATCACATACTTCTCAAAGCGACGATATATTTCATGCTTATTATCATTTGTCGAAGCTTTGATCTATATGTTGTCATAAATTACCAAAAAGGGGGAGATTGAAAGTGCAACTATCCCTAGGTGGTTTTGGTAATTCATAACAACATATAGCTCATTGAGCTAATGCTATTCCAAGATAATTATTTCAGGAAAGCTCAATGATTGGCATGGCATGGATGTGAAAGTGGAACACTCAAAATGCTAAGGACAAAGGATTGGCTCAAGCTCAAAAGCTCAAGACTCTTCATTTTATATTTTAGTGATCCAAGATCACATTGAGTCTTTAGGAAGAGCCAATACTATCAAGGAGGGATGAGGTGTTGCTTAATGAGCCTCTTGCTTCATGTGCTTAGTGATATGCTCCAAAACCCTCAACTACTTTCCCATATCCACATATGACCTAAACCCTAAGCCAAACTCGGTCCTACCGATTCTTCCTATCCGGCGCCACCGAGTTTTCACTTGTCATTAGCCACTGCCAAACCCTAGCAATTCGGTCCTACCGATAGGGATCTCGGTCTCACTGAGATGGGGTTGCAAACTCTCTGTTTCCCTTTCGTAACTTTTCGGTCTCACCGAAAGAGCGAATCGGTCCCACCGAGATTGCAATGTAAATTCAGTGTTTCCCCTTTGTAACTTTCGGTCTCACCGAAAGAGCAAATCGGTCCCACCGAGTTTGCCTGACCAACTCTCTGGTTAGCTAATTACCAAATTCGGTCTCACCGAGTTTGTGTAATCGGTCTCACCGAGATTACGTTATGCCCAAACCCTAACCATATCGGTCCTACCTGGTTGCATGTCAGTCCCACCGAAAATCTCTAACGGTCACTAGGTTTACATTTTCGATCCGACCGAGTTTGTTGATTCGGTCCCACCGAGATTGGAAAAATGTGTGTAACGGTTGGATTTTGTGTGGAGGCTATATATACCCCTCCACCTCCTCTTCATTCGTGGAGAGAGCCATCAGAACACATACACCATTCCAACTCATATGTTCTGAGAGTGAACCACCTACTCATGTGTTGAGACCAAGATATTCCATTCCTACCATATGAATCTTGATCTCTAGCCTTCCCAAGTTGCTTTCCACTCAAATCTTCTTTCCACCAAATCCAAATCCTATGAGAGAGAGTTGAGTGTTGGGGAGACTATCATTTGAAGCACAAGAGCAAGGAGTTCATTACCTACACACCATTTGTTACTTCTTGGAGAGTGGTGTCTCCTAGATTGGCTAGGTGTCACTTGGAAGCCTCCGACAAGATTGTGGAGTTGAACCAAGGAGTTTGTAAGGGCAAGGAGATCGCCTACTTCGTGAAGATCTACCGCTAGTGAGGCAAGTCCTGTGTGGGCGATGGCCATGGTGGGATAGACAAGGTTGCTTCTTCGTGGACCCTTTGTGGGTGGTTGCTTCTTCGTGGACCCTTCGTGGGTGGACCCCTGTGTGGACTCGCGCAACCGTTACCCTTGGGTGGAGCCCTGTGTGGACTCGCGCAACCGTTACCCTTTGTGGGTTGAAGTCTCCATCAACGTGGATGTAGCATAGCACCACCTATCCGAACCACGGGAAAAACATCCGTGTCTCCAATTGCGTTTGAATTCTCCAAACCCTTCCCTTTACATTCTTGCAAGTTGCATGCTTTACTTTCCGCTGCCTATATACTCTTTTCATGCTTGCTTGAATTATGTGATGATTGCTTGACTTGTCCTAAATTAGCTAAAATCTGCCAAGAACTAAAATTGGGAAAAGGTTAAGTTTTTATTTGGTCAAGTAGTCTAATCACCCCCCTCTAGACATACTTTCGATCCTACAGTACTCCGTAAAAACAGATTTTTTTCCAAAACTAAGTCGCTCCCTTTCATGAATTCTGTAGTATACTCCTCCATGGACGCTCCCTTTCATGAATTATGTACTTCCTGTAGTGGAACGTAGCAGAAATTCAAAATTTTCCTACGTGTCACCAAGATCAATCTATGGAGTCATCTAGCAACGAGGGAGGAGTGGATCTACATACCCTTGTAGATCGCGCGCGGAAGCATTCAAGAGAACGGGGTTGATGGAGTCGTACTCGTCGTGATCCAAATCACCGGAGATCCTTGTGCCGAACGGACGGCACCTCCGCGTTCAACACACGTACAGCCCGACGACGTCTCCCATGCCTTGATCCAGCAAGGAGAGAGGGAGAGGTTGAGGAAGACTCCATCCAGCAGCAGGACAATGGCGTGGTGGTGATGGAGGAGCGTGGCTATCCTGCAGGGCTTCGCCAAGCACCGCAGAAGAGGAGGAAGAGGTGTTGGAGAGGGAGAAGAAGGCAACCAAAGGCATGGATGAAAAGCCCTCCTTCCCTACTATATATAGGAGGGCCAAGGGGGGGGCGCCGGCCCTAGGAGATCCAATCTCCTAGGGGGGGCGGCGGCCAGGGAGGTTTCCCTCCCCCCCAAGGCACCTAGGAGGTGCCTTCCACTATTGGGACTCTTCCCTTTTGTGAAACCCTAGGCGCATGGGCCCCTTGGGGCTGGTGCCCTTGGCCCATGTAGGCCAAGGCGCACCCCCTATAGCCCATGTGGCCCCCCGGGGCAGGTGGCCCCACCCGGTGGGCCCCCGGGACCCTTCTGGTGGTCCCGGTACAATACCGATAACCCCGAAACTTGTCCCGATGGCCAAAACAGGACTTCCCATATATAAAACTTTACCTCCGGACCATTCTGGAACTCCTCGTGACGTCCGGGATCTCATCCGGGACTCCGAACAACATTCGGTAACCACATACAAACTTCCTTTATAACCCTAGCGTCATCGAACCTTAAGTGTGTAGACCCTACGGGTTCGGGAGACATGCAGACATGACCGAGACGTTCTCCGGTCAATAACCAACAGCGAGATCTGGATACCCATGTTGGCTCCCACATGTTCCACGATGATCTCATCGGATGAACCACGATGTCAAGGACTTAATCAATCCCGTATGCAATTCCCTTTGTCTAGCGGTACGATACTTGCCCGAGATTCGATCGTCGGTATCCCGATACCTTGTTCAATCTCGTTACCGGCAAGTCTCTTTACTCGTTCCGTAACACATCATCCCGTGATCAACTCCTTGATCACATTGTGCACATTATGATGATGTCCTACCGAGTGGGCCCAGAGATACCTCTCCGTTTACACGGAGTGACAAATCCCAGTCTCGATTCGTGCCAACCCAACAGACACTTTCGGAGATACCCGTAGTGCACCTTTATAGTCACCCAGTTACGTTGTGACGTTTGGCACACCCAAAGCACTCCTACGGTATCCGGGAGTTGCACAATCTCATGGTCTAAGGAAATGATACTTGACATTAGAAAAGCTTTAGCAAACGAACTACACGATCTTTGTGCTAGGCTTAGGATTGGGTCTTGTCCATCACATCATTCTCCTAATGATGTGATCCCGTTATCAACGACATCCAATGTCCATGGTCAGGAAACCATAACCATCTATTGATCAACGAGCTAGTCAACTAGAGGCTTACTAGGGACATGGTGTTGTCTATGTATCCACACATGTATCTGAGTTTCCTATCAATACAATTCTAGCATGGATAATAAACGATTATCATGAACAAGTAAATATGATAATAACTAATTTATTATTGCCTCTAGGGCATATTTCCAACAGTCTCCCACTTGCACTAGAGTCAATAATCTAGTTCACATCGCCATGTGATTAACACTCACAGGTCACATCGCCATGTGACCAACATCCAAAGAGTTTACTAGAGTCAATAATCTAGTTCACATCACTATGTGATTAACACTCAAAGAGTTCTGGGTTTGATCATGTTGCTTGTGAGAGAGGTTTTAGTCAACGGGTCTGCAACATTCAGATCCGTATGTACTTCGCAAATCTCTATGTCATCTTGTAGATGCAGCTACCACGTTCTATTTGGAGCTATTCCAAATAACTGTTCTACTATATGAATCCAGTTTACTACTCAGAATAATCTGGATTAGTGTCAAAGTTTGCATCGGCGTAACCCTTTACGACGAACTCTTTTACCACCTCCATAATCGAGAAAATTCCTTAGTCCACTAGTTACTAAGGATAACTTTGACCACTGTCCTGTGATCCATTCTTGGATCACTCTTGTACCCCTTGACTGACTCATGGCAAGGCACATTTCAGGTGCGGTACACAGCATAGCATACTGTAGAGCCTATGTCTTAAGCATGGGGGACGACCTTCGTCCTTTCTCTATTCTGCCATGGTCGAGCTTTAAGTCTTAACTTCATACCTTACAACTCAGGCAAGAACTCCTTCTTTGACTGATCCATCTTGAACACCTTCAAGATTATGTCAAGGTATGTGCTCATTTGGAAGTACTATTAAGCGTTTTAATCTATCCTTATAGATCTTGATGCTCAACGTTCAAGTAGCTTAATCCAGGCTTTCCATTGAAAAACACTTTCCAAATAACCCTATATGCTTTCCAGAAATTCTACGTCATTTCTGATCAACAATATGTCAACATATATTTATCAGAAATTCTATAGTGCTCCCACTCACTTCTTTGGAAATACAAATTTCTCATAAACTTTGTATACACCCAAAACTTTGATCATCTTATCAAAGCATACATTCCAACTCCGTGATGCTTACTCCAGTCCCTAGAAGGATTGCTGGAGCTTTGCATACTTATTAGCATCTTTTAGGATTGACAAAACCTTCCGGTTTGTATCACGTACAACCTTTCCTCAAAAAAAACGTCGAGGAAACAATGTTTTTGACATCCTATCTGCAAGATTTCATAAATAATGCAGTAATTGCTAATATAATTCCAACAGACTCTTAGCATCGCTACGAGTGAGAAAGTCTCATCGTAGTCAACTCCTTGAACTTGTCGGAAAACATCTTAACGACAAGTCGAGCTTTCTTAATGGTGACATTTACCATCATTGTCTGTCTTCCTTTTAAAATCCATCTACACTCAACAGCCTTACGACCATCGAGTTGTTCTGCCAAAGTCTACACTTTGTTTTCATACATGGATCCTCTCTCGGATTTTATGGCCTCGAGCCATTTATCGGAATCCGGGCCCACCATCGCTTCTCCATAGCTCGTAGGTTCATTGTTGTCTAGCAACATGACTTCCAAGACAGGATTACATACCACTCTGAAGTAGTATGCATCCTTGTCATCCCACGAGGTTTGGTAGTGACTTGATCTGAAGTTTCATGATCACTATCATAAGCTTCCACTTCAATTGGTGTAGGTGCCACAGGAACAACTCCCTGTGCTCTGCCACACACTAGTTGAAGAGACGGTTCAATAACCTCATCAAGTCTCCACCATCCTCCCACTCAACTCTTTCGAGAGAAACTTTTCCTCGTGAAAGGACCCGATTCTAGAAACAATCCCATATTGCTTTCGGATCTGAGACAGGAGGTATACCCAACTGTTTTGGGTGTCCTATGAAGATGCATTTATCCGCTTTGGGTTCGAGCTTATCAGCCTGAAACTTTTTCACATAAGCGTCGCAGCCCCAAACCTTTAAGAAATGACAGCTTAGGTTTCTCTAAACCATAGTTCATACGGTGTCATATCATCGGAATTACGTGGTGCCCTATTTAAAGTGAATGTGGTTGTCTCTGATGCCTAACCCATAAACTATCATGGTAATTCGATAAGAGACATCATGGTATGCATCATATCCAATGGGGTGCAGTTATGATGTTCGGACACACCATCACACTATGGTGTTCCAGGTTGTATTAGTTGTGAAACAATTTCCACAATGTCTTAATTCTGTGCCAAACTCGTAATTCAGATATACATCTCTATGATCATATCATAGATATTTTATCCTCTTGTCACGACGATCTTTCAACTTCACCCTGAAATTACTAGAACCTTTCAATAATTCAGACTCGTGATTCATCAAGTAAATATACTCAACATCTACTCAAATCATCTGTGAAGTAAGAACATAACGATATCCACTACATGCCTCAGCACTCATTGGACTGCACACATCAAAATGTATTACTTCCAACAAGTTGCTTTCTAGTTCCATTTCACTGAAAACGAGGCTTTCAGTCATCTTGCCCATGTGGTATGATTTGCATGTCTCAAGTGATTCAAAATCAAGTGAGTCCAAACGCTCCATTTGCATGGAGTTTCTTCATGCATATACACCAATAGACATGGTTCGCATGCCTCAAACTTTTCAAAAACGAGTGAGCCCAAAGATCCATCAACATGGAGCTTCTTCATGCGTTTTATACCGATATGACTTACGTGGTAGTGCCACAAGTAGGTGGTACTATCATTACTATCTTATATCTTTTGGCATGAACATGTGTATCACTATGATCGAGATTCAATGAACCATTCATTTTAGGTGCAAGACCATTGGAGGTATTATTCAAATAAACAGAGTAACCATTATTCTCCTTAAATGAATAACCGTATTGCGATAGACATAATCCAGTCATGTCTATGCTCAACGCAAACACCAAATAACAATTATTTAGGTTTTAATACCAATCTCGATGGTAGAGGGAGCGTACGATATTTGATCAACCTTGGAAATACTTCCAACACATATCGTCATCTCACCTTTAGCTAGTCTCCGTTTATGCCGTAGCTTTTATTTCGAGTTACTAACACTTAGTAACTGAACCGGTATCTAATACCCTGGTGCTACTAGGAGTACTAGTAAAGTACACATTAACACAATGTATATCCAACATACTTCTATCGACCTTGCCAGCCTTCTCACCTACCAAGTATCTAGGGTAATTCTGCTCCAGTGGCTGTTTCCCTTATTACAGAAGCACTCAGTCTCGGATTTGGGTTCAACTTTGGGTTTCTTCACTAGAGCAGCAGCTGAATTTCCGTTTCATGAAGTATCCCTTTGTTCCCTTGCCCTTCTTGAAACTAGTGGTTTCACCAACCATCAACAATTGATGCTCCTTCTTGATTTCTACTTTCGTGGTGTCAAACATCGCGAATATCTCAAGGATCATCATATATGTCCCTGATATATTATAGTTCATCACGAAGCTCAAGCAGCTTGGTGGTAATGACTTCGGAGAACCATCACTATTTCATCTGGAAGATCAACTCCCACTCGATTCAAGCGATTGTTGTACTCAAACAATCTAAGCACAAGTTCAACAATTGAGCTTTTCTCCCTAAGTTTGCAGGCTAAGAAAATCGTCGGAGGTCTTATACCTCTTGACGTGGGCACGAGCCTAAAATCCCAATTTCAGTCGTTGGAACATCTCATATGTTCTGCGATGTTTCAAAAACGTCTTTGGTGCCTCAATTCTAAACCATTTAGCATTATGCACTGAACTATCATGTAGTCATCAAAACGTGTATGTCAGATGTTCGCAACATCCACAGACGACGTTCGAGGTTCAGCACACTGAGCGGTGCATTAAGGACATAAGCCTTCTATGAAGCAATGAGGACAATCCTCAGTTAACGGACCTAGTCCGCATAATTGCTACTATCAACTTTCAACTAAATTTTCTCTAGGAACATAACTAAATAGTAGAACTGAAGCGCGAGCTACGACATAATTTGCGAAGACCTTTTGACTATGTTCAGGATAATTAAGTTCATATTATGAACTCCCACTCAGATAGACATCCCTCTAGTCATCTAAGTGATTACATGATCCGAGTCAACTAGGCCGTGTCCGATCATCACGTGAGACGGACTAGTCAACGTCGGTGAACATCTTCATGTTGATCGTATCTACCATACGACTCATGCTCGACCTTTCGGTCTTCTGTGTTCCGAGGCCATGTCTATGCACATGCTAGGCTCGTCAAGTCAACCTAAGTGTTTTGCGTGTGTAAATCTATCTTACACCCGTTGTATGTGAACGTTAGAATCTATCACACCCGATCATCACGTGGTGCTTCGAAACAACAAACTGTCGCAACGGTGCACAGTTAGGGGGAACACTTTCTTGAAATTTTTAATGAGGGATCATCTTATTTACTACCGTCGTTCTAAGTAAACAAGATGTATAAACATGATAAACATCACATGCAATCAAATAATAGTGACATGATATGGCCAATATCATATAGCTCCTTTGATCTCCATCTTGGGGCTCCATGATCATCTTGTCACCGGCATGACACCATGATCTCCATCATCATGATCTCCATCATCGTGTCTCCATGAAGTTGTCACATCATCTATTACTTCTACTACTACAGCTAACGGTTAGCAATAAAGTAAAGTAATTACATGACGTTTATGTTAACACGCATGTCATAAATAAAATAAGACAACTCCTATGGCTCCTGCCGGTTGTCATACTCATCGACATGCAAGTCGTGATTCCTATTACAAGAACATGATCAATCTCATACATCACATATATCATTCATCACATCCTTTTGGCCATATCACATCACATAGCATACCCTACAAAAACAAGTTAGACGTCCTCTAATTGTTGTTTGCATGTTTTACGTGGCTGCTATGGGTTTCTAGCAAGAACGTTTCTTACCTACGCAAAACCACAACGTGATATGCCAATTGCTATTTACCCTTCATAAGGACCCTTTTCATTGAATCCAATCCGACTAAAGTGGGAGAGACAGACACCCGCTAGCCACCTTATGCAACTAGTGCATGTCAGTCGGTGGAACCAGTCTCACGTAAGAGTACGTGTAAGGTCGGTCCGGGCCGCTTCATCCCACGATGCCGCCGAATCAAGATAAGACTAGTAACGGCAAACATATTGAACAAAATCAATGCCCACAACTACTTTGTGTTCTACTCGTGCATAGAAACTACGCATAGACCTAGCTCATGATGCCACTGTAGGGGAACGTAGCAGAAATTCAAAATTTTCCTACGTGTCACCAAGATCAATCTATGGAGTCATCTAGCAACGAGGGAGGAGTGGATCTACATACCCTTGTAGATCGCGCGCGGAAGCATTCAAGAGAACGGGGTTGATGGAGTCGTACTCGTTGTGATCCAAATCACCGGAGATCCTAGTGCCGAACGGACGGCACCTCCGCGTTCAACACACGTACAGCCCGACGACGTCTCCCATGCCTTGATCCAGCAAGGAGAGAGGGAGAGGTTGAGGAAGACTCCATCCAGTAGCAGCACAACGGCGTGGTGGTGATGGAGGAGCGTGGCTATCCTGCAGGGCTTCGCCAAGCACCGCAGAAGAGGAGGAAGAGGTGTTGGAGAGGGAGAAGAAGGCAACCAAAGGCATGGATGAAAAGCCCTCCTTCCCCACTATATATAGGAGGGCCAAGGGGGGCGCCGGCCCTAGGAGATCCAATCTCCTATGGGGGGCGGCGGCCAGGGAGGTTTCCCTCCCCCCCAAGGCACCTAGGAGGTGCCTTCCACTATTGGGACTCTTCCCTTTTGTGAAACCCTAGGCGCATGGGCCCCTTGGGGCTGGTGCCCTTGGCCCATGTAGGCGAAGGCGCACCCCCTATAGCCCATGTGGCCCCCCGGGGCAGGTGGCCCCACCCGGTGGGCCCCCGGGACCCTTCCGGTGGTCCCGGTACAATACCGATAACCCCGAAACTTCTCCCGATGGCCAAAACAGGACTTCCCATATATAAAACTTTACCTCCGGACCATTCCGGAACTCCTCGTGATGTCCGGGATCTCATCTGGGACTCCGAACAACATTCGGTAATCACATACAAACTTCCTTTATAACCCTAGCGTCATCAAACCTTAAGTGTGTAGACCCTACGGGTTCGGGAGACATGCAGACATGACCGAGACGTTCTCCGGTCAATAGCCAACAGCGGGATCTGGATACCCATGTTGGCTCCCACATGTTCCACGATGATCTCATCGGATGAACCACGATGTCAAGGACTTAATCAATCTCATATGCAATTCCCTTTGTCTAGCGGTACGATACTTGCCCGAGATTCGATCGTCGGTATCCCGATACCTTGTTCAATCTCGTTATCGGCAAGTCCCTTTACTCGTTCCGTAACACATCATCCCATGATCAACTCCTTGATCACATTGTGCACATTATGATGATGTCCTACCGAGTGGGCCCAGAGATACCTCTCCGTTTACACGGAGTGACAAATCCCAGTCTCGATTCGTGCCAACCCAATAGACACTTTCGGAGATACCCGTAGTGCACCTTTATAGTCACCCAGTTACGTTGTGACGTTTGGCACACCCAAAGCACTCCTACGGTATCCAGGAGTTGCACAATCTCATGGTCTAAGGAAATGATACTTGACATTAGAAAAGCTTTAGCAAATGAACTACACGATCTTTGTGCTAGGCTTAGGATTGGGTCTTGTCCATCACATCATTCTCCTAATGATGTGATCCCGTTATCAACGACATCCAATGTCCATGGTCAGGAAACCATAACCATATATTGATCAACGAGCTAGTCAACTAGAGGCTTACTAGGGACATGGTGTTGTCTATGTATCCACACATGTATCTGAGTTTCCTATCAATACAATTCTAGCATGGATAATAAACGATTATCATGAACAAGGAAATATGATAATAAATAATTTATTATTGCCTCTAGGGCATATTTCCAACACTTCCTGTCGCCGACATGTGGGACATATAGCAACCGGGTCGACGTGTCAAGCACCAAATAACAGTGCAGAACAGCAGGGGGACGCACCCCTCTCGTACCGGCCCAGTAGTAGTAATGAGCAATGAGACGTCAAATCACAATGCCGCACTTTCCCAGACGGACGAAGCAACCATTATTTCACACTTCGGTTCGCCATCATCTCAAACCACGTACTAGTATTGCTTCTGCCTCAAGAGGGACACGCACATCGCCTTGGTACATCATGACACGTGGGACCGCATGACAGGCCATGCTCCCCCGCCGATCGCTCGGTAAAATCACCTCATTTTTACTATACTTCCTCCATATCGGTTTACTACATGGCATGCACGTCATTCTAGGTTGAGAATTTAACTGGCTATATATGTGATGAACAGTACTCTAGCCTTTTAAAAAATGTATACTTTTGTACAGCAGTACTATCGATGGATTGCGCCATGGAGCAAAAATTGAAATTAAAAAAAAAGGTGGTACATATAGAGAGCGCTCATCGCCAAATTATGCATATAGTACTATTAAAAAGGCTAGTCACAATAATGGTGTCCAGCACAACCCACCCCTCAAATAAAACTAAGAGGGTGCTTGGATACGTTTTAGTCCCATGACTATAAGTAGTGGGACTAAAACATGCTAGCCTCACCCATGCTTGGATCCAAATACTAAAAAGGCTAAAATCAAGTTAATGAGCATTTATTATCCTCCAAACCCTCCAATCCAGAACTCGCCTGTGTTAAAGGAGTGGAGTTAAATGAGTAGAGAGAGGACTAATCCACATATTAGTAGGGGTACCCCTGACTAAAAATTTTTAGTCTCAAGACTAGTTTTAGCCCCTCTTTAGGCTAGTCGTAATGGTAGTATCATAACTAGTATCATGCATGCCAACTAGGCAATTTTGATGAGGTGTCATAGTATTAAATGAAGAAAGAGAGGGTGGAGTATCATATCATGATACCGTATCATAATAAATGCTATGCTACTTTGTGTCATGCATGGCAATAAATAGAGTACTACATGATACTAATATGTGATACTATGCATTAGGGAGGTAGTATCATACACTAGTATCATATGGATGATACTAGTATATGATACTCCCCATTACAACCAGCCTTAGTCAGGGGTGCTTGGAACTTTAGCCTCTTAAAGAGACTATTTTTAGTCAGACTAAAATAAGTCCCTTGGATCCAAGCACCCTCTCCTTTGGTTTGGAGGAATTTCATAGGAATTCTAGAGGATAGGATTTCTTATAGGATTTTTTTCCTTTAGAGCCCTTTGGTTCATAGGAATGGATTCTTATTCCTACATAGGATTGGTTCCTATCCTCCACATTTTATAGGAAAATAAAATTGAGCCTAGACTCAATGGAAAAATTCCTTTGGTGTCAACCAAATAACATCTCGTTTCCTATTCCTACTCATAGGATTTGAGATACATGTCATCTCATTTCCTACAAAATTCCTATTCCTACGATAATCCTATCCTATGAACCAAAAGAGGCCTAAGCATCCTGGAATTCTTTGACAAAACTAAGCACCCTGAAATTCTTTGACAACTAAACTGCTGGCTATATGATGTTGGCCATATATATTGTACGTAGATAATGTGAAGAAACGAGTGGTAGTACTATACCAACTAAAAGATGAAATGTAAGAAATACTAGTATGTACGTACTGAAGAGTTAAAGTAACGAGAAGAAACATAGCATAGTTCTGCTAGGGGATCAGCACAACACACCCCTCAAATTAAATTAAGCACACCTGAAATTAAACTTTGCAACTATTCCGGTAGACACTGCATTAGAACCACCATGAGCAACGACACTGCCACCTTACTTGGAGTCCTCGTCCACGTCCTCGACTTCGTCCTTGTCCCTCTTCCTCTTGGCCGATACTTCTTTGCTTGAACCGCACACTTGGTTGTTGCTCTTCATCCAACCCTTATAGATATTGAAGCAAAGGTAGCCATCCATTGCAGCGTAGTGGATGTGGTCTATATCTAGTACATTCCGCTGCCATGCATGACGATGAAACATGTAATGAGGTTTCTCCAGTTTACCGTACGAAGGATGAACCATGGCTCCTGCCAGGGTTAGCATTGAAGGCTGACGAGAGGACACCAGCCGATTCTTCTGAAGGTTGAAGGTGTTGCCTACAATGAGGCCTATCTGATGCAGGACTTCTTTGTCGTTACCAAAGTCTACAGTAATGAATTTGACTAGGTTGCTCTCGAGGAAGTCCTTAAAATCCTGGCACTCAACGTCGGCATGGCATATGTGGTAGACCAAGCATAAGTCATGCACGCAAACCTGGATCACGGTGGTCTTCTTCCTCTCTTTGTCCTTTAGATCCTTCTCTCGTCCCAGGACTATGGTGTACTCAACATCTAGCCCAGTGACCCACTCATCATCTGAGTCTTCGAACATGCGTCTGAAGCGAGAAAGGCATCCTTTCATCGTCGCGGAAGAACGGGTGTAGATGACGTCGAACTCATCGCCGGTGATGGTTCTAACCTTGTACTCACCGCCGATCGTGGAGATTTGGGATGCCATGGATTTGGGAGGAGGGTTAGGATTAGTGGAACTGCCGTAATGTGAATGGACAGGACGACTAGGAGCGAACCGCCATAGTATTGAAGGACGTGCGGGGACGAGTAGGAGCGAACTGCCAGCGTGCGAACGGCAGGGTAGTGGCTTTCCATTCTCCCATGATACGGGCTTCCGAGAGCCCTTGGATCTGAGATTGAACGGTTGCATGGAGTGATTCTAGACCTATGGGTGAATATCCTATCCTGGAGGGTTATTCTGCAAATTTTCAGCAACTTAGCATGTGACCGTTTGATCTCAGATCCAAGGGCTACCAGCAGCTCGTATCATGGTTGCGCCTACCACGACCGTCCCGTCGCTCGCGTGGTCGCGCCCTTGGAGATTTAACATGGTGCATTAGGCTATCTGATGTTGGCATGTCATACATAGTCATCACTTAGTCACTCATACTACAACAAGGTTGGCTATAAGTGTATTTTTTTACTCCTCTCTATCTCTTTCTTCGTACTCAAGGAAGAAACGGTGCTAAGCGCGTGTATTTATTGCATTTGCCAAGGAGTGACCTCTTCCAATGAAATGGTGTTGCTAAGTTTGCTTCATTTAATTAGCTATAGACTCAAAATTGTCTTTTCACCTAGGTACACGCGCTTAGCACCGTTTCTTCCTTGGGTCACCAAACTAGTCTCTCTCTTCTTGATTAACTTGCCACATCAGACTTTATGCTTATGTGGCAAGCTTAAGCGCCTGTAGGAGCAAGTAAAAGTAAGTATAATAGTGCGCTTTACATGGAATTTTTGCATATGTGGAGGAAAGAGAGGCAAGGAAAAAGTGGAGAAGTGGGCTATCATGCAAGAGCCAGCCTCTACTACATGGTGGAGCATTGGGAGAGGCACCTGTATGGAGGTGGTCAGGAATCTGGGAGACTCATGCCGGTCGTGGCGCCGCAATTAAAATGATAATGGCAAGTCAAATCACGGGGCCCCACCTGTCCAGCAGTAACTCGCTGTCAAATCACACAGTCCTACGTTTTCAGCAGCCTACTCCCTCGTCTTCTCACGTCTCTGTCGAACCGACTAGGTGGAACTGCCCCGCTGCCTACCGCGCAGGAAAAGCCCCGCCCTCGACTTTTAAATACAACTACATCAGCTTAAGAATCTAATGATATACTTTTTGTGACATAGTAACTCATATTTAGTTAGTCAAATGGATGACCTAGAACTACGTGCAGGCCCTATAAACCGAGACACCTAAAAATAAAAAACTCGAGACGGAGAGGGTAGCTCAGCACGTATCTTTTTAGATCAATATAGTCGGGATTCACCAAGGAGCAAAACCAAGTGGTAGGCTGCTCCTGTCGTGTTGGCGTAGCAACTCAAGCAGGGTCAGTCCGCACACGAAATGGCGACACACTTAATAGGACCCCTTTGGCCGACATGTGGCTCATCCACCATCTTGTTCCACGTGCGATGCACCAAATTACAGTTCAGAGCAGCAGTTGGAATTGGAGGCACCCCGGCCGTAGCGCCGCAGTAGTAGAAAATGAGCGACGAGGGGTCAAATCACAAAGCCCCACCTTTCCCGCATTAAGCTGGACGAACGAAGCAACCATCATTTCACTCTAGGGCGCAAGAGCATAAAGAAAAGAGAAAACAATGATGCATGCGGCAGCTACCTAGGGCACCCTAGGGTAGGGGTCTCCACTACAGATCCTTTTTTTTTGAAAGTGCCTCCACTACAAATCGGCTTCTCCCTCGTCCTCTTGAAGAAAACCGATGATGAGTGCGGCGGTAGGGTTTGTAGGAGTACTACGGCGTGCGGGGCCACGTCGTAGTAAACGGGTTCGAGCCGACGCCTTAAATATGTGTGGGCCGCTTGGTTTTACGGGAACGAGGCAGCATTTTGGGTTCGGGGACCAGTGGAGATATAGTACGTACAAAAAATTGTGGACGTATGTTCGACCAAAAGGCAATGATGCATGGGCCCTGCATTTTGATATACCCGGGGCCGCGTGAAATTTGCTACTCTACTCAAAACTAGTAAGGTACACATGTATTGAACGCATGAGATTTTGAAACCAAATTATGAATAAATACACACTATAGGATGTAAAGCTTTGAGTCATATATGCATGATGTAGATGTTCGCTTAGTTCTTATAGTTCATCTCATTCAAAATCAATAAGTTTTATAAAAATGTTAAGATTCATGGGGTTGTGCATTGTACTCCCTCCGTTCCAAAATAGATGACCCAACTTTGCACTAACTTTGTACAAAGTTAGTGCAAAGTTGGGTCATCTATAGTTGGGTCATCTATTTTGGAACGGAGGGAGTAAATCATAAAGTAAAAAACAAATAATGGCAATTCATTTAGAAAAAAATAATCAATTATGATACAGAAGATTCTAGAATAAAGGAGAAGTGCTTGTGTTTTGAGGTTTTTGCATTATGCTTAAGTTCAACCATGGAGTCTTCTAAATTGTACATGTGGCAAATCTGGTGGAATGTTGATGATATCCAACGGCCAGTAGTGCTCGGATTTGCCTATCTCTGCACTGTCGGGTTAGCTTCATACAGCGACCATCTTTCAAAGTTATTGGCACACTATATAGTTCTTGTGCCATAGTTGCATGTTTTGGAAAAAAGCTACTAGTGGGTTTTACTATCTATTTAGGAATAGAAGATGTATACATGGAAGTTGTAGGGAAAGAGATGACATGGAGCATCTCAATTCCTATGAGTAGGGATTGGAAAAGAGATGTCATTTGGTTCACATCATAGGAACTTTTCTATTGAATATAGAGATGACATGTTTCTCAATTCCTATGAGGAGGGATTAGAAAAGAGATGTAATTTGGTTCATATCATAGGAACTTTCTATTGAATATACGCTAATGTTTATTTTCCTTTGAAATTAAGGGAGTATAGGAATCCATTCATATGAACCAAGTGGCTCTAAAGCTATAGAAATGATATCATGTTTATTTCCTTTGAAATGTGGAGTATATGAATCTATTCCTATGAACCAATTGGCTCTAAAGGAAAAAATCATATAAAAATCATATCTTATAGAGTTCCTATGATATTCCTCGACACTAAAGGATGCTTGAAATTGCTGTGGGTGATACGATGGTCTTTCTTTGTAGACTCATCACCCAACTTTATAGTTACCTCTCGAAGATGAATGAAATGATATATACATGGTATTCTACATGTGCAATTTGGTACACGAAAACTCAGTAAAAGTTTGCGAGGTTCGAATTTTCAATAAAGCTATATGCACTGCATTTCGGAACGGAGGGAGCATACGGCAGTTGCTAACACTCACGTGGAAGATTTGTGTGTAGGAGGAGTGGTTGTTCTGTTAAATGACATGGCAAAACTGACACTATCGGATGCCGATCTAACGGTCCTTACGGCGTTCGTCAGGAAAAGGCTTGTGGCAAACGTTTGTCGGATAATGATTTATGAACACATGCATTGCATTGATACGTGCCCCGCTCTCTCTCACGCACATGCACCCTCACGAGTCATGACTCTCCCGAGTCCTCCCGCAGACTCGCACGTCGCACCCACCGTCTATCTGCAGGTAGACGTCACGCACATATGTGCTCTTCACACCCTACCCTCAGAAATTCTAAAAAACAAAAGACGGCACGCACATTTTATTTTAGCTCACATGTCACACACTTGTACTATTACTCTTGCGGCGAACGTTCCTTGGGCATAGTATATTGTACTCTCACGAAGAGAAGCGGTGCACGCACGCACTAGTTCTCTCACACCCACTCGCGGGTACACGTAGGAGCGCATTTTTTTGAAGCTGGTACAACAAAATCACTCCACTATATATAAAAGCAGGAGCCTTAGCGCTTGCTTTACTAGGGTTCCTCTCATTCACTCTCTCATGCTCTCCGGATCTAAGCAACACATAGGTGGCCACACTCTCTCAGCTCACGGCTGGTCACAAATCCGGCCGGACAACCTCGACTGGGGCAGGGGTGTAGGTGCATCATTCACGCTGCCGTCGGCAGAGAGGGAGGAGACCAATGGCTGCCCACGCGTCCCGATCGGCGGCCGTGCCGTTCTCTCCGAGAGAGCACCGGCTCGGGAGGGCCTCCGACCCCTTCTTCCTCCCTGTGGTATTGTGGCCAAGATGCGGCCTCCCGACGCCGTCTTTGCAACATGTCGATGACCCTCAGGTATATATTCCTTCGAAACCTGCCTTGCTCTACTGCCCCAGCTCCCTTCATGTGGATCCTTTTCTACTTCTGTCCGCTGTTCCAAAGCCACCTAGACTTCTACTAAGGCACGTGCTTTGCACGTATGTTCTGTATGATAGATACTCATATACCTTCTTTTTAGAGAGAGAAATGGGTACTCGTATCTTGAGTAGATATCATAGTGTGTTTGTTTGCATGATCTAAGGACTATTCTGAAATAAGAAGCAAAGCACTTGCACAAATCAAACTGAGTTCCAAGTAAGAATTTGATTACAAGATACAAGTTGTAGTTTTATTATATGTTGTTTCCTGGGTTCCACTGATGTATAGTTCTAGAGTTGTTTGACGGTTTACATGCATGTTTATGGACTATTTTGTGCAACTAAATAAGTCATTTAGGTTTGACAGACACTCATGTCCTGTATTAGCTTGAGGTATAGCTTATGTATGACTGAAATAAAATATTACACTTTTTCTGCGAATAATAAAAATATTACATTTCTTGATGAAGCAGAATAAAACTTTAGCTAGCATCAGCCATGCAATGTTATGTTATGTGAACAGTGTAAACTTTGCAGTATAGCGGCATCTAGAAAACCGTTTTTACAGTAATCTAAAAAAAATTAGTTAGTAGTAGAGTGTTTATTTTCCAGGTGACAACGGGGAACAAAAATGTGCTAGCTATTTGCCAACTTGTCGTACTTGCATGTGAGGAGGTGGCGGCAGTTTCTAGACATTTCTCAACTTCAGTAGGTGCAATCCAGATTCAACGGGGACTTCTTTATTTGTTTACTTGGAGAGCAGAGTCGGCCATGTGCACAAGGAGCGGGAGCGAATCCGGTAGCTCTTAGTCGTCAGATCATGTCATCCTTTGTTTGATGGACGGAAATGATATGCATGAGAGGGAAAATGAATGGTGGATTTTGAGCCAATGCTTGTTTGGGCGGGAGAACCGAAGATGGAGTGGTAAATCCAATTTCAAAACTGCCGCATTATAGTAGTAGTAGATAGTAGATTAGAAGTAAAGCTATTTCATACAGTCGACTCAAAGCGTTGGTTCAAACAGGGAAGAAAGTGGGAAAGTTGTAGCATGAATCTATGACTTGGTTCTAAGAGGAAACGGGGGAAAGTAGTAATATCTGTCACTGTTTAAATAACCATATATCTTATTTGCGCAAACAGGGATGTTTGTCTCCATATCATTTCGGGATGTCTATTTCCGTATCGTTTCTATCCGTGCAATCAAAACCACACACCTTAGTTTTAGTACAACTGCGCAAAATGAGATGGCTATCCCTCGCTGTCGTCGTCTAACCTCCCGTCTTCAAGGTATCCCTACATTGGTAGTAACTAAGATAGACTGACCAACGTAATCTAAAAGAAGCTAATTCGTATGTTTTACTTCCTGATTGCAATGCAGGGACGAGCGAAAACAACTGCATCCTAGTCCGGAATGCACTTTCTACCAGTTCATCCATGGACCAAGGACTAGCTGGCACGGCTTCACGGCAGTTTTTTGGACAGGTGCGCGGACAAGAGGCATTGTGGTCTGCTTATTTCTGCAAATAGCGGTGCTTAAATTTAGTGGAATGCACAAGCATTTCAACTGGTCAGTACACTGCATGGTTCAGTTCAGCATTCCAGCTGATACTACAATTATAATTGGTTATTCTGGAATGAGAGAACCTAACCCTGAATGGTGGCAACAAGAAAAAACCAGAGTGAACTCCAGGAAATTTAAGCCTGTTGGGAGGCCCTTTGCTTAGAGAGAAACCTTGCTTGTTTTTTCCTAATTTGTAAACCTTCTCACAAGTTTTTCTTTCGCTGTGAACTAGTATATGTTTGTTATGTTCTATGAATCATTGAGATGTATAAAATTGCTTAACTTATGCTTTTCAAGTTTTTTATGAAGACGAGTTTAATGTGAGTGTTCCACATGAGCGCTGGACTAGCGTGTGAACATTTGGAATTTATTACATTGTGGCCTCAATTAACTGCATGAACCACTGTAACAAGATACATAGTTGCTTATATGTCAGACAGCAGATTGTTGATTGTTAGCTGGTCGATAGCCTAGTGTTGAAGCGAGCTGAGCCAATGTGTCGTGTTTTGCACAACTGCTTACAAGTGGGGTAGCACCAACAGTGTTTACAAGTACTTATGTATACGTCGGCGCACGGTTCTCGAACGAGTGCTCTATTTCATCAAAACACACACTTCTCGTATGATAAACCGTGACAACTTATGTCTTACCATGCCATATTCATGAAAAAACTAGTGAGGACGCATCTGTTCCAGCAACAATTACGATGGTTCTCACATGATTCATGGGCACACAAAAGTAGCAGCAGTTCCCATAGACGGATTCAAACAGAGTACTAGCCCTAGAGGGGTCGATAACAGGCAAGGTTCGGATAATTAGGCACAATCCAAACTACTATTAAACACTAGCTGGGGCAACTATTTCATGCCTCGATCTAATTTGAGCTGGACACAAGACGGACCTTGCCATGAACATCATCGAGGACGTCCCGCAGCAGCTCAATCCTGTGAACCTTCATGAAGACAACCTTGTGGCCTTGCCACTGATAAACTTGTTTGTGGAGGCATGCCACGTCATCTTCCTGCGTAAGCTTGACAAGAACAGTATTCCTCACAAACGAAGGAGTAGCTTTGAACTTCTTGTGCTTCAGTACACCCTGGACAACACGCCTGATAACAGTGAGGCTGGAATACAACTCTTCATTGGTATAACCGCAAATGGCTTCTAGGATCCAACAGCCTAAGAACTCTGTTTTCCCAGTGCGTATATTCAGGTCATCTGCCTCATAGCGAGTGACATGTACAACCACACAATCCTTGTCTGCATCAGGGCTCTAATTGAAACAGAAACAAATTCTGAATTACTTTTCAGTATAAGAAACACAAGTTATTTAAACCACTACGTATACCATGGCATCGAAGCTAATAAAATTGTGCATTATTAATCACCACATACTTCCTTTTCTAAAAAAAATCACCACATACTTAGATGAAAAACCACAATTGAGATCGGCAAAGAAGGAAATCACCTTGGGCAGCTCAGCGGGGGGGGGGGACACATCCTCGAAGGGGGAAAACTGCTCCTGCAGTGCAACGGGGGCTGTAACCTCAAACGAGGCGTTGACCATCTCAGTATCTGGGGTCGCCTCGGTGGTTGCCTCCATCTTCTTGGAGCTCTCTGTCTCGTGGGGATCAGCCTCCCGCGTCTGCTCCAATATCGGCAGATCTTTGCCTGGTTCTCCTTGGTCCATCATGAAACTGACGAATACTAGAAGTCCACTGAAAGGAAAACACAATCGCAATGACAATGAAACAAAAAAGAGAGTGAGGATCGGTTACTGCTTTGCAAAAGTTCTTTTTTTCCTCTGAACGAAAATATACCAACATCATGGATCCGCTTACCTTCCCTTCGTTTGGAGAGAAGAACAGTGGCAGATGCAAGTGTTGCCTTTCTTGAAGACGGTGAGGGAGAAGGGGATTCAGCGAAGAGTGAAATGATGGTTGCCTCATCCGTCAAACTTGGACTGTGGGGAGGTGGGGTTTTGTGATACGACGGCTCGTTACTGCCGTGCTACGACCGGGGTGACTCTTCGCCTGCATACTGCCTTCTAATTTGGTGGATGGCATTTGGGCCCGCGTGCTGCATGGCCCGCATGTCGGTGAACAAAAGTATAACGGCATTCAGTAGAGGGAGACGTTTCAATGACCTAGGAGGAGCCAGAAGCGGTAGAGTGTCTCCACTGTACTAGTGGTAATTGTTTTTCTGGGTAGCTGTAGAGTGTCTCCATTGTACTAGTAGTAATTGTTTCTCGGGTCCCAAGACAAAACAACCCATCCACACTAGTAGTAAATAGTAAAATCAATTCAAAAACCTGGGTGCTCTTCTTCCTCCTCGCTCCCACCCACCTCACGTCAGCTCGCTCCACTCGTACCCCCAAATTCCTCACCTCACTCCTACAGAAAACCCCAACTCCCCTTCTTCCTCACTCCTACAGAAAACCCCCTGCTCCCCTTCTTCTTTGCTCGCACTACAACTAGGCTCGTCATTCGTTACTCTACTCAAATCTGTGAGCGCGACGCGATGCCCTCAAGGAAAATGGAGTCGGCTGACCCCAGTGCCAAGAAGATGAGGCTCCCGCCAGCGGCAACGCCTGTTGTAGATCCCGCACCCGGCAGCACAGGGAGAAGCGGCAACCTCGCCCCCACCGGATCCCAGGAACCCGTGGAATCTCGGGTGGACCGCATCAGCGATCTCCCGGACGCCATCCTTGGGGAGATCATCTCGCTTCTCCCCACCAAGGATTCCTGCCGCACCCAAGTCCTCTCAATTCGGTGGCGCCCTCTATGGCGCGCCGTTTCCCTTAATCTCGACTGTCGTCAGCTATATCTCTTCAATGATTTTGAAATCCCCAGAGCCATCATCTCCTCCCACCAGGGCTCCGTTCAAAGCCTCTGCATCCCATCATGCTACCTGAGCAAGCATACCATGCCCTGCACGATGGACGCCTGGCTGGAATCCCCTGAATTCACAGAACTACAGTTGCTTGAGTTCTACTATTCCCCTGGAAATCGCATACCACATACCGAACGCCATGAACTTGTGCCCTCAGCACCGATGTCCATCTCGGGGTTTTCGTCCTCTCTCCACACCGCCACCTTTGCGCAGTGCTACCTACCAGACAATCTGGTACTAAACCTTCGACTCCCATTTCTCAAGAAACTTTCACTTGTGTGGGTTCGTATATCGGAGGCCTCATTGCACAGCATCATCCACTCTAGTTGCCCTGTGCTGGAGTGCTTAGTGCTTGTTTTCACAGTTAGAATCGGTTGTCTCCAAATAAAGTCGCCTAACCTTGTAAGAATTGGAATTTCTTTTGACGGAAGGCGGCTCATCATCCAAGATGCCCCTTCACTTCAAAGGTTGGTCCTTGATTCTAGTTATTCACCGTTGCAAATAACTGTCCTCTCTACGCCTAAACTGGAGACCTTGGGTGTAATACATGATCTCTTTGCTCATTTCAATATGGTGTTTGGCTCCACAGTTCTTCAGGTACTTTATATTATCATCTACACTTGTAACCATAAGCTGCATTTTAAATTTCTGCGCATAATTTGTATATCATCTTGGAGTACACATTTTGTACTAATATTATGTTCTATGCTCAATGAAGAGTTTCTCCATGGATGGCCTATCAATGGTGCTGGATTCTGTTAAGATCTTATATATCCAAATGAATAGTTTTGATCTGAACAAGATTATTGGCTTGCTGCAATGCTTTCCATGTCTGGAGAAGTTGTATATAAAGGTGATAATTTCACGCACATTGGAAGCCCGCATATAGTGTACTAGAATTAACTGTTTAGCTGTTGCTCTTTCGACACTCTTCTTTTAGACCTTAACTGTTTTCAATCTTCATGTCTATTTAGGCAACAGGACGGGGTAAGAAAGTTATAACCAATCGGTGGATTCGTAAGCATCAGGATTTTCTCACTTCTCATGAGATTCGATTGAAGACAATAACGCTAGAACGATATGTAGCCAACCGTGCAAACACAAGATTTGTCACATTCTTCCGGCTGAATGCGAGGTTACTATTGCCCATCAAGCTTAAGTTTATCAGTAGCATGGTTTTGACAGATGGGTATGTCGAAGAGCAAAAAAAGGAGTTTCAGGTGGGCAAAAGAGCTTCTGAACGTGTCGGGCTTCTATTTACAACATATTGTGGTCATAATCCAGTAAATTTTACGACCTAGGATGTTCATTCTATGGACCTGACCGATCCATTTGACTGTGACTGCCGAAAACAGTGCTGGAGTTAGATGTTGTTGCCCTTTTCAATCTAGTTTTTTTTGTAAACCTGATGAACAATTAACCCTCGTGCTTTTGTACAGTTTCTAAGCTGGAGTTAGATGTTCCTGCCCTTTTCAACTCGGCTGTGACTGTCATATTTTCTTTGAAACAAGGCAAATGGCTTGCCATTCGTTTAATTTAGAGTGAAATATTGTAACAAATCCAAACCAAGGGAAATAACATCACTCTCGCCGGCTGCTTGAGCTCATTGTGCATTACAGAAGCCAAGTGATTAGCCCCCACTAGCACCCACAAACTTATTTCGAACTAGCACATCAAATGGGTTGTAAATTTTCATAGGAAAGGCTGCATGACCATGACAGATTTGGATTCTGACATTTGGGACCCGCGAGGAAATAGCCTATCCAAGGTGGTGTCGACTTACTATCCAGTCAACAAACGATTCTGCCTACCAGCCGTTAGATTGACATCCAACATCTGTCATGTATCTTCTATCTCTTGTCTTCTTCTTCTTCCTCCAATCGCCCAAACCAAACCACCCCGTCGGCTCCGCCAGCTCCTGCCTCCCATGGCTGGTTGCGCCTCCGCCGCCCTACCGTATGTACCCTCCAACGTTGGCCAGTCCCTCCCTCTATTCCCCCACACGTCCTGTTATTCTCCGGCGACGTCAGCCCCAACACGCACCCGCGCCTGAACCAGTCAACCCTCGTACTCCCCTCCGCCTGCGACTGGACCGGCGCATCTTCAACGGCTCCTGTTCATTCCGTCCGAGGCCTCGCCGTCGTCCTCCGCCTTGCGGCCTTGGTTCGCTCGCTGTGCGCGGTGCGCCGCCCTCTTGCGTTGTCAACGTCGGCAACAACCGAGAGGAAGAAGGAGATGATTGTACGTGGAGAGGATGACAGTAGGGACCCACCAGCGTCATGGCAGTACGCAAGCAAGTGCCTCTATAGTACAAGCCCAAAAATATGGTTCCTCCTAATTGGTTGGACATCTGGGGCTCACGCCATTGTCAACGTAGTCAATAAACAAGAGAATTACACTACGAGCGGCTGACACCAGGGACCCAGCAAGTCGTGCAATTTTTTTTGAGGAACAAGCAGTTGTTATTTATACTAGTTTTAGCGACGGATCAGGGTAACAACGGGGCTGTGCGGGGGCTGTGGCCCGTCTAGCCAGGGTTTTATTTATGTTTACCACATCATGAGCCCAGTTGTGTTTCTTTCTTGCTGAAAATGGCTAGCCCAGTTCTATTTTTTTAAAAGAAATACCCAAACAAGGCCTACTTGCTTTATCGGCTCTGCTGGGCTGCAAATCTTTCAAGACGAGGAGAGTTTCATTCAGTTTGCCCAGAAATGGGCTGTACATTTTTAAAACATATCAAACCGGGAATTAGTTTCAAAAAAATTCATTACAAGATCTTAAATTCCATTGATTTTTATGCATGGACAATTATTTGGATTTTATATTTATATAATTTATTTTTCAAAATAGTTTGAATGTGAATCGATATTTCTGGATTAAAAACAGTTGACCGCACGGAAATATGCAAAATTTCATATACTTTTTAACCGTGGCCACAATATGGGGTGTGATGCTAACAAAAAGAAGATGGGCTCCAAAAAAATTCTTACGAATTAGCAAATGGGTTGTACATTATTAGAAATAATGGCAGATGGGTTGTATGCTGTTTTCCACAGATTTGAGGCTGACTTGTGCGCCTACTACAGGTTGATGCGTATGCTTTCATAAAAAAAAGGTTGACGCACATGCAACGCCCTATCAACTTAGTCAACACACGAGAGCAGTGACTGTTGGATGTCCATCCAACGGCTGTCGTGCTTCTTAAATCTCTACTCTTCATGCTCAAGCCGCTCAAACAAGCGCCGGCGGGACCGCCTGCTCCCTCCTCCCGCGGCCGGCTATGCTTCCGCGCAGGCCTCACGGCCCCACCGTACTCCCATCGCTGGCCTAGCCATCCCTCTACTCACCCACACCTGCTGTTATTCTCCGGCGACAGCAGACGAACCAGTAAACCCTCGTACTCCTCCACGTGGGAAACAACTGTCGAGTATTCCCTGGCTCTGTGCCGTTCCCTTCCTAGGCCTCGCCGTCGTCCACCGCCCTGGTGCTCTCGGCGCGGCCTGGTCAACGTGGTCAATGAACGACATCCATCGGAACTGGACTGTACGTGGAGATGCTGACAGCTGGGTCCATGGCCGCACGCAAGGAAATGCCTCCTTATTACGTGCAAAATAATGATTCCTCCACCTGACAGCTAGGACCCACAGGAAGGGCCTCTGTATTTCGTGAAAAAATGTTCCCCCTGCTGACAGGTCGCACCCACCAGCTATATCTTTGCACGCAAGGAAGTGCCTCCTTATTACGCCCAAAAAAATGAATACCCCTCTGCTAGTTGGGACCCACCATATTGTTGGGCTAACTTGTGGGCCTACTAAGTTGACAGGGACGGAGAGCTTTGTCAACTTAGTCAATACTCCAGTGACCGTATGATGTCCATCCAACGGCCATAGTGCTTCTTCAACCTCTGGTCTTCTTGCTCTAGCTGCCCAAAGCAGCGCCGGTCGTGTCGCCTGCTCCTGCCTCCCGTGGCCGGCTGTGCTACTGCGGAGGCCTCACCGCCCCCATACTACTCCCACCACTGGCCAGGCCATCCCTCCACTCACCCACACCCCCTGTTATTCTGCGGCGACGGCAGCCTCACACCGCAGCCGAACCAGTGAACGCTCATACTCCTCTCTGCGTGGTCATCCACTGCCATGTCTTGCACGGCTCCGCGTCGCCCCCTTCCTAGGCCTTGCCATCGTCCACCGCCGTGGTGCTCTCAGCGCGGCGTGGTTAATCTGGTCAGCAACCAACTTCCATCGGAAGAGTACTGTACGTGGAGAGGCTGACAACTGGGTCCACGGCAGCCGCAAGGAAGTGCCTCCTTATTACGCGGAAAATAATTATTCCTCCACCTGACAGCGGGGACCCACCGGACGGGCCACCAGTATTTTGCGAAAAAAATCGTTCCCCCTGACTGCTGGGACCCACCGGACGGGCCATCGTATTTCATGAAAAAAACATTCCCCCCGCTGTCAGCTCGGACCCACCGGAAGTGCCTCCTTATTACGCACAAAAAAATGAATGCTCCCCCGGCTAGTTGGGACCCACCTTGCTGGGAGGCTGACTTGTGGGCCTACTAAGTTGACGGGGACGAAGGGCTTTGTCAACTTAGTCAATATGAACGATTCTAGCTCCAGTGACCGTACGATGTCCATCCAACGGCCGTAGTGCTTCTTCAACCTCTGGTCTTCTTGCTCCAGCCACCCAAAGTAGCGCCGGTCGTGTCGCATGCTCTTGACTCCCGTGGCCGGCTGTGCTGCCGCAGAGGCCTCGCCGCCCCCTACTATTCCCACCGCTGGCCAGGCCCTGCGGCGACAGCAGCCTCACACCGCAGCCGAACCAGTGAACCCTCGTAGTCCTCTCCGCGCGGGCCTCCACTACCGCGCCGTCCCCTTCCTAGGCCTCGCCGTCGTCCACCGCCGTGGTGCTCTCCGCGCGGCGTGGTCAATGTGGGCAAGGAACGACTTCCATCGGAAGAGTACTGTACGTGGAGAGGCTGACAGCTGGGTCCACGGCCACAGCCCAGTTTTTTTGTGATTTGCCAAGTCGCTTTGTCAAGCATGTTGGGCTGCAATTCTTTCAAGACGGGGAGAGCTTTCATTCGGCTGGCCGAGAAAATGGCCCATCAGTAATGAGAAATGGGTTGTACATTTTTAAAACACATAAAACCGGCAATTAGTTTCAAATATCTTTTTTTTCATTTCAAGATTTTAAATTACATTAATTTTTATGCATGGAGAATTTGTTGGATTTTATATTGATATACATTTATTTTTAAAATCAGTTTGAATGTGATTCGAAATTTCGGGATTAAAAACAGTTCAGACCACACCGAAATATGCAAAATTTCGTACAATTTTTTAACAGTTGCCACAATATGGGTTGTACTGCTAACAAGAAGAATACGGGCTCCAAAAAAACCTTAAGAATTAGCAAATGGGCTGTAAATTATTAGAAATAATGGGAGATGGGATGTATGCTGTTTTCCGCAGATTTGAGGCTTTCCTAAAAAAAGGTTGACGCACAAGCACTGACTGTTGGATGTCCATCCAACGGCCGTCATGCTTCTTCAATCTCTGCTCTTCCTGCTCCAGCCGCTCAAACAAGCGCCGGCGGGACTGCCTGCTCCCTCCTCCTCGTGGCCGGGTGTGCTGCCGCGCAGGCCTCACCGCCCGACCGTACTCCCATCGCTGGCCTAGCCATCCCTCTACTCACCCACACTTGCTGTTATTCTCCGGCGACGGTAGACGAACCAGTAAACCCTCGTACAGTCGTACTCCCCTCCACGTGGGAAACAACTGCCGAGTCTTCCCTGCCTCTGTGTCGTCCCCTTCCTAGGCCTCGCCATCGTCCACCGCCCTGGTACTCTCGGCGCGACCTGGTCAACGTGGTCAACGACCGACATGCATCTGAAGTGGACTTTACGTGGAGAGGCCGACAGCTGGGTCCACGGCCGCACGCAAGGAAATGCCTCCTTATTACACGCAAAATAATGATTCCTCCACCTGACATCGGGGACCCACCGAAAGGGCCTCTGTATTTCATGAAAAAAACGTTACCTCCGCTGACAGCTCGGACCCACCAGCTATATCTTCGCACGCAAGGAAGTGCCTCCTTATTACGCACAACAAAATGAATACTCCCCTTGTTAGCTGGGACCCAGTATAGTGGCAGGCTGACTTGTGGGCCTAGTAAGTTGACGGGGACGGAGGGCTTTGTCAACTTAGTCAATATGCACGATTCTAGCTCCAGTGACCGTACGATGTCCATCCAACGGCCGTAGTGCTTCTTCAACCTCTGGTCTTCTTGCTCCAGCCGCCCAAACCAACGCCGGTCGTGCCTCGTGCTCCTGCCTCCCGTGGCTGGTTGCGATGCGGCGGAGGCCTCACCGCCCCCTACTACTCCCACCGCTGGCCAGGCCATCCCTCTACTCACCCACACCCCCTATTATTCTGCGGCAATGACAGCCTCACACCGCAGCGAACCAGTGAACCCTCGTACTCCTCTACGCGTGGGCATCCACTGCCGCGTCTTCCCCGGCTCCGCGTCGTCCCCTTCCTAGGCCTCGCCATTGTCCACCGCCCTGGTGCTCTCGGCGCGGCGTGGTCAACGTGGTCAAGGAACTGCTTCCATCAGACGTGGACTATACGTGGAGAGGCTGACAGCTGGGTCCACGACCGCAGCAAGGAAGTGCCTCCTTATTATGTGCAAAATAATTATTCCTCCACCTGACAGCGGGACCCACCGGACGGTCCACCGTATTTCGCCCCCCTGACTGCTGGGACCCACCAGCTACATCTTCGCAGGCAAGGAAGTGCCTGACAGTCAGGACCCACCTGGTCGAAGCGTACGTAGCGTTGTCATTCTGGTCGCGAACGTGTACGTACATACTGGTCGATGTAGAGGCGCGCACGTGTCGTAGTAGAGGCGTGCACGTAGCATGTACACGTACGTATAGCGGCCAGGGTGCAAGAAAGAAAATACGGCCACGTATGTGTACATACGGGTGGGGTCTCGAACGCCTACTCGCGCATACGTACGGCCAGGGCTCGTGTACATTGCTGGGTCGGAATGGAGAAACAGCGTCGTCGTCGTGTTCATGGGGAGGCAAAGGAATGCATCGTGTTCATGGGGAGGCAATGGAATGCGTCGTGTTCATCGGGAGGGCTTGGACGGAATAGGCGATGGAAACGAGGCCTGGCGTACCGCAGAACGGAGGAAACGGCCTTGTGTTCGACCGGCCACGTTCGAAACGGGATCCTGTTCATCGGGAGGGGTCTGTTTACCACAAAACGGAGGAAACGGACCTCCTACGGTCGAAACGGGGGTCCTGTTGATCGGGAGGGGTGTGGCGTACCACAAAACGGACGAAACGGACTTGTGTTGGAGCGCTACGGTCGAAACGGGGGTCCTGTTCATCGGGAGGGGTGTGGCGTACCGCAAAACGGGACTCCACGGGATACTGTTCATCTCCACCGTCGACCCCCTCCAGCCTCCACGAGCTATTGTTCATCCACCGTCGACCTCCTCCAGCCTCCACCTGCGATTGTTCATCCACGGGCTCCTGTTCATCCAGCCTCCACCGCGCGCTACTCCACCGGCTACTGTTCAACCAGCCCTCTCCACGGGCTCCTGTTCAACCACCCCTCCACAGGCTACTGTTCATCCTGCCCTCCACCATCTACTGTTCATCCTACCCTCCACGGGGTGGTCCTGTTCATCCAGCCCTCCACGGGGTCCTGTTCATCCAGCCCCAACCAGCTCGATCGATCGGGATCCTGTTCATCCAGAGGCAACACCACGGGGTCCTGTTCATCCACCCCCACCGGGAACAGTTCATCCAACCCCCCCCCCCCCCCCCCCCGCAACGCTCACTGTTCATCCAGAGGCAGCATCGATCGGCTTCAGTTAGCAGCAGTAGCGAAGGAATCGCTCGATCGGGTTCAGTTAACAGCCATCGATCGATCGCTTGGGTTCAGTAACGCGTAGCCTGTAGTGCAATCGCTCGGGTTCAGTTAGAGCCCAACGCCTCGCTCGAGTTCAGTTAGAGCCAACGCCTCGCACACACGCGCGTACGTGTACGAGAGAAACGCGCATCGCTCGGCCCCCAACCTCCCACCGTAACCGGGAACTCCCCAAAATTTTCCTCCCCCTCGCTTCTACCATGGTTTTTTCCGTCATGGACGGCCCAAAGAATGTCATGCAGCTGCGTCTCCGGCCCGCCCAAGACGAAAAGCCCATTTTCTGTCATGATTTTTTGTCATAGAAGTAGGATCCCACCACATCTATGATGATACCGGGTTTTGTCACAATTATCGTCATAGAAGTGTCATATGTATGACAGAAAAAAAATTCGTTCGGCCCAAAATGTCACGGATGTGTCTTTTTTTTGTAGTGTCAAGTCCTAATCCAACTAGGAAAGGGGGGAGTCCTACTCCCAGTGGGAGTAGGACTCCTCCTGGCGCGCCCTCTCCCTTGGCCGGCCACACACCCCCCCCCCCCTTGCTCCTTAATATAAGGGGGCAGGGGGCACCCTAGAGACACAACAATTGATCATTGATCTCTTAGCCGTGTGCGGTGCCCCCCTCCACCATAGTTCACCTCGATAATACTGTAGCGGTGCTTAGGTGAAGCCCTGCGTCGGTAGAACATCAACATCGTCACCACGCCGTCGTGCTGACGAAACTCTCCCTCAACACTCGGCTGGATCGGAGTTCGAGGGACATCATCGGGCTGAACGTGTGCTGAACTCGGAGGTGCCGTACGTTCGGTACTTGATCGGACGGATCATGAAGATGTACGACTACATTAACCGCGTTGTGCTAACGCTTCCGCTTTCGGTCTACGAGGGTACGTGGACAACACTCTCCCCTCTCGTTGCTACGCATCACCATGATCTTGCGTGTGCGTAGGAAATTTTTTGAAATTACTAGGTTCCCCAACAGTGGCATCCGAGCCTGGTTTTATGCGTTGATGTTATATGCACGAGTAGAACACAAGTGAGTTGTGGGCGATATAAGTCATACTGCTTACCAGCATGTCATACTTTGGTTCGGCGGTATTGTTGGATGAAGCGGCCCGGACCGACATTATGCGTACGCTTACGCGTGACTGGTTCTACCGACGTGCTTTGCACATAGGTGGCTGGCAGGTGTCAGTTTCTCCAACTTTAGTTGAACCGAGTGTGGCTACACCCGGTCCTTGCGAAGGTTAAAACAGCACCAACTTGACAAACTATCGTTGTGGTTTTGATGCGTAGGTAAGAACGGTTCTTGCTAAGCCCGTAGCAGCCACGTAAAACTTGCAACAACAAAGTAGAGGACATCTAACTTGTTTTTGCAGGGCATGTTGTGATGGGATATGGTCAAAACATGATGCTAAATTTTATTGTATGAGATGATCATGTTTTGTAACCGAGTTATCGGCAACTAGCAGGAGCCATATGGTTGTCACTTTATTGTATGCAATGCAATCGCCCTGTAATGCTTTACTTTATCACTAAGCGGTAGGGATAGTCATGGAAGCATAAGATTGGCGAGACGACAATGATGCTACAATGGAGATCAAGGTGTCGCGCCGGTGACGATGGTGATCATGACGGTGCTTCGGAGATGGAGACCACAAGCACCAGATGATGATGGCCATATCATATCACTTATATTGATTGCATGTGATGTTTATCTTTTATGCATCTTATCTTGCTTTGATTGACGGTAGCATTATAAGATGATCTCTCACTAAATTTCAAGATAAAAGTGTTCTCCCTAAGTATGCACCATTGCCAAAGTTCGTCGTGCCCAGACACCACGTGATGATCAGGTGTGATAAGCTCTACGTCCATCTACAACGGGTGCAAGCCAGTTTTGCACACGCAGAATACTTAGGTTAAACTTGACGAGCCTAGCATATGCAGATATGGCCTCGGAACACTGAGACCGAAAGGTCGAGCGTGAATCATATAGTAGATATGATCAACATAGTGATGTTCACCATTGAAAGCTACTCCATTTCACGTGATGATCGGTTATGGTTTAGTTGATTTGGATCACGTGATCACTTAGAGGATTAGAGGGATGTCTTTCTAAGTGGGAGTTCTTAAGTAATATGATTAATTGAAATTAAATTTATCATGAACTTAGTACCTGATAGTATCTTGCTTGTCTATGTTTGATTGTAGATAGATGGCCCGTGCTATTGTTCTGTTGAATTTTAATGCATTCCTTGAGAAAGCAAAGTTGAAAGATGATGGTAGCAATTACACGGACTGGGTCCGTAACTTGAGGATTATCCTCATTGCTGCACAGAAGAATTACGTCCTGGAAGCACCGCTGGGTGCCAGGCCTACTGCTGATGCAACTGACGATGCTAAGAACGTATGGCAGAGCAAAGCTGATGACTACTCGATAGTTCAATGTGCCATGCTTTACGACTTAGAACCGGGACTTCAACGATGTTTTGAACGTCATGGAGCATATGAGATGTTCCAGGAGTTGAAGTTAATATTCCAGAAGAATGCCCGAATTGAGAGATATGAAGTCTCCAATAAGTTCTACTGTTGCAAGATGGAGGAGAATAGTTCTGTCAGTGAACATATACTCTGAATGTCTGGGTACCATAATCACTTGACTCAGCTGGGAGTTAATCTTTCGGTTGATAGTGTCATTGACAGAGTTCTTCAATCACTGCCACCAAGCTACAAGAGCTTCGTGATGAACTATAATATGCAAGGGATGAATAAGACAATTCCCGAGCTCTTCGCAATGCTAAAAGCTGCGGAGGTAGAAATCAAGAAGGAGCATCAAGTGTTGATGATCAACAAGACCACTAGTTTCAAGAAAAAGGGCAAAGGGAAGAAGAAGGGGAACTTCAAGAAGAACAGCAAGCAAGTTGCTGCTCAGGAGAAGAAACCCAAGTCTGGACCTAAGCCTGAAACTGAGTGCTTCTACTGCAACCAGACTGGTCACTGGAAGCGGAACTGCCCCAAGTATTTGGCGGATAAGAAGGATGGCAAGGTGAACAAAGGTATATGTGATATACATGTTATTGATGTGTACCTTACTAGAGCTCGCAGTAGCACCTGGGTATTTGATACTGGTTCTGTTGCTAATATTTGCAACTCGAAACAGGGACTACGGGTTAAGCAAACGCTGGCAAATGACGAGGTGACGATGCGCGTGGGAAACGGTTCCAAAGTCGATGTGATCGCGGTCGGCACGCTACCTCTACATATACCTTCGGGATTAGTATTAGACCTAAATAATTGTTATTTGGTGCCAGCGTTGAGCATGAACATTATATCTGGATCTTGTTTGATGCGGGACGGTTATTCATTTAAATCAGAGAATAATGGTTGTTCTATTTATATGAGTAATATCTTTTATGGTCATCCACCCTTGAAGAGTGGTCTATTTTTGATGAATCTCGATAGTAGTGATACACATATTCATAATGTTGAAGCCAAAAGATGCAGAGTTGATAATGATAGTGCAACTTATTTGTGGCACTGCCGTTTAGGTCATATCGGTATAAAGCGCATGAAGAAACTTCATACTGATGGACTTTTGGAACCACTTGATTATGAATCACTTGGTACTTGCGAACCGTGCCTCATGGGTAAGATGACTAAAACGCCGTTCTCCAGTACTATGGAGAGAGCAACAGATTTGTTGGAAATCATACATACAGATGTATGTGGTCCGATGAATGTTGAGGCTCGTGGCGGATATCGTTATTTTCTCACCTTCACAGATGATTTAAGCAGATATGGGTATATCTACTTAATGAAGCATAAGTCTGAAACATTTGAAAAGTTCAAAGAATTTTAGAGTGAAGTTGAAAATCATCGTAACAAGAAAATAAAGTTTCTACGATCTGATCGTGGAGGAGAATATTTAAGTTACGAGTTTGGTCTACATTTGAAACAATACGGAATAGTTTTGCAACTCACGCCACCCGGAACACCACAGCGTAATGGTGTGTCCGAACGTCGTAATCGCACTTTATTTGATATGGTGCGATCTATGATGTCTCTTACAGATTTACCGCTATCGTTTTGGGGTTATGCTTTAGAGACGGCCGCATTCACGTTAAATAGGGCACCATCAAAATCCGTTGAGACGGCGCCTTATGAACTGTGGTTTGGCAAGAAACCAAAATTGTCGTTTCTTAAAGTTTGGGGCTGCGATGCTTATGTGAAAAAGCTTCAACCTGATAAGCTCAAACCAAATCAGAGAAATGTGTCTTCACAGGATACCCAAAGGAGACTGTTGGGTACACCTTCTATCACAGATCCTAAGGCAAGACATTCATTGCCAAGAATGGATCCTTTCTAGAGAAGGAGTTTCTCTCGAAAGAAGTGAGTGGGGGGAAAGTAGAACTTGATGAGGTAACTATACCTGCTCCCTTATTGGAAAGTAGTACATCACAGAAATCGGTTTCTGTGACACCTGCACCAACTAGTGAGGAAGTTAATGATGATGATCATGAAACGTCAGATCAAGTTGCTACTAATCTTCATAGATCAACCAGAGTAAGATCCGCACCAGAGCGGTACGGTAATCCTGTTCTGAAAGTCATGCTACTAGATCATGATGAACCTACGAACTATGAAGAAGCGATGGTGAGCCCAGATTCTGCAAAATGGCTTGAAGCCATGAAATCTGAGATGGGATCCATGTATGAGAACAAAGTGTGGACTTTGGTTGACTTGCCCGTTGATCGGCAAGCAATTGAGAATAAATGGATCTTCAAGAAGAAGACTGACGCTGACGGTAATGTTACTGTCTACAAAGCTCGACTTGTTGCGGAAGGTTTTTGACAAGTTCAAGGGATTGACTACGATGAGACCTTCTCACCCGTAGTGATGCTTAAGTCTATCTGAATCATCTTAGCAATTGTCGTGTTTTATGATTATGAAATATGGCAGATGGTTGTCAAAACTGCATTCTTGAATGGATTTCTGGAAGAAGAGTTGTATATGATGCAACCGGAAGGTTTTGTCGATCCAAAGGGAGCTAACAAAGTGTGCAAGCTCCAGCGATCCATTTATGGACTGGTGCAAGCCTCTCGGAGTTGGAATAAATGCTTTGATAGTGTGATCAAAGCATTTGGTTTTATACAGACTTTTGGAAAAGCATGTATTTACAAGAAAGTGAGTGGGAGCTCTGTAGCATTTCGAATATTATATGTGGATGACATATTGCTGATTGGAAATGATATAGAATTTCTGGATAGCATAAAGGGATACTTGAATAAGAGTTTTTCAATGAAAGACCTCGGTGAAGCTGCTTATATATTGGGCATTAAGATGTATAGAGATAGATCAAGACGCTTAATTGGACATTCACAAAGCACATACCTTGACAAAGTTTTGAAGAAGTTCAAAATGGATCAAGCAAAGAAAGGGTTCTTGCCTGTGTTACAACGTGTGAAGTTGAGTAAGACTCAATGCCCGACCACTGCACAAGATAGAGAGAAAATGAAAGATGTTCCCTATGCTTCAGCCATAGGCTCTATCATGTATGCAATGCTGTGTACCAGACCTGATGTGTGCCTTGCTATAAGTCTAGCAGGGAGGTACCAAAGTAATCCAGGAGTGGATCACTGGACAGCGGTCAAGAACATCCTGAAGTACCTGAAAAGGACTAAGGATATGTTTCTCGTTTATGAAGGTGACAAAGAACTCATCGTAAATGGTTACATTGATGCAAGCTTTGACACTGATCTGGACGATTCTAAATCGCAAACCGGATACGTGTTTACATTGAACGGTGGAGCTGTCAGTTGGTGCAGTTCTAAACAAAGCGTCGTGGCGGGATCTACATGTGAAGCGGAGTACATAGCTACTTCGGAAGCAGCAAATGAAGGAGTCAGGATGAAGGAGTTCATATCCGATCTAGGTGTCATACCTAGTGCATCGGGTCCAATGAAAATCTTTTGTGACAATACTGGAACAATTGCCTTAGCGAAGGAATCCAGATTTCACAAGAGAACCAAGCACATCAAGAGACGCTTAAATTCCATCCGAGATCTAGTCCAGGTGGGAGACATAGAAATTTGCAAGATACATACGGATCTGAATGTTGCAGACCCGTTGACTAAGCCTCTTCCACGAGCAAAACATGATCAGCACCAAGGCTCCATGGGTGTTAGAATCATTACTGTGTAATCTAGATTATTGACTCTAGTGCAAGTGGGAGACTGAAGGAAATATGCCCTAGAGGCAATAATAAAGTTATTATTTATTTCCTTATATCATGATAAATGTTTATTATTCATGCTAGAATTGTATTAACCGAAAACATAATACATGTGTGAATACATAGAAAAACAGAGTGTCACTAGTATGCCTCTACTTGACTAGCTCATTGATCAAAGATGGTTAAGTTTCCTAGCCATTGACATTGGTTGTAATTTGATTAATGGGATCACATCATTAGGAGAATGATGTGATTGACATGACCCATTCTGTTAGCTTAGCACACGATCGTTTAGTATGTTGCTATTGCTTTCTTCATGACTTATACATGTTGCTATGACTATGAGATTATGCAACTCCCATTTACCGGAGGAACACTTTGTGTGCTACCAAACGTCACAACGTAACTGGGTGATTATAAAGGTGCTCTGTCTCTGAAGGTACTTGTTGGGTTGGCGTATTTTGAGATTAGGATTTGTCACTCCGATTGTCGGAGAGGTATCTCTGGGCCCTCTCGGTAATGCACATCACTTAAGCCTTGCAAGCATTGCAACTAATGACTTAGTTGCGGGATGATGTATTACGGAACGATTAAAGAGACTTGCCGGTAACGAGATTGAACTAGGTAATTGATATACCGACGATCGAATCTCGGGCAAGTAACATACCGATGACAAAGGGAACAACGTATGTTGTTATGCGGTCTGACCGATAAAGATCTTCGTAGAATATGTAGGAGCCAATATGAGCATCCA
Organism: Triticum urartu; assembly: GCF_056163025.1. Taxonomy (NCBI): domain Eukaryota; kingdom Viridiplantae; phylum Streptophyta; class Magnoliopsida; order Poales; family Poaceae; genus Triticum; species Triticum urartu. The sequence goes on from NC_141879.1 coordinate 194,349,402, forward strand.
GGTTCCGCTATTGGTTATTGACCAGATATGTGTCTCGGTCATGTCTACATAGTTCTCGAACCCGTAGGGTCCGCACGCTTAATGTTACGATGACAGTTATATTATGAGTTTATATGTTTTGATGTACCGAAGGTTGTTCGGAGTCCCGGATGTGATCACGGACATGACGAGGAGTCTCGAAATGGTCGAGACATGAAGATTGATATATCGGAAGACTATGTTTGGATATCGGAAGTGTTCCGGGTAAAATCGGGATTTTACCGGAGTACCGGGAGGTTACCGGAACCCCCCGGGAATCAAATGGGCCTTAGTGGGCCTAGGTGGAAGAGAGGAGAGGAGGCAAGGGATGGCCGCGCGCCCCTCCCCCTAGTCCGAATAGGACAAGGAGAGGGGGGCGGCGCCCCCCCCCCCTTCCTTCCTTCTCCTCCACTCCTTCCCCCTCAAGTCCTAATCCAACTAGGAAAGGGGGAGTCCTACTCCCAATGGGAGTAGGACTCCTCCTGGCACGCCCTCTCCCTTGGCCGGCCACACCCCCCTTGCTCCTTTATATATGGGGGCAAGGGCACCCTAGAGACACAACAATTGATCATTGATCTCTTAGCCGTGTGCGGTGCCCCCCTCCACCATAGCACCTCGATAATACTGTAGCGGTGCTTAGGCGAAGCCCTTCGTCAGTAGAACATCAACATCGTCACCACGCCATCGTGCTGACGAAAATCTCCCTCAACACTCGGCTGGATCGGAGTTCGAGGGATGTCATCGGGCTGAACGTGTGCTGAACTCGGAGGTGCCGTACGTTCGGTACTTGATCGGTCAGATCATGAAGACGTATGACTACATCAACCGCGTTGTGCTAATGCTTCCGCTTTAGGTCTACGAGGGTACGTGGACAACACTCTCCCCTCTCATTGCTATGCATCACCATGATCTTGCGTGTGCGTAGGAATTTTTTTGAAATTACTACGTTCCCCAACATTTGGCACTATGGTTAATTCCATATTTCTAGCAATCTCCGTTGACATCCTTTGTCACTGTCATTTCGAGTCCCTTCATTCAATATTTTGCGAATGCTTGCCATCCTCAATCAGATCCTAGAATTCATCCTTTCGTCTCAAACGACATTTTAAACATGAGCTGGATCTCGACCAATCAAATTGCCATCGATTGTACCTCTAAGGCTATTCAACTTATCCATCCCTAATCAGAGCATTGCTTCTGATCCCTTGTCTTGGAAATCATAATTCCTTTGCATTTGAGCTTTGAGTTAGTCAGTTGTTTCTATAATATGATCTCCTTGCATTCTTTCTTCCTCTGGTTGAGTACCGATACTCACATCAGATCCCTTATGGACCACTAGATCCTTTGTTGGATTTTGTCCGACATCGTTCTTCATATTCATTAAACTTGTGAGCCTTTCATCGGATACATAATGCCTTTGGTAAATTGTATCCCCTGCTTTTGTCAACCATGCTCTGCTCCCGAGCTTGAGTTACTCGCTCCTGAAGTTGAGGTTATGTGTTCATAAGATGCCCCGATGGGTTAAACCTATGCCTTCCTTACTCTGTGTGAACCCGAAAGATTTCACGGGTCATACTTATCTGGTATTGCACCAGGTAAAACTTTCAACAACTAATGTCATTTTCGAAAAGCGAGAGGTGAATGGAAGGTTATACATTGAAGAAGTGGGAGTCGACCTTGAACTTTGTGTTCATGCCCATGTACATGATGTATATCCTATCATGGAAGCTTCTTGTAATAGTAACTATTCCCTTGATATAATATCATTTGGTATCTGAGAATTGATCCTTTACAATCGTGGTTCCGGCCATGTTCTCTTTTAAATACCATTTCTCGGACAAGTTGAAGTACTTGTCTTCTACAGATCATTGCACCCGTCCAACCTTTACTTTGATCTACCGTCGTGTATTACACTTTGCTATCTCACGAATATCATAGAACTGCATAACTTCTTGTGGGTTCTTCAACAACTATTACTTCTCACAGATTCCAATTTTCCTGGGTTCTGGGTTGTCGTCAACTGAGAACACCGAATAGTGAACGAGAACGCACCTCGATTCAATAACTCTAAGTAATTTTTGTTGCTTATGAGTTTATTAATGCTTCAAGTCATTCCTAGCTTGATCGGCTATATCAGTGTCGTGTTGATTTTAACTGTGCTACCTGGTCCTTATTCCCGGAGCACAATTTTCGACGATGAGCTAACCTTACGTCGATCTTCCTCCTCATATAATTTCGCCTTAAAAACAGCAAGCTTGATTTCGAGTTTGTGTCATATATGTGGCTCCAATAAACTTTTGTTGCATCAGTCCTTTTGCTTGATGCAGTCATTGTTCAATTGCTTCTTCGTGGATCCTCTCGACAACAAATTGTCGTGATCATCATCAACATTTTGGCTCCTCCAGGATATCTATGAAATTCTTGATGATAAGTGCCATCCTCATTCCTTGGTAATTTGAGTTACCATCAACAACATCCTAACCTTTCCTTTCATCACAAACTTGTTCTTGTTATGGATGCAACTTGCTATCCAGCTCGTATTATGGTCTACCTTGAAGTATTACTGCCTTTTGTCAAGGATGTTGTGAGAATTTCACCACCTCTTGAGAATTCTTGATATAAGTGATACTTCACCATCACCATTCCTTTCTTGGTCCCCTGTTGTTCCTAACAGGAATACCGACAGATGGACTAGTAATTTTTTTTAAAACTTCTAGCAACCTTATTGCTTTGACGTTAGTGGCCAACATTTCATTCTTAGACCATTGGTTATCGAATCGCCATTCTAACATTGTTCATGCTACCTAAGTCTGTATTTCAAGTGCACCGTCAACCAATGTTTAATCGTGTATGTTCTCCTCGAGCATACATCATTATATCGTTTGATCTGACTAATGTTATCTCCTTTTTCACATAGTTATGGAAATACATCTTTTGGAAACCTCGATGAATTGTCGCTAACTCCATCAGCCACCTTCCTCATCCTCTCTTTGGTTTTCTGATGAACTCTGGTTTAGGATCTCGCTTCCATAGTTCATTTCCTGAGAATCTTACAATGTCATCTCGACAATATGTGTTGCACCTTCTTCTCATGCATCCTGAGTATGAGGTATCCTGACACCAATCAGATCTGAATCTCGGTCAGATATGATGGTTGGAATATATTTTCAAGAGTTATAACTTTGGTCTTTAACCCAATAAGGTGATGTCATCCGAACACACCTGCCCGGAGGGCCAATTGTTATAGTTTCCTTTTTAGCAAGGTTAGCCATTCTTCCATGAGGAAATTGTAAGACTTATTCTATAAGTTGTTCTTGATGGATCCTTTGTGTATCCAAAGTCTGATCTTTACCCAGTGACCATGTCAATGCTATCTCGAAGCTTGTCTGTGGTACTCTGATTATCAACAAGAACATTTGAAGCCCAATGCTAAATGTTTCCTGCTCAAATACCCAAACACCACTGTATGGGTAATGTCATGAAATTTCTCTCACCTTACCTAAAGAGTTTTCTACATTATATCCACTCATGAATATCATGCTCTGCTTGTCCTTGGGAGGATGTACCCTTGAAATATGTGTTTAAACACATTTTCCTTTCCATTGTTTTGTTTAAATCTGATAATCGTATTTTCCTTTTCCATTGTTTGGTTTAACCTTTCTTGAGATCTATATGATCTAAGCAGTATTATTCTCCTGCTTTTGTAAACACCCCGGTGTGCAATTCTGTTAGTAAGACCATGTTCCTTTTGTTGATGACCTCCCAGTAACCACCGATGGACGAGAACTTTGCCTATTGGTCCGCCTCGTTCAATGAGCAGGAAAATGGTTCTCTTCGTTCCTCGCCGTTGGTACCGACGTTGTTGCCGACATAACTGACAGGCTACCCTCTCACATGCCTTGCTATCATGACCATCCAAGATGTCACCGCTCCTCCTACTTTTAACCCACATGGTGGGCCCATAACCCACAGTTCCACAGGTTCAAAACCTAACTCTCCTGTACACCCCAGCTCCTAAAGGTTATTCCTCATGCTTGGCTTCATAGGTAATCCACGAGCCACCTTCCAAGAGATCATCAATTCTAGTATCAGACATAATACTTATTCTCGTTGCTCTGGACCACTTTCACACTTAGTTTCAGGCATCGAACGATTGCCTACCCGCTTGAAACTTCTCAGGGTACCTCCTTACTTTACTCTCGATATTTTCTTAAGTTTCAGTTTGAGAGTTACTTTCCGCCGCCGTCCTCGATGTTAGCTACGAGATAGTCAACCTTGCAGAGGTCCGTTCTCCTGGAATATACCCACCCTTTATTCTTTCGTTAGTACGATGGAATTCTTGAAGAAAGGATGCCGACTTCATCATAATGACCTGGAGCAGAGAAATAAAGACATCAACGTAATGGATCGACCTCTTCGAGAAGAGCAACCAAGACTAAGAAGACTCGATAGAATTTCGTAACCACATCTTTCCCCTTACTCTACCTCTTAAATCTCAGGACGAGATTTCTTGTAGTGGAGGAGATTTGTGACGCCCGGATAATTAAGCTACAGTGAATCTCTGCTAATGAGGCCACGTCACTTCGATTACTGTTGCTAGTCTCGCGTTAGTTCAAAACCGATTCAAAATCCAATTCAAAAACAAGTCAAATAATTAAAGTTTTCAAAAGTCAAAACTAAAATGTTCTTATTGAGACAGATAATTCATAAGATATATTGATGGAGGAACCAAGTCTTTATAAAATGTTTAAATGCACTAAACTAATGAAATCAGTAGCTAAAACCGCAAATAAAATGCCTTTTATATTTTGTATAATAATAAACTATATTATTTTAGGATGAAACTTTTTGTGGTTGTGACATAGTTTGTAACATCAATTTAGTTGCCACTTTGGTATTTTATTAAAACTAAAATAATTAGGAACTAAAGGAAAATAAGAAAAGGTAAAAAAGTAAAGAGAGAACCCCCTCCCCCCACCGGGCCATGGCCCAGCTGGCCTCTGGGCCAACCAGGCCGGCCCGGCCGGCGCCTACAACCCCGTTGGGATGATCGAACCCTACCGATCCCCTTCCCACGACCCCTCACTCGTCCCACACGATCCCCCACTCCTCCCGACCTAACTCCAATCCCTCTCGTCTCCAGCGCGCGCCGCCACACTCCCCGCGTCGACCCTTGCTGCACCGGAAGCCCCTCCCCCCCCCCCCCCCCCCGCCGGCATGCCCGCGGCCAGGGAACCATCGCCTCCGCCCAATGGCTCCTCCCTCTCCCCCGATTCTGGATCAGGGGCAACCGGCGCCTAACGTCGTCGCTCGACCACATCGCCCCATCGTCGGACCTCCTCCCCGCCGCCTCCTCGTCCCCTCCCCGCCGGCCTCACCAGGCCTCGCCGCCCCTCTGGACCGCCCCGACATGCCTCGAGCTCGCCCCGGTGCTCCCTATGAGCAACCACATCGATTCCCCTTCTCCTTTTCTTCCTCGTTGTCATAGGGCCGCCGCCCAAGCGTTGGCCGTAGCCGTGGTCACCGGGCGCCCCGTCATGCCCTACCTCTGTCTCGTGCCCGCGTGGTCGCCGCCCCGCCCTTCCCGCCACTGTCAGACGCGCGCCACCGCTCCCCTGCTACTACTGTTGCTGTGCTGCTGCTCCTACCACCGTGCTGATGTTGCCGACGTTCGACGCTGCTGCTGCCTTCTCCTTCTGTCGCGCTCCACCGCTACATGATGCTGCAGCTGCCTCGCTGCTAGGCGCTGCGGCTCTCCCCGACGCGACACCTTGGTGTGGCACCGCATCGTCGCCGCACCCCATGGCCACTGGCGCCCACACCCCCTCCTTCTCTGCCCGCCCGCTGCCAGCGCACACGCCGGCGCCGGCGCCGCCCCGCTATCGCGCCCGCCGCAGCCACGCATCGGCCAAGCGCCACCGCGCCCCGGTGGCCTCGCCTCGCCTCCCCGGTCGGGTTTGGCCCCGCACCGCTAGCGCCCGCACGCTCGCAATGGCCTTGGGCCACTGACCGAATGGCCCACGCCCCCTGAGAATGATTTTAAAAAAAGAAAAGAAATTAAAAATAAATAAATAAATATTAAGTAAATAAAATTGTTAATTAATTAATTAATTAACTAAATTAATCATGTTTAATTAAACTAAATAAACATTAGGCACCTAATTAACTAATTAAACTGATTAATAGGTTAATTAGGTAATTGTACCTATGACATGCGGGACCCACACGTCAGCGACCCAGCCAACACCTCTGTTGACTGCTGATGTCATCCTGACGTTAGCATGCACTGTTCTGGATAATGTTAAATTAAAATAATTAAATAAATACTAAAATTAATTTAAATCTTTTAAAATCAATATAAAATAAACCATAGCTCGGATGGAAAAATTTTGTACATGAAAGTTGCTCAGAACGACGCGCCAAATCCGGATACGCAGCCCGTTCGTCCACCACGCATCCCTAGCATAGCGAACACACAACTTTCCCCCTCCGGTTCATCTGTCCGAAAACGCGAAACACCGGGGATATTTTCCCGGATGTTTCCCCCCTTCACCGGTATCACCTCATACTGCGTTAGGTCACCCCTAGCACCGCACATTGCCATGTTATGCTTTGTGTTGCTTTGTTTGCTCTGTTATTTATTGTGTTCCCCCTCCGTTACTTATTTCCGGTAGACCCGAGACCGCTGCCGGTACCCCCCGATCAACTACGGTGTTGACGACCCCTACTTGCTAGAGCAACCAGGTAAGCCCCCCCCCCCCCTTGATCACCAGATATCGCCTATTCTTATCTTTACTGCTTGCATTAGAGTAGTGTAGCATGTTACTGGTTTCCGTTAATCCTATCATGATGCATAGCCTGTCATTGTTGCTACAGTTATTGATACCTTACCTGCAATCCTAAATGCTTAGTATAGGATGCTAGTTTATCATCAGTGACCCTACATTCTTGTCTGTCTGCCATGCTATACTATCGGGCCGTGATCACTCGGGAGGTGATCATGGGTATATACTTATATACACAATAGATGATACTTGTGGTGACTAAAGTCGGGTCGGCTCGTAGAGTACCCACGAGTGATTCACGGATAGGGTCCGAAAGGACGTTTGTCCCGACGGCCCTCTGAGTGGATCTTTGTGACGGAGCGACAGGGTAGGTTGAGACCACCTAGGAGAGAGGTGGGCCTGGCCCTGGTCGGCGTCCGCGGTTATTTCAAAATAACACGCTTAACGAGATCTGGGTATTTGATCTGAGTCTGGCCACTGGCCTACACGCACTAACCAACTACGCGGGAACATTTATGGGCACTCGACGTCGTGGTATCAGCCGAAGCCTTCGTGATTTCAGCGACTGAGCGGCGCGCGCTGGGTTGGACTGGAACACCTGCTCTTGTATAAGGGAGGCTAGGTCTGCTCGCCGGCCGCGTACGCAACGTGCAAGTGTGCAATCGGCGATGGGCCCAGACCCCTGCGCCATAGGATTTAGACCGACGTGCTGACCTCTCTGTTGTGCCTAGGTAGGGCTGCGACATGTTGATCTTCTGAGGCCGGGCATTGACCCAGGAAAGTGTGCCGGCCAAAGGGATCGAGCGTGTTGGGAAATGTGGTGCACCCCTGCAAGGAAGTTGATCTATTCGAATAGCCGTGTCCCTCGGTAAAAGGACGACCCGGAGTTGTACCCTGACCTTATGACAACTAGAACCGAATACTTAATAAAACACACCCTTCCAAGCACCAGATACAACCGGTGATCGCTCTCTCACAGGGCGACGAGGGGAGGATCACCGGGTAGGATTATGCTATGCGATGATACATTGGTGAACTTACCATCTACTCTCTTCTACATGTTGCAAGATGGAGGTGGCCAGAAGCGTAGTCTTCGATAGGACTAGCTATCCCCCTCTTATTCCGGCATTCTGCAGTTCAGTCCACATATGCTACCCCCTTTTCCATTTGATACCAATGCATACATATGTAGTGTAGCTCCTTGCTTGCGAGTACTTTGGATGAGTACTCACGGTTGCTTTGCTCCCCCTTTTCCCCCTTTGTATACCCGATTGTTGCGACCAGACGATGGAGTCCAGGAGCCAGATGCCATCATCGACGACGACTCCTACTACACTAGAGGTGCCTACTACTATGTGCAGGCCACTGACGACGGCCAGGAGTAGTTTAGGAGGATCCCAGGCAGGAGGCATGCGCCTCTTTCGAGTATCCCAGTTTGTGCTAGCCTTCTTAAGGCAAACTTGTTTAACTTATGTCTGTACTCAGATATTGTTGCTTCCGCTGACTCGTCTATGATCGAGCTCTTGTATTCGAGCCCTCGAGGCCCCTGGCTTGTAATATGATGCTTGTATGACTTTTTTTTATTTGTACAGTCGTGTTGTGATATCTTCCCGTGAGTCCCTGATCTCGATCGTACACATTTACGTGTATGATTAGTGTACGATTGAATCGGGGGCGTCACATGCACGTGCAAAACTGGCTTGCACCCGTTGTATGTGAACGTAGAGCTTATCACACCCAATCATCACGTGGTGTATCGGCACGATGAACTGTAGCAATGGTGTATACTCAAGGAGAATACTTGTACCTCGAAATTTAGTGAGGGATCATCTTATAATGCTACTGCCGTACTAAGCAAAATAAGATGCATAAAAGATAAACATCACATGCAATCAAAATATGTGACATGATATGGCCATCATCATCTTGTGCCTTTGATCTCCATCTCCAAAGCACCGTCATGATCTCCATCGTCACCGGCTTGACACGTTGATCTCCATCGTAGCATCGTTGTTGTCTCGCGAACTATTGCTTCTAAGACTATCGCTACCGCTTAGTGATAAAGTAAAACAATTACATGGTGGTTGCATTTCATACACTAAAGCGACAACCATATGGCTCCTGCCAGTTGCCGATAACTGTTACAAAACATGATCATCTCATACAACAATTTATATCTCATCACGTCTTGACCATATCACATCACAACATGCCCTGCAAAAACAAGTTAGACGTCCTCTACTTTGTTGTTTCAAGTTTTACGTGGCTGCTACGGGCTTCTAGCAAGAACCGTTCTTACCTACACATCAAAACCACAACGATTTTTCATCAAGTGTGCTGTTTTAACCTTCAACAAGGACCGGCCATAGTCAAACTTGATTCAACTAAAGTTGGAGAAATAGAAACCCGCTAGCCACCTGCGTGCGAAGCACGTTGGTAGATCCAGTCTCATGAACGCGGTGATGTAATGTTGGTCCGGGCCGCTTCATCCAACAATACCGCCGAATCAAAGTAAGGCGTTGGTGGTAAGCAGTATGGCTATTATCACCCACAACTCTTTGTGTTCTACTCGTGCATATCATCTACGCATAGACCTGGCTCTGATGCCACTGTTGGGAACGTAGCATGCAATTTCAAAAAAATTCCTACGATCACACAAGATCTATCTAGGATATTCTTAGCAATGAGAGGGGGAGAGTGTGTCCACGTACCCTCATAGACCTAAAACGGAAATGTTATGTTAACGTGGTTGATGTAGTCGAACGTCTTCACGATCCATCCGATCCAAGTACCGAACGTACGGCACCTCCGTGTTCAGCACATGTTCAGCTTGATGGCATCCCTCGAGCTCTTGATCCAATAGAGGGTCGAGGGAGAGTTCCAACAGCATGACGGCGTGGTGACGGTGATGGTGATGTGATCCACGCAGGGCTTCGCCTAAGCACTACAACGCTATGATCGGAAGAGTAAACTGTGGAGGGGGCCACTGCACACGGCTAAGAGAAATCTTGGCGTGTCTTTGGGGTGCCCCACGCCCCCATATATAAAAGGGGGGATTAGGAGGCGCACCAAGGGGGGAGTCCTACTTGGACTCCTAGTCCAAGTAGGATTCGGCCCCCCCTTTTCCTTTCTCCACCGGAGGGAATAGGAAGGAGAGGGAGAGGGAAAGGGAAGGGGGCGCCGCCCCATCCTCCTTGTCCTATTTGGACTCCCTAGGAGGGGGGCGCGCGGCCACCCCCGTGGGCTTCCCTCTCTCTCCCTTAGGCCCATGTTGGCCCAACACTTCCCCGGGGGGGTCCGGTAACCCCTCGGTACTCCGAAAAAATATGTGAATCACTCGGAACCATTCCAATGTCCGAATATAACCTTCCAATATATGAATCTTTACCTCTCGACCATTTTGAGACTCCTCGTTATGTTCGTGATCTCATCCGTGACTCCGAACAAACTTCGGTCACCAAAACACATAACTCATAATACAAATCGTCATCAAACGTTAAGCGTGCAGACCCTATGGGTTCGAGAACTATGTAGACATGACCGAGACACATCTCCGGTCAATACCCAGTAACGGAACCTGGATGCTCATATTGGCTCCTACATATTCTATGAAGATCTTTATCGGTCAAACCGCATAACAACATATGTTATTCCCTTTGTCATCGGTCTGTTACTTGCCCGAGATTCGATCGTCGGTATCATCATACCTGAAAGTGCGTTATATCGACTAGAGGGGGGGTGAATAGGCGATTTTTATGAAAGTCTTCAAAACTTGGGAGTTATGAAGACAAACAGTGAAGATTATGCCTATTACTATGCAGCGGAAGTTAGATTACACTAGGCCAGCCATGGTCATGTATTCAATAGAGTGAAAGCACAGTGACAAACAGCTTCAGTGTAATAAGGATCAAGTAGGAAGAAGTTATGAAGCCAGACAGATCATGCATTCACGTTGTGAAGACAAATGATAAAGCAAGCACGCAATGACTTCACAATGAGTAACAGCAAGAGAAGGAAGTGAAGATGAAACCAGTGACTCGTTGAAGACAATGATATGTTGGACCAGTTCCAGTTGCTGTGACAACTGTACGTCTGGTTGGAGCGGCTAGGTATTTAAACCTTAGGACACACAGTCCCGGACACCCAGTCCTGAACACACAGTTCAGGACACCAAGTCCTCACCGTAATCTCCTTGAGCTAAGGTCACTTAGTCCTCGCCCAATCACTCTGGTAAGTCTTCAAGGTAGACTCCCAAACCTTCACAGACTTCGTTCACTGGCAATCCACAATGTCTCTTGGATGCTCTGAACGCGACGCCTAACCGTCTGGAGGATTCACAGTCCTCAAGTGTAATAAGTCTTCAGATCACACAGACAAGAAGACTTAAGTGATGCCCAATTTACTCTGGCTCTGGGTGGTTAGGGCTTTTCTCCTCACTAGGAATTTTCTCTCAAAGGCTTCGAGGTGGGTTGCTCTCAAACGACAAAAGCCGTGCACTGAAATCGGAGCAGCCAACCGTTTATGGTTGTGGGGGTGGGCTATTTATAGCCACTTGGCAACCCGACCTGATTTGTCCGAAATGACCCTGGGTCACTAAGGAACTGACACGTGTCTCAACGGTCAGATTTCGAACTCTCATGGCAACTTTACTTGGGCTACAAGCAAAGCTGACTTGTCCGGCTCTGGACAAGATTTGCTCTCATTGTCTTCACTCGAAGACATAGGTTTTTGATTTAGGCATCACTTAAGTCATTCTGACTTGTTCTCCTGGACCCCACTTAACAGTACGGTGGTTCCTATGACTCAACAAAAATAAAAAGAACTACGAAAGATCTAAGTCTTCGAGTTCCATAGGCTTCATAACGTGTCTTCTGTTGTCATAGTCTTCAATGTGAATATCTTCATATACCACCTTTGTCTTCAATGTCTTCATTCATTTTTAGGGGTCATCTCTGGTAGTAAACTGAATCAATGAGGGACTTCTACCTGTGTTTTCCTGCAATTCTCACAAACACATTAGTCCCTCAACTAGGTTTGTCGTCAATACTCCAAAACCAACTAGGGGTGGCACTAGATGCACTTACAATCTCCCCCTTTTTGGTGATTGATGACAAACTAGTTGAAGTTTTCAACGGGGAATATAAAGTGTGAAGTCTGTAAAAGAATTGTCATCATAAGTTGCAAGTGCTCCCCCTGAAGATGTGCATATAAGTTAATTTGCTTTTGGAATGCAAATGCACATGGCAGGTTGTACTTGTGGAGATCAGCTTCAGCTTATGATGACAATCCACTATGCATGTGGAAGTATATGAAGATAATAACATGCATAATGGAAAATGGACGTCTGCAGAATAAGATGAGTGCAGAATTTATCGTCGCACATGCGGAATTTATCTTCGCAAAAGGAGTGGTAAAACAAGTAGCAGACGACCATCGAGTTTTAGTGTTTACAACTCAAAAGAACCAAATGAAGCAAAACAAGAGTTGCAAACACGAAGCAAGTATAACAAAACAAGGCACCCGCCCATATTGACCCGCTTGAAGACTATAAACATCATATGCTTCTCCCCCTTTTGTCAGGAATGACCAAAAAGGTTTGAAGACATAGAGTTTTCTACGCGTTCCCATGCGCAGCAGGGTCGGTGGAGTTGTTTGGCGGTGCTGAGCTTTGAGGTGCTGAAGCGGGTGGTGGTGAAGTAGCATCATCATCTTCATCAATGATCCTCGCAGTGACGGTGGCAGCAGATGAGGAATACTCAGAGTCTTCAAGTGACGGTGTGTTGCGCATCACAGCCCTCCTAGGAGGTGTGGTGTCAAATTTGAAGCGCTCTGTGAAGCCATCCTCTTCAAGTTCAGCTTCAGTGCAGATCATTGAGAGCCCTTTCCACGTACGACGGCAAGTCTCATGCGTAATGAAGGCATTCTTGGTGGCCAGGTTTCGAAGACGATTGACATCCACCAAGAGGCTCTTCATCTGACGTTTCAGCCAGTCGTGATGCCTATCTTGCTTTTGGTGAAGGGCCACAAGAAGCTCTCGGTCAGTGAGGACACGAGCACGCTTCTTGGGTCTTGGAGCGTTTGTGCTATCTGTGGCTTCAGTTGATGCTGGTGCACGTGTAGTGCCAGCCATAGGATAGACCCTGGACATGGCTTCAACACCTTCAACATTCTGCGTGAAGCTCTGGTGTTCGGCATTCTGAAGACTTATTGGTTGCTTGGCAGGCTCAGGGTATATTGCTTTAGCAGAGATATCCACATCTGGCAGGAAGATGCGATGGTTTCGGGCTGAGGGCTGATACGAAATTGTTGAGTGCAGTTTGATCAGCCTCATCACCCAAGGGGCATAGATTTTTAGACCAAATAAGTCCGAGCCTGACGCAGCAAGTTGTCGTATGAAAGATCCTGTGCATTGAAGCATTTGCCATGCATGATATAGAATATGAGAGTCTTCATTGCACCCTCAATCTTGGCATGTGGAGAGTGTCCCTTAATGGGCCAGAGAGTCCGCCGGATAATATGATATATGGTCCTGGGCATGTACTCTAGGTCTTCAACGAAGAACTCAGTTGGATAGGGTGCATCTTGAGGCAATGGCTTCATCATTGAGAGCATCTGACTCATATTGGGTTCAGGTCTCTGAAATATGCTCTCAATAGCTTCAGAATGAAGTTGACACCCTTCCTCGAAGAATTCGCCTGGAGTGGGCAGGCCAGTGAGCTCAATGATATTGAATGCATTGGCTTCATGATGGACATTTCCGGTCATCCACTCCAAGATCCAAGTCTTAGGATCTCTGTTGTAGCCTTTGATGTGGAGAGTGGCATAAAACTGAAGCAGAAGCTCTTCGTTCCAGTGCTCTTCATCAGTCACGAACAGCAGCAGACCCACTTGCCTGAAGCAGTCCAAAGCTTCCTCAAGACATGGCAGACCAGCAATAGCTTCAACCTCAAGGCGCTTGTGTGGGAAGATGCGACCTTGGTTGTATAAGATGCAAGAATAATAGCTGCGCTGTGAATAGCTCCAGAACCTGTCTGATACAATCCTTTCCCTTGAATAGGGGTTCTTGGAGCTATCAAAAAATGTGTTGTCTGCCTTGAAGCTGTTTACATCAAAGGAGCCAGGTGCTGATGCAGGACCTGGGAACCTTGGAAGCCTTGGGACTGGCTTCTGGACATGAGGCCTGTGCTCTATGTGATAGTCAAATTGTGGACCTGCAGCAGACTCAGGAACTGAAGTGTCTGGCTCAGTGGCTTCGCTGTCCCCTGAAGCATTTGGCGGGGCGGGCTCCACATTGGCTTCAGTGTTAGTAGTTTGAGGGACATCTTCAGGCACGTTCTCTTGGGGAACTGCATCTTGATGGAGCGAGGGAGTGAGTTCTGGAGGTGCTTCTTCATTGTCTTTGGCTGATGCAGCCGGAATTTCTGCAGACTGGACTTGAGGCCGTGGACCTTTGCGAAGCCTACGGAACGCAGACGACGCTTGTGGTGTCGGAGTGGGCTGGGCCTGAATGTCTTCTTCCTCCTGAGGGCGATCCGCCCATGACTCATCTTGTGCCATTCGCGTCAGAGGACGACCAATGCTGATGGGTTCGCTTGTTTCAAGCTGAGGAAGGGCTGCATCACCTTGCACATTGTCCTGATGACCAATGTCTTCAGCAGCTAGTGGGTCGGCTGCTGGAATATCTTCAGCGTCAGGTGCCTCTGTGGGAGCAGGCTCATGAACTGTTAGTCTTCTTTCTGCATTGGGGTGAATGACAGAAAGGGGTTCAACCATCAAGGGCTCTGTGGGAGCAGCCCTAGATTTCTTAGTCTTGCGCTTCTTTTTACTGGGGGCAGAAGGAGAGGCTTCAAAGCTCTTCCTTTTTCTGGCTTCAGCTTCTGCAGCTCTTGTCTTCTTTAGCTCTGAAGCTGTTGACCGGCTCTTTGGCTTCGAGCCAGTCGTGGCGGTTGGGAAGACAATGGAAGTGGCTGCTTGTCTTGATGCCTCTGGTTCACTCACAGCAGGCTGCTTCTTCTTCTTTGCGGCCATCTTGGGGTCGATGCCTGGACGCCCAAGTGCCTTGCGCTTTTCAGCCTCGTTGTAGGCTTGAACACATTTGTCAGCCAATGACTTCATCCTTTCATGCGAGCCTTGAGCTTCAGCACGCTTCTTCAGAAAGTTTTCTTTGAGATCATGCAGCATGATTTTGAAGCTTCTCACTTCCTGCATGCTGAGACTGGCCACTTGCTTCTTGAACTGAGCTTTTTCGTGATCAATTTTCTGCTTCAGCTCAACAATGCGCTGAGCAATGGCCAGTTCTGAAGCAATTGCGCCTTGGAAGGCGACGCTGAGTCCAACAGGCAGCTGCAGATCATTGAAGCTTATATCTGGTGTGTCAAACCATTCATCGATGAAGCTGTGGATGATGGCGACATCAAAGAGAGGCAGATTGTTGAAGATTTCCGCTTCCTCCTTGCTTTTGATGAGCTGTTCTAGTGCGTCATCACCCAGATCTTCATCGCTTGATAGATCAATGGCTTCACTGCGCAGAATGGCAGCAGCAGTGAGCTCTTTGCCTGTGTATTGCTGGGGCTCCTTATCCTTCAGGGGCTTGGAGATGCGGGATACATCTTCAGACTGCACACTGACTTCAGGAGGTGCAGTTTTCAATGGCTTCGCCCTTGAGATTTTTGAGGCAGGGGCCGGCTTCGAAGCTTTTGGTTTCTTTGTCTGCTTTGGCTTCGGCACAGCAGGAGCTTCATCAGACTCAGAATCAGCTGGAGGGTCATTCACAGCAGTCCCTTGGACTAAGATGTGGGTGATCAGGCCCTCAAGATTGGCAAATGGACCGATGATATTGGGTTCTGCGTCGCGTGTGCCATCTGCCCTTGGTGAGGAGGGACCAGGGTTGAAGTCAAGCCCAAATTTCTTCTTGTTTAGCTTCGCAGACTGTTGAGCAAACTGAAAGTTGCGTTTGAAGAGATTGTCGTCACGACACCAGAGAAGTGACGACGGATGTGCATCATCAGGCTGTGGTCCTCGGACCATGCATGGGTAGAAGCCTTGAGCAATGGCTTCATCTCTGGTTCTGGGTACAAGGTTCTTGTATAAGATATCCCCCCATGGACTCTTGATTGCATTCTTTTCAGCATACTCCTGGGTGACGAAGCGGTATTTGAACCACTGTTCTGCCCAATAGCGTCGAATCCATTGGATTCGGGTTTTGCGCTGCCCATAGCTCTCTTCTGGATCTGTTTTGTACATTTCTGCCAAGTCTTCAGGAAGATCCTTGGAAGTTCCCTCACGTCTCTGTCTGCCCCCCTTTCTTGCTGCTGCAACTAAAGCCATAAACTTTAACTTCAAAGGCTTCAAAACTTTCAAAGGCTTCAAAGGCTTTCTTTTTCTGGACAAACAGGAACTTGCTTCAGGAGAGTTTATGTGATGCTGTAGGAATTCTGCAAATGAATGCAGACTATGAGAACCGAAGGATTCTCCCACGGACATGTACCTGTGACAGCATTAAGGTGCGAGGGAAGGGGAAGAGGTCATATGCATTCTCAGAAGGTTTTGAAGATTAATCAGTTTAGAAGACATTGACCTCATTGTGCGAAGACATTCACTTATAGATAAGAAGTTGGTTCCAGATTTGTACGAACCCATAGATCAGTACAAGTGAGGAATCTAACTACTTTATGAAGCACAAGTGAATATACTAGGCATGTTATGAGATGCAGCGAGAGATCTAACTGGTGTGAAGAGAAACTTCTTATGGTTGAAAGTGACAGAACCAAGAGATCAAAAGAGGCTATAAAAAGAAGTTTTATTTACCACACTGGAACTGCTAGACGGAAGGAAGTTGATGCCGAGCAGTTCAGTCCTCCGTGCCCTAACTTGGCGACGGAAAACACCTACGGCGACGGCGGAGAGGACGATGTCCGCGGTCGGCGTGAGTACGGCGTTGGAGAGGTTGCGGCAGCGAAGCGCTTCGTCTCCGGCGTCGTCGAGTGCTAGCGGTGGCGCTAGGGTTCGTGTGAGGATGGAAGAAGGAGATAATGACTGCGGTAAGTGTGAATTTATAGACTCAGAGGCGGCACTGTGCTATTACGCAGGTGCCCCTGGCGGTTCGCATTTGAGGCACGTGTGGCCAGTTAGCGGAAGTTTGGGATTTGTTCCACGTCCCACGCACGCCTAAATTGTCGGGCGGTCGTTCCTGCTTCTCCGGATCTTATGTGGAGGAATGAGCATTAAAAACGGACTTTTATGGTTGTCTCTATGTCTTCAGCTGACAAGGACACAGTGAAGACATTCGACAGTTTCAACAGAATGCATATGACTTGGAGAGATAGAGTTTGAGATAGAAAGCATAGAGAGGTTAGGGTCTAATCACATTCACTTAGTTCAAAAGATTCAACCAAGAAGACATAGCTATAAGTGAATGATGTAGAGGACAGAACACTTAGAGCATATATATATATATATATAATCATCGTAGTGAAGATAATCATGAAGACATGTTAAGTTCGAAGACAAACCAATGTGAAGATATTGCAAGGTAACGCCATGAGTTAAACACTTCAAAATGGAACGTTTGGTGGTGGCGTTACCCACCGTATAGGAAGTATTAGACCCAGACACGGCGCACAATTGTTGTGGCGCTCCGAAGTCAAATTCCACATTAATGTATTCACACTTAGAATGTATGTCTTCATTGATTGAAGATATACTTTACTTTGTGCGTTGCACATCTAAGTCATCAATATGCATAAGTGTTAGGATGTGTGCCTGATCACAGGACATTTGAGGATTCCAAGATATTTAGCTCACACCGTAACTTGCAAAACCTCTTCTCATCCAAGGGCTTGGTGAAGATATCTGCCAATTGCTCTTCAGTGTTGACGTGTATGATATCAATGTCTTCCTTCACAACATGATCTCTGAGAAAGTGATGGCGAATTTCAATGTGCTTTGTCTTCGAGTGCTGAACTGGGTTGTTGGCAATCTTGATGGCGCTTTCGTTGTCGCAGTAAAGTGGCACTTGCTTCAGATGAATGCCATAATCCTTGAGTGTTTGCTTCATCCACAGAAGCTGAGCGCAGCAAGATCCAGCAACAATGTATTCAGATTCAGCAGTGGAGAGAGATACACAGTTCTGCTTCTTTGAAGACCAACATACAAGTGATCGTCCCAGAAAGTGACATGTGCCTGATGTAGACTTGCGATCAACTTTGTCACCAGCATAATCAGCATCCGAAAATCCAACCAAATCAAACTCTGAGCCCTTTGGATACCATAATCCTAGAGTTGGGGTGTGAGCCAAATATCGAAGAATTCGCTTCACAGCTAAGTGATGCGACTCCTTCGGTGCTGCTTGAAATCAAGCACACATGCAAACACTAAGCATGATATCTGGCGTAGATGCACATAAATAAAGCAAAGACCCAATCATGGAGCGGTATACCTTTTGATCGAACTCTTTACCATTGTCGTCAGGACCTAGATGATGTTCGGCTGGCATTGGTGTTGTGAAGCCTTTGCAGTCTTGCATACCGAACTTCTTCAGGCAATCTTTGAGATACTTCTCTTGAGATATGAAGATGCCATTGCGCTGTTGTCGGATTTGAAGACCAAGAAAGAACTTCAGCTCCCCCATCATGGACATATGATATTGCTCTTGCATCATATATCCAAACTCTTCACTGTACTTTCGATTGGTGCAGCCGAAGATAATGTCATCCACATATATTTGGCACACAAACAGTTCACCATCGTATGTCTTCGTGAAAAGAGTGGGATCCAGGGAACCAGGTATGAAGCCTTTGCTCTTCAGAAAGTACTTGAGTGTATCATACCAGGCCCTAGGGGCTTGTTTGAGGCCATACAGTGCCTTGTTGAGCTTGTATACCATATCAGGATGTTTTGGATTTTCAAAACCAGGTGGTTGTGCAATATACACTTCTTCTTCAATCTTGCCATTGAGAAAGGCACTTTTCACATCCATTTGATATAGAAGTATGTTATGATGATTTGCATAGGCCAGCAGTATGCGTATGGCTTCAAGCCTAGCCACAGGAGCAAAAGTTTCATCGAAGTCAATGCCCTCTACTTGAGTATATCCTTGAGCAACGAGACGAGCTTTGTTTCTGACAACTTGACCATGCTCATCTTGCTTGTTGCGGTATATCCATTTGGTGCCTATTATCTTGTGCTTCCGTGGATCGGGACGCTTAACCAGTTCCCATACATTATTCATCTCAAACTGTTGAAGCTCTTCTTGCATAGCTTGAATCCATTCAGGTTCCATGAAGGCTTCTTCAACTTTCTTGGGTTCTGATATTGAGACGAATGCGAAATGCCCACAGAAGTTTGCTAGCTGAGTTGCCCTTGAACGAGTGAGTGGACCAGGTGCATTGATGCTGTCAAGTATTCTGTCAATCTGCACTTCATTTGCAACACGAGGATGTATAGGGCAAAGACTTTGCTCTTGCTGATCTATATTGTTGTTTGGAGGAATGTCTTCATGCTGAGCATTGTCTTCATGTTGATCAGGTGCTGAGATGATGAGTTCTTCTTCAGGATGAGCTTCAGAAGGCATAATCTCTCCAGTTCCCATAAGCTTGATTGATTCACTAGCTGGGACTTCATCTAGCACATTTGGCAATTGCTCTCTTTGTGATCCATTGGTTTCATCGAACCGCACATCCACTGTTTCGACCACTTTGTAGTGGAAGAGATTGAAGACTCTGTAGGAGTGCGAATCCTTTCCATATCCAAGCATGAAACCCTCATGCGCTTTTGGTGCAAACTTTGAGGTGTGGTGTGGGTCCTTGATCCAGCATTTTGCGCCAAACGCTCTGAAGTAACTGACATTTGGCTTCTTGCCAGTTAGGAGTTCATAAGATGTCTTGTTCAGAAGCTTGTGAAGATAAACACGATTGATTGTATGGCATGCAGTATCAATGGCTTCAGTCCACAATTTTCTTGGAGTCTTGTATTCATCTAGCATTGTTCTGGCCATCTCAATGAGTGTTCTGTTCTTGCGTTCGACGACGCCATTCTGCTGTGGCGTGTATGGAGCTGAGAATTCATGTGTGATGCCCAAAGTATCCAGATATGTATCAAGTCCAGTGTTCTTGAATTCAGTGCCATTGTCACTTCTGATGTGCTTTATCTTGGCGCCAAAATTGTTCATAGCTCGATTGGCGAAGCGTCTGAAGACATCCTGCACTTCAGTTTTGTAAAGGATTATGTGTACCCAAGTATATCTAGAGGCAAGCAGAAGTAGTAAAAGTTGAGTAGTGAGTGGGACCGAAAAGATCCATGTGGAGCAGTTCGAAGGGTTGTGTAGTAGTCATGATTGTCTTCGAAGGATGTTTTGCCCTTGTCATCTTCCCTGCTTCACAGGCACCGCATAAATGATCTTTCTTGAACTTGACGCCCTCAATGCCTATGACATGCTTCTTCTTCACAAGGGTGTGGAGGTTCCTCATGCCAGCATGCCCAAGCCTCCGATGCCAAAGCCAGCATTCTGAAGCTTTTGCAAGAAGGCATACCGCAAGTTGTGGTCCTGCTGAGAAATCTACCACGTACAAATCACCTTTCCGATACCCTTCAAACACTAGAGATTTGTCAGATTCCATTAGCACCAGGCAGCGATATTTTCCAAACATTACAATCATATTCAGATCGTAAAGCATTGAGACAGACATTAAGTTGAAGCCAAGGGATTCAACAAGCATGACTTTATCCATGTGTTGATCCTTTGAGATTGCAACTCTACCTAGACCCAATACCTTACTTTTACCAGTGTCAGCAAATGTGATGTGGCTCTTGTTGGATGGACGTAATGTTGAGTCCATAAGAAGGCTTCTTCTGCCAGTCATGTGATTTGTACACCCACTGTCAATAATCCATTCTGAAGATTTTGAAGTCGCTGGTGTCGTACTCTACAGTACAGTTAGGGGGATAGGCTTCACGAAGAGAATTGTGAAGCATAAACATTTGACGAACCAGTGGGTTATGAAAACTTAAATCCAGATTAGGACTGATAGGGAGAGTAGCATGCGATTCAGGAACGAAGTACATAATGATCCCATTCGGGCATTTTATCTTGCGCCCTACAAGATTTTTAAGGTCCCCAGCAATAGCATCAGAAGATTTTGTTTTTCTGCTGGAGACCTTTCCCTGCAAAAGAGAGTTAAGCTTTCTTAACCACCCACATCTTCAAGGGTGGCTTAGAAGCAATAAGTCTAAGTGCAGCATCTGAGAATTTTGGCTTTGAAGCCTTAGCAAACAGTCTAGCAGGTGGACAATAATACTCATAGGAATAAGCAGAATAATTTTTGGTCACATGAACACGGTTTGATGAACCGCTCTCATACTCATGTGCCTGAGTATGGTTTCCCTGCAAAACATTTGTGTTAGTGTGACTCAGGTGAGTCCTCTGTTTGTATGAAGCCATTGGACCGTATGAAGCCTTTGGTCTGAGGTTTGTCTTCTTCAAGTGAGGTGTCATGAAGACATTCACAGGAAGATTTTCCAGACACTTTTTGGAAACCCAGATCTTCTTCATAGGCGGTCCATTCCTGCAGTTAGTACCAATGTACCTGGCAAACACTTCACCATTCTGATTCTTAAACAGTTTATAGTTTGCATCAAAGGATTCATCAATGATAATGGGGTTAGCACAAGTGAAGCCAGATAAGTTGGATGGATCTGCTGAAAGTTCCTTTGCAGCAACCCATGTGGTTTTGGGGTACTGCTCAGGTTTCCAGTAAGAGCCATCTGCATTGATTTTCCTCACGAATCCAACACCCTCTTTCCTAGGGTTTCGATTCAGGATCTGCTTCTTGAGGACATCACATAGTGTCTGATGTCCTTTAAGACTTTTGTACATCCTTGTTTCAAGCAATGTCTTCAACATAGCATTCTCATCAGCAATAGCAGTGGTATCCTCAGCAGAGGGGTTAGTTACCACGTCAACAGTTGAAGATATTGCAACAGCAGTAGAAGTGGAACATTCAGCAACAGAATTAGCATTATCACGCTCAATGCATTTAAGACATGGTGGTTCAAATCCTTCCTGGGCGGGACTGATCTATTCGGAGCGAAGTGACTCGTTTTCCTTTTGAAGATCTTCATGAGCCACCCTCAATTTCTCAAGTTCTTGCTTCCTTTGAAGATAATCATAGGAAAGCTTTTCATGAGTTGTTGAGAGAGTATCATGACGATCTTCAAGTTCCTGATACTTAACATGAAGGTTTTTTATGTCTTCAATTAAGGATTCAGATCGAGTCATTTCAGCACCCAACAGATCATCGCTTCTGTCTAACAGTTTTTGAATATGTTCCATAGCTTTTTGTTGTTCAGTTGCAATTTTAACAAGTGTTTTGTAGCTAGGTTTTGAATCACATTCAGAGTCATCGTCACTAGATGTTTCATAGCGAGTAGTTCGTGTGTTTACCTTGGCACCGCGTGCCATGAAGCAGTAGGTAGGAGTGGAGTCGTTCTTGTCATTTGCGTTAGTGTCGGTGATGCAGTCATTGTCTTCAGTGTTGAAGATGGACTTGGCGACGTATGCTGTAGCCAGACTCGCAATGCCAGAATCAGACTCCTCCTCAGACTCCACCTCTGCCTCCTCAGATGCGGACTCCTCCTCTGAATCCATCTCCTTTCCAACAAACGCACGTGCCTTGCCAGATGAGCTCTTCTTGTGTGATGAAGACTTTGATGAAGACTTGGAAGAAGACTTTGAGTATTTCTTCTTCTTCTTGTCGTCAGAATCATATTTCTTGCTCTTTTTCTTCCTTCTGTTCTCATTGTCCCACTGAGGACATTCAGAGATGAAGTGTCCAGTTTTCTTGCACTTGTGACATGTTTTCTTCTTGTAGTCATGAGCAGAAGCTTCATCATTCCTTGAGCTTGATCGTGAAGATTTTCTGAAGCCTTTCTTCTTGGTGAATTTTTGGAACTTCTTCACTAGCATTGCAAGTTCTCTTCCAATGTCTTCAGGATCATCAGAACTACAGTCAGATTCTTCTTCAGATGAGGAGACAGCTTTTGCCTTCAAGGCGCGAGTTCGCCCATAGTTTGGACCGTAGATATCTCTTTTCTGAGAAAGCTGAAACTCGTGTGTGTTGAGCCTCTCAAGTATGTCAGACGGATCGAGTGTCTTGAAATCAGGACGTTCTTGAATCATCAGGGCCAGGATGTCAAACGAACTATCAAGTGATCTCAGCAGCGTTTTGACGATTTCATGTTTGGTGATTTCAGTGGCGCCGAGGGCTTGAAGCTCATTTGTGATGTCAGTGAGTCTATCAAATGTGTGCCGGACATTCTCATTGTCATTTCGCTTGAAGCGGTTGAAGAGATTGCGAAGGACACGGATTCGTTGATCTCTCTAGGTTGAGATGCCTTCATTGACCTTGGAGAGCCAGTCCCAGACCAGTTTGGATGTCTTCAAGGCACTCACACGGCCATACTGTCCTTTGGTCAGATGACCACAGATGATGTTCTTGGCAGTAGAGTCTAGTTGAATGAATTTCTTGACATCAGCAGCAGTGACACCTTCTCCAGCCTTGGGAACGCCGTTCTCGACGACATACCATAGGTCGACGTCAATGGCTTCAAGATGCATGCGCATCTTATTCTTCCAGTAGGGATATTCAGTTCCATCGAAGACGGGGCACGCAGTGGAGACTTTGATTATCCCTGCAGTCGACATAGCTAAAACTCCAGGTGGTTAAACCGAATCACACAAAACAAGGGAGCACCTCGCTCTGATACCAATTGAAAGTGTGTTATATCGACTAGAGGGGGGGTGAATAGGCGATTTTTATGAAAGTCTTCAAAACTTGGGAGTTATGAAGACAAACAGTGAAGATTATGCCTATTACTATGCAGCAGAAGTTAGATTACACTAGGCCAGCCATGGTCATGTATTCAATAGAGTGAAAGCACAGTGACAAACAGCTTCAGTGTAATAAGGATCAAGTAGGAAGAAGTTATGAAGCCAGACAGATCATGCATTCACGTTGTGAAGACAAATGATAAAGCAAGCACGCAATGACTTCACAATGAGTAACAGCAAGAGAAGGAAGTGAAGATGAAACCAGTGACTCGTTGAAGACAATGATATGTTGGACCAGTTCCAGTTGCTGTGACAACTGTACGTCTGGTTGGAGCGGCTAGGTATTTAAACCTTAGGACACACAGTCCCGGACACCCAGTCCTGAACACACAGTTCAGGACACCAAGTCCTCACCGTAATCTCCTTGAGCTAAGGTCACTTAGTCCTCGCCCAATCACTCTGGTAAGTCTTCAAGGTAGACTCCCAAACCTTCACAGACTTCGTTCACTGGCAATCCACAATGTCTCTTGGATGCTCTGAACGCGACGCCTAACCGTCTGGAGGATTCACAGTCCTCAAGTGTAATAAGTCTTCAGATCACACAGACAAGAAGACTTAAGTGATGCCCAATTTACTCTGGCTCTGGGTGGTTAGGGCTTTTCTCCTCACTAGGAATTTTCTCTCAAAGGCTTCGAGGTGGGTTGCTCTCAAACGACAAAAGCCGTGCACTGAAATCGGAGCAGCCAACCGTTTATGGTTGTGGGGGTGGGCTATTTATAGCCACTTGGCAACCCGACCTGATTTGTCCGAAATGACCCTAGGTCACTAAGGAACTGACACGTGTCTCAATGGTCAGATTTCGAACTCTCATGGCAACTTTACTTGGGCTACAAGCAAAGCTGACTTGTCCGGCTCTGGACAAGATTTGCTCTCATTGTCTTCACTCGAAGACATAGGTTTTTGATTTAGGCATCACTTAAGTCATTCTGACTTGTTCTCCTGGACCCCACTTAACAGTACGGTGGTTCCTATGACTCAACAAAAATAAAAAGAACTACGAAAGATCTAAGTCTTCGAGTTCCATAGGCTTCATAACGTGTCTTCTGTTGTCATAGTCTTCAATGTGAATATCTTCATATACCACCTTTGTCTTCAATGTCTTCATTCATTTTTAGGGGTCATCTCTGGTAGTAAACCGAATCAATGAGGGACTTCTACCTGTGTTTTCCTGCAATTCTCACAAACACATTAGTCCCTCAACTAGGTTTGTCGTCAATACTCCAAAACCAACTAGGGGTGGCACTAGATGCACTTACAATACCTAGTTAAATCTTGTTACCGGCAAGTCTCTTTACTCGTTCCGTAATGCATCATCCCGCAACTAACTCATTAGTCACATTGCTTGCAAGGCTTATAGTGATGTGCATTACCGAGAGGGCCTAGAGATACCTCTCCGATACATGGAGTGACAAATCCCAATCTTGATCTATGCCAACTCAACAAACACCTCAGGAGACACCTGTAGAGCATCTTTATAACCACCCAGTTACGTTGTGACGTTTGATAGCACACAAGGTATTCCTCCGATATTCGGGAGTTGCATAATCTCATAGTCAGAGGAATATGTATAAGTCATGAAGAAAGCAATAGCACTAAAACTAAACGATCATAATGCTAAGCTAACGGATGGGTCTTGTCCATCACATCATTCTCTAATGATGTGATCCCGTTTATCAAATGACAACACATGTCTATGGTCAGGAAACTTAACCATCTTTGATCAACGAGCTAGTCAAGTAGAGACATACTAGGGACACTATGTTTGTCTATGTATTCACACATGTACCAAGTTTCCGGTTAATACAATTCTAGCATGAATAATAAACATTTATCATGGTATAAGGAAATATAAATAACAACTTTATTATTGCCTCTAGGGCATATTTCCTTCACTCTTTACTTACATGATGTCAATGCACCGCAAGAGGGTACAATTCCGACTACACTGCCATGATGTGCTCCAAACATCGATCGGAGGTAAGTCTAACTACAGTCTGGGTCGACATTCCTTGGGATTTGGGTGGATATGTGGAGCATTGAAACCTAGTTATATGGCTCTAAAGAAAGTCCTCGTCAGGAGGTAACCTGGTAGTAAGCAGGTGCCTTTGTTATTTATGTGTCTTTTGTGTCTAGATTGCATTCATATTTTTACGTTGGCACTTTGCATGAATTGCTATTAAAGATGATTTGGTTTAAGTCTTCATTAGGTGAAATTATTAGTTTGCTCAAAATTTTATGTGTGGTACTGTTGCTCAATTATATCTTCTCAATATTTGCCTAGTACTTTTGTTGCAACTAACCTCTCAGGAATAATAAGAAAAAGGCCTGGAAAAGTATGTTCAAAAGGCTCCCAGAGGCTTTGACGACGCTTGGTACGAGCAACCTTGCTTGTACCGGTGGTCGTACCGAGGAGAAGAGGAGAAGTCAACGAGTCTAGAGCATGCGTGTGAATCCTGCCACCAGTGAGGTGACCGACCGATGCATGATATCGGTCGACTACCACAGATTATTGTCCTTTCTCTTAGGGTATTCCCATTTCTTTTTTGACAATACTGAAAGTGCGTTATATCGACTAGAGGGGGGTGAATAGGCGATTTTTATGAAAGTCTTCAAAACTTGGGAGTTATGAAGACAAACGGTGAAGATTATGCCTATTACTATGCAGCGGAAGTTAGATTACACTAGGCCAGCCATGGTCATGTATTCAATAGAGTGAAAGCACAGTGACAAACAGCTTCAGTGTAATAGGGATCAGGTAGGAAGAAGTTATGAAGCCAAACAGATCATACATTCACGTTATGAAGACAAAAGATAAAGCAAGCATGCAATGGCTTCACAATGTGTAACAGTAAGAAAAAGAAGTGAAGATGAAACCAGTGACTCGTTGAAGACAATGATTTGTTGGACCAGTTCCAGTTGCTGTGACAACTGTACGTCTGGTTGGAGCGGCTAGGTATTTAAACCAAAGGACACACAGTCCCGGACACCCAGTCCTGAACACACAGTTCAGGACACCCAGTCCTCACCGTAATCTCCTTGAGCTAAGGTCACTTAGTCCTCGCCCAATCACTCTGGTAAGTCTTCAAGGTAGACTCCCAAACCTTCACAGACTTCGTTCACTGGCAATCCACAATTTCTCTTGGATGCTCAGAACGCGACGCCTAACCGTCTGGAGGATTCACAGTCCTCAAGTGTAATAAGTCTTCAGATCACATAGACAAGAAGACTTAAGTGATGCCCAATTTACTCTGGCTCTGGGTGGTTAGGGCTTTTCTCCTCACTGGATATTTCTCTCAAAGGCTTCGAGGTGGGTTGCTCTCAAACGACAAAAGCCGTGCACTGAAATCTGAGCAGCCAACCGTTTATGGTTGTGGGGGTGGGCTATTTATAGCCACTTGGCAACCCGACCTGATTTGTCCGAAATGACCTTGGGTCACTAAGGAACTGACACGTGTCTCAATGGTCAGATTTTGAACTCTCATGGCAACTTTACTTGGGCTACAAGCAAAGCTGACTTGTCCGGCTCTGGACAAGATTTGCTCTCATTGTCTTCACTCGAAGACATAGGATTTGAATTAGGCATCACTTCAGTCATTCTGACTGGTTCTCTTGGACCCCACTTAACAGTACGGTGGTTCCTATGACTCAACACAAAATAAAAGGAACTACGAAAGATCTAAGTCTTCGAGTTCCATAAGCTTCATAGGGAGTCTTCTCATGTCATTGTCTTCAATATGAATATCTTCATAAACCACCATTGTCTTCAATGTCTTCGTACATTTTTAGGGGTCATCTCTGGTAGTGAAACCGAATCATTGAGGGACTTCTACCTGTGTTATCCTGCAATTCTCACAAACACATTAGTCCCTCAACTAGGTTTGTCGTCAATACTCCAAAACCAACTAGGGGTGGCACTAGATGCACTTACAATCTCCCCCTTTTTGGTGATTGATGATAAACTAGTTGAAGTTTTCAACGGGGAACATAATTTGTGAAATTGTAAAGGAATTGTCATCATAAGTTGCAAGGGCTCCCCTGAAGATGTGCATATAAGTAATTTGCTTCTTGAATGCAAATGCACATGGCAGGTTGTATTTGTGGAGATCCACTTCAACTTATGATGACAATCCACTATGCATGTGAAAGTATATGAAGATAATGACATGCATAATGGAAAATGGACGTCTGCAGAATGAGATGAGTGCGGAATTTATCGTCGCACATGCGGAATTTATCTTCGCAAAACGGAGTGACAAACAGGTAGCAGACGACCATCAAGGCTAAGTGTTACAACTCAATGAAGCAAATGTAGCAAAAACGGGAGTTGTAAGCACGAAGCAAAATGTAGCAAAATATGAAGGCATCCACCCATAGTGACCCGCTTGAAGACTATAAACATCAGCTTCTCCCCCTTTTGTCAGTGATGACCAAAAAGGTTTGAAGACATAGAGTTTTCTACGCATTCCCAGGCGCAGCAGGGTCGGTGGAGTGTGGTGGCGGTGCAGACGAGCTTGGTGCAGATTCGACGCACATTGAAGCAGGTGGAGATGATGTCGCGTCGTCTTCTTCTTCAATAATCTGGGCAGACACGGTGGCAGCAGAAGAAGAGAACTCTGACTCTTCAAGTGATGGTGTGCTTCGCATCACAGCTCTTCTTGGAGGCGTGGAGTCAAATTTGAAGCTCTCTTTGAAGCCATCCTCTTGCAGTTCAGCTTCAGTGCACATCATGGTGAGGCCTTTCCAAGTGCAGCGACAGGTCTCGTGTGCGACAAATGCATTCTTGGTTGCCAGATTTCTGATGCGATTGACGTCTTGCATCATGCTTCTCATCTGCCTCTTGAGCCAGTCGTGATGCCTATCTTGCTTTTGGTGAAGAGCCACAAGAAGCTCTCGGTCATTGAGTGTACGAGCGCGCTTCTTGGGTCTCATTGCAGCTGTGCTGTTAGTGGCTTCAGTTGATGCAGGGGCACGTGTGGTGCCAGCCATTGGATACACTCGGGAGAGAGCTTCAACACCTTCAATATTTTGAGTGAAGCTCTGGTGTTCTGCATTCTGAAGACTTAATGGTTGCTTGGCAGGCTCTGGATATATTGCTTCAGCAGATGTGTCCACATCTAGCAAAAATATCCTATGGTTGCGGGCTGAGGGTTGATAGGAGATTGCAGAGTGAAGTTTGATCAGCCTCATAACCCAAGGAGCATAGAACTTCAATCCAAACAATTCTGAGGCAGACGCTGCAAGTTGACGGATGAAGAGATCCTGTGCGTTGAAGCATTTGCCATGAAGAATGTAGAATATGAGAGTCTTTATTGCACCATCAATCGTTGCATATCGAGAGTGTCCCTTAACGGGCCAGAGAGTCCGCCTTATGATGTGATATATTGTTCTGGGCAGGTACTCTAAGTCTTCAACGAAGAACCTAGTTGGATAGGGTGCATTTGGAGGCAATGGCTTCATCATTGAGAGCATCTGACTCATATCTGGCTCAGGACGCTGAAATATGCTCTCAATTGCTTCAGCATGGAGTTGGCAGCCTTCTTCAAAGAGTTCGCCAGGAGTGGGAAGGCCGGTAAGCTCAATGATGTCGAAAGCATTGGCTTCATGATGGACATTGCCGGTCATCCACTCCAGGACCCATGTCTTCGGATCTCTGTTATAGCCTTTGATATGCAGGGTGGCATAGAACTGGAGCAGAAGCTCTTCGTTCCAGTGCTCTTCATCGGTGATAAACGGCAGCAGACCCACTTGCTTGAAGCAATCCAGTGCTTCTTCCAGACCAGGCAGACCAGCAACAGCTTCAACCTCAAGGCGCTTGTGAGGAAAGATGCGGCCTTGGTTGTATAGGATGCATGAATAATAGCTGCGCTGTTGATAGCTCCAGAACCTATCTGATACAATCCGTTCCCTTGAATAGGGGTTCTTGGAGCTGTCGAAAAATGTGTTGTCTGCCCTGAAGATGTTGATGTTGAAGGAGCCAGGAGCTGATGCAGGACCTGGGAACCTTGGCAGTCGTGGGATCGGCTTCTGGACCTGGGGCCTGTGCGCAACATGATAGTTGAATTGGGGACCCGCAGCAGACTCAGGCACAGAAGGTTCAGGAGCAGTAGCTTCATTGTCTTCTGAAGCTGTTGTTGGGGAGGGCTCCACATTTGCTTCGGCGTTGTTTGTGGCAGCCTCAACATTTGCAGCCTCCACACGTGTAGTGGGAGGGACGAACTCAGGCACGTTCTCCTGGAGAACTGCTTCTTGTTGGTGCGGGGAAGTTGGAGCTTGTGGTATTTCTGCATGCTCTTCGGCTGATGCAGCCGGAATGTCGTCAGCAGCCTGAGCCCTTGGCCCTTTGCGAAGCCTACGGAATATAGGCGACGCCGGTGGAGTTGCAGTGGGCTGGGACTCATTATCTTCCTCCTGTGGGCGATCTGCCCACGATGCATCTTGTGTGATTGGCATCAATGGACGACCAATGCTAATCAGTTCGCTTGACTCAAGCTGAGGAAGGGCTGCATCACCTTGTACATTGTCTTGGAGACCAATGTCTTCGGCAGCGTTGTGGTTGACTGCTGGAATGTCTTCAGCGTGCGGAGCCTCTGTGAAGGCAGGCTCATGCACAGTCAACTGACGATCTGCGTCAGGATAGCGGACGGAGAGGGGTTCAACTATCAAGGGCTCTGTGGGAGCAGCCCGAGATTTCTTGGTCTTGCGCTTCTTGATGGTGGGGTCAGAAGGAGAGGCTTCAGAGTGTTTCCTCTTCCTAGCTTCAGCCTCTGCAGTCCGTGTCTTCTTGAGCTCTGAGGCGGTTGATCGACTCTTTGGCTTCGAGCCAGTCTTTGCAGTGGGAAAGACAATCGGAGCAGTTTCTGACCTTGGCGCTTCTGGTTCAGGCACAGCAGGCTTCTTTTTCTTCTTCGCGGCCATCCTGGGGTCAATGCCCGGACGCCCTAGTGCCTTGCGCTTCTCGGCCTCATTGTAGGCCTGCACGCAGCGATCAGCCAGAGTCTTCATGCGCTCTCGCGAGCCTTGAGCTTCGGCACGCGTCTTCAGAAAGTTCTCTTTCAGATCGTGCAACATGATCTTGAAGTTTTTCACTTCTTGCACGCTGAGCTTGGCCACGTGCTTCTTGAACTGAGCCTTTTCATAGTCAATTTTCTGCTTCAGTTCAATAATGCGCTGGGCTATTGCAAGTTCTGAAGCAATAGCGCCTTGAAA
The DNA here is from genome assembly GCF_056163025.1 of Triticum urartu. Classification (NCBI taxonomy): domain Eukaryota; kingdom Viridiplantae; phylum Streptophyta; class Magnoliopsida; order Poales; family Poaceae; genus Triticum; species Triticum urartu. The sequence continues at coordinate 194,380,296 of NC_141879.1, forward strand.
GGCAACGCTGAGGCCTATGGGCAGCTGCAGATCATCGAAGCTTATATCTGGTGTGTCAAACCATTCATCAATGAAGCTGTGGATGACTGCGACATCAAACAGAGCCAGATTGTTGAAGATTTCAGCCTCCTCCTTGCTCTTGATGAGCTGCTCAAGAGCGTCATCTCCAAGATCTTCATCGCTTGATAGATCAATGGTTTCGCAGCGCAGAATGGCAGCAGATGTGAGCTCTTTGCCTGTGTGTGGCTGAGGCTTCTTGGCTTCTTGGGGCTTGGAGACTCGTGATAAATCTTCAGACTGCACACTGGTTCCAGGAGGTGCAGTTGCCAATGGCTTCGCTCTTGAGATTTTGGGAGAAGTGGCTGGCTTTGAAGCTTTTGTCTTCTTCTGCTTTGGCTTCGGCGCAGCAGGGGCATCATCAGACTCAGTATCTGCTGGAGGGTCATTCACAGCAGTCCCTTGGACTAGGATGCGGGTGATGAGGCCTGCAAGATTGGCATACGGACCGATGATATTGGGTTCCGCGTCGCGTGTGCCATCTGCCCTTGGTTTAGAGGGACCAGGGTTGAAGTCTAACCCCAGCTTCTTCTTGTTTTGCTTCGCAGACTGTTGAGCAAACTGAAAGTTGCGTTTGAAGAGATTGTCATCGCGACACCAGAGAAGTGATGACGGATGTGCTTCAGCTGGCTGTGGTCCTCTGACCATGCATGGATAGAAGCCTTGAGCAATGGCTTCGTCTCTGGACCTGGGTACGAGATTTTTGTATAATACGTCTCCCCACGGTCTCCTGATGGCGCACTTCTCCGCATATTCTTCAGTGACGAAGCGGTAGTGGAACCATTGCTCTGCCCAATATCTTCGAATCCATTGGATTCATGTCTTGCGCTGACCATAGCTTTCTTCAGGATCAGTTTTGTACATTTCTGCCAATTCATCAGGCAAATCTTTGGACGTTCCACCACGTCGCTGTCTGCCTCCCTTTCTTGCTGCTGTTTCTGAAGCCATGAATCTTAACTTGGAAGGCTTCAAGATGTTCAAAGTCTTCAAAGGCTTCCTTTTGCTTGACCAACAAGAACTGGCTTCAGGAGAGTTGATGTGATGCTGCAAGTACTCTGCAAATGAATGCAGACTATGAGAACCGAAGGATTCTCCCACGGACATGTACCTATGACAGCATTAAGGTGCGAGGGAAGGGGAAGAGGTCATATGCATTCTCAGAAGATTTTGAAGATAAATCGGTTTAGAAGACATTGACCTCATCGTGCGAAGACATTCACTCATAGATAAGAAGTTGGTTCCAGATTTGTACGAACCCACAGATCAGTACAAGTGAGGAATCTAACTACTACGTAATGCACAAGTGAATATTCTAGGCAGGTTATGAGATGCTGACTGAGAGAGATGTAACTTGTGAGAGCAGAAACTTCTTATGGAAGAAAGTGACTGAACTATAGGATCAAGAGAGGCTGTAAAAAGAGGTTTTATTTACCACACTTGGAACTGCTAGACGAAGTAGGAGTTGAGGCCGAGCAGTTCGATCCTCCGTGCCCTAACTTAGCGACGGAAGACACCTACGGCGACGGCGGAGAGAGCGATGTCCGCTGTCGGCGTGAAAACGGCGTCGGAGAGGTTGCGGCAGTGAAGCGCTTCGTCGCCGGCGTCGTCTAGAGCTAGCGGTGGCGCTAGGGTTCGTGCGAGGGTGGAAGAAGAGATAATGACCGCAGTGAATCGTGTATTTATAGGGATAGAGGCGGCACTGCGCTATTACGCAGGTGCCCCTGGCGGTTCGCATTTAAGGCACACGCGGCCAGTTAGAGGAAGATTGGGATTTGTTCCACGTCCCACGCACGCCTAAATTGTCGGGCGGTCGTTCCTGCTTCTCCGGATCTTATGTGAAGAAAGAGCATTAAAAGCGGACTTTTGTGTTTGTCTCTATGTCTTCAGCTGACAAGGACACAGTGAAGACATTTGACAGTTTCAACAGAATGCATATGACTTGGAGAGATGGAGTTTGAGATAGAAAGCATAGAGAGGTTAGGGTCCGATCACATTCACTTAGTTCAAAAGATTCAACCAAGAAGACATAGCTATAAGTGAATGCTGTAGAGGACAGAACATCAGTACATATATATATATACAATCAACGCAGTGAAGATAATCATGAAGACATATTGAGATTGAAGCCAAACCAAATGTGAAGACATTGCGAGGTAACGCCATGAGTGAAACACTTCAAAATGGAACGTTTGGTGGTGGCGTTACCCACCGTATAGGAAGTATTAGACCCAGACACGGCGCACAATTATCATGGCGCTCCGAAGTCAAATTCCACTTTAATGTATTCACACTTAGAATGTATGTCTTCATTGATTGAAGATATACGTTACTTCGTGTGTTGCACATCTAAGTCATCAATATGCATAAGTGTTAGGATGTGTGCCTGATCACAGGATATTTGAGGATTCCAAGATATTTAGCTCACACCGTAACTTGCAAAACCTCTTCTCATCCAAGGGCTTGGTGAAGATATCTGCCAATTGCTCCTCAGTGTTGACGTGTATGATATCAATGTCTTCCTTCACAACATGATCTCTGAGAAAGTGATGGCGAATTTCGATGTGCTTTGTCTTCGAGTGCTGAACTGGGTTGTTGGCAATCTTGATGGCGCTTTCGTTGTCGCAGTAAAGTGGCACTTGCTTCAGATGAATGCCATAATCCTTGAGTGTTTGCTTCATCCACAGAAGCTGAGCGCAGCAAGATCCAGCAGCAATGTATTCAGATTCAGCAGTGGAGAGAGATACACAGTTCTGCTTCTTTGAAGACCAACATACAAGTGATCGTCCCAGAAAGTGACATGTGCCTGATGTAGACTTGCGATCAACTTTGTCACCAGCATAATCAGCATCCGAAAATCCAACCAAATCAAACTCTGAGCCCTTTGGATACCATAATCCTAGAGTTGGGGTGTGAGCCAGATATCGAAGAATACGCTTCACAGCTAAGTGATGCGACTCCTTTGGTGCTGCTTGAAATCGAGCACACATGCAAACACTAAGCATGATATCTGTCCTAGATGCACATAAATAAAGCAAAGACCCAATCATGGAGCGGTATACCTTTTGATCGAACTCTTTACCATTGTCGTCAGGACCTAGATGATGTTTGGCTGGCATTGGTGTTGTGAAGCCTTTGCAGTCTTGCATACCAAACTTCTTCAGGCACTCTTTCAGATATTTCTCTTGAGATATGAAGATGCCGTTGCGTTGTTGCCGTATTTGAAGACCGAGGAAGAACTTCAGCTCCCCCATCATGGACATCTGATATTGCTCTTGCATCATATATCCAAACTCTTCACTGTACTTCTGATTGGTGCAGCCGAAGATAATGTCATCCACATATATTGGGCACACAAACAGTTCACCATCGTATGTCTTCGTGAAAAGAGTGGGATCCAGGGAACCACGTATGAAGCCTTTGCTCTTCAGAAAGTACTTGAGTGTATCATACCAGGCCCTAGGGGCTTGTTTGAGGCCATACAGTGCCTTGTTAAGTTCGAAGCCAAACCAATGTGAAGATATTGCAAGGTAACGCCATGAGTTAAACACTTCAAAATGGAACGTTTGGTGGTGGCGTTACCCACCGTATAGGAAGTATTAGACCCAGACACGGCGCACAATTGTTGTGGCGCTCCGAAGTCAAATTCCACATTAATGTATTCACACTTAGAATGTATGTCTTCATTGATTGAAGATATACTTTACTTTGTGCGCTGCACATCTAAGTCATCAATATGCATAAGTGTTAGGATGTGTGCCTGATCACAGGACATTTGAGGATTCCAAGATATTTAGCTCACACCGTAACTTGCAAAACCTCTTCTCATCCAAGGGCTTGGTGAAGATATCTGCCAATTGCTCCTCAGTGTTGACGTGTATGATATCAATGTCTTCCTTCACAACATGATCTCTGAGAAAGTGATGGCGAATTTCAATGTGCTTTGTCTTCGAGTGCTGAACTGGGTTGTTGGCAATCTTGATGGCGCTTTCGTTGTCGCAGTAAAGTGGCACTTGCTTCAGATGAATGCCATAATCCTTGAGTGTTTGCTTCATCCACAGAAGCTGAGCGCAGCAAGATCCAGCAGCAATGTATTCAGATTCAGCAGTGGAGAGAGATACACAGTTCTGCTTCTTTGAAGACCAACATACAAGTGATCGTCCCAGAAAGTGACATGTGCCTGATGTAGACTTGCGATCAACTTTGTCACCAGCATAATCAGCATCCGAAAATCCAACCAAATCAAACTCTGAGCCCTTTGGATACCATAATCCTAGAGTTGGGGTGTGAGCCAAATATCGAAGAATTCGCTTCACAGCTAAGTGATGCGACTCCTTTGGTGCCGCTTGAAATCGAGCACACATGCAAACACTAAGCATGATATCTGGCGTAGATGCACATAAATAAAGCAAAGACCCAATCATGGAGCGGTATACCTTTTGATCGAACTCTTTACCATTGTCGTCAGGACCTAGATGATGTTCGGCTGGCATTGGTGTTGTGAAGCCTTTGCAGTCTTGCATACCGAACTTCTTCAGGCAATCTTTGAGATACTTCTCTTGAGATATGAAGATGCCATTGCGCTGTTGTCGGATTTGAAGACCAAGAAAGAACTTCAGCTCCCCCATCATGGACATATGATATTGCTCTTGCATCATATATCCAAACTCTTCACTGTACTTCCGATTGGTGCAGCCGAAGATAATGTCATCCACATATATTTGGCACACAAACAGTTCACCATCGTATGTCTTCATGAAAAGAGTGGGATCCAGGGAACCAGGTATGAAGCCTTTGCTCTTCAAAAAGTACTTGAGTGTATCATACCAGGCCCTAGGGGCTTGTTTGAGGCCATACAGTGCCTTGTTGAGCTTGTATACCATATCAGGATGTTTTGGATTTTCAAAACTAGGTGGTTGTGCAACATACACTTCTTCTTCAATCTTGCCATTGAGAAAGGCACTTTTCACATCCATTTGATATAGAAGTATGTTATGATGATTTGCATAGGCCAGCAGTATGCGTATGGCTTCAAGCCTAGCCACAGGAGCAAAAGTTTCATCGAAGTCAATGCCCTCTACTTGAGTATATCCTTGAGCAACGAGACGAGCTTTGTTTCTGACAACTTGACCATGCTCATCTTGCTTGTTGCGGTATATCCATTTGGTGCCTATTATCTTGTGCTTCCGTGGATCGGGACGCTTAACCAGTTCCCATACATTATTCAGCTCAAACTGTTGAAGCTCTTCTTGCATAGCTTGAATCCATTCAGGTTCCATGAAGGCTTCTTCAACTTTCTTGGGTTCTGATATTGAGACGAATGCGAAATGCCCACAGAAGTTTGCTAGCTGAGTTGCCCTTGAACGAGTGAGTGGACCAGGTGCATTGATGCTGTCAAGTATTCTGTCAATCTGCACTTCATTTGCAACACGAGGATGTATAGGGCGAAGACTTTGCTCTTGCTGATCTATATTGTTGTTTGGAGGAATGTCTTCATGCTGAGCATTGTCTTCATGTTGATCAGGTGCTGAGATGATGAGTTCTTCTTCAGGATGAGCTTCAGAAGGCATAATCTCTCCAGTTCCCATAAGCTTGATTGATTCACTAGCTGGGACTTCATCTAGCACATTTGGCAATTGCTCTCTTTGTGATCCATTGGTTTCATCGAACCGCACATCCACTGTTTCGACCACTTTGTAGTGGAAGAGATTGAAGACTCTGTAGGAGTGCGAATCCTTTCCATATCCAAGCATGAAACCCTCATGCGCTTTTGGTGCAAACTTTGAGGTGTGGTGTGGGTCCTTGATCCAGCATTTTGCGCCAAACGCTCTGAAGTAACTGACATTTGGCTTCTTGCCAGTTAGGAGTTCATAAGATGTCTTGTTCAGAAGCTTGTGAAGATAAACACGATTGATTGTATGGCATGCAGTATCAATGGCTTCAGTCCAGAATTTTCTTGGAGTCTTGTATTCATCTAGCATTGTTCTGGCCATCTCAATGAGTGTTCTGTTCTTGCGTTCGACGACGCCATTCTGCTGTGGCGTGTATGGAGCTGAGAATTCATGTGTGATGCCCAAAGTATCCAGATATGTATCAAGTCCAGTGTTCTTGAATTCAGTGCCATTGTCACTTCTGATGTGCTTTATCTTGGCGCCAAAATTGTTCATAACTTGATTTGCGAAGCGTCTGAAGACATCCTGCACTTCAGTCTTGTAAAGGATTATGTGTACCCAAGTATATCTAGAGTAATCATCAACAATGACGAAGCCATAGAGGCAAGCAGAAGTAGTGAAAGTTGAGTAGTGAGTAGGACCGAAAAGATCCATGTGGAGCAGTTCGAGGGGTTGTGTAGTAGTCATGATTGTCTTCGAAGGATGTTTTGCCCTTGTCATCTTTCCTGCTTCACAGGCACCGCATAAGTGATCTTTCTTGAACTTGACGCCTTCGATGCCTATGACATGCTTCTTCTTCGCAAGGGTGTGGAGGTTCCTCATGCCAGCATGCCCAAGCCTCCGATGCCAAAGCCAGCATTCTGAATCTTTTGCAAGAAGACACACTGCAAGTTGTGGTCCTGCTGAGAAATCTACCACGTACAAATCACCTTTCCGATACCCTTCAAACACTAGAGATTTGTCAGATTCCATCAGCACCAGGCAGCGATATTTTCCAAACATTACAATCATATTCAGATCGCAAAGCATTGAGACAGACATTAAGTTGAAGCCAAGGGATTCAACAAGCATGACTTTATCCATGTGTTGATCCCTTGAGATTGCAACTCTACCTAGACCCAATACCTTACTTTTACCAGTGTCAGCAAATGTGATGTGGCTCTTGTCGGATGGACGTAATGTTGAGTCCATAAGAAGGCTTCTTTTGCCAGTCATGTGATTTGTACACCCACTGTCAATAATCCATTCTGAAGACTTTGAAGTCACTGGTGTCGTACCCTACAGTGCAGTTAGGGGGATAGGCTTCACGAAGGGTATTGTGAAGCATAAACATTTGACGAACCAGTGGGTTATGAAAACTTAGATCCAGATTAGGACTAATAGGGAGACTAGCATGCGATTCAGGAACGAAGTACATAATGATGCCATTTGGGCATTTTATCTTGCGCCCTACAAGATTTTTAAGGTCCCCAGCAATAGCATCAGAAGATTTTGTTTTTCTGCTGGAGACCTTTCCCTGCAAAAGAGAGTTAAGCTTTCTTAACCACCCACATCTTCAAGGGTGGCTTAGAAGCAATAAGTCTAAGTGCAGCATCTGAGAATTTTGGCTTTGAAGCCTTAGCAAACAGTCTAGCAGGTGGACAATAATACTTATAGGAATAAGCAGAATAATTTTTGGTCATGTGAACATGACGGTTTGATGAACCGCTCTCATATTCATATGCCTGAGTATGGTTTCCCTGCAACACATTTACGTTAGTGTGACTCAGGTGAGTCCTCTGTTTGTATGAAGCCTTTGGACCATATGAAGCCTTTGGTCTGAGGTTTGTCTTCTTCAAGTGAGGTGTCATGAAGACATTCACAGGAAGATTTTCCAGACACCTTTTCGGAACCCAGATCTTCTTCATAGGCGGTCCATTCCTGCAGTTAGTACCAATGTACCTGGCAAACACTTCACCATTCTGATTCTTAAACAGTTTATAGTTTGCATCAAAGGATTCATCAATGATAATGGGGTTAGCACAAGTGAAGCTAGATAGATTGGATGGATCTGCTGAGGATTCCTTTGCAGCAACCCATGTGGTTTTGGGGTACTGCTCAGGTTTCCAGTAAGAGCCATCTGCATTAATTTTCCTCGCGAACCCAACACCCTCTTTCCTAGGGTTTCGGTTCAGAATCTGCTTCTTAAGGACATCACATAGTGTCTGATGCCCTTTCAGACTTTTGTACATCCCTGTTTCAAGCAATGTCTTCAACCTAGCATTCTCATCAGCAATAGCAGTGGTATCCTCAGCAGAGGGGTTAGTTACCATTTCAACAGTTGAAGATATTGCACCAGCAGTAGCAGTGGAACATTCAGCAACAGAAGTAGCATTATCACGCTCAATGCATTTAAGGCATGGTGGTTCAAATCCTTCCTGAGCGGAACTGATCTGTTCGGCTCGAAGTGACTCATTTTCCTTTTGAAGATCTTCATGATCCACTCTCAACTTCTCAAGATCTTGCTTCTTTTGAAGATAATCATAGGAAAGTTTTTCATGAGTAGTTGAGAGAGTCTCAAGACGATCTTCAAGTTCCTGATACTTAACGTGAAGATTTTTTATGTCTTAAATTAAGGATTCAGAACGAGTCATTTCAGCACCCAACAGATCATCGCTTCTGTCTAACAGTTTTTGAATATGTTCCATAGCTTTCTGTTGTTCAGTTGCAATTTTAGCAAGTGTTTTGTAGCTAGGTTTTGAATCACATTCAGAGTCATCGTCACTAGATGTTTCATAGCGAGTAGTGCGTGTGTTTACCTTGGCACCGCGTGCCATGAAGCAGTAGGTAGGAGTGGAGTCGTTCTTGTCATTTGCGTCGGTGTCAGTGATGCAGTCATTGTCTTCAGTGTTGAAGATGGACTTGGCGACGTATGCTGTAGCCAGACTCGCAATGCCAGAATCAGACTCCTCCTCAGACTCCACCTCTGCCTCCTCAGATGCGGACTCCTCCTCTGAATCCATCTCTTTTCCAACAAAAGCACGTGCCTTACCAGATGAGCTCTTCTTGTGTGATGAAGACTTTGATGAAGACTTGGAAGAAGACTTTGAGTATTTCTTCTTCTTCTTGTCGTCAGAATCATATTTCTTGCTCTTTTTCTTCCTTCTGTTCTCATTGTCCCACTGAGGACATTCAGAGATGAAGTGTCCAGTTTTCTTGCACTTGTGACATGTTTTCTTCTTGTAGTCATGAGCAGAAGCTTCATCATTCCTTGAGCTTGATCGTGAAGATTTTCTGAAGCCTTTCTTCTTGGTGAATTTTTGGAACTTCTTCACTAGCATTGCAAGTTCTCTTCCAATGTCTTCAGGATCATCAGAACTGCTGTCAGATTCTTCTTCAGATGAGGAAACAACTTTTGCCTTCAAGGTACGAGTTCGCCCATAGTTTCGACCGTAGATATCTCTTTTCTCAGAAAGCTGAAACTCATGTGTGTTGAGCCTCTCAAGTATGTCAGATGGATCGAGTGTCTTGCAATCAGGACGTTCTTGAATCATCAGGGCCAGGATGTCAAATGAACTATCAAGTGATCTCAGCAGCGTCTTGACGATTTCATGTTTGGTGATCTCAGTGGCGCCGAGGGCTTGAAGCTCATTTGTGATGTCAGTGAGCCGGTCAAATGTGTGCTGGACATTCTCATTGTCATTTCACTTGAAGCGGTTGAAGAGATTGCGAAGGACACTGATTCTTTGATCTCTCTGGGTTGAGATGCCTTCATTGACCTTGAAGAGCCAGTCCCAAACCAGCTTGGATGTCTTCAAAGCACTCACACGGCCATACTGTCCTTTGGTCAGATGACCACAGATGATGTTCTTGGCAGTAGAGTCCAGTTGAACGAATTTCTTGACATCAGCAGCAGTGACACCTTCTCCAGCCTTGGGAACACCGTTCTCGACGACATACCATAGGTCGACGTCAATGGCTTCAAGATGCATGCGCATCTTATTCTTCCAGTAGGGATATTCAGTTCCATCGAAGACAGGGCACGCAGCGGAGACTTTGATTATCCCTGCAGTCGACATAGCTAAAACTCCAGGTGGTTAAACCGAATCACACAGAACAAGGGAGCACCTCGCTCTGATACCAATTGAAAGTGCGTTATATCGACTAGAGGGGGGGTGAATAGGCGATTTTTATGAAAGTCTTCAAAACTTGGGAGTTATGAAGACAAACAGTGAAGATTATGCCTATTACTATGCATCGGAAGTTAGATTACACTAGGCCAGCCATGGTCATGTATTCAATAGAGTGAAAGCACAGTGACAAACAGCTTCAGTGTAATAAGGATCAAGTAGGAAGAAGTTATGAAGCCAGACAGATCATGCATTCACGTTGTGAAGACAAATGATAAAGCAAGCACGCAATGACTTCACAATGAGTAACAGCAAGAGAAGGAAGTGAAGATGAAACCAGTGACTCGTTGAAGACAATGATATGTTGGACCAGTTCCAGTTGCTGTGACAACTGTACGTCTGGTTGGAGCGGCTAGGTATTTAAACCTTAGGACACACAGTCCCGGACACCCAGTCCTGAACACACAGTTCAGGACACCAAGTCCTCACCGTAATCTCCTTGAGCTAAGGTCACTTAGTCCTCGCCCAATCACTCTGGTAAGTCTTCAAGGTAGACTCCCAAACCTTCACAGACTTCGTTCACTGGCAATCCACAATGTCTCTTGGATGCTCTGAACGCGACGCCTAACCGTCTGGAGGATTCACAGTCCTCAAGTGTAATAAGTCTTCAGATCACACAGACAAGAAGACTTAAGTGATGCCCAATTTACTCTGGCTCTGGGTGGTTAGGGCTTTTCTCCTCACTAGGAATTTTCTCTCAAAGGCTTCGAGGTGGGTTGCTCTCAAACGACAAAAGCCGTGCACTGAAATCTGAGCAGCCAACCGTTTATGGTTGTGGGGGTGGGCTATTTATAGCCACTTGGCAACCCGACCTGATTTGTCCGAAATGAACCTGGGTCACTAAGGAACTGACACGTGTCTCAACGGTCAGATTTCGAACTCTCATGGCAACTTTACTTGGGCTACAAGCAAAGCTGACTTGTCCGGCTCTGGACAAGATTTGCTCTCATTGTCTTCACTCGAAGACATAGGTTTTTGATTTAGGCATCACTTAAGTCATTCTGACTTGTTCTCCTGGACCCCACTTAACAGTACGGTGGTTCCTATGACTCAACAAAAATAAAAAGAACTACGAAAGATCTAAGTCTTCGAGTTCCATAGGCTTCATAGGGAGTCTTCTCATGTCATTGTCTTCAATATGAATATCTTCATAAACCACCATTGTCTTCAATGTCTTCGTACATTTTTAGGGGTCATCTCTGGTAGTGAAACCGAATCATTGAGGGACTTCTACCTGTGTTATCCTGCAATTCTCACAAACACATTAGTCCCTCAACTAGGTTTGTCGTCAATACTCCAAAACCAACTAGGGGTGGCACTAGATGCACTTACAAATACAATGTCTAAAAAAGGGCCCGGGCTTCCGTGTGGGGTAGTTATAAAGAAGAAAGGGCTTGTGCATGGACTAACTTGTTAGCCTAACGTCGTATGACCCTCGCGGTCCTACGTAGCCGCCTAGTTAAGCACTCCCAAAATAACTGAGATGGTGGCACAACACCAATCCACCACCCACAACACATACAAGAAGAGGAGAAACAAGAAAAAGGAAAACCCAAAGCATTAGTCGAGGTGTTGCGGTTGACATGAGCCGAAGCTGTGGTGGGGTGGCGCGAATGTTGAAACCTGGCATCAGCAACGCTAGAACTAGCAGCATGTCGAGTTGCGATCGAAGATTGGTTGTGCGACGAACGTCGGTGATGCTGATAGTGTTGTTACATTGCTGTGACGGGGACCATGGCAATTGTAGCTCACGACAGAGCCGGGAATTGCCAGCGGCGTGACCTCGACTTCATGGGAAGAGCAACAACGACGATTTCATGACAAGGAGCAATGGCAACCACACGCGAAGGGAGTGAGAGAAGTGGAGGTGACTTTTTTTGTTTGTTTCCATCTACTTGCATGGTAGATGGTGACGAAGCAATCAATCCAATTAGACGGCTATGCGTGCTAGATCCTATCACTAGCGAGGTGACCGATCCATGCATGAGATCGGTCGACCGACGTAGATTATTGGCTTTTTTAGGGTTTCTTCTTCTTCTTCTTTTTTTGAAACTCATCACCCCTTTTTATTAGCTAGTAATTAAAACATTGTCTTTTACAAGCAAGGGCATGATGGCATCCGGTGCCTCATCAAACCAGGAACTAGGGGAAGAAAATTTACATATTCTAGCTAGCTCATGAGCCACAGCATTAGCTTCCCTATGGCAATGCTCATAACGCACGCATGTGAAATCCTTTGCCATGTGGAAACAATCATCCAAAATTACAGCAGAGGAGCCTGATGTATTTCCCCCATCCTGCATAGCCAAAATTACGTCTGAACTGTCGGAGTTAACAATCACCTTTGAACAGCCAACCGATGTTGCCAGATTTAAACCAAACCGGAGTGCTAGAGCTTCTGCCATGAACACATCTGTACACGCCCCAGCTACATTGTTACTTGCTGCCAAGAACAGCCCCTTACAATCACGCAAAACAGCACCCACAGTTCCTTGAAATGAATCAGCATCAAACGAGGCATCGGCGTTTAGTTTGACATATCCTGTTGGCGGTCTCTGTCATGGGTTTCTCTTTTCTTTTGCAGAACTAGTAGCAGCCGCCGAGAAGTTCTCAGCAAGGGCACGGATAGATAGAACAATTTGGTTTGGTTGTTGAGTGTGTTTCCCATGACATGGTGTCTTTTTTTTTGAGAATTAAATAACACGGTGTCTAAAAAGGGGCTTTTCGGGTGGGGTAGTTATCAAAGACGAAAGGGCTTGCGCGTGGGCCGCGAGAGCTCGCCAGCCTAATCTCGTGTGACCCTCACGGGCCCAGCGCGGCCGCCGATAGTTAAGCACTCCCAAAACAACCGAGCCGATGGCACGGCACCCACCCAATCACCGCCCCCACCACAACACAACAGGGAGAGGAGAAACGAGACGACCGGCGGGCCGGAGGCGGAGCCCTCAACCGGCCCGAGAGAGCCATGTCGGCGGCGTCCTCCCCTCCTCCGGCCGACGCGGCGGCCGCGGGGGCGGAGACGGAGGCCGCGCCCGTCGTCTTCTACTGCTACGAGTGCCAGGCCACCGTCTCCCTCCCTGCGCCGGCCGCCACGCCCTCGCGGCTACTGCTCTGCCCCCGTTGCCGCAGCGACTTCCTCGAGGAGAACCCTAATCCGTCGACCTCGTCCCCTCCACCGCCGCCGCCCCCGCCGCCGGGATTCCTCTCCGACTCCTCGGAGGAGCCCGACGACATCGACCTCGGGATCGATCACACCGCTGCCCAGGCCTACCTCACCCGCCTCGTTCGCCGCCTCTACGACGATCCCACCTCCGTGGCCACCGCCGCGGCCGCGGCGGTGTCCGTGCTGCAGCAGCAGGGGCACATCGGTGGGCAGGGCCAGCCCCCGGCGCCCGCGGCGTCCATCGCCGCCGTGCCGACGGTGGAGGTGTCCGAGCCCGCCTCGGTCTGCGCCATCTGCAAGGACGACCTCCCTCTCGCCGTCGCCGCGCGGAGGCTCCCCTGCGGTCACCTCTATCACTCCGTTTGCATCGTGCAGTGGCTGGAGATGCACAATTCCTGCCCTGTCTGCCGCTCTTGCCTCCCGCCCACCATCCTCGAGGAGGTGGAGCCCCAGGAACTGGATCGGCCACCAACACAGATCACTATCAGGTTTACCACCAACCGCCGCCGCATCCGCACAAACAGTGATGCAGTGGCTCCGGTGGCGACATCGCCTACTCAGCTCGCAGAGGCGATGACAGGGGAAGGAGGTGCTGGACCTGCGAATAGCGCAGAAACTGTATCGTCTGAATGGCCACCGCCCCCAGAATCTGATGCCGTCGTGTCAGAGACCCGTGAGATTGAGGGCTTCTTTGATTGAGCCAGAAGATAGAGTTTGCAGGTATGAACATCTTATGACTAGTGTCCATGGAGCATGAATTGAACTTCTGCTTAGTGGACTAATCAGTTGCAGTGAAGCCAGTACTTTGGTTCGGTGATATGGACTAGTTGAGTTACATTTGCTTGTGTGTTCTATCTTCTATGCTAGTTGATCGATGGTAAGCTGGAATAGCTTATAATCATATGAACATTCATATGTAGCTGAACTTGGAGTTATTATACTTACTTTGGACCGCATGTTAGCTGATATGTTTGGTGATATATGTGTTTTCTGTTGTTAATTTTGTAAGTCTTGTACCTTGTACACTCTTTTTTGGTACAACTGTAATTATTTGTCGAGAGTTGTTATTTTTAAAAGATGTTCTATATATCCAAACGTGATGAACAGGTTATTTGCTCGTAGTTTATTTGTTACCACCGTGTCTTATTGTCATATGGGCTAGAGTTTGTATCCATGCTCTAGCATTGCAAGAAAAAATCTACAGGATTTATATTTCTTTGCATGAAGTTCGGTTCAAGTAAAGTGAACTTACTGGGAAAAGTATTTGCCATTTTTCGATTAATTTCCTATACGAATTGACTTTGTGTAGGCAAATATACTCTGTAGGGATATATTGGTATTGGTTATACTGCAAAATTTTGAACACCATGAAATTGGTAGGTTTGAAATAAAATGCGATGCATGTTAACTAGCAGCTGGCCTTTTATGAATTGCTTGCAGCAATTATCACTTAGATTATTAAGGTCTTTTGTCAAGCGAGTTCGAATTATATTTACCAGGACTCCCTTTGTCAATCATCTTTAAAAATATAGGAGCTAATTTGCTATTTTAGCTGAAATTGGTATTGGCTATACTGCAAAATTGGTATTGGTTGTACTGCAAGCAATATATTGTGCAGTGGTCTATTGGTATTGGTTATACTGCAAAATTTCAAATACCGTGAAATTAGTAGGTTGGAAATAAAATGTGATGCATGTTAACAGCTGCTGGCCTTTTATGAATTGCTTGCAGCAATTATCACTTAGATTATTAAGGTCCTTGTCAGCGAATTTGAAGTATATTTACCAGGACTCCCTTTGTCAATCATCTTTAAAAATATAGGCGTTAGTTTGCTATTTTAGCTGATTCATATAACCTGAATCATCTGATTCCTATTTGTTGTGGGATTCCTATTTGTTGTGTTAATCTTAAGTGAACTTCTATTTGTGATACTGCTGTTTTTTAGTTAGCTGATTCACATGTCCATCCTTTTTTGAGCTTTGGTCACCTGGAGAGCAAAATTGGAGCATTAAGCAATCAGATAGATCACAACAAAGATTAAACTGATAGGATATGACAAGTTGAATCAGTAACATGCATGCTATTTTATAAGAGGGGTTCAAAACTAACACGGTGGCTAGAAATATTATGCTGCCTTATTATCTATGGAGTATTTGTGATCTCTTATTTACTCACCATTTGATGTTAACACAATAAGGTGCTCGCACAATGATATCATTACAGTTCGGTAATTTAATCCAGCCTTTGACCTTGAACACTCAAGAACTCAGTGATATCCTGAATTCTTTAAAACAAAGTTGAGGTTGGTATTAGTACTCAATTACAGTTCGGTAATTCAATCCAGCCCTTAACCTTGAAAACTCAAGAACTTCAGTGCTATCTTGATTCTTAAACAAAGTTGAGCTTGGTATTAGTACTGCCCAAGACATTGCACTGGTTCGCTTCCATTTACCCCGAGTGGAACTAGGCTATTTTTATTACTCCGGAGGAGTATGTGGCACCATGATCAGCACTAAATGATGTTCAAAGGGGTTTGTATAGAATTTGACAAAACAGTACTCCCTCTGTATCAAAATGTAAGACATTTTTTGACATTGTCATAGTGTCGAAAAAAGGTCTTATATTTTGATAGGGAGGGAGTGGGTATTAGCAACTAGTGCAGCAGAAAGGTTTTTAGAACCAATACCTAATCTCAAAAGAAAATGAAATGATTCATGCAAATACATTAGAAGTGGCATCAGAAAAAATAAAAGGTGAACTGTTCAGTTCTTGGTTCCGGTCCTAATTTGAAAGCAAGAATCATATACCAAAGATGTAGTTTAACAGAGTTAAACAAATGAATAAAGCAAGGGCTCATTCTCTGGATATAAATTCCCTATCACCAACAATATTGCAATTGCCAACGAACTTTAGAACTGAAAGAGAAGGGATGCCTAATCAAAAGCTGGAGATTAATCATCATGATAATCCAGTCAAGATGACACGCATGTCTCGTAGTCTTGTGGCACGTTTGGTTATCTGCATCATTTTTGGCCTTGCATATGTAGCACGGTTTAGTTTGGCTGAGCTAAAGTAAGCTTAAAACCATGTTATGCAACTAGTTTGGTTGCCCACAAAACCACAGCTTGCATTAGTGGCGAACCACTAGCAGGCCGTTTGGTTGCAAGCATGTGGTACCTGGTTACATTCAAGACATGCAGTGCAGTAATCTTTTGTTCGAGTGGTAAGATTACCACCGCACACACACACATACACACTGATAGGCAAGCATTTACATTACATTATAGGCACTACATTAACAAGCATAGCCAGAATAACGACGACGGAGTCAAAACAGATAGTGATGATAATAACAACACAGATCGACTGACTAACGAAAACACATTAAACTTCTTGGATCAAGATAAGTGCTTTGTTGTGCTCTGGCACTTGGCCACCACCTCTGTGATGGAAAGGTCGATGACAATGATCCTGAAGGTGTCCTCGATCAACACCTTGAAGATGATGAGGTAGCTTGTGAGCAATGGCGAAGTGGGCCCACCCCTCATCCATGGCTAGCTTCCCATTGATCTCCCAAAGTTTGACCTTCCTGATGCAACTAGTGTTCTTCTTGAGTTTAGTTTCCCGTGGATTGTGCCCATGTGTTTATTGAAGTTGTCGGGGATCGGTAATGGCTCCAACCCAGGTGCTAAAATCACCTTGTAGAAGTGGGTTGGACATATCGATTTATGGAAATGACTGATATTCGTCAGCCTTCCCCGATGCCTCTGCGAGGTGCTACCCCGAGCAACCTCCTTGCCCTTGGAGCTCTTGTCGTGCTAATCAAATTGAACAAGATCAATGGATGTATCAAACTACCATGGACTAATCATGAAGATCAACACACAAGCACATGTAACAAATTAGCATGGACTGATCATGAAGCTGAACATTTAAATCTACTTGGAAACATCTGCATCTACCATAACAATAAGAACATCATCACTGCCGACAGGCTCCTACAGCAAGATCAAGAGGTTTCATGCTGACAAGACCAATTCGAGCCATATCAAACCCTTAATCGAGACATATATGACAGCCAAATATAACCCCATATCCACACCCTAATCTAACCCCATATATACACTCAAATCTAACAAGACTTGGACACCCAAATAAAACCCCATATCCACACCCTAATTGAGTCGTATGAAACCTTAAATATGATCCTAAACCCAAATTAACACTCAAATTGAAGCTTCCAAGTCTAAATCGGTGGCTAAATCAATGCCTACATGGATCTCAATCGGGCTTGTCGATGTCCTCCGGGAGTCAACAGTGAGATAGGGGTGAGGGGATTCATGGCACGACTCCGGGAAACAATGTAGCGTCTCCAACTCATCCCCATGTTGTAGTGCTTGTGCTCGATTGGGCATGGCTGGCTGGAAACACTCAATTCGATAGTTCCTCCATACCCAGGCTCTAGGGCTTTTCAGTAATGTGCTATGCAGGGCCAGTCGCACGTGTAGGTAACCAAATGGCCCAAATTTTCATCCTTAGGGCCTGGATGGTTGTTATGCAGACAACCAAACACTCCCTTAATATTTTCTCGTGTAGCTCCAAGGATGCATCCCCCTCCTCAAACCTCTAGATGTTGTCTCCCTTTCGTCATCTCTAAGAGCAACACACCTAGTCAAAATGGAGAGCAATTACTGCTTCTATCCTTTTTACCCATTTGTGAAGAGCAACCACCTTCCCCCATAGGAAACAAGAATGGAAGATTCTTAACTATGGGCACAAGCATAATCAAATTTCCATAAATTCCTCAATTAGCTCGACTACCAGGCAGCCAAAAAAAACAAAGAATACATTGCCCCATTTGTGATGTTCATGGGAAATAAGACGAATCAAATCAATCGCATATGTGGGGCTTGTAAACTCAAGATCAAGAAGCATATGCCGGGCTCGCTCATGAAGCAGTTCGTCTAGGCGAAGGCATGGCCCCCGGAGAGATAGAAGAGAGGATCGTCTTGTGCGACTCGTTGTCGCACGAGACGAGGAGATATACATGGTGGTGAGCTAGGAATCAAATATCAAGGGTGGGGCGGCAAATATGACTCAAACTTGTGATAACAATGGGCCAAATTACACTAATTCATGTATTTTTCCTAAAATCCGAGAGGTGAAAAGCACAAGATAAGTATATGTATGAACAAGTTTGGGATCATGAGGGGAGCCCTGACTCCAGCGAGTCCCCATGTCTCTGTGACTGGATAAACGGAGAGAGCCACAGTCGTTGAAGCTCGAGTGATAGAGCAGTCGAGGGGGTGAGGAATGGGGAGGAGAGGTTTAGGGTGATATCGTTGTTGTTAGATAGTCAAGACTGTCGGCAACACACCACGCCTTGGTTGTCATGATGTAGGCTTTTTTCACCACCACATCCTCGCCTCCCATGGATCTATTTTCACACCTTCGAGAAGATATTTTTCTCTTCGTGGATCATCGTAGTTCGACCCAGGTTTTTCCCGGCCGCAGCCTAAACCAAACGCGCAATTGTGCCAGTTCGGGGACTCAATCCGATCGGGCCAAACCATGCGGATTGAACCCCGATCCTTGCCAATACTAGTCTAACCAAACAAGGCCTTAAGCTTAGTTTGTTTAATCCCCCCTCTAAGGGGATTGGAGAGGATTGAAGTTTTATTTACTTGCAAGGAATTTAATTCCCCTCAAACCCTTTTAATCCTCCGTAAACCGAACATGCCCTTAGGGGATATACACAACTAATATAGTGCAACCAAATCCCTCCCCCCCCTTCCTCAAACTCTTGGTGGTCTGAGGTAGACCATCTCGCATGATCCAAACTCCATGGGAACAAATTCTGCTACACACGGTAAATGAGCTAATAGGCCTGGTTACAGGGAAATTGGTTGAGGTGCTTATTAGAGATATTTTCTATCTAACTGATGCAAATAGAGTTCTCCGAACACCCTAAGTAAAAAATCTCAATGAAGACTTTGTGGCCCGGCACAACACTAGATTGTATGTCTTCTCTGTCAGATCGGCATATTATATTGAATGGGATCACACATAGACACAGACTGAGGCGAGTTGATAATCAAAGGCCATCTTGGGGTAACCTTGTTTGGGAGATTCTATGGAAACTTCAGGTGCCAAGTAAAGTAAAAAATGCATGGAATTATTCTTGGGTTGGCAATCCTAGCAAACAAACGCATACCAACTACTCCCTCTATCACGAATTACTTGTCTTAGAATTTTTTAGATACAAATGTATCTAGACATGTTTTAGTGTTAGATACATTCGTATCTAGACAAACCTAAGACAAGTAATTCGGGACAAAGGTAATACTACCAAATGTTCTATTTGCTCAGCAGGGTCGGAAGATGTAAAAGGTTTGATGCTCACTTGCGCACGAGCAAAGAATGTTTGGAGATCGATGGGTCTCATTGATATCATCAACGAAGCCACATGTGCATATAGGTCAGGTTCCTCTATTCTATAAGAGCTCTTGCGCCGACAAAATAATGAGTCATCGGGTCTAGGACATGTTAGCCTAAAGGAATTCATTATTGAGACTATCAAGAGGACTACATGTGAGCACAGGAGATCTTGTGGATATGCTCCTTACATCTAGCTGCTTATCAATTCCAAAGTTGGTGAAGATGTGTTCTTGCTAGATTGTGTGCATGATCCTTCCAGAGTTGAACTAGAGGATAACATAATCATTTTGGATCCCAACAACACCCCAGTAGATGTTCAAGCTAGAGAAGTTGCTAGACTACAAACATGTCGACCACCCCTAAAGCTTCTATTCAACCTCCAGTTGTAGTCCCCAAGACACGGTGATCAGATTTCAAACTTGTGCCAAAGTGAAAGAACATGCGGTGCCCCCATGTTTGGTTTTGGTAATTGATGACAATCTCTATGGACTAATGGTTGCCTTGAGTTATATTTGAAGGTTTTGTCCATAGGCTTTTCTTGGAGTACATGTGTTGGTTTCAAGGAGAGTTTGTGTCGACCAAGGTGTTATTCAAGGAATTATCCAAAGATTGGTCATGTGAGAGTTGAGCTTATTGCAAGCATGTCTTGAAGAAGAAGATTGTGTGATCATTCATGTCTACCTTCAAGACATCATGCAAATGAAGAGAATTGGAAAGGTTCAAGGATGATCAAGACTAAGTCAAGAGTGAATCAAGTTGATCAACTCACAAAGCGCAGAAGATGTACCGAGAGGGATCAAGTGATCCCATGGTATGGTAAGAATTGTCAATTACGCTTTGTGTACTAACCCATGGTCTTCGTGAGAGTTCTTTGTGGGGTTAGGTTGCGGTGTGCAAGTTCAAGTGGAGCATCACGAAGAGATCAAATGCTTGAAGCTTGCCGTCCTTTGTGATGATAATGGACTTGTGAAGATGTGCGGAAGAGTGGCTCACCCATAGTGGAGTATGGGGGAGCAATCAACTAGTCTTCATCGAGTCAACACAATCAAGAAAGGTGGTCCAACTTGAGGGAGTCAAGATTGTCATCATCTAGCTCAAGTGGACCATGTGCAAGGCAAAGGTTTGCCCTTGATAGGTTTTCTATTTTACCGGTCTCATGATGGTAGTTGGGAGACCGGGTTATAGGATCGATTGCCGTACTATCAAGGGGGGCTCTCGATGAGTAGCTTGATCGTATCGTTCGTAGAGAGCTCAAACCATTGCATCCTTGCATCATCTTTCTTGGTTCTTGTTTGGTTCTCTTTGTGAGTCTTAGAGCTTATGGTCATCTTGATGACAAGCTCGAGTTCATCGAAAACGGAGTTCACATGCATCTTCTATGATGTTTTCGATGTTGGAGTTTTTGCCGGTTTGTCGCTGTTTTGATGCTACTCGTCGTCTTGTTTCCAACAAGCTTGCATTTGCTCAATTCGGAGCTCATATGCAGAAGTTATGGCAGTTCTGGTTTTCTTGAGAGTGGTTTTTTGTCTGGTTCCAGCGGTAGTACCGCGTGCCCCAGCGGTAGTACCGCTTGGAGCTCTCAGCCGTTGTACCGCTGCTTCCGGGCGGTGGTACCGCCAACTTGCTCAGCAAAGACTTGGGCGGTTGTTTCGGCCAGGCACCGCCCAAGTACCGGTCAAGCCTCTGTTTTGATGCGGTACTCGGGCGGTGGTGGCCCGGTTGGTCCGGCCATACCGGTACCACCGGTGGCCGGAGCGGTTCTACCGCTCAGGACTTAGCCGCCCGAGCGCTCAAGGCCATGCGGTTGCACCGGCCCGGTACCGCTCGACTACCGCACTCAGGGGTGACTCCCTTCTGTTCCTATGCGGTGGTTGAGCGGTGGCTGGGCGGTTGGTCCGGTTGTTCTTCTCAACCGGTGCTACCGCCTGGTCGCCCGGTTGTACCGCCTGGTAAGGTTCTGCACGTATACTGTGAGTCCCGGTTGTACCGGGACCAGGAGCGGTAGTACCGCTCGTGTGCGGGCTGAGCACATAACAGTTGAATTTTCCCCCTCCTATAAAAGGGGGTCTTCTTCCCCATTGAACCTAACCTTTTTGAGCTCGTGTTCTTCCACCATTGTTGACCTTCTTCGAGCTTGCTAACTCTCAATCCCTCCATGGATTGTTGCTAGTTTTTGAGGGAAAAGAGAGAGGAGATCTAGATCCATATTTCCACCAATCACTTTCTCCTCTATGTGAGGGGAACTCCTTGGATCTAGATCTTGGAGTTCTTGGTGTTCTCCTTCTTGTTCTTCCTCTCATTTTCCTCCCTAGCATTAGTTGCTCCGGTGGGATTTAAGAGAGAAGGACTTGGGCACTCCGTGTGCCCTTGCCATTGCATTTGGTGCATCGGTTTGAGTTCTCCACGGTGATACGTGGAAGTGAAGTTTGAGAAGCTTATTACTCTTGGGTGTTTGGGCACCCTAGAGCTTGTTCCTCTTGGGTGCCTTGGCGCCCTAGACGGTTGGTGTTGTTCGGAGCTCAATCATTATGGTGTAAAGCTCCGGGCAAGCGTCGGGGTCTCCAATTAGGTTGTGGAGATCGCCCCGAGCAATTTGACGGGTACCGGTGACCGCCCCCAAGGGTTGCCAAAGTGTACGGGTTCGGTGACCGCCCCCAAGGGTTGCCATTTGTACGGGTTCGGTGACCGCCCTCAAGGGTCCCTTAATGGAATCACGGCATCTTGCATTGTGCGAGGGCGTGAGGAGATTACGGTGGCCCTAGTGGCTTCTTGGGGTGCATTGTGCCTCCACACCGCTCCAAACGGAGATTAGCATCCGCAAGGGTGTGAACTTCGGGATACATCATCGTCTCCGCGTGCCTCGGTTATCTCTTACCCGAGCTCTTTACTTATGCACTTTTACTTTGTGATAGCCATATTGTTTCTTGTCATATATCTTGCTATCACATAGTTGCTTATCTTGCTTAGCATAAGTTGTTGGTGCACATAGGTGAGCCTAGTTGTTTTAGATTTTGTGCTTGATAAATTAACCGCTAGGTTTATTCCGCATTTGTTCAGGCCTAAATCGTAATTATTTTAAAACGCCTATTCACCCCCCCTCTAGGCGACATCCACGATCTTTCACAAAGCTCCTCAAAGGATTGAGGGCATGCCTAGCTAACCTCGCCAAGAACCAAGAGAGCTTACATGATGTGGTAGAGACACAAGTTCACATCATAAACAACAAGATTGATGAATTGGTTGTTGAGGTCAAAGAGCTGAGAGCGATGTTTGTGTCAGGGGAGAATGAGCATGACAATGATAAATCTACAGATGGGCGTGAGATGACAAATAAATTTGTGGTTCAAGTTAGGACCACTACTCCAGTTGCTTCTGCACCTCCTGATTCACCATCTACCTCCTCAGTCGCCGCCAGAGACGTTGCAGATAGATTCCTTCAACTCCCTCAGGTGCTTACGCCAAGCCTTCATCATCGTCGTCCATTGATCCAACTTAGTCTTGAGTGCCGACAAGACTCTCATTTCTCATTTTGGTATCACGACGCCAAAGGGGGAGAGAAGTCATAGATCTTAGACTAGCTTCGAGTGAGAGATTGAGAGTGTTTGAGTCATTTTGCGGAGTTACATCGCTTGCTACTTCATTTGATTCTTATGTGATGTAAACTCTTACTCTTATGTGGTGACCTATACTCGTATGCTATTGCACATGCTACCCGTTCATGCTTTAGTGCATCTTTGAGGCCATTGACATGTTCTTTTTGGTGTATGCGCTTTATATTTCATTTATAACTCGTTGATGCGCTCCACACCTAAACCAAGTTCCATGTGTTATATAAGAGTTTCTCATGTACCTAATCCATTCCGCATTTGCATTCAAACACAAAATTTAAATAATGCACAAATTAGGGGAACTCTTGTATACCACATGCTTCTAAAGGCATCTCGTGATTATGTCCATTGTTGAATCTTTGACCTATGTTGTTACCATGGGGTGAAAGTGCAAAAGTGCATCTAAGTCCTTAGGCGGATTTTGGTAATTCATGCCAACATATTTCAATGAACTAATGCCTACTTCAAGTTCATTTCAGAAAATGTTTCTTTTAGGTACAACAAAGGAATGGAAGGTGACCCCTAAAAATGCTCAAGGCAAGTGTCGGACAAGTTAAATGCTTCTACATTTTCATTATAGTGATCTAGGATCACATTGAGTCCATATGCATGCTGATATTATTAGAAGGGGATGAAGATGTGATAATGAGCCTCTATCTCCATGTGCTTAAAGACCTAGCTCCAAAACTCCTCAAAATCATTCAAATATTCAACTATGACTACCATTTAACTTGGAGTTGTGGGAACTCTTTTGGTCTGAACCACCGAGTCATCGCATATATAGCTGTTGTACAAACCCCAGTTGAATCAGAGACTCCACCTATTCCATTCGGAACCACCGAAGCACTCGGTAAACCTTCTATAACTACGTTGGAACTTTCGAGCAAAACCACAGAACTTCCGAAGTGATAACAGAGAGTGTGCCACTGTCAAAGTGTTCAGCTCAGAGCCACCAATCGATTTTAGTCGGACTAACTGATGCTTCTGAAATTTGTTGGCTTTGTTCACATCGGAGCCATCGTTCCACTGGAGTCTCCAAGATATACAATAAAGTTTGTAAAAGTCAAATTTTTGGTCTAGCATATATATACCTTCCAGCTATCCCACATATGTCTCTCGAATCAAACTCCACTCCCATCATATTTTCTGACAGAACTCATCCTCCTCATGCTAGTTTCAAAGGGTGAAACCAACCATCCAACCAAACCATTTGTGATCTAATCCCCTCTTGCTTTCCACCCCTACTTATCCAAATCCACAAACAAATCTTGAGAGAGTTTGAGTGTTGAGGAGATTATGTTTTGAAGCACAAGAGTAAGGAGTTCATCATCAAGCAACCTCCATCTTTTTTACCTTTGGAGGGTGTGCCCCTTCTATATTGGCTAGGTGTTGCTTGGAAGTCTTCAAAGTTTGTGAAGAACCCAATAAGTTTGTAAGGGCTCCGACGTCGCCATCTCCCTCAAACACATTAGCATGTGCATATTTGTCTCATCTCGTTCACGCTCTCGCCTCACATGACTCCGGCGTCGCCATATCCCTCAAACACATTAGCATGCACGTGTTTCCACCACCTCACCTCGTTCCCTACCTCCTCCTCGCGCCCAAACCACCACCCGAATCGCCAACCACCATTGCATGCTTCAAGGGTGTCTCGCCGCTAAAAAGCAATTTGCACAGGTGCCGCCACGACCCCCCTTGGTACAACTGCACCACCCTCACCCCGCGTCGTCGCCCCGGAAAATGCCCCAAGCTCAAACCCATGGAGATGGTGTGAGGAAAAATGGGAGGAAGAGAAAGTAGAAGGGATGGGATGACTGCGGCGTACTTGCGGTGGCGAGGAGCAGAAGATCCGGCGGGACTGTTGCCTCCGCCTCCTTCGCCCCTTCAGTTTCACGAGAGGAAATGAGGGAGGGAGTAACGCGGATTTCGAAACTGAACACCCATCCACCACCCCATCATGATTTGCTACAGAACCACCTCTCGCACGTTGCTAGAGACTGATCCGTGGGTTCATCCACCTTGGATTGAGACGATCGCTCTCGAGACTGTTCGCCTTGGAGTCACAACACACTCGATTAGGTGGCACATGGCGTTTGAGGAGGGATCGGGATGAGATCATGCGGACAGGAGGAGCTGTGGTCGAGAACTCAAGACGGCAAAAAAGTGGAGCTGCATGTTTCCAGCATTTTTTTTGAACATCAGTACAAACACAAACGCTTATATCCACGCGCATACACTCACCCCTATGAGCATCTCTGAAAGACTGAGCCGGCATATCATCTTGAAATAAATCCAGAAATAAATGCAAGTATCAGGATTTGAACTCTGCTGGGTTGAGGATACCACAGTTCATCTAACCATCCAACCACAGGTTGGTTCGCTGTTTCCAGCATTTGAGTACTTATTATTTTGCAAAATAAACATCGCAAACATGCAGTACCTCCGTCTCAAAAAATATACTCCCTCCATTCTAAAATATAGTGCGTCCACGCTTCTCGAGGTCCAACTTTAACCATAAATTTAACCAACGAGATCAACTGCGGCGGGAGAAAAAATTATATAATTGAAAACTTCTTTCGAATACGAATTCACTGATATAATTTTTGCTCCCGCCGCAATCAGTCTTGGTAGTTAAATTTACGGTCAAAGTTGGAACATGTGGATAGAGAAAGCACTACATTGTGGAATGGAGGGAGTAAGATGTTTCTGTAGGCTAGTTTAAAAAATTGTATTTTTTTATGATAACCTTTTTATCACGGGAGCAACACTGTTGTGGCCTTCTGGGGCCGAGAGCGTGAGATCTCTGCACTCTCCCTGCTTTCTACTCGTATTTATTTACATGCAAAAAGATCATGATTTCTTAGTTTAATCACATAAATTATAGTATACGTGTTCTCCATCCATGGTCAAGATCCACCTCCTCTCTCTCCAAACGTCCCGTCCCGTACGTTCCTTTCCTCTTCGTCTCCCGAGCACCTACCCCAACCCCGACCCCAATCCCATCCCCATCCCACCCGATGCGCCTCTGAACTAGTACCACTCCAGTCAAGTGCCCCCGTGGAGCCTCCGTCTCCGTGCCCCACAGCCGCCGCCGTGCCGTCGCTCGACGCCGACGCCTCACGCCCCGCCCCCAACCCCTCCCCGCGGTCCGCCGCCGCCGCCGTCCCTGCCGCCTCCACCCCGTCCGCCGCTTCGGCCATTGGCCTCTGAGGTATGCGCATTTTGCCGTCCAGCGATTGGCTAGACCCCATTGACCTCTGGAAATTTTCGGCGCACCATCTAGATCCAGACCTTGCACTCTCGTTGCTTTCACTGTACTGCATTTGTTTATTTATTAGTATCCGAGATTGGATTTACTCGGCTCACCGGATTCCCTTTTAAGCGGCGCATCCCTGTGCGGCTGCTGGATTTGTGGCGTCGAGGTTTGAGGTCTGAAGCAGCGCCGAATCTCAAACTTACCTTTTGTTGGCATCGCAGATTTCGGTCTTCCAGGAGTGACAGAAGCGAAATGGAGACGAATGAGAAGAACGCCGCTGATTTGGAGGACAAGAACCAGCCCAGCGGGCACGGCCAGCAGCCGAGCTTCCACGGGCCCGGGTTCTCGCTCTCGCCGGAAGCTCAGATGGATTCTTCCAGCAGTGCGCTGGCCGCCATGGGGAACCCGTTCCCTCCTGGCTTGTGGAACCCACCTGGCCAGAACTTCGGGCTGGGGGAGACCAACACTAACGCTATGCTTAATGGGCACCAGTTCTCCTCGTTCTTGGGGATGCTGTCAGCAGCGACGCCCGCATATCCCGGCGCCCAGTCGGGGTTCATGGATTGTGGGGCAGGGTTTCCTGGCTTAAGTGCAAACAGTCTTGGAGCCATGATGGATCACCCTTTTTCTAGGAACCCTGCTATGGGTAGTTTCCAAAACGATATTGAGACGTCTAGGGAGATGAATGTGGACGAAGGTTGCAAGGATGCATTATTGACCGGTGATAGGCAGCAAGGAGACACCGAGAGTTCACATGGTGTTGATGCCTCTAGCAAGGAGTTAAGCAAGCCGGAGTGCAGTGGTGGCGCTGGTCAGGATGAAGGGCCTAGTGTCTCTTGTCCCAAGAAGAGGAAAAGACCAAGCCAGGTACTTGTTTAATCCTCCCTGTTATATAGCTGAATTTGTGTCGTGATTTCGATGGAACTTAGAATTCGATTTTCTCATGAAGGATCGTGGGGTGAAGCATGTACAAGAAGGGAGCCAGCAATTGGCAACTCTGGCTGCAAAGCAGGAGAAAGATGACGACGACAAAGATGAACCAAAGAGGCCTATTGGGACATCCAGAAAGTCCAACGGGAAGCAAACTGAGGATAAATCTGATGCGCCAAAGGAAGATTACATTCATATAAGAGCTCGAAGTGGCCAGGCTACAAACAGCCATAGTCTTGCAGAAAGGGTAAGTCCCGAGTTATCTTCCCTGAACTACCTTTATCGAATGGTATTTCTAGCTACTTAGCTTCAGTGTTATTTGTTTGCAATACAGGTTCGGAGGGAAAAGATTAGTGAAAGGATGAAATTTCTTCAGGACCTTGTTCCTGGTTGTAGTAAAGTAAGCACTTCTAAATGAGGAAGTCAGCACTTTTTAGCTGTATATTATCTCCACAATTATTGCCATAGAAAAACTTATTTGCATGCTAAATGAGGAAGTCAGCACTTTTTAGCTGTATATTATCTCCACAATTCAAATTATTGCCATTCGCTATTTTCACAAGCAAGATTGTATACCAGGTCATTGGTAAGGCCGTTATGCTGGATGAGATAATCAATTATGTTCAATCATTACAGCGGCAAGTTGAGGTATGATGTCCGCTAAACTTGTAACATTGTTTGCAGCTTTTGCTCTTTGCTGTAATGTGAACTTGTTGACCCTGTATGTGCATATTGGGCAGTTTTTGTCGATGAAACTTTCAGCTGTCAATCCAGCACTAGACTTCAACATAGAGCGCATTCTATCTAAGGATGTATGTAACCCCCTGCCAGATATTTATTGTTAATTAAATTTCATTTGTTTTCCTTGTGCTGATATATGTTCCATACATACAGTTATTTCAGTCTCAAGGAACTGCATCGTCTACCTTTGGCTTCTTACCAGACATTGGCCATCAATTTTTGCATCCACCAAAACATTCTCAAGCTGCGTTGCACAGCATTGTAAATCCCGCCGATGCATTTGGAAGGGTAACAAATGCTCCGGTAGGATGTACATTCAAAGAGGCCACACATCAGGTTTGTCCCATCACTTATTGTGCCTATGTTTCTCATTTTAAGCCCTTTAAAACAAATGCTAGATTGATGGACATCAATAGGAAAGGGCAGTACCTGGTAGATTTTGCAATAGACCTACCACAGTGCTGTATTGTGTGGTAGTACATGCATTACTAGTTCATTACAACTTCTATTGAAAAGAGAGTACCTTCTAGATTTCCTTTAAGCCTGGTGCAGTTCTGTGTTATGTGGTAGCTCCAGAATTACTAGTTCATTACTAGTCCTTTTGTTCATTTCGATCAGATTTATCCTCTTATGACTTGAGCATATTGCACAGGTGCCCAATAATTTTGATGGAGAGTTCCACAACGTGATTGGGATGCCTTTTACCCTGTTTAATGACCACGAATCAAATGATAAACCTTGAGCAATAGATTCCGCAACCGAAGCAAGAAATCATAACGGGCCAAGAGATTTCAACAGAACAACATGTGAGCTTGTTGACACTGTTCC
Organism: Triticum urartu; assembly: GCF_056163025.1. Classification (NCBI taxonomy): domain Eukaryota; kingdom Viridiplantae; phylum Streptophyta; class Magnoliopsida; order Poales; family Poaceae; genus Triticum; species Triticum urartu. The sequence continues at coordinate 194,409,155 of NC_141879.1, forward strand.
ACTAGCTCGCATTTGAGCACTGAAGTATATCCATCCAAATTGCTTAATTGTTGATTTCCCAATATTGGAATCAGCACCTGAGATATCCTATAGAGGCCCTTTCCTCAGATGTACCATTTGCTATTGGAGGAAGCTGGAGATCCGACTCTCGGGACGTCCACATGGAGATTTCAAGCTTTACATTCTCCTCTGAAAATTTACGTGTATAACTATTGGTGATTCAACAATCTTTGCATCATGATGGTGAGTTCCATTTTGCCAGAAGGTGGCTGTATCTGGGTACCATCTAGTTCAGACCCAGTAATATTGTAAAATGCTCTCTTTCTGCAAGATTCACACTCCGCGGTATAATATAACAGCCTTTGGTTTGTTAGTTGCTAGTATCGTGAGAGTGAAAGAAGAATCTTTGTTGTACTTCTATGGCTGCGCACGCAACCATATAGAACTGTGTACTGGTTTTCGATTTCTTGAGAATAAACGAGGCCTGAGAATGGGCCTATTTTCAGCGCGTGATTATGTGTGGAAGAAACAGTGAAGGCATCTTCTCTTCCAGAATTCCAAAAAAACTGGAGGCATCTGTGCTATTTTCATCGTGATCGCCTCATCTGAACTTGGATAGTTGACAAAAGCATCAAAGAAACTGCAAATCTTGTTTCGACGAATTTGCTCAAGGGAAGATCATGAGCGTAGTGAGTCGAGTAGAACTACAGAATTTAGCATGTTGAACTACGTAGTTCTGAAGCCAGTTTAAGTGAGCACAATATCTTAAAACTGAATCTCAAATGAGTTCTGCAACCACATACAATTTTGCTCTGGATACATACAATTTTGCAGTACATCTTTTCTGAGAAAAAACCCAAACCAACCAAGACAATCTTATGTTAACGAATATCATCAAAGCCTAGCCTTAATTACAACCTAAGAAGACAAACAAGAACGAAACTATACAATATCATACTCACTATGACACTTTAGTTACATTGCATCTGCAGAAATTCCTTTTTACCTCGTTTTCTCTTTGTAATCTAGTTACACCAAACAATGCACCAGCTGATGGATGGTATGAAGCCAAGAAGACGGCAAAGGGATGTTCGCTACAGCTCGACGGACATGTAGGTGGCCGAGTAGTCCGGCATCCGGTGCAGGCTCCGGAGCACGCTCTCGGCGACCTGCTTGGTGGCGGTGTCGCCCTTGTGGAAGGCGCCCACCAGCGCGCTGGGCAGGGCACGGTCAGAGGTGACCTCCCTGACGCACCGGTCACCGCCGTTCTCGAGGAAGCTCTCCAGGGCCCAGAAGCACCGCCGCAGCACCGCGCCGCTGCCCTGCTCGTCGTTGCGGTGCTGCCGCACCAGCCGCAGAATGTGCCGCGGAGCGTCGTGCTCGGTGAGCACGGCCACGCCGCCCACCACGTCCACGCCTTCGTCCATGAGCGTGCAGAGCGCGCCCAGTGCGGCCTCGACCACGTGACTGTTCTCGTTGCTCTCTAGGACGCCGAGGAGGCACTCGACCGTGCCGCCCTCCACCAGGCAGAACGTGGCGGCGGGAGAGCACACGCCTCGGTGCACGGGGCAGAGGCGGCTGTGCGCAGGCGGTTTCCGGTTGTCGTGCACCCGGCCGGTTCGCAGGCGCCGGAGAATGTTCTTCTTGGGCTGCTGTTCCTCGGACGGCGGCTTCGACCGGTTCCCCGACTGCTGGCTGAGGTTCTCGAGGCCGACCGCCGCGAGCCGCTGCACCTCGTCACTGCCTGACGACCGGACGAGCAGATCGGTCAGCACCGAGGTGAAGTTATGGTCCATGGCTGCCTGGAGCACATCCTGGTCGTGCAGCGTCGTCGTCAGCCGGACGAGCGAGCCCACGAGGCCCTCCAAGTATGGCTTCGCATGGCGGCTCGCCCGCATCCCGCCATGCTGCATCTCCTCTATCTTGGCCAGCATGGTCGGCACTGCGTTCTGGTGCAGCAGCGCGAGGTTGAGTGTCAGATGCTGATAGGGCAGCTTTGACAGGAGCGTCGCAGACACAGCGTGCCGCTCCGTGATCCGCCCCAACTGGCTGATGCTCCTGATCAGCCTGCCCAGCTGCCCAGGCACCTTGCAGAGCTTCTCGGCAATGGTGTGCCCCATCTGTGGGGACAATGCAGTGAGCAGCTTCGTCGCAGCAATGCCAAGTGCCTCGCTAGGTGAACCCATGAACTCGATCACGGTCTGGCTGCTGTCTTGCTCCTTCATGACTGAGACCACCGTGGCAAGCGGTTTGGGGAGCGCGGTGAGCGCGAGCAGCACACGCAAAATGTTGAGGTTGAGATCGTCGGGCATGGAGCATCTGAGCATGTGTGCAAAGTTGTACACCGAGTACTTGGACGTGATAACATGACCTTCCTTGTTGACAACGATGGCCTCCGGGTTCATGCCAGATTTGACAATGTTGGCAAGTACTGCTGCAGCCTCGGTCTTGGATCCCATGGGCTCATCATCGATCTTTCGGATGAAGAGCGCCTCAACCATGACTGGAACAGCGCCTGCGTCCACAAGTGTCTTGCCATTGGGCTGGTGAGAAGAGATTTGGACCAGGACATCAAGCGCCGCCTTGCAGATACTAGCATTGCCGCTGTGCACCATCTTGACAAGTATCTCCGATGCGCTCCCGGCAATGTTGATGGTCATCTCCTGCTTCTGGACTAGTTCGCCGAGATAACCCACCATCTCCATCTGCACATCTTCCGACCCTGTTTCATGCACATATTCATGTTAGCTAATGATGTTTGGCACGAGCGGTTGCGAACTTGCATGTACAATGAATAGTATCGAGTTTTTTTAGGAAACCCCTCAAATCAGTCACCAGTGCACGACTTCTACTTTGAGCTCGAGATTTAGTTCACTTGTTGCAAAACAAATTTGTACTGACATACTGTTTAGAAACATAGGCAGTAACTCCCACTATAGTGATTCTAGTTTAGAAACTGTTTGGACAAAATGCTAGTTTAGAAAGTGTTTGGACAAAATGGCAACTATTCTTATCAGTGCAAGGGAAATGTTCTCAGATACTTCAAAATATTAAATTTGGATTTTGACAAGACAAAATTGCTCTTTTCAATGTTTTATGTGGAAGAGTTAAAAAAAATGTAGGAGGTCAGGTATGTTTCTGCACAGGTAAAATATATTACCTTCAACGAGATGCCTTTGGAGAGGGTCCAAGTAGCCGCTTTCAGCCATGTACTTGATATTCTTTGGGCATTTCTCCAGGTTCTGGAGGACCTCTCCGGCCTTCTCTGAAGTAATTGGATCATCTGAGTTGTTGAATTTCATCGTGATCAGAATTAATATGCTTCCAGCAGTTGCCCCGATGTTTTCTAATAGTAACTCTGATTTTGAAAGCTCTAGCAAGAAACAGATAGCTGCATGTCTTTCATCCGAACTACTACTAGAAAGCAGCTTTATTGTCCTTGAGACAGCTCTGGTTTTTGCTATGATTTCCTGCATGTCACGAGGCAACATTTGAGTTGTTAATCTAAGATGCAGGACCAATACAAATTGAAACTGGACTCTACCAATAATTTCAGCATTTCATTAAGTTTCACATGGTGATTTCGAAAAATAATTTTGACATGGCCAAGCTGGGATTTCACGAAAGCTGAACACATTTCAGACTTCCTTACCTTTCCTGGCTCATCTTCGACCAGCAGGCAGAGGAGCTCCAGTGAGTCACAGCGTATCAGTGCATCCTTGTGTTCTAACAGACGTGCAAGGAACTTGGTTATGCCAATCTTGTGCATCTGCTCCCTGTTCTTCCTCCTCGTCCTGGCAAGCAGCTTCAGCTCATGTATGGCTTCAAGTATCATAGCCTCCGTCCTTGCCAGTGAGAGAGCAGTACGCGCGATTCTGATCCGTGTTGCTTCATTCCTCATAATCCATTCCGCGATTGTGCTCTTGAGTGGAACATTAGTCCTCAGAGTCTTGCTCTGCATTGCTATTTTCGTAACCGGGCAGATCACAGGTTCAGAATCATCCGTTAAACTGTCAAAGTACTCCTCAATGGTTCTCCTGTCATATGTTATCCCGCTTTCAGTAGTCACTGGATCAACCATGACCTTATTTGTCAGTGGGCAGAAGAAAGAATCATACAACGGCTCAACGTACTCTGCGACTTCAGGGAGTGAACTGAATGACTGCCCACCGAATTCATGAGACTCATGGTACATTCCCTGCAGGAAGTCCACCAACCTTGGCATGTCGCCGTCGTGCAGTGCTCTTCTCTTGGGTCTATCATTTGCCACAACTATCGTCATGTCGCCCTCAGAATAGCCATCACAGGAACGCTGATCATTAGGATGCTGCCCGTTTGCAGTGACCTGAAGGTGCGTACCGACTGCTGCATCCGCACACCTCTTGCTACCAAATGCTGAAGCAGGTATCCTGCTGAGCTCATGACCGATGTTCTTTATCACATTATCAAGGTCCTCGGTTATGCTCTGGAGGTCTTCGTCCATGAGCTGCTGCGCGACGGCGCTGCACCGAGCGACGAGGTCCTTGGCGAGGTCGACATTGGCAGCCAAATATTCGGCTATGTGCATCACGTTGGCCGGAGAATTCTGAACCCTCTGCACCTCCAATGTCGCCGGGGGCACGCGCTGAAGACGGCTGCCTGCGTCCAAGAACTTCTCTTGGCCGACGTCAGCGGAGGCCATTGTCGACATGACCTCAGAGATTGCCGCTATGGACTCGGCGAGTGCCGCCTTCCGGGCTTGCCCCCCACTTCTCTGAAAAATAAGTACACGTCAGGCGCCCAAGCAAATGCATCCAACTACAAATAAAGACGGGTTGTTCTCATGGAAAATGATGGTTGAGAGTTCACACCAGGTCACCAGCAAACTATAAAGAATGAACCGACAGACTTTATTAGATGAAAACAATCTGAAGTCGACGGGGGAATTGATTCTACAACAGTCGGAGGATACGATACGGGGCTGCCACTTTCCCCCAATCCCGGGTTGTTGACAAAATGGTTTCAAGAAAGTGGCATCTCTCCCGTAAGTATGAACGAATAAGAACTGGAATTTACTTTGCTGAAAATGAAAACAATAAACAGCCCAAATCAAAGACTTGTACTACGAAGCGGCTGAAAATGGGGAACGCGCTGGTTTTTCGCCTACTCCCTGTAATGAAAGAACACGAAAAATGCCCCAAAGGGGAGGAAGAAGAAGTGAATGGCAGTTGAATTGCCCGTTTGAGCACCAGGCACGGCCTCGGCTCCGTTTCCCCATTCTCCGTCATGCCAAATCCACACAAAACCGCCCAAGTGTAGTCCATAGAGCTAAAACCCTATGATTATCTTCCCTCACACAAGGCCTAGCATCCCAACGCAACATGGGCATAACCAAGAACAACACATGAACCGTAATTTATTTCCTGACACCACCCTGAACTGAATCGAACGAAACAACCAAATAGCTCGTCACCGGGAGGAGAGGAGAAGGCGACTCAGCGGCACATACCTGCATCCAATCCAAGCCCCCCGAGAACGAGCCCGGGCTCTCCGCTTCCTCCTGCCCGCCCCCCGCCGCGCTGACCCCTGGAGAAGGTGGCTACCGGCGCCGCGGGAGCATTCTATCTCTCTCCTCCACCTCCGCTTCCTGCTCACCGCCACCGCCCCCGCGCCGTCCAGGCCTCGAAGGAACGAACGAACAGCGCCGCACCGCCCGGCTGAGCGCGGCAGAAGAATCGAGAGGAATGAAATGATGGGAGATGGCGCCGCACGGGGACCCAGTCAAGTGAGGTCTAAAGCAACCTCCTCCCTGGCCTGGCCGGTTGGCTTGGCTCCCTGGATTGGAGATCGGTAAAGCGGCCCGATTTTCTAACGGACTTCCCGGTAGTGCCCCTGCCCCCGCCGCGCTTGTTTTATAATTTTGTGTGGGGAGTGCGCCGTGGGAAGCGTACAAAGGCGTTTGACTTTGCTGGCGGTGGGGGTGCTGCCCGGCGACCGCATGCTTGGCTTGCAACGGACACCGCCACAATATGCCACCTTCATTGTTTTTGTCCGCGGAGGCCTGGCGTGTCGACTGCACTGCGCTCGTTCTTTGTCCACGACGACTTGGCAACGTTAGTTGCACTGAAGTTTCGGTCAAGTAAGATGACCTGCAAATGTCACTCGCAAAAAAAAAAAGATGCCCTGCAAATGTGTATTCGCCAGGGTCATTTTTGAATTGTTGATGATCAAAGACAACTTCTTGGAAACTTTGCATGTTTTCTTTTCTACGTACGTTCGCAGAATTACCCTATTTCAGACGGTGGTGGTGAAGCCGTGAAGGAAAGTGCAGGCGAGAGACAGCATTATGGCGGCGTTTTTTGAGCTGTCGACCGCCCTGATTCATGAGTTCTTGGATCATACGCTTCCTTCTTTCTGCTCTTTGCTCCATTTGCCTCATCATGAAGGCATGGATAGCATGGCAGCGGGCATTGATGATCCCCAAATCGGTTGAACGGTGGTGGCGAAGCTCATTAAGTAAGAACCATCATCTGTGAGAGGAGAAAAGCATTTGATTTAGTTTTCCGGTCGATCTAGATATGGTTATGGTTAGGCGTTCAGCGAGGGCGCTAGCAAGTGCTACAGTAGTACTCCTGCATTCCCCCGCAAAAAAAAAGGCACAGTAGTACATTGTGTTGCGAGTGGAAGAAGTAAGTTATTATAGCATCTACAGTGTGATGGGCAAATCCGGCCCTCTCAATGTCCGCAGACACGCCCGGGTGCATCCGTAGGCATTGATTGGACACTTCTCAAATAATGTAATTCATATTCGGACACCTCAATTATCACATCTCAAATTTACGCAAACTCATGCAACTACGTTGATGCACACACATTGTCCGGCTACTCCATCACTACTAACTAAATATGCCATCGGACTATCAAAATTTGACATTTTTGGATATGGTGAAGATCTTGCATGGCTACATTGAGGCCTCTTTGAAGCGTCCGTCTGAATAAAAAAATCGTGACCGGTCAGTGTCCGAGCGGGCCGCCCGGACGTTTGAGGAGAATTTAGAGCCCCCGACTGTAGATGCTCTTAGGGTTAAGAAGTTGCTGAGATTTATTTAGTCGCTACTACATCGTGCTGGAATCATGTACATTGATTCACTACTAATCTAATCTAATCTAATCTAATCTAATCATGCATGGTTATGCCCCGCAGCAAAATACTCATGGCTATCAGAGTAGTACCAACAGTGCTGCTCAGGGGTGGAGGTGCGTACGATCGAGTGGTACAGTCAGTAACTTTCAGAAAAAACACAGTTACTGGTACTAAGAACTAACCAGCCAGTACATTGCGTACAGATAAGGACCGACGGAACTGAACTAAATTGAATAATGTTCGTTGAGCTCTTCAACCTATGAACCTAGCTCTTGAAATGTTCAATTTCATCGCAGAATTCCCTGACTAAATTAACTACCGCCGTTATCGACTAATTCTACATCATCGAGATGCGCCTATCCTAGACACGAGAGCATGAATAAAATAGCAGCATGACGGCTGGTGCACGACAAGAGCCCAGAATTTGCCCGGCAAGAATGGATTAGCAAGCTACTGCTAGCAAACCCTTGATTTGATTGGTCAGGTTACAAGCGCGTGGAACCATTCTAAATGGAGCCGCGGCGTGATGGCTACTAGTGTGCTACTCTATGAATGATGATGATCCGGTCGACGGCGATCGCTGGCTACGGACGAAAGGGACACTTGCAGTCCGATCGGGCAGGGGCAAACTCGTCCGTCCGGTCGCGTGGGGTCGCTCGCGTCGACATGGGCGCCACCCCGGGCGGGCCGATCGCAATCCGCTTGCGTGCGTAGATATCGTCCACCTGTCCTGTCCAGTACAGTAGCATTTTCTTAATTTCATGTCCGACGCGTATGAAGGAGAAGGAGACGGAGACGGACACTGTGCTGCAGGTGTGGAGTGGACGCACGAAATCGCGGCAGGGACGGCGTTCGCATGCCGGGCGAGGACCGAGGACCGAGGAATGTCGATCTTGACCCGTTTCAAATGATCACAGGTACTCCTGCCCTGCTCTGCTAGTACTGCTAGTATTTCAGCTGGACGAAATGGAGGCGATGCATTTAGTGCAGGCAGCGACAGCGGGAGGAAGAGCGGCAGCGGCGTACGGGACAAGAAGCTTTCCGTGTCGTGGCAGCTTGTTAGGTGCGTGCCCTTTGGGCGCGGGCAACCTGTTCGATCGCCAACCACTACACGCGCGAGGGCGTGGGCCCTTTTCCCGGGCTCGGCCATGGCACCGGACGTCGGTGGACGGTGGTGACATGATCGTGTGTCGTGGCCTCCACACCAAATTTTTGCGCCCCGTCACGCTACATTACTCCAAGGTTGAGTCTGATCTGGATTCCGGGATATACTGCGGGTCTGCTGACATATATCCCAGGCTACAGGGGAAGGGAAGGGAAGGGGGGCGCGTGAGGACGTACGGTAGGGCTGGGCGGCACGTGATCCACTGTACAATACAGCTGTGCTCTAGCACAGCGAGCCAGGGCGCACGCGGCGAAAGAGAGTTGTTTTTCTTGTCTTCGGCCGCAGCGCCCATGACAACACGTACCGTGAAACTATTCACCTGACAACACGGGTTTGGATCTCTGGGGTAAAGCGAGCCTGCCAACACCAAATAGAGCTGGGCAGCTGGCTGCCATTTGGATATAATCTTTCGTCTCGCTTTATAGATACAACGATAACTCATCCGTGCCATTAGAGCAACTCCAACGGACCGAGCCAAACGAACGGCGTTTTTGCCCGCTTTTTATTCGTTTGGGTCGGCCGGCCGCCCATCCGCCGTTCGTCTTTTTTTTAAAGAAAAGGAGGATGACCTCCGGCCATCTGGGCGATGCATACGATCACTTTATTAATTATTCTCACAAGACTTTACAAAGTAATACAATAGTAAGACTAAATCCGCCATCTAAGCAACAAACTATCGCTACACCTATCCAGTTGATGAAGGGGCGCAGATAGTCTGTGTCTAATACCAAACAAACATCACAGCCAAATCTAACATCTAAGACCTGAGGTCCCATCTAGGACGCCTGCCGGGCATGGGTCTCTTCGGTCCGCCGTGCTCTCATAGGCCGCCGCCGCCAACTGTCACCGCTCCATCTTCAGAATTGTACTGATGCATCAACCTTGGTCGGTCCAGCTATCGTCGACACCACCATGGCGCCCAACGACACCTCCTCCCTGCGCGCAAACAGTTGAGCATGTCGCGGTCGCCACTGATACACCTCAGCACCATGCTGCCAAGTACCACCAGCCGACACAGCTTGAAGTCTTTGGAAGATCTGTCGTGCGTAGCACCTGCCGACCAAGCATGACAAAGCGTAGCACCTGTCGGTCAGGCATGACTTGACATCTCCACCGAAGCCGCTCCACCTCCTGCCTTTGACTTCCAGCTCTGCTCCACAAACGATGCTCCCAAGAGAGAAACGACACCGCAGTGCCGCCATCGTCCGATCTGGAACACCAGGTCCTAGGGTTTTCCCCGGAGCAGCACGAGTGGGTCGACAATAGTTACACGACGATGCCTTCATCAAGGTAACGGCGTAGAACGCCGCCATCGCCTGTCGTCGGCTCGGTTTTCACCGGCAACCATGTCTCCCCAACTCGCAGCCGGGACTAGATGATGGATCTCGAGATCGAATCACCAAGCCTCTGACCGGCCACCTCCGACGAAGAAGATGACCACCACCACTAGCTACACTGGCCAAAACAGATCTGCCATGTGCCGCCAAGCAGTCCACCAGGCCCTCGACGCCGTCGCCGATCTAAAGCCAGATGACATTGCCGCCGAAGACCGCATCGCTCCGCCGCCCGATCCAGGTCAGCCGCCGCAGCAACCACCCGTGGCCCGAGGCAGGGCCGACCGCCGCCGCCGTCGAAGCCATCGCCGCCGCTTCTAGATCGGCCGCACCTCCACACATGTTGGGGCCCCGCCACCCCTGAGACGCGGGAGGGAGGAAGAGCCCCCGCCACCACCGTCGGCCTCCGGGCGCAAGCCGGCGGCGTCCTCCGGCGGCGGCGGGAGGAAGGGAGGAGGATCGGGTGGCCTCTCGAGTGGCGGCTGGGAAGGCCTCCGGAGTCGCCTGGAGGAGCGACCCGGGAGGCAGATGCGTTTCCCTGGTCCGTCCGCCCTCTTTTAGTTTTGGGTTGACAGTGCGCCCAATGGGCCGACCTATTTCATGACTGCGCGCATTTTAGATCATGCCGTCGCCCTGATTTTGGCGCACCAGCGCGCGGGAAAGGTTAGCGCGCGGGGGGGGGGGGGGAGCGGCCTAGCGCGCGCTGGTTTTGGCGCTCCGGCGCGCGGGAAAGGTTCGCACGCGCGCCGCAGCAGGCGCTCGTTATAAAGAAGGCGCTCCCTCCACACTCTGTCCGCCGCCCACTCTCGCCGCCTCTACTCGCCGCCCACTCTCGCCGCCTCTGCGCCACCATGTCGATCCGCCGCCTGGGCCCTTCGGATTTTCGCGGAGTCCGCGAGCGCCACTCCGGCTCCTTCTCCTCCGAGATCTGGTTTCGCGAGAAACGTCTCATCGTCGGCACCTTCGACACCGCAGAGGAGGCGGCCCGCGCGCACGACGCGGCGGCGTGGTGCCTCCTGAGGCCTCGTCGGGATATGAATGTTCCCAACATGTCGAGCCAGCGGACGCAGGATCTGGCGCCTCTCCCGCGGATTTTCACCGACGAGGATCGTCGTGTCCACCGAAGGTGGCAGCGTCGCCTCGCCATCACGGAGAAGGACATGGAAGCCTTGGTGGTGTGGCGCGGAGGCTTCCCGCAGGACATCGTCGACGAGCGCCAGTTCTACAAGCAAAGGAGGTTGGAGAGGGACGCGAGGAGGAGGGAGCGAGCCGCCTATCGGGAGGACAAGCGTTCGCGGAAGCAGGCAGCTCAATTGAAACTGAAGCTACGAGAAACAGTGGGTTGGGACTTTGAAGACGAGGCGTATGCTGACGCCTACATTCAGACGTCGGAGGAGGACATTACCGAGTCGGAGTCAGAAATCGACGAGTAGTGGTCTTTTCTTTTTATCTGTGTACGCTAGAATTATCTATGTATCCATTTTTATCTGAAAAAATGGCCGGCGGCGTCGGCGACGTAGCAGGCAGGCGAGGGTGTGAATCCAATGTGCCACCGACCAACGGGCCCGGTGAGGAAAGAGGGCAAGCGCGCGCGCGTCCGTCTTGTGTCCGCGCCGACGCAAATCAGACTCAAAAATGGGTCGGGAATGGGTCGACAGGTGGACGCAAGCGGACGCGCGTCCGTTTGGGTCGGCGCGTTGGGCCGACTTTTTTGTCCGCGCCGACCCAAACGGACGGCCACGGATGAAATGGGTCGCCCCATTGGAGTTGCTCTTACGAGGCCGCCAGAACGAGCGCGACGATGTCAGAACCCCAAATCCAAATCAAGGCGCCGCCCCTCAAAGGGTGGGGGCACGTTCGAGCTACCCGTCGCAACACCCCCGTTGTTCATGTGTTTCACAATGTTTTTCAAAATGCTATTCGATCTTCCAAAGATCCTCAGCAGCCTATTGCTCTTGAAATTTTTGCCTCCTTGCATTATAGTTAATTCCATATGTCTACTAGTTTTTGTTCACATCGCTTGTCATTGCCATTTTGAGCCTAATGGTTCAATATATCTATGAATACTCACAATCATCAAACGAAACTAGAATTCATCCTTCCGGCTCAGATGTCATTCCAGACATAAGCTGGTTTCCAGCCAACCAAACCTTGAACAATTATGCAACTAACTCTATCTCATCTTTTGATCAGAGCGTCTGTTTCTGATCCCCCGATTTAGAAATCGTATTTCCTTTGTATTTTATACTTCGAATTATTCAGATGTTTCTACTATCTGATGCCCTTGTATTCTTTCTTCTCTTGGTTGAGTAGCAATACTCACACCAGATTCTCTGTAGATGTTGGTGCAATATCTGCCTACCTTTGTTTTGGAGATTGTTGACAGAAACAGGTATGGACTGATTTGTTTGCTATTGCATATAGAGAGAAATAGTCCATACATAACCGAAGTGAATGTTGTCTCCGGTGCTAGGTTCAAGTAACTTCACCAAAGAATATCTGCTTGCAGAGGTGAACGAGCTACATCTGTTGAAGATATGTAGATGAGATGATTGATGTGAAGGAATTAACCCCTCGAAAGTTTACTGCTGAAGCGAAGCATATGATTCGGTACTGTCGTCCGAAGAAATTGACTGCAGCGAATGGAAGTCAAAGACAAAGTGAAGACGTAGTATTCATTTCGTTGTTCTTCCTTCGTTCATTTGAGTCATAAGACCTCCGTACTATTAAGAGGGGTATATGTTCTTGAAGCTTAGATTCGTTGTGATGCTTAGCCCAAAACCTATGAAAGATGCGAGAGAAATCTCTTTATGCTCTGAATGATTACCTGGCAGTAGTAGATGTTGTTCTTCGTGCTGCAGGATATATCTTCCGGACTGATGAGTTAGCATTACTTGCCCTGCAAGAAATTTTACCGCTGTGCTCAAATTTCCGCCCGTTGGACTCATGTTGTTTAGTCATTGGCTGCTTCTCGTGTCCAATTTGGTCTTTTCCCATCAGGGAAGGCTGCGGTTATAAATAGCCACCCCGCTCGAACATTGTCTGTTGGTTGCTCCACTTAAGATTTCTAAGAAGATTGATTTGAGCAACCCCTCTCCGAGTGATTTGAGTTTAATCCACCGAGAGAAAAATCAAGAGCCCAAACTTAGACAGTGGTTTAGCATCACAATAATTCTGAGTTAGAGTTCTTGTACCTATTACTCTTGAGAGTTGCGCACTCTCTAGACGGATAGGTTTCGGCTCGAGTGTTGAAGAGTTGTTGTCTTCACCGAGCTAGATCTTCAGCAACCAAGAGTGATTGTGGTTCACGAAGGTTGACCGAAGGTTTGGAGATCGCCGACAAGGATCTACCATGACTGAAATCAACTGGAGTCTGATTAGCTTCGAGTTGAAGGAGAATAGGGTGAAGAGAGTTTATCTTCAGTGTTAAGTCACAACCCCTCCAACCAGACATAGCCCTTTGGTAGAAGGGTGAACTGGTCTACCAAACCTCCCTGTCGCCATCAAGCACCACTGGTTCAGTCTAATTTACTGCAATTTCTTCAGCAGTTTACATTCTTGCTCTATATCGATAGTTTATCTGATCATTTTCATTTATTGAAGTTTACTTTCTCATCTGCCTTTGCTGTCATTCACTTGAGTTAATCTTCGTATCTCATCCTGTTGAATTTTCATCATTCTGTTTAGCCATCCACGTTTCACCTCGGTTAACCATCTTGCATATCTCTCACCACCTGCATCATGTTTTGTTTCGTTCTACTGCATCCATTTGCATGTTGCATTACTCTCATCGTAGTTAAACCTCTGATTTCCCAAGCTCGTACTGGTATCACCTCTTTCATCGAGAAATATTCTTGTGAAGACGAAGATTGATTCAGTTCATTTCCCCTTTCCTTTATTCCACTGCTGTGATTGGGATCGGTTTCAAAACATTCGAAAGAATTTTTAAATCTCCCATTCACCCCCTCTGGTCGATATACTCTCGGTCCTAACAATTGGTATCATAGCAGGTTCTCCCTATCTCTGTTTATTAAAGGTCTAATGTCCTTGGAGTTTTGAGTATGTCGTATGCAGGTAGATCCTCGCACTCTGAAAGGTTTCCTATCTTCGATGGAAATGACTATCTCTACTGGAAGGAAAGAACGAGAATTAGAATTCAAGCTATCAATTTTGATCAGTGGCAGATTGTGGAAAATGGATACACCATTCAGCAACCAGATGATCCAAATTCCGATGACAAAGCAAATCTATAGTTGGATGCTCAAGCAAAAGATATCATCTGTTGCAGTCTGTCCAAAGACATTTTCCTTCGATTCCAAAAGCTCGACACTGCAAAGCAACTCTGGGATGCCATAAAAATTGCTCATGAAGAATTCATCGCCAAGAATGGATCCCCACACTCAAATGCTTCGTGCCATGTTTGCCGAGTTCAGAAGTCTGCATAAGGAAAGTGCTATGGAACTCACTGACCGATTGATAAACATTGTTGAAAGACTTCATCAGCGAGGAGTAACTGATATCACCAATAGAGATCTGGTCAACAAGCTTCTGAGTGCTCTTGACGCAACCTTTGATCCCATCATAGCTGAAATCAAGCAAACACCAGACTACGAAGAACTTCACTATGTTGAGATCATGACGTTGTTGTCCCTTCACAAAGAAAAGATGGAGCTTGAAAGTGCAGATCAAGAATCTTCTTCAGAAGGTGAAGGAGAAATCCTTTCTCACTATGGTAGCTCACAAGAAGAAGAAGATGTCAAAAATCAACATACCATCACGAGAGAACTTGAAATGCTCACAGAAAGGCTAAGTGATCTCAAAAGACAAAATATATGCCTCACAAATGATGAAGAATTCGATCTGCATGGATCTTCAAGAAGGTTACCTCCGAAGTAAATGAAGTGCTTCAAGTGCAAACTATTCGGTCACCTCATAGCCGGTTGCCCCTGCTTGGAAAAGCCAAGCAATCGATGGAAATATCTTCACTGCAACGGATTCACTCGAATGGATCGTCATACTAAGCCCCCGAAGAAGAATGAATCTCCATCATCCTCTTCTACGAGACCAGTCACTGACGCCTAAGCCAAAGCTACTATCAAATCCAACATGAAGAAAATCTCTCAGTTGAACAGAGCCTATACTGAAATGAGAGTGGATTCCGAAGATGAGACATCTGACTCATATGATGAAGAGATTCAAAGAAGGATTGGAAGGAGCAATGCTTTCATTGCCTATGAATCATCAGAAAATTCACTCAAACCAGACATTGATGATGATGCTTCAAGTGATGATGAACCAATTGCATTTTGTCTCATGGCAAAAACATCTAAGGATTAGGTATTAGCCAAACACCAAAAACCCATGAATGGATATTCTCCTAAATACATTGCCTATGCTAAACTTGTTAAGATTGCTAAATCTCAACAAGATGGACTTGAAATGCTTGATAGAAATCTTAGGAAAACCGAAGGATTACTGGTCGAAGAGATGGAGAAGAATCAAAAGTTGATCGAAGAGCAAGATGCTTTTTCTTAAACTATTGATGATCTTACCAATCGATATGATTCCCTTATAGTTGACTACGAGAGTTTATTAGACGAACTCCTTAACATGAATCAAGAACTCGAGTCACTGAAAGAGTATCATGACGAGTTGGTAAAAGAAAAAGCCTCTCTCTTCACCGAGCAATTTGCTCGACTTCCTGATGATTTTGATCCTCCTTGCTTAAAGTGCCTAGAGCGCAGTAATGCTGATTCATATGCTGAAACTTCTAATGCTATCATCGAGAATATTGCAACAATTATGCATGATAAACCTAATGACCCACAAGTATATGGGGTCAATTGTAGTCTTTTCAATAAGATTGTCGAACCCAGCGAGGAGCAGAAGGAAATGACAAGTGGTTTTCAGAAAGGTAATGTCTGCAAGCAAAATTGTAAGTAACAGAGTAGTTTGATAGCAAGATAAATTGTAACGAGCAAGTAACGATAATAGTAACAAAAGTGCAACAAGGTAGCCCAATCCTTTTGAGGCAAAGGACAGGAAAAACGGTCTCTTATAATAAGCAAAGCGTTCTTGAGGGTACATGGGAATTTCATCTAGTCACTTTCATCATGTTAGTTTGATTTGCGTTCGCTAATTTGATAATTTGATATGTGGGTGGACCGGTGCTTAGGTGTTGTTCTTACTTGAACAAACCTCGTACTTATTATTAACCCCCTCGCAAGCATCTGCAACTACGAGAAAAGTATTAAGAATAAATTCTAACCATAGCATTAAACTTTTGGATCCAATCGATCCCTTACGGAATAGCGCATAAACTAGGGTTTAAGCTTCTGTCACTCTCGCAACCCATCATCTAATAACTACTCCACAATGCATTCCCTTAGGCCCAAATATGGTGAAGTGTCATGTAGTCGATGTTCACATGACACCACTAAGGGAGTCACAACATACATACTATCAAAATATCGAACACGTATCAAGTTCACATGATCACTTGCAACATGATTTCTCCCGTGACCTCAAGAACAAAAGTAACTACTCACAAGTGATAAACATGCTCAAGATCAGAGGGGTATTAAATAGCATAATGGATCTGAACATATAATCTTCCACCAAATAAACCATATAATAATCAACTACAAGATGTAATCAACACTACTAGTCACCCACAGGCACCAATCTATATTTCCGGTACAAAGATTGAACACAAGAGATGAACTAGGGTTTGAGAGGAGATGGTGCTGTTGAAGATGTTGATGGAGATTGCCCTCCCCAAGATGGGAGAGTTTTTGGTGATGATGATGACGATGATTTCCCCCTCCAGGAGGGAAGTCCTCCCGGCGGAATTGCTCCACTGAAGGGCAAAAGTTCTCATGCCCAAGTTCCGCCTCGAGACGGCGATGCTCCGTCCCGAAAGTCCTCTCCTATTTTTTCTAGGTTAAAATGACTTATATACCAAAAGATGGGCACCGGAGGTGGGCCGAGGAGGGCACAACCCACCAGGGCGCACCTAGGCTCCCTGGCGCGCCTAGGTGGGTTGTGCCCACCTAGTGGGCCCCCTCTGGTACTTATTGGCTCCAGCAATTCTCATTTAGTCCATAAAAATTCCCCATGAAGTTTCAGCTCATTTGGAGTTGTGCAGAATACGTAGCCTGACGTAGCTTTTTCAGGTCCAGATTTCCAGCTGCCGCAATTCTCCCTCTTTGTGTGAACCTTGCATATTATGAGAGAAAAGGCATTAGAATTACTCCAAAAAACATTATTATGCATAAAAACATCATAAATAACAGTGGGAAAACATGATGCAAAATGGACGTATCAAGTCCCCCAAGCTTAGACCTCGCTTGTCCTCAAGCGAAAGCCGAAATCGAAAAACATGTCCACATGCTTAGAGAGAGAGGTGTCAATAAAAAAAATACGAACATAGGAGCATCATGTATATAATTATAACATCAACAAACTTAAACATAAAACTTTTTTATAGAACTTTTATCATAGACTTCTCATGAATGAGTAACAATTCATCACAACATCGAAGTATAAAGCATAAACTCTATTGGAAACCAACAAACCATGTTCTCAGTCAACTTTGCAACTACAATTCATCATCTTTTCAGGAAGGTTCACGTATCGGAGCCTTTAGTCAAATCCACATACTCAACCATCATATAGTCTTCTATGATTGCTAACACTCACCGCATACACATGAGCAAAACGTTTCAACCAGACATATAGAAAGATAAGGGCTTATAATTTCGTCTCCAAACGTATTCACCTCAAGGGTGATGTCAACAATAATAACTCATGCTATCCATATCCAACTGGAAACATGTGTCTAGATCTTTCCTCACTACATGATGCTTGTCAAAACAGAAAAAATAAAAGGAATAAAGAGAAATTTTTTGACTCTTGCATGAAAGTAATACATAAAAGTAAAAGATAGGCCCTTCGTAGAGGGAAGCAGAGGATGCCATGCGCTTTTTTTTTGTATGCTCAATCCCTTAGTGCAAAAGAACGTCACGTTATATTGCCCCTTGTGATAGCAACCTTTATTATGCAGTCTGTCGCTTTTATTCTTTGCCATCACAAGTTCATACAATGCTCAATTTTCTCTTACACTAAATGATCTAACACTTTTAGAAGTAATTTTATTGCCTTATTGCACCGATGGCAACTTACTTGAAGGATCTTACTCAATCCTTAGGTAGGTATAGTGGACTCTTGAAAATAAGATTTGGGTTTAAGGGTTTTTGGATGCACAAGTAGTATCTCTACTTGGTGCATAATTTTTGGCTAGCAAAGATGGGGGGGGGCAAGCACCACATGTTGAAGGATCTATGACAATATAACTTCTATGTGAATATGAGCAAACATATATCATTACGTTGTCTTCCTTGTCCAACGTCAACAATTTTGGCATATATTATTTTGATGGGGGCTCACAATCAAAAAAGATTTCCAAGATAGTGTATTTGCATGTGAATGTTCTCTTCCCTTATTAATTCTTTCATAAATTGCATCATTGATCAATGCTATGTTTGTCAATCTACAATAAAATTTTCTACTTATACTTTTCCTTATGTGATGTCATTACTTACCATAAGATTAGCATATGATCTTTTTCATTTATTTCCTTTATTTTTATTGAAACATGAAAGTAAGGAAAGAAAAACTCAAACTAAACTTTATTATATATCTGGCACATGATTACAAGGATAGATCACTAAGCAAACTCTCAAAAAGAAAGGACCGGACTAAACTTTTCTAAAGCAAAAGATGATTATGGATCGAACTAAGATAAATAAAGGCAAAGGATAGTGGAGGTGATACGATACCGGGGCACCTCCCCCAAGCTTGGCTCAAGCCAAGGGGAGTGCCCATACCCGATACTCAATTTTCTTTTGGTGATGAAGAAGGAGGTGGTGGTGATGAAGTGGTGGCAATCTTGTCCTTCTTCCTTAGCTTACGCTTAAGGATAGAATTTTCCTCCTTCGATTCACTGATCTCCTGCTGAAGCTCCAATACCTTTTTGCATAAATCTTGCTTGTTTTCCTGCCAGGGGTCTTGTGCCCACCAGGGGTGCCTTCCTGGTTGTTTCTTATTTTCCTAATTTTTGTTATATTCCAAAACAGACAGAAAACATTTTTGCAAATTTTTCGGAGTCCGTTTACTTACCGTATCACGTACCTCCTCTTTTTCACGATTCTGGAGTGTCCCGGAAGGTTTCCTTTTTGTGTTCTTCTGGTGTCATAGTTTGGATAATATTGCTTTCAACATTAATGGGCATGCCTGAGATATAATGTTTTATTCGTTGCCCATTAACAACCTTCGGGTTAGTACCTTCGACATTATTTATTTTGATAGCTCCAGATCGATAAACCTCCTCGATAACATAGGGTCCTTCCCATTTGGAGAGGAGTTTTCCTGCAAAGAATCTGAAATGAGAGTTGTACAAAAGAACATATTCTCTGACTTTGAACTCACGCTTTTGGATTCTTTTATCATGCCATCTTTTAACTTTTTCTTTAAATAACTTGGCATTTTCATAAGCTTGGGGTTCTCCATTCATCTAATGAGGTAATATCAAACAACCTCTTTTCACCAGCAAGTTTGAAATCATAGTTGAGTTCTTTAATTTCCCAATAAGCTTTATGTTCTAGTTTAAGAGGCAAATGACAAGGTTTTCCATAAACCATTTTATAAGGAGACATACCCATAGGATTTTTATATGCCGTTCTATAAGCCCAAAGTGCATCATCTAATTTCTTAGACCAATTGTTCCGGGACCTATTGACAGTATTTTGTAAAATTATTTTTATTTCTCTATTGCTAAGTTCAACTTGACCACTAGAACGAGGATGATAGGGTGATGCAATTCTATGGTTAATATCATACTTGGCAAGCATTTTACGAAAAGCACCATGAATAAAGTGCGAACCATGGTCAGTCATTAAATATCTAGGGACTCCAAACCTTGGGAAAATAACTTCCTTAAGCATTTTAATAGAGGTGTTGTGATCAGCACTACCAGTTGGAATAGGCTCTACCCACTTAGTAACATAATCAACAACAACCAAAATATGAGTATACCCATTAGAGGAAGGAAAATGTCCCATGTAATCAAATCCCCAAACATCAAATGGTTCAATAGCAAGTGAATAATTCATAGACATTTCTTGACACTTACTGATATTACCTATTCTTTGACATTCATCAAAAGATAAGACGAACTTACGAGCATCCTTGAAGAGAGTAGGCCAATAAAACCCAGATTGCAATACCTTGTGAGCAGTTCTGTCTCCCGCATGATGTCCTCCATATGCTTCGGAGTGACATTTCCGAAGGATTTGTCCCTGTTCATGCTCAGGTACACAATGTCTAATAATACCATCTACTCCTTTGTCACAACCCTATAATTTGATTGCAAATAGTTGCACAAGCATCCATGCATCATGTCTAAATTTATTTGAAATTTGAATTGGGGACTGATAAACCCTAGCACCAAATGAAATTCAAATAGGTTCAAATAAAATAATTTTCAATGAACCCAAATGCCCTTCAGAAAAGTTCATCATTTTTGAAATGGGTGAAAACCTCTGCCAAAAATGGTCCACATATTCTAGGTCATTCTTGGATTTTTTGAATTAAATCATATGTATTTGAATTGGGGCATTTAAATGGTATAAATAATTTTAAATGCTCCAACAATTCTAAAAATAGATAAGGGCCTCTGAGATAGTTCAGTTATTGCCCATAATTAATTTCATGATTTATAGAAGTGATTTGGTGTTTTACTAAATCAAAAACAAATTTGCAAATTAGAAAACAGAACAAAAGGTAGAAATAAAGAGAGAGAGAAACTTACCTGGACCTACCTGTCTGTGCAGCCCACCCGGCAGCCCAGCTCGCTGGCCTAGCCCACCTCCTCCTCCTCCTCGTCGTCTACCTCTGCCTACTAGCAGAGGCGTGTGGCCCGCGCGCGCAACGGACACCACCTCCTGCTTCCTCCCCCGTCCTCGACCGACCGTTTGGAGATGCCCCTGGTCTTTCCCCCTCACTCGTAGCCTCTCTCCCCTCTGCTCTCTCTCTCCGGGGCAGCCCGAGCACTGCCGGAGTGCGCCACTGCAAAACACCATGCCCACCGCCGTTCCCTTGCCCCGTGGCCATGACCCTGAGCTCCAACCAGGCCCTAAGAACCTCTACGCCGGCCCACTCAAGCCCGGACGAGCCCAAGACGATGCCACGACCTTTCTTCCCTGTCCACGGCCACCGGATACCGTCGCCCGATTCGCCGTCTTCAACGCGTCCCCGTGCCCGCTTCGACGCCCCTTGCAACCTCCGTGAAGCACTACGCCTCTCCCCTCTCCCCTCATGTTCGATTGCCCTCTCTAGACGTCGCTTCTGTCGAAGCCGAGACCTCAACGCCGCCGACCATGGTGCCACTGCGGTTGTTGACGCCATAGCTCTCGTTCGGGCATGCCATTGAACTCCTAAAGTTCCCAGGAGCCCGTAGAGCACTTCAGCTAGCCCCTCCATGCACCATAGCGCCACTCATGTCAAGCCGTGGCTCCGGCCGCCGCCCAGGTGCTCGCCGACGTTGTTACCGGACACCCCGCGACCAATGGCCTGCACGGTTGGTTGCGACGCACCTTCAGCTACCCCTAGACGCAAACCACGCGCAAAATCGAGCCCCGTAGCGGTTTTCCGGCGAACTTCCGCCGCCGATTTGGTTGTCACTGGCCTAAGTCCAGTGATGATGACGTGGCTTCGTCATATGGCCTAATCACGTTTAGTTTAATCACCTTAGCCGCTGACAGCGGGTCCCGCAGCGGGTCAAAACGCAGTCAACGCGGGATTAACTTTCTGTGAACTGTGAGCCTATGACACATGGGTCCCAGCCATGAGGTTTGACCTGGGCTGGCGCCTTTGACCTGCTCACGTAATGCTTACACAATGCTGACGCAGTTAACAATTTATGGATTAAAAATAATCTAGGAAATTCCAGAAAATATCCAAAACTTCAAAAATTCTTAAAAAATAAACTATAGCTCAGAATGGAATAAATTATATATGAAAAATTATCAGAAAAATCCAAAGAATCTGTTTATGGCATTTTAATGCATGTTAGAACAACTTTTGTTCACTATTTAGGACAAATCATATAAGTGGCATTTGAATTCTCACATATGGAGTTTGAATTTGAACCTTGGGTTCAAACTAACTTCATTTAAATCGTTGCTAGTTGCATTAGCTCAATCAACAACATATTGCCATGTCACATTCATGCATCATATTGTTGCATTGCATTGATTGTGTTCCTTCTCTGTTTGCCGGTGTTGTTCCCCCTCAGTAGACGTTGTCCCAACGATGTGATCGATGACACTGATGAAGAGCTATACTATCTTTAGAAGTGCCAGGCAAGCAAAACCCCCTTGTTCATTCTGATACAATCCCACTCTCGCTTCTGCTCTCTTTTACTACATTAGGAAAACAACGCTTCAACTGTTACATGCTGCGGTAGTTGAACCCCTTTCCTCTACATGGCCTGTCATTGCCACAGTAAATAGATGAAACCCACTAGCATGAGTAGGAGTTGTTTGAGCATGCTTGTTGTCATGCCTGCTACTGCTTAGAGTTGAGTCAGGTCTGATTCATCGAGGATGAATTGGAATGTGGTGAACATGTCCTACTGTCGAGAGCTGAGTGTCTGAACGCAATTTGGTAAAGGTAGTGGTTTGAGGCCATGTAGGAGTACATGGTGGGTTATCTCATTGAAACCGTCCTCAGGAACTGAGTTCTGTGTTTGTGATCCATGAACAACTACTACCACGCATTGGAATGCTTAAGTGCCCCTCTCGACTTATTAATCGCCTTGATCTCTGTCCAGGAGTTCCAACTAGTTTATGGTGTTTGTAGGATATATGTTGGGGGCCGTGCGTAGCGCTGACCCTAGGGGTGGGCTATGATGCGGTAGAGACACGAGGCACGGTGTATTGGGACGCCCATTTGGTGCCTCGGGAACCCTGCTCTCATCATTTGGGACCGTGAGTGAAACCCTAGCCGGATCTTGATGACCCACAAGTATAGGGGATCTATCGTAGTCCTTTCGATAAGTAAGAGTGTCGAACCCAACGAGGAGCAGAAGGAAATGATAAGCGGTTTTAGCAAGGTATTCTCTGCAAGTACTGAAATAAGTGGTAACAGATAGTTTTGTGATAAGATAATTTGTAACGAGCAACAAGTAACAAAAGTAAATAAAGTGCAGCAACTTGGCCCAATCCTTTTTGTAGCAAAGTACAAGCCTGGACAAACTCTTATATAAGGAAAAGCGCTCCCGAGGACACATGGGAATATCGTCAAACTAGTTTTCATCACGTTCATATGATTCACGTTCGGTACTTTGATAATTTGATATGTGGGTGGACCGGTGCTTGGGTGCTGTTCTTACTTGAACAAACATCCCACTTATGATTAACCTCTATTGCAAGCATCCGGAACTACAACAAAAGTATTAAGGTAAACCTAACCATAGCATGAAACATACGGATCCAAATCAGCCCCTTACGAAGCAACGCATAAACTAGGGTTTAAGCTTCTGTCACTCTAGCAACCAATCATCTATTTATTACTTCCCAATGCCTTCCTCTAGGCCCAAATAATGGTGAAGTGTTATGTAGTCGACATTCACATAACACCACTAGAGGAGAGACAACATACATCTCATCAAAATATCGAACGAATACCAAATTCACATGACTACTAATAGCAAGACTTCTCCCTTGTCCTCAGGAACAAACGTAACTACTCACAAAGCATAAACATGTTCATAATTAGAGGGGTATTAATATGCATATAGGATCTGAACATATGATCTTCCACCAAATAAACCAACTAGCATCAACTACAAGGAGTAATCAACACTACTAGCAACCTACTAGCACCAATCCCGGACTTGGAGACAAGAATTGGATACAAGAGATGAACTAGGGTTTGGAGATGAGATGGTGCTGGTGCTGGTGAAGATGTTGATGGAGATTGCCCTCTCCCGATGAGAGGAGCGTTGGTGATGACGATGGCGACGATTTCCCCCTCCGGGAGGGAAATTTCCCTGGCAGAACAGCTCTGCCGAAGCTCTAGATTGGATCCGCCAAGGTTCCGCCTCGTGGCGGCGGAGTTTCGTCCCGAAAGGTTCCTTCTTATTTTTTTCTCGACGAAAGACTTCATATAGGAGAAGATGGTCATCGGAGAGCCACCAGGGGGCCCATGAGGTAGGGGGCGCGCCCTAGGGGGGGGGCGCCCCCACCCTCGTGAGCAGGGTGTGGGCCCCCTGGTCTTCATCTTTGGCGAGGATTTTTTATTATTTATTATAAGGTGTTCCGTGGAGTTTCAGGACTTTTGGAGTTGTGCAGAATAGGTCTCTAATATTTGCTCCTTTTCCAGCCCAGAATTCCAGCTGTCGACATTCTCCCTCCTTATGTAAACCTTGTAAAATAAGAGAGAATAGCCATAAGTATTGTGACATAATGTGAAATAACAGCCCATAATGCAATAAATATCGATATAAAAGCATGATGCAAAATGGACGTATCAACTCCCCCAAGCTTAGACCTCGCTTGTCCTCAAGCGAAAGCCGATAACAATAAATATGTCCCCATGTTTAGAGGTAGAGGCGTCGATAAAAATAAAATACGGACATGAAGGCATCATGATTATTCTCATAACAGCAACACATATAGATATTGTCATATGATTACTTATGTTCAAGTGATGATCTATTCACAATGCAAAAGTATGAATCGGAAACCTTATTGAGAACCAACAAACTATAACCTCAGTCATTGAAACAATTGCAATTTATCATAACATCAGAAAGAGTCTATGTCAGAGCTAAAAAGCAAGTCCACATACTCAACTATCATCTAGTCCTTCATAATTGCTAACACTCACGCAATACTTGTGGTTACAGGGTTTTAATCGGACACAGAGAAAGATAGGGGCTTATAGTTTCGCCCCACAACCTTTTACCTTGAGGGTAATGTCAACAATAATAACTCATGCCCCCTACATCCAATTAGATATATCTATCAGGATCTTTCCAACACACTGTGCTTGCCAAAGGATAAAATGAAAAAAAAGGAAAGGTGAAGATCACCATGACTCTTGCATAAGGTAGAAGATAATAATAAAAGATAGGCCCTTCGCAGAGGGAAGCAGAGGTTGCCATGCGCTTTTATGGTTGGATGTACAAAATCTTAATGCGAAAGAACGTCACTTTATATTGCCCCTTGTGATATGAACCTTTATTATGCAGTCCATCGCTTTTATTACTTCCACATCACAAGATCGTATAAAGCTTATTTCTCCCATACTAGTCATACATATTTAGAGCAATTTTTATTGCTTTGCACCGATGACAACTTACTTGAGGGATCTTACTCAATCCATAGGTAGATATGGTGGACTCTCATGGCAAAACTGGTTTAAGGGTATTTGGAAGCACAACTAGTATCTCTACTTGGTGCTGAAAATTTGGCTAGCAAGAGGGGGAAAGGCAAGCTCAACATGTTGGATGATCCATGACAACATACTTTATCCCAGATATAAGAAAACATAACCTATTATGTTGTCTTCCTTGTCCAACATCAACTCTTTAGCATGTCATATTTTGATGAGTGTTCCCAATTATAAAAGATGTCAATAATAGTATATTTATATGTGAAACCTCTCTTTCCTTATTACTTCCTATTAATTGCAACGATGACCAAAGCTATGTCTGCCAACTCCCAACAACTTTTAATCATCACACTCTTTCTATGTGAAGTCATTACTATCAATAAGATCAATATGAACTTTTGTTTCTTTTTATTCTTTTTCTCTTCTCTTTTATTCATCCAAGATCATAGCAAGAAAATGAAGCCCTTGACTCAACACTAATCTTTATTATATAGCTCATGGACTCGATTACATAGAGAGATCATAAAGCAAAACTTAAAACTAGATCATGCCATAAACTTTTATTCTACTAGATCAAAATACTACTAATAGGATCGAACTAAGGAAAACGGTAAAGATAGGAGTTGTGATTGTGATACGATACCGGGGCACCTCCCCCAAGCTTGGCAGTTGCCAAGGGGAGTGCCCATACCCATGTGATTATATTTCCTTCTTTGTTGTTGGCGTAATATTCTTGGCGATGATTCCTCTCAGGATACGATTTTCCTCCTCGAGCTTGTTGACTTGCTGCTTGAGGTCCATTGTTTCCTTACGAAGCTTTCCTGTAACGGCTAAGGCTCCTTGCACCCAAGGGTGTTTCATAGCCGCGGGAGAACAAGTGCCACTCCTCTTCATATTTTCATAAGAAAGAAATCTAACATTGGAAGGGATAACCGAGTTCGGAATAGTTGAGCTCTGTAGTTCCCCCATCGTGAACCCAGCTCGGAAGCGAGAGGTGACTTCTTGATCCTCCATGGCATCTACCCTCATTAAGTCAGCCTCCATCTCTTCCTCCGTTGCTGGCCCAAAGTGGTCAGGGTTGCTGTTTGCCCTTGGTTCCGGTGCCGGATTAGATACCCGGCTCTCCCCAACTGACTCTTGAGAAGACATCTTGCTCTAATCTGCAGCAGCAACAGCTCAAAACAAAAACATATGACGTTTGCGTGATACTGGAGTCAAAACCTTCGGGAGAATATATAGTGAATTTTTACCCACCAAAATACGTATCATGCAAGAAAACGGAGTCCGGAAGGCACACGAGGTGCTCACGAGGTAGGGGGGCGCGCCCTCCACCCTCGTGAGGCCCTCGTGTCCTTCCCGGACTGCTACTTAATTTTCTATTTTTCTAAATATTCCAAAACGGAGAAATATTGCCTTAAAAATTGTTTTGGAGTCGGTTTACTTACCGTACCACATACCTATTCCTTTTCAGAGTCTGAAACGTTCTGGAAACTGTCCCTTATGTATTCCTCCGGGGTTATGGTTTCAATAATATTGGTTTCAACATTTATGGGATTACCTGAGATATAATGTTTAATTCTTTGACCGTTTACCACCTTCGGATTTGTGCCTTCAAAGTTGTTGATTTTTATGGCACCGGAACGATAGACCTCCTCGATAACATAGGGCCCTTCCCATTTAGAGAGAAGTTTCCCTGCAAAAAATCTTAAACGAGAGTTGTATAGCAATACATAATCACCTACATTAAACTCACGCTTTTGTATCCTTTTGTCATGCCATCTTTTAACCTTTTCTTTAAACAACTTGGCATTTTCATAAGCTTGGGTTCTCCATTCATCAAGTGAGCTAATATCAAATAACCTCTTTTCACCGGCAAGTTTGAAATCATAGTTGAGCTCTTTAATAGCCCAATATACCTTATGTTCTAGTTCTAGAGGTAAGTGACATGCTTTTCCATATACCATTTTATACGGAGACATACCCATAGGATTTTTATATGCAGTTCTATAGGCCCATAATGCATCATCAAGTTTCTTGGACCAATTCTTTCTAGACCTATTGACAGTCTTTTGCAAATTTAATTTGATTTCTCTATTACTCAATTCTACCTGACCACTAGACTGTGGGTGGTACGGAGTTGCAATTCTATGATTCATGTCATATTTAGCAAGCATTTTACGGAAAGCACCATGAATAAAATGTGAACCATCATCAGTCATTAAATATCTAGGGACTCCAAACCTTGGAAAAATAACTTCTTTAAGCATTTTTAATAGAAGTGTTATGATCAACACTACTAGTTGGAATAGCTTTTACCCACTTAGTAACATAATCAACATCAACTAAAATATGTGTATATCCATTAGAGGAAGGAAAAGGTCCCATATAGTCAAAGCCCCAAACATCAAATGGTTCAATAACAAGTGAATAATTCATAGGCATTTCTTGACGTCTACTAATATTACCAATTCTTTGACATTCATCACAAGATAGGACAAACTTACGGGCATCCTTGAAGAGAGTAGGCCAATAAAAATCGGATTGCAATACCTTATGTGCAGTTCTATCTCCCGCGTGGTGTCCTCCATAAGTTTCGGAGTGGCACTTGCGTAGGATCTGTTCCTGTTCATGCTCAGGTACACAACGTCTAATAACACCATCTACTCCTTCTTTATAAAGATGCGGGTCATCCCAAAAGTAATGTCTCAAATCATAGAAGAACTTTTTCTTTTGTTGGTATGTGAAGCTAGGTGGTATGAATTTAGCAACAATGTAATTAGCATAATCAACATACCAAGGAGTACTACGAGAAGTACTTATGACATTTAATTTTTCATCAGGAAAGCTATCATCAATAGGTAGTGGGTCATCAAGAACATTCTCTAACCTAGATAAGTTGTCGGCAATGGGGTTCTCAGCTCCTTTTCTATCAACAATATGCAAATCAATTTCTTGTAGCAAGAGAACCCATCTAATAAGTCTAGGCTTAGCATCTTTCTTCTCCATAAGATATTTAATAGCAGCATGATCAGTGTGGATAGTTACTTTAGAATCAACAATATAAGATCTGAACTTATCACAAGCAAATACAACTGCTAAAAGTTCCTTTTCAGTAGTAGCATAATTTCTTTGAGCATTGTCTAGAGTCTTACTAGCATAATGGATAACATTTAATTTCTTATCAACTCTTTGCCCTAGAACAACACCTATAGCATAATCGCTAGCATCACACATAATTTCAAAGGGTAAATTCCAATCAGGTGGCTGAACAACAGGTGCAGAGACTAATGCTTTCTTAAGTATTTCAAATGCTTCTACACAATCATCATCAAAGACAAATGGTATATCTTTTTGTAATAAATTAGTCAGAGGCCGAGAAATTTTTGAGAAGTCCTTAATGAACCTCCTATAAAATCCGGTGTGACCAAGGAAACTTCTTATACCTTTGATGTCCTTGGGACATCGCATCTTTTCAATAGCATCAACCTTGGCTTTATCAACTTCAATACCTCTTTCAGAAATTTTATGCCCCAAGACAATACCTTCATTAACCATAAAGTGGCACTTTTCCCAATTCAAGACAAGATTAGTTTCTTCACATCTCTGCAAAACTTGATCAAGATTGCTCAAGCAATCATCAAAAGAAGATCCATAGACAGAAAAGTCGTCCATGAAAACCTCACAAATATTTTCATAAAAGTTAGAGAATATAGCCATCATGCATCTTTGAAAGGTAGCAGGTGCATTACGTAAACCAAAAGGCATACGTCTATAAGCAAAAGTACCAAAAGGGCATGTAAAAGTAGTCTTTGATTGATCTTTAGCCGACACAGGTATTTGAGAGAAACCAGAATAACCATCTAGAAAGCAGTAGTGTGTATGTTTGCATAATCTTTCTAGCATTTGATCGATAAAAGGTAAGGGGTAATGATATTTCTTAGTAGCCTTATTTAATTTACGGAAATCAATTACCATCCTATAACCTGTAATAATTCTTTGTGGAATCAATTCATCTTTATCATTAGGAACAACAGTAATACCTCCCTTCTTAGGGACACAATGAACAGGACTTACCCACTGGCTATCAGCAACGGGATAAATTATACCTGCCTCCAGAAGCTTTAGTATTTCTTTTCTTACCACTTCTTTCATTTTAGGATTCAGACGTAGTTGAGGATCACGAACTGGTTTGGCATCTGCTTCCAAATTTATTTTATGTTGACATAGAGTGGGACTAATGCCCTTAAGATCATCAAGAGTATATCCAATAGCAGCACGGTGCTTCTTCAGAGTTTTCAATAATCTTTCTTCTTCATGCTCTGAAAGGTTAGCACTAATAATAACATGATATATCTTCTTTTCATCAAGATAAGCATATTTAAGATTATCAGGCAATGGTTTAAGCTCAAACACGTGATCACCCTTAGGTGGAGGGGATCCCCTAGGATTCCAACAGGCAAATTGTGTTTCAGAATAGGTTCCTGTTTAAAGAATACTTCATCTATTTCCCTTCTTTCATTCATAAACATATCATTTTCATGGTCTAGCAAATATTGTTCTAAAGGATCACTAGGAGGTACGACAATAGAAGCAAGACCAATAATTTCATCCTTACTAGGCAATTCTTCTTCACGGTGTTGTTTACTAAATTTAGAGAAATTAAATTCATGAGTCATATCATCGAAGCCAACAGTAACAACATCCCTTGTGCAATCTATGGTAGCATTAACAATATTCAAGAAGGGTCTACCAAATATAATGGGACAAAAGCTATCTTGTGGGGAACCAAGAACAAGAAAATCAGCAGGATATTTAGTTTTCCCACACAAGACTTCAACATCTCTAACAATTCCCATTGGTGAAATAGTATCTCTATTAGCAAGTTTAATTGTGACATCAATATCTTCTAACTCAACAGGTGCAATGTCATGCATAATTTCTTTGTATAAGTCAATAGGTATTGCACTAGCACTAGCACCCATATCACATAAGCCATGATAACAATGATCTCCTATTTTAACAGAAATAACAGGCATGCCTACCACAGGTCTAGGTTTATCTGTATCATGGGGTTTAGCAATTCTAGCAGTTTCATTACAGAAGTAAATAACATGCCCATCTATATTATCAGACAAGAGATCTTTAACAATAGCAATATTAGGTTCAACTTTAACTTGCTCAGGAGGTGTATATGTTTTAATATTGCTTTTACAAACCACAATTGAAGCTTTAGTAGGTGCAGCTGCTTTTACTTCTATGGGAGGATGATATTTAAACCACTTCTCCTTAGGGAGATCAACATAAGTAGCAAAATATTCACAGAAAGAGGCTACTATCTCAGAATCAAGTCCATATTTAGTGCTAAATTTACGGAAAATATCGGTATCCATAAAAGATTTAACACAATCAAACTTAGGTGTCATACCCGACTCCTTACCATTGTCGAGGTCCCAATCTTTAGAGTTGCGTTTAATTCTTTCCAATAAATCCCATTTGAATTCAATAGTCTTCATCATAAAAGAGCCAACACAAGAAGTATCAAGCATGGTGCGATTGTTACCAGAAAGCCGAGCATAAAATTTTTGAATAATCATTTCTCTTGAGAGCTCATGATTGGGGCATGAATATAACATTGACTTAAGCCTCCCCAAGCTTGAGTGATGCTTTCTCCTTCACGAGGCCAAAAATTATATATATAATTGCGATCACGATGAACAAGATGCATAGGATAAAACTTCTGATGAAATTCCAATTTCAATCGTTTGTAATTCCAAGACCTCATATCATCACATAGCCTATACCATGTCAATGCATCTCCCCTCAAAGATAAGGGGAAGACCTTCTTCTTAACAACATCTCCGGATACACCTGCAAGCTTAAATAATCCACAAACTTCATCCACATATATTAGATGTTCATCAGGATGTTTTGTTCCATCTCCTAAAAAAGGATTAGCTAGCAGTCTTTCTATTATACCCGAAGGAACTTCAAAGCAAGTATTTTCATCTTCATTTTCATTTTAAGTAGGTTCAGTAGGTTGAGGAGCAACTCTTTGCTCTACTGGTCGGGGTGAAGATACCCCGAACAAGCCCCTCAGAGGATTACTTTCCATAGTAACAAGTGACAGTAAATTTCAGCACACTATATAAATTTTTTCCTTACCAAATTCCACCTACCAAAGGCGCTTCACTCCCCGGCAACGGCGCCAGAAAAGATTCTTGATGACCCACAAGTATAGGGGATCTATCGTAGTCCTTTTGATAAGTAAGAGTGTTGACCCAACGAGGAGCAGAAGGAAATGATAAGCGGTTTTCAGCAAGGTATTCTCTACAAGTACTGAAATAAGTGGTAACAGATAGTTTTGTGATAAGATAATTTGTAACGAGCAACAAGTAACAAAAGTAAATAAAGTGCAGCAAGGTTGCCCAATCCTTTTTGTAGCAAAGGACAAGCCTGGACAAACTCTTATATAAGGAAAAGCGCTCCCGAGGACACATGGGAATATCGTCAAACTAGTTTTCATCACGTTCATATGATTCACGTTCGGTACTTTGATAATTTGATATGTGGGTGGACCGGTGCTTGGGTGCTGTTCTTACTTGAAAAAACATCCCACTTATGATTAACCTCTATTGCAAGCATCCGCAACTACAACAAAAGTATTAAGGTAAACCTAACCATAGCATGAAACATATGGATCCAAATCAGCCCCTTACGAAGCAACGCATAAACTAGGGTTTAAGCTTCTGTCACTCTAGCAACCCATCATCTACTTATTACTTCCCAATGCCTTCCTCTAGGCCCAAATAATGGTGAAGTGTTATGTAGTCGACGTTCACATAACACCATTAGAGGAGAGACAACATACATCTCATCAAAATATCGAATGAATACCAAATTCACATGACTACTAATAGCAAGACTTCTCCCTTGCCCTCAAGAACAAACGTAACGACTCACAAAGCATAAACATGTTCATAATCAGAGGGGTATTAATATGCATATAGGATCTGAACATATGATCTTCCACCAAATAAACCAACTAGCATCAACTACAAGGAGTAATCAACACTACTAGCAACCTACTAGCACCAATCCCGAACTTGGAGACAAGAATTGGATACAAGAGATGAACTAGGGTTTGGAGATGAGATGGTGCTGGTGAAGATGTTGATGGAGATTGCCCTCTCCCGATGAGAGGAGCGTTGGTGATGACGATGGCGACGATTTCCCCCTCCGGGAGGGAAGTTTCCCCGGCAAAACAGCTCTGCCGAAGCTCTAGCACTACAAAAAAAATACACTTCCGTGATGATACGTGTTTGTCACAGTAGGTCGCTTTTTTTGTCATGCACGTACATTCATGAAAAATTTATGACAGAATCAATATAGTCATACCTGTGCTGTCGTAGAAGTGTTCCATGACATTACCAAAATTATCATCACGGAAGTGTCCACTTCCATGACGATAAATCGCGCGTTACAGAAGTGCTTTTGTCAAGGGTGACTGACACGTGGCATCCACCGTAACAGAACGCCGTTAAGCTATCGGGTCAGGTTTTGGATCCAATAACCCGTTAACAGCCCCGACCAATGGGAAATTTCCACGTGCAAAATTCTTATTGGCCGGACGAAACACGTGTCAGCTTGTCAGTGGGTCAGATAGGCGCCTATGATACGTCGACACGTGGCACGACCCAACAGAGGCCCATTCCTGTGTAAAGGCCGGCCCGTTTGACTTGGTCAAAAGCTGGCGGGCTGGCCCATGGAAAGGCTGTTAACGGCCTGTTCGAATATAGCCCATTTACAGCCCGTTAACCCAAGGCCCGTTACACCCTATCTGAATTAGGCCCAGTAGCGTCATCTAGGCCATCCAATATGATTCCAGCCCGTTTTCACTTCTGGCCCATGTATGGCCCATGACGTCTTTCGGCCCATATGAGGCCCTATGTAACTCTTGGCCTATTAACGGCCCGTGGTGAAACTGTCCCGTAATGAACAGTGTATCACTTTACACCCGTTAACGGCCCGTGGTGAAACTGGCCCGTGATGAACAGTGTATCACTTTATACCCATTAACGTCCCGTTATACCGTTGTGCCGTTTCCAGCCCATGTTATCTTCCGGCCTTCTTCAGAGCCCATTTATTCTTGGGCTCATTTCCAGCATTCGTTTACTTACGGCCCGTTACTGTCATTTTCTGCTTGTGGGCCAAATTCAGCCCGTGGTTATAGTCGGCCCGTTTGTGGTCCGTTAATACGTTGGGCCATTTTCATAGCGTCATCAAATACGGCCTATTAACGATGGCCCGTTATGGTCGGCCCATGAACGAACGATTCCAACTCTAGCCCATTTACGGCCAGAATGCGGTCTGTTCGGCCCATGTTTGGCCAATCGATCATACGACCCGTATAAGGCCCATTGATGATACGGCCCGTAGAAAGCCCATTGATGATACGGCCCATAGAAGGCCCATTGTTTCTACGGCCCGTAGGAGGCCCAGTGTCACTACAGTAAATATTAGCCCATGGTTATTGTGGCCTAGTTTTATAAAATAGGTTATTGCAGCCACTAGCAAACCGCAGAAAAAGAACTGCACTGACTACAAGCAAACAAATAAACAATACAACAAGGAAATAAATAAGCAAGCAACTTACACTAGGCTATCACGGCTATTACACATATTACATCCACTGGCATCAAAGTTCGCCACCAGTGCAAATATAGGGAACACGGCAGCATATAAACGCCGCAGCAAAACAAGTCCAGAACTGAAACCACTTCAGAAGAGCTGAAGAAACAATATCCTGGGTACTCATAATGCTGGCAAGATGCTTAGCAAGATTATTAACTTTCTCTTGTTTGGCGCTTAAGTCCTCCAGCGCTTGCTGTTGCACCACAAAGTATGCATCTGAATTCTGCAGGGTCTTCCTCAGTCCTTCGGCTTCCTGTCGCATAACATCTGATCGATGTCTTTCAACTTGAAGTTGAGACTCAAGAAGCCGAACTGATTCAGGCAACGAGTTCGAAGAGCTGGTGCCAGCAGTGGTAGCCAGTAACTCGAACACTACATCAAGACATGACTTTGGGGTTGTCTCAGTGTCTTCAATATAGTTTTTATCAGCTTTCTTGGAGACCAACAGGGATGTCTCACTATCTTGAACCTTATCTGCATTACTTCCTTTACCATTGCATAACAGCGTACTCTTCTCCAATATTTTATCCGCGTTCTAAAAGAGAAACAAACAAACACATCTCAGGTTTACCAGTTCAGTAGTAAGGTGGACAGGATAACAACATGAAACAAACATATATCTATGTAGTATGGTCATTGTATGGTCTATATCATTCTAGTTTATGTTGCCAAATCAAGATAGATACAGTTCGAATCATATCTATTTAAGACAAAGCAGCATAGACAGAATATAAGTGTGGGAAACTAGACAGCAATAACAACACTTGTAATGTGCATGGCATGAGAACATAACTGTTTATTCAATTGAAACTAAAATCAACATAGAGCAAGTTACAACAGCAAACAGCCAAACACGTTGTAACGCCCTCGATGCGGCTATATCTCACACGTGTCGAAGCACGACTTAGAGGCATAACCGCATTGGAAGCAATGTCGCAAGTGAGGTAATCTTCACACAACCCATGTAATACATAAGGGAAAGAGATACATAGTTGGCTTACAATCGCCACTTCACACAATTACATGAATAAATCATTACATCATCCAGATACAATCAAGGTCCGACTACGGAACCAAAATAAAAGAAGACTACCCCAAATGCTACACAGATCCCCGATCGACCCGACTGGGCTCCACTACTGATCAACTAGAATGAAACAACACAAAGGACAAAATCTTCATCGAGCTCCTCCTTGAGCTTGGTTGCGTCACCTGCTCGGTAACATCGGCACCTGCAAACTGGTTTTGGAAGTATCTGTGAGTCACGGGGACTCAGCAATCTCACACCCTCGCGATCAAGACTATTTAAGCTTATGGGTAAGGTAATGTATGATGTGGAGCTGCAGCAAGCGACTAGCATATATGGTGACCAACATATTCGCAAAAGGAGAGCGAGAAGAGAAGGCAAAAGCACGGTCGATGAACTATGATCAAGAAGTGATCCTAAAACAACCTACGTCAAGCATAACTCCAACACCGTGTTCACTTCCCGGACTCCGCCGGAAAGAGACCATCATGGTTACACACGCGGTTGATGCATTTTAATTAAGATCAACTTCAGGTTTTCTACAACCGGACATTAACAAATTCCCATCTGCCCATAACCATGGGCACGGCTTTCGAAAGTTCAATCCCTGCAGGGGTGTCCCAACTTAGCCCATCACAAGCTCTCACGGTCAACGAAGGATATTCCTTCTAGCGGGAAGACCCGATCAGACTCGAAATCCCGGTTACAAGACATCCTCGACAATGGTAAAACAAGTCCAGCAAGACCGCCCGATGCGCCGACATCCTGAAAGGAGCTGCACATATCTCGTTCTCAGGGCAACACCGAATGAGACATCCTACGAGTAAAACCAGCCCTCAAGTTTCCCCGAGGTGGCCCCGCAGTCTACTCAGTTCGGACCAACACTTCGACAAGAACTAGCCCGAGGGGGGGGGGGTTAAAATAAAGATGACCCTTGGGCTGGCCTAACCCAAGGGAAAAAGAGGCTAGGTGGCGAATGGTAAAACCAAGGTTGGGCCTTGCTGGAGGAGTTTTATTCAAAGCGAACTATCAAGGGGTTCCCATTATAACCTAACCGCATAAGGAACGCAAAATCCGGGAACATAACACCGATATGACGGAAACTAGGGCGGCAAGAGTGGAACAAAACACCAGGCATAAGGCCGAGCCTTCCACCCTTTACCAAGTATATAGATGCATTATTTAAATAATAGATATTGTGATATCCCAACAAGTAAACATGTTCCAACAAGGAACAACATCTTCATGTCCCAACAAGGAACAAACTTCAATCTTCACCTGCAACTAACAACGCTATAAGAGGGGCTGAGCAAAGCGGTAACATGGCCAAACAACGGTTTGCTAGGACAAGGTGGGTTAGAGGCTTGGTTCAACAATATGGGAGGCGTGGTAAGCAAGTGGTAGGTATCGCAGCATAGGCATAGCAAAAGAGCGAGCAACTAGCAAGCAAAGATAGAAGTGATTTCGAGGGTATGGTCATATTGCCTGAAATCCCGCAAGGAAGAAGAACGAGTCCATGAAGAAGACAAACGGACGAAGTTGAACGAATCCTCACAACACGACGTTACCGGATTACCGAGACGAAGTACACCGGAAATAAAGCAAACAACATAGTAAACAACCAACACACGAACATGGTATGATATGCGGGATGCGGTATGTGATGCATATGCATGACTTGGACATGAATGATTGAACCTGGCCTCAACTTGGAAATCCAAGAGTGCCACTGGAAAATTGAGGTGATTTTGGTTGAAATCGATATAAAGATCACCGGAATCGGATGCACGGTTTGGAAATGGCAAGCAAAACAAATATGGCTCCGGTCTACGATAATCAGCAAGTGACCATCTAAATGCATCAAAATAAATATGCTACAGCACTCAAACATGACAACAAAATACATGGCAGGGATCCACTCAAGATTCTTGACAAAAGATGAACACTAAGCTACGGCTAATTCATCCATTAACAGGTTCAAACAAGCATGGGAAAAGTGCAAATGATAACAGGTTTCAGACTTAGTGAAATTAACACAAGTCTGGGATTTATTATCAGGAAGCATACTTTAGAGCAAGAAAACTACATGCTACGGGAACTTAACATGTCAAGGCAAGGCATGGCATGAAGCTACTCAAAGCACTTAACAAAAGTCCCTTAGTGACCTTGAGCCAAAAGGGATCAGAAAATACAATTACAAGCATGTGAACATGGCAAAAACATAAACAGATCTCAGACTTAGTGAAAAACTGGAGCATGCAAAACAGTTAACGAGTAGGCATGTTTGCGATCTCGATGCACTCACTACAGAGCATGACATGACAAACTACGCATACACCCATCAAGAATACATGGCATAGGAGCTAGACATGGCAAGAACAACAACATAGCATCGCTAACAAGTCAACAATCTGCCAGGATTTACGAAATAGCAAAAGTAGAGCTCGATTGACTCAAGCTAGGGTGCTCCATAAATGCAAACAAAGACATGGATGGATAGAGCACCACAATGTTAACAAAACATCCTTACTGATCATCCTCAAAAGAGGCACGGATCACTAGAAAACAACATGAACATATGGCATAACGACAAAATCAGGACAAGGACTTAGAGAAATTCTAAGTCCCTGAAATCAGCATTACCGATTACGCTACTTTGCAAGCTTGTGCTAGTCACCACACATATCACAAAAATACATGGTAAGCACCACTGTAAAGATGGCATGACATATAACAAAACACATGTAGAGCTCAGGATCATAGCATGCACACATTAATCATGGCAAAAATGACAAAATGCCATTTGCTGAAACAGATCTGACAAAATACTCACACAGCCCTCTTCCAACAGCATTTCGGGCATCAAGATGAGCTCAAAAGAAAATGATGCAATGATATGAAATGATGTACTCGTCGGGGTGAACATTTTTATATGCTACACGCATGAATCGGAGCTACGGATGCAGAGTTATGATGCGTTGAATATGGACATATGAATCTGGAAACTTCGGGGACTTAGTGGAATTTTACCTCCGCGAAAAGTCAACGCAGGATGAGGATATCCGGGACGTGGGGAAGGAGCCGTTTGGTTGGAGGGATGGGTGGATCTGATCCACCATCACCAGATCTGGCCGGAGTTGACTCCAGTGAGGGCGAGGATGAACTCCGGCGAGGAATGCGGAACCCGAGGCGGCGGTGCACGGCACCCGAGGCAGCGGCGCGCGGCGAGCGAGGCGGCGGGGCACGGCGAGCGAGGTGGCGAACAAGACGACGGGCGGCGACGAGCGCGGCGCACGGCGCGCGGCGGCGCAGCTCGCCAGGCGGCGGCGCGGGAGACATGGCGGCGGCCGGCGGCGGTGATGCGCGGGTGGCGCGGCGAGCGAGAAGGGCGGCGGTGGTCGCGGGAGCACGGGAGGCGAGGAGCGGAGGCGCGGCTTGGGCCCGGAGGGCCGGATCCGGGTCCGCGGGCCTGGCGCGGTGGGAGGGGAGCCGACGGGCCAGGTATCGCGCCGTGAGTGGCTCAGGGCGGCGGCGCAGGTGACGTGGCGAGCGTTGATTGGTTGGAGCGACGTGGCGACGTCGGCGGACACGTCCAGCGGCGGGACGGACATGTCCGGTGGCGCGAGGAGGAAGACGCTAGGGTTAGACTGCGCGGAAATTTTGGAGGAGACCACATATATATAGGTAGAGGGAGCTGGGAGAGTCCAAATGAGGTGCGGTTTTCGGCCACGCGATCGTGATCGAACCACCGAGATGAAGGAGGGGGTTTAGGTCGGTTTTTGGGCCACTTTGGAAGGGTGTTGGGCTGCAACACTCACGAGGCCTTTTCGGTCCCTCGGTTAACCGTTGGAGTATCAAACGAAGTCCAAATGGCACGAAGCTTGACAGGCGGTCTACCGGTAGTAAACCAAGGCCGCATGACAAGTCTCGGTCCAATCCGAAAACTTTTAACACCCGCACACGAAAAGAGGTAAAAGGGAACACCGGGTGACATAGGAGCGCAAGATTGCAAAACGGACAACGGGGAAAATGCTCGGATGCATGAGACGAACATGTATGCAAATGAAATGCACATGATGACATGATATGCAAATGCATGACACACAAACAATGACAAGGCAACAACAGCGAATAACTGGAGGACACCTGGCACATCGGTCTCGGGGCGTCACACATGTTGAAGAAACAGGTTTAAAACATACCTGTTGCACCATTGGAGTTTCAATTGCATCCTTCAAATTTGAAATTAGTTTGTATCAATAAATACAGTGATGCAAGAGCAAAGTAGTATGAACCATAGCTACAGAACCAGACCTGAGAACAATTCTTCTTCTACTTTAAGCGTTGACTTCGGGTTGGAGTGGTGGTCCTCGTGATTTGGGCACTGCAGTTGCCTTACTAACTGCTCGTGTTTGGGTGCTCTGTGGTGGAGATGGTGTTGTGTCAACGGGAACTGGGTGTCTATCTGCTGGGGTTGGGGTTAGAAGGGGTGTAGCTGGTTCTCTGTCCAACTGGGTAGGGGTACAATCTGCATGAGTGTGGGTTATGTGTGGTGGGGCTGGTTCTTGGGCAAGTACAACCGTGGTTCTACCTGCATCGACAGGTAGCATGATCTTTTCTGTAGACCGTGTTTTTACTCCCACAGATACTGCCATCACTCCCTCCAATTAAAATGGCTGATAAATAAGAAAAGTAATTGAATGTACAGACATTGTAAGATAGACAGGTGCAATGGATAGTAGGGAAGAAAACATGGCATGAAATAATTCACATTTATGTTGTCTAAGCAAACAGAATAGCAGGACATAATTTCACATATATGATGGCTAATTAAACAGGATAGCATGACACAATT
Source organism: Triticum urartu (assembly GCF_056163025.1). Lineage (NCBI taxonomy): Eukaryota > Viridiplantae > Streptophyta > Magnoliopsida > Poales > Poaceae > Triticum > Triticum urartu. Next base: position 194,448,809 of record NC_141879.1, read on the forward strand.
TCACATGTATGATGGCTAACTAAACATGATAGAATGACATACTTCAAAATATGATGACTATGTAAACAAGATGACATGATATAACTATACGATGTGTCTATTAAAGTGGTTGGCATGCCATAAATCACAAACATGCCGTCGATGGAAACATGATGCATGATATAATTCACGGATAGAATGACATAATTTAAATATGATGACTATGTAAACAGGATGAGATGATATAACTATATTATGTCTTTAGAAAATGGGTTGGCATGCCATAATTCAGATACATGCTGTCTATGTAAACATCATAGCATGACATAATTCAAATATATGATTTATATACTAAGGAAGTGAGCAGAGGGCAATCGCATATATGATGTGTCAACTAAGGAGATGGCATTCAGTATTGTGTATATGATGTAAAAAGCATTGCAATACAACATATGCATTATATGAGTAATATAACCCTGCCAAGTTTGAGCATACACCTCAGGGGGATAATAGGACTGGTCATCTGCCTCTGAATCCTCCTCTGAAGAGCTATCTGTAACCAGCAAGATATCTGCTTCAGCAGGTAGCATTGTCTGCTCTGAAGACCTTGTTTTCACTCCAGATTTCTCCATCACCAATTCAAATGGCTCATGCACAGGAAGAGCAGTTGAATATACAAACATTGTCGACGAAAGAAATGAGAAATACAAAAAAAGGATGGCATGATATAATTCACATATATGACGCTTGCCTAAACAGCATGGCATTGCATAATTCACATACATAATGCCTTGCAACAAGATAACATTGCATAATTCACATATATAATGTCTTGCAACAAGATGGCATTGCATAATTCACATATATGGTAATTAGACACTAAACATGTGGCATTCACACAAAGCATGTCTAAACTAAGCAAATGACATAGCAATGCAAGATACCATACACACAATATGAGCAACATAACCCTGCCAAGTTAGGGCATGCACCTCGGGGGGGGGGGGATATGACTGGTCATCTGTCTCTGAATCCTCCTCTGAGGAGCTATCGGTAACCAGCAAGACATGCGCTTCGTCAGATAGCATTGTCTGCTCTGAAGACCTTGTTTCCACTCCAGATTTTTCCATGACCGTGCCAAATGGCTGATGCACAGGAAGAGTAATTGAGTGTACTAAAATTATTGAAAAATTTAACACGTAATAATAAATGATGGCATGATATAATTCACATATAAGATGACTGGCTAACCAGGGTGGCATTGCAAAATTCACATATATGATGCCTGGCTAGACAAGATGGCATTGCATGATTCACATATACGATAAAGAAACTAAACAGATGGCATTGACACAAAGCATGTCTAAACTAAGCAGATGACATCTTTAATGTATACAGTAAGCAATGCAAGGCACCATATGCATGATATTACCAACATCAGCATGCCAAGTTAGAGCGAAGACCTCATGGGGTAAATAGGAGTGGTCTTCTCCTTCTGAATCCCCCTCATAACAGTTATCTTCCTCTTGATTACGATCCGAAATGGGTGGAGGGGGGGGGGCTGCCTTTGCGCCCACCATGGAACGACGTCTGCATGAAATTTTATTGCCACGCAAGGCTCGTCTCTTTTGCTCTACATGATCAGTTCCATTGTGTACAATAACTGGCATGCATAGGAATAAAACATAGTGAGATTATGTAAGGAGTGCATGCAAAAATCCAGAGTGATGGTAGCAAACTGTGGATAGACCCAAAACCAATGATAGCAGGCAGATAATAGCTTTAGTTAAAAAATACAGATAATGGCTCCTTTAATGTTTGTTTGCACCCAACATGAAACTCATAGTAGACACCAGAGATTAACCAGATAGTAGACAGATAGTACTGATTGATGCCCCAATATGTACCCCACAACCATTTAAAAACTCAAGTTTCAGCATTAGTTTGGAACTAACTCAGAGTCTAATAGGTGAACACGACGATAATGTAGCATGTCATCATATTAAGCGACGCATAACGTAAGCAGACACGGAAGAGTGCGACCTCTCTTGCAGACCCGTGTAGTCCTCAAGGTCATCTGCTCAGTTGATGATGGTAATGCAGTTGCCATGGCTGCCGACGGCGGGGAAGAAGATCTGAGGCGGCGAAAGACAGTCTGGAGAGCGGATCCCTGCTGTGGTGAACCCTTCTGTCATTGGAGTAGCTGAGCTGGGGTGGAACACAGCGCCGCAGGAGCAGGACAAACCACATAAGGTTTTCTTTGACACATATCTGTAACAGAAGTAATTGAGTAAGGGCTTGTTTGAATTTGAGGATTCTAACAATGCAGGGATAGGAAATAGACAGGAATAGGATAGGAATGCACGTGCAAAACAGAGAATTTAAAAACACAGGATTTCTGCCAATCTGGGTGTTTGATTCACAACAATTGGAAGATCACAGGATGCAAAAAAGCATGGTGAGATTAAGTCAAACCACAAGAAAATGTACGGTTATAATGCTATTATGCTACTATCTCTTAGTCTTGTGCTTGATGAATAGGAATATGAAAAGGAGGAGAAGTGGAAATTAGAATTCCTATGGTTTTTCTTTCAAGGAGACACTAAAGGAACAAATCCTACAGTTTTCCTTTGCTCCATTCCTTTGCACCAAATTCATGAAAAGTAGTACCATAGGAAACTTTCCAATTCTGATATTTTTCATTCACTTTTACTTTCAAGCACTGGCGATTCTAGTAGGCAGGCTTGAGCAAGGAAAATCCTACACTAAAAAAATGTTTTTGTGCTACTTCTATTACTTTGGACCCAGGCCACTGCCATACTAGCTCAACTCCCAGGCCCATCGACAAATGCATAGCTGAAACACGCAGAGATAAATAATGATGGCGTTCAAGAGAGTCCATCACTGATAGCTAACTTGCCTGGTACCTCACTGCTTGTCATATAGTAGGATAAAATAATCGTATTTCCCGTTACTACGAGTGCTCAATGGACAATATATATAATATGTAGAGTAAAAAAGAGATGCAACAAGTGTAGAACCTCTTTGGCGAAGCCATGTCGATCTCAGCGTGATTGGGTTAGCCGGTGAGGATGCTCCGGCTGACTTGGCTGTCAGAGGAGGGGAAGAAGATCTTAGGCGTCTGGAGATGGAGCCCGAGGTACTGCTCCGCTGTGATGGAGGGTTTCATCGTTGGAGCAGCTCCGGTGAGTTGTACGGCGCCGAGGCTGAAGCAGGACAAGAGAGACAACAAACAACGTTAACCTGAGTGGAATTCTAATAGCATCTCCAATACATGACGTAAAATACATAACCACAAAGTGCTAGATGTAAAATACATCAGCCGCTCATCTCTGAACTTAACTGTCGAAACTGAACTTAACTATCGAAACTGAATTTTGCTGTCGAAACTGAATTTTGCTGTCGAAACTGAACGCACTAGCAAGGTGAGGCTACACGCCGGTCGACTGACTTTTTCATCTCTGGTCAGTCGATTTTGTAGCCGTTGGATACAAAATCAAGGGCCTGCGGTTCATCTTCAACCTCCCCCCGAGCTGGCCAAACAGCAGCCCCCCGCCGCCCGCGGCCGGCGGTGCGCCGCCCCGCCCGCCCCGAAAACACTCCCCACCGCCGGTCCACCGCCGCCCCGGCCATCCCTCTAGGCCACCCCGTGCCGAGCTTTTTCGCTGGCGATCCCCACGCCACCGCCCCGCCAACACCCCGCCACCGCCGGCGACCACTGCCCCCATCCTGAACCCTAAGATAGATAGTGGGATATCTCTCCGACGAGCCCCCCTCCCCGCCGCGGCTGGTTCTTCCTTCACCCCGGCGAGCCCCCCCACCACCCGAAAATCGACTGACCCAAAAGTCGATTTAGTCGACTGAAGTGTAGCTAAATTGGAGCAGCATCGCAAGCAAGAGCAAGAGCGAGAGCAGCAGCGCGAGCAAGAGCAATAGCAAGAGCAGACCAGGCAGGGGACCGAGAGCAAGAGCAGAGTATCAGTGCGAGCGAGAGCTAAAGCAGCAGCAGGTCCTACTGATGTGGACGTCACCGCCGAGGGAGCGACACCATGGAGGAAGTGGCCGGCGACGCTGCCATGGATGGAGCCGCGCCGTGTCGGCTCGGGACCGAGCGCCGGCAGCACCGTGAGATCGAATCAAGAAGAAAATGCGGCGATTAGTGTACAACCTCTTTGGTGGCGCCAATTAGGCCGCAGCTTCATCCAAGGAAACGGTGATGATGATGCTCTTCCAGTGGTGCAGGTGAAGACGGCGGTGTGGGAATGGAGGTGGCGTGAAAGACGAGGGGAACGTCGGGGCAGCTCCTTGGAGGTGGAGGACGGGGTGGCTGAACCGGCGGGACGATGAGATCGACGACGGATCCTCATCCGGTACGGTGGATGAGGGACGTCGAGGTGTTGCTGTGGACGACGTCGTCGGGGAAGAGGCTCTGGTTGGGTGGCGGACGGAGCAGGGTGTTGGTTTTCGCGGCCTCGGTGTACGAATGGGTGGGCGGATGGGATGGCAGTGGGGAACCATGGCTTAGAGACGCGCTTGTCCGAAATGTGGGGTAAGTTACGAAAGTACCCCCACCGATTTGAGGCGGTTCTTTCGGTTCAGGGGTACCACGGGCATTTCGCGTGTCTGGATTTCACAGGAGTGGGAGTTTTTGCGCGCGTTGTAATTTCGGAATAGCAAGGCACGGGTTGACATGGAGGGAGTTGTCGGAGCACAACGAGACAAAGATATATCTTAATTATTTCGGGCTAACAAGGCATGGGTTGAAGAGGCGGGAGTTTCGCAGCACGATAGACAAAGACGCTAGCTTGAATTTTCGGCATAACAAGGTGCCGCTTGAAATTTCGGAAGAACAAGCTTAACGTGTACCCAAAAAAAGACAATTTGCACCTCAACACGCACAACACACACACAAACACCATTTAGACTAGAGTAAGGTACACGTGCATTGCACTCATGAGATTTGGCAACCAAATTATGAATAAATACCACATTATAGCATGCAAGCTTTGAGTCATATATGCATGATGTAGATGTTTGTTTAATTCTTATAGTTCATTTCATTCAAAATCATCTAGTTTTTATAAGAAAGCTAATCTATTTTAAGATTCATGGAATTGTGCGTCGTAAGACATAAAGTAAAAACAAACAATGGCAAATCATGTAGAAAAACATTTGGGCAATTCTGATACGGAAGATTCTAGAACAAATAAGAAGTGCTTGTGTTTTGATGTTTGTGCATTATGCTTAAGTTCAACCGTGGAGTCTTCTAGATTATGTGGCGAAATCTGGTGGAATCTAGATGATATCCAACGACCAGTAGTGCTCAAATTTGCCATCTTTGGACCATCCGATTCGCCTCATCCAACGACCATCTTTCAAAGTTAAAGTTACCCGCACACAATATAAAAAAATATAATATATATAGGGGTATAGATATAGATATGTGATGCAAAAGCCGCCCATCATCTCCAATTAGAATAGTGTGTCCATGCACGGATGCGACGTGGCCAAATGATGTGTGCCATCGGTATCTCAAATTCAAATCAGTCTGACCTTGTTCAATGTGTATACATTACAACATGCTCGTTTCCAAACCACACCGCGCAGATCTCCGTTATATTCATGCATGCATGGGTTTCAAACATCAGGATCTCTTATTCAAATATTTGAATTCAACTTTACGTTGATTGTGACCTCACCTATTTAGCTATTCTTTTACACCCACACAATAGTCTTCTCTTTATAATTGTACCACTAACTTTCTCTCGTGCATGCATGCACACACACTACCAGTCGGTATTATCCATCGCACGCATGCAATCTTTTTCTTCAGGTCGGTCTCCCATGAAGGCACACACCAACACACATCCCCCTCTCCATCATATCGGGCATTCTTTATCTCTCACGCGTGCATGCGCAATGATCGATGTTCCTCTATGTACGTGTGTATATAGCTAGGTCTTTCATAGTTTTCCACACAAATCGATCAATCGATATATCCAGTGAGGTCTCACCCTCTTTCCCACGTCCACATCGATCAATCTATATCTCTCTATATAGGATCAACATATATAGCTAATACAGCCACATTAATTATGTATCCAACATCCCCCTCTCATCATCCATGCCTTCCGCTTCATCTCTCAGACGCGTGCACAATGGCGAAGACAGGGGGCAGTAAGGGCCCTGCCCCCTCCCCCCTAACATCACTATATATCAAGGCTAATATGAATGTGATCATTAGACAATTGCTGCTAAAAATGGTTTAAGTTCATGAATTGACCCTCCTCGTAAAGGATTAGCAATTGTTGGACCCCTAGCTCATTTATTTTTCATGGCTCCGCCACTGCGCGCATCAGCGCACGTGTTCACCCCCTCTCTCTAAATATCGATCTCCACTTGTGCATTCCTTCATAGTATCCCTCCACTCGGCCCCTCGCACCATCTTCTAGCCCACCCATCGGATTTTTCCACATGTACAATCTAGCAGAATCCATGGTTGAACTTAAGCATAATGCACAAACCTCAAAACAACAGTGGTTCTCTTTTGTTCTAGATTCTTCCGTATCATAACTGCCCAAACTTTTTTTCTAATTGAATTGCCATTATTTGTTTTTACTTTATGCTTTACAACACACAATTCCATGAATCATAAAATATATTAAGGGCTTCTTTGATTCAAAGGATTCTCAAAGGAATTTTGGAGGATTCTAATCATTAGGAATTTTTCCTATCTTGGTTGTTTGATTCGTAGGATTGTAAACCATAGGAATTTTTCCATATGATTCATTTGCACTAGATTTCATAGGAAACATCCCATCCACTCAAACCTCTTTGAAAGAATTCTGTGTTTTTTCTATGCACAATCAAACACTCGTACAATCCTGTAGGATTCAAGACGACATTCCACTATAATCCCATGTTTTTCCTATTCCCGCGTTCTTATCTTTTTTATAAAAACTAACTTATTTTGAATGAGATGAACTATAAGAATTAAACGAAGGGCTACATCAGGAATATATGACTCAGAGCTTACATGCTATAGTGTGGTATTTATTCATAATTTGGTTGCAAAATCTGATGCGTGCAATGCACGTGTACCTTACTAGTATTTTGAGTTTGTGCAAAACACGTAAACTAGAATACCAATGGCACGCTACACAGTGTCTCTCTTACAGTTCATGAAGCCACGTGGCACATGTGTAGGCGTTGTCACGACCTCCTTGCGTGGATTGATCACAGTGACGTGCTGCTGGTTCCAGAAGAATGTACTCGTCCTCCCTGAGCCATACTGGCGGTACATGCACGAAGCGAAGATGTGCACGCACGCCATGCACACACTCATTCCTCGCACGCACACGCGGGTACACGGGCGGACGCAATTTTGTACCAAGATCCACCCCATGTGATAATTTGACGCGTGTAAAGTCGTTCACTTCATTGATGGTCGATTAATACAGCGCATGAAAATTGAGTGGACGTGAGGGCGGAAGAAAGACATTATTACTCCACTGCGCGCATGCGAGTAGTTAAATCGTGGGTTTCTAGTAGTACTTCCATTGGTCTCCTTCGTATTTTGTGCCAATTTTTGACAGTAACATACTACTCAATATTTACGCATTTGAGCAGTGTAGTACTTGAAATTTATGTTCCGCTAAACTCATCGGGAGCCATTTCAGGCCTCGAAACCAAAACCATCAATTAATATTTACCTTGTTCCCATCACATTCGAAAGCCTGCTCACACCTACTAGTAGTACGTACCAAACCTGAACGTGTTCCCACTATGCAGGTATTAGTACTAGTGCTAGTACTTAGGTTATAAAAAGGGGAACTACCTAACCGAAAATCACTCTACCTTTCCTCCTCATAAGTTCTTCTTATTCGTCCGTCATTGCCATGGCCGGTGAGCGGAGCTCTAGGTCGAGAACTACTCGTAACAAGGGAGCGGCAACCAAGGCTGCGGAAAAAAAGAGAGGGCTCGCCGCCACGCAGAGACCTCGAAAGATCTCTCACGGGCAGGCGATGGCTCCCAGGAGCGCCCTAGCCGCGGAGGCAAACATGCCGAGCCGGCAGAGCTGGAGTCGTTATCCCTCGATGGCATGCCCGATCAGCTCAATAAGCAGAAGGAGTTCATCCATGAAAGTGCGTTATATCGACTAGAGGGGGGTGAATAGGCGATTTTTATGAAATTCTTCACTGAGGAATTTGCCGGTGAGGAAATTCCTTAGCGAAGAACTACTAGCAGCGGAACAAGTAATCAAAAGTAAACACAACAGAATACAAGCATAGTCATCATGATGAAATGAAGACAGGCACAGAGTACAGGAAGCGTAATCATAGGATAACACAGGATGAAGACAAACAGACTGAAGAAATTGAACTGAGGAAATTGAGAAAGTCTTCAGTCAAAGTCTTCAAACACAGATATGAACAAACATACAGCACAATTATGAGGAAATGAAAGAGTTGAGGAAATAGAACCAGTAAGCTCGGTGAAGACAATGATTTGGTAGACCAGTTCCAACTGCTGTCTCAGTTGTACGTCTGGTTGGAGCGGCTGAGTATTTAAACTCGAGGACACACAGTCCCGGACACCCAGTCAAGGACACTTAGTCCAAGACACCCAGTCCTCACCGTATTCTCCTTGAACTAAGGTCACAAAGACCTCGTCCAATCACTCGTGGTAAGTCTTCAGGCGACTTCCAAACCTTCACAAACTTGGTCACTCGGCAATCCACAATTCCTCTTGGATGCTCTAGACCATGACGCCTAACCGTCTGGAAGAAGCACAGTCTTCAAAGGTAACAAGCGTCGGATCCACTCAGGATCAAACTCTTCAGTGATGCTCAATCACTTGGGGTTTGTAGGTGTTTGGGTTTTGGGTTTTTGGTTTTTCCTCACTTGATGATTTTTGCTCAAAGTCCTCGGAGGATGGGTTGCTCTCAAATGACAAGTGTTAGTTTCTCTCGGAGCAGCCAACCAGCTAGTGGTTGTAGGGGGCGGCTATTTATAGCCTGGGAGCAACCCGACATGATAAGACATAAGTGCCCTTCAATGACATGACCGTTAGGTGGATAGATATTTTGGGACAGCTAACGCATAGCACAGCAACGGTCGGAATTTTGAGTAGCAAAATCCTCAGGGCTATCATGTTCCTCACTGTGTAGGCAATCCGCACTGGCGAATTCCTAACTCCCCAGTCAGGACAAATTCCTCAGAGACCAGAAGAACTTCGTCTCTATCACTGAAGAAATTGACTGAACTGTATGAGATTTCCAATGGCTTCACTCGAAGGGATTGGTAGGTGTAGGATTTTGAGTTGAGCATCACATGGAAATTTTTCCTTAGTATTTCCTCGACCCCCTTTAACAGTACGGTGTTTCCTATGACTCAAGAAAGAGAAAATGAAACTACGAAAACAAAAGTCTTCACGCTTCATGTTCCTCGAATGAATACCAAGTCTTCACGGCCACACCAATTTCTTCACTTTCAAAGTCTTCATGAAAGTCTTCAGAAATACCGAAATCTTCAGTCGAAGATATTCATTTTTAGGGGTCGACTTTTCCTGTAATTATCAAACTCCTCATAGACTTATAGACCTGTGTACACTCACACATGCATTAGTCCCTTAACCTATAAGTCTTCAATACACCAAAATCACTAAGGGGCACTAGATGCACTTACAATCTCCCCCTTTTTGGTGATTGATGACAATATAGGTTAAGTTTTCAATGGGGATAAACATATGAAGTGTAAATACTGATATTGAGGAATTTGATTGCAAGATATAGAAGAACTCCCCCTGAAGATGTGCACATTGAGGAATTTGCTTTTGAAGCAATGCACACTTGAAGAGTTGAATCATGGAGATCTCCCCCTATATCTTGTAATTCATACACGCATTTAACATATAATATGAAGAATTTGAAATGCATGATGAAATATGGTGCCTGATGAAATTCAGCATGCGTGCAATAATATTAACGAGGAATAAGCATGCAGAATAGTGCATCAAGAGTATCAGAGCACAGTGCATCAAAGTACCAGAGCACCATCGGGTTTAAGATTACAACTCGATCCAATAAAGTTTCAGAAGAACGAGAGTTGTAACTTAGGAAAAAAAACGCCCATATAGTAGACCCGCTTGAAGACTAACTCATATTTCTCCCCCTTTGTCATCGAATGACCAAAAGGATCAAAAATGAGGACTAACGCCCCTGAAGATAATCATGTTGATGAAGGAGCGCCAGCGTTGTTGGGGTCGTTGGTTGATGTAGGGCCTGCCGCAGTGTCGTCCAAATCTTCATGTTCATCAGTGTCACGCGATGAAGAATATGAGCTGGCCACGAGAGAAGGAACCTTGACATTCTTGAATTTCTTCGGTGGAGGTGCAGACCAGTCAAAATCTTCATTAAGACCCATGTTCTTCAGATCTTCTTCACCATACAGATGTGACAGGATTGCCCAGGTGCGACCGAAGACTTGATGGAGGTAGTAGTGGTTTTTCTTCACTGCATTGTGTGTGGCAGTCATGTTGTGAAGAGGTGAACCAAACTGACGCTTAACCCATTTGTGATTTCGATCCACCTTCTGGTGAAGACTAAGCAGAAGTTCACGGTCTGTCATCACGCGCGGAGCAGTGGCTTGAGGAGTGGACTTGGGTGCATTGGCAGAGTCATGTGTGGTAGAGTCATCATTGATGGAATAAGATGCAGCTTTGCAAAACTGACCATCCAATGGACGAATGCCTTCATCAATTACAGCTGGTGCCTTGCCCTTTCCATCAACTGAGGAATATGTCTGCTTGAGGACTTCAATTGGGGGCAAGTAGCTGAGATGATTCTGGAAATCAGCTTTGTAGTTGAGTGAAGATCTTGTCCTGAGGAATCTCATGATCCAAGGTGCGTAAGGCTTCAGCTCAAACGGAGACAATGCAACATTGGCCATAGTCCTCATGAAGAAATCGTGATAATTGACAGGAATGCCATGAACGATGTTGAATACCAAATTCTTCATGATGCCAACAATTTCCTCATCAGATGAGTCGTGGCCTTTGATGGGACTGATTGTCCTCGTAAGGATACGATAGACAGTTCTGGGCACGTACAGCAATTCCTTCATGAGGAATTTGGTTCGTGGTGCCTGACCTGGTTTCAAAGGCTTCATCAGCACCTGCATGTAATGATGTGTGAGCTCAGGTTCACTGTAGATGCAGCGAGCTTCTTCAAGGGGAGGACTGAGTGGTAGAGCACGAAGCAATTCAGAGGCTGGTGCAGTGTAGTGAGTGTTTTCAGACATCTAGTCCAACACCCATGAATTCACATCTTCAGCATCGCCAGTGATGTGCAGCGTTGCATAAAATTGAAGAATCAGTTCTTCATTCCAATCGCAGATGTCAGAGCAAAAGTTTAGCAGTCCAGCGTCGTGAAGAACACTGAGGACTGGTGCGAAGCACGATAGAGATTCCATATCCACGTGAGGAATATGCTCATGGTAGAAAATCTTCTCCTTGTTGAACATCACTGAGGAATAGAAATTGGCTTGACTAGCAGTCCAGAAATGCCTCTTCCTAATGCGAGCAGAGTCATATGGGTTGTAATCTTCGAAGAATACGTGCTCGCCGAAGAAATCATCAGCCTTGAACTTTTGCTTGGGTGAGAATGGATCCTTTGGCTTCGGCAGAGGAGTGTCAGTGAGTTGCATCACGACCTCAGGAATCTCAATCGCAGGTTCTTCAGGCTGAGGAATTTCTGGTTCCTCCTCAGTGGCAGTCTGCGTAGTTGGTTGTTCAGCAACAGTAGTTTCATCAGCGCTAGTGGCTGGAATTTCCTCATGGACAGATGCAGTGGGATGAGTTTCTTCAGAGCCCATGTGAACAGTTTGTGTGGGGGACTGAGGAATTTGCTGTAGAGGGGTGAACATTGGAGAGTTTGGATGCTGACTTTCCCAGAATTCATCACTGATTACGGGTGTGGAGCAGCCAATGTCCACATCATCATCTTCCATTTCTTCAACGCCAGCCTCTTCAGTTGTGAACTAAGGCACATGCGAGGAGATGATAGGTGTTGAAGGGATCGCATCCACTTCAATTTCTTCATCCAATGGTTCAGACGAAGCAGCAGAATGAGTTTCTTCATCAGATCCGCTGGGGATCACATATTCTTCATCAAAAGGAACAAGGTCCTTTGATGGCCTGGTTGAGATGGGAACAGCATCAATCGGATGTGCAAATGAACTTGTCATAGGCTTCATTTTCTTCGGAGCTGAAGAATCTGAAGCAGCTGATGCTTTCCTTTTCTTCACTGCAGCACGCTCTACAGCCTTGGTCTTCTTCACATCTGATGCAGATGGAAGGATCGGATTTGAAGTTGGTGCAGGAGCAGCTAAGGAATCTGGTTGATTTTCTTCAAGCACAACTGATGTAGTTGCCCTGAGTTCTTCAGTTTCTTCAGGTGGACCACTAGTGGGTGCCCTGGCATTTTCTTCAGTGGCTGGAATGCAGTCATCAGCCCTGGAACTCACATTTTCTTCAGGAGCCTGATTTTCATCAGTGGTGCTGGCATGTTCTTCAGTCGGTTGAGCAGATGCTTCAGCCTGAGGAATTTCCTGTTGTGTTGGGGCAGCAACATTTGAAGTGAACTGTTCAGTTATCTTTACAAATCTAACTTAGGATCCTTGCCAATCAGCATATTATGCTTTGAAGTCATCACTGAGGGTTTTGATTTCAGATTGGATTTTTACAAGTTCATCAGTTGTCATAGTGACAACGTTGTTCTTCAGAAATTTCTCCTTCTTGTACTGCGCTTTCTTGATCTGCCTGGACTTCTCAAATTTCCACTTTTCTTCTTGAATGAAGTGGCTCAGCATGTGAATTTGGCCAGGAGTCAGCTTGAAGTCAGGCAAGGGAGTGTTGGGGTCCTTGTGCCAATCATCAATGTAGTCGAGGATCAGCTTGGGATCCAAAAGCAGTGGCACCTCTGATCCTTTGGCTCTAGCGGCCCTGACTTGCCTGTCTCTGATGAGTTCTGCAAGTTCATCATCATCAGCTTCGTCTTCATCAGACGGCACTTGGAAAGCGACTTGCTTCTTTTGAGGACTTGTGCGTGGACCTCGTCTAGGAGTGGCCTTTGTCTTCAGCAGTGAGGGCCCAGCTAAGGAACTTGGTGCAGCTGAGGAACTAGCTGAGACACCTGAGGCAATGGAGATGCCGGCAGTCCTTTGGCATGAAGTGAGATGCACATGTGCTGAGGATTTGGTCGGAACAGCTGAAGGCTTTGGCGGAGGAGCTGAGGACTTTGGAGGAACAGGAGCAGCATGAGGAATTGGCCGTGAGGGCTTTGATGATTCTGGCCGTGAGGGCATTGCTGATTCTGGCCGTGAGGGTATTGCTGAGGAAGCACTTGGCTTGCGCGTAGGCTTCTTTGACATAGCCTTCTTTGGCTTGACAACAAGGACCTCAGCAGAGGCAGCAGCAGCAGCAGAGTCTTCATTGAATTTCCTCACTACTTCTTTGGCTTGCTTAGCCAACTTGCCTTGGCGCTTGGCCCATTCACCAGGATAGTCCTCACCACGCTTGAGGCTGGTGGGATCAGCAATTTGGCCAGGTGCCAGTGGTGCTCTTGGGCATGGAGGATTGAGTGCGAATTTCTTCATATACTTAGGAGTGACATATATGTACTCCCTCCATTCTCTTGCCCATCTCCCCTCTATCTTCTGAATGCGCACTTTGCACTCATTCTTGGTTTCCTCAGTAGGTGTGCAGTACCCAACACATATGTCATCAAGGATTTCAAACATTGTATTTACCTCAGGCCTCTTTCCTCCCTTCTGTGGCCTTTTACCATCAGCCATTTTCTTCAGTTGAGGAATTTGAACAATTGAATTCTCTGAAGAAGTATGCAACTTTTCTTCGAGGAACGCTGCAAATGAGTTAAGTTGATGAGAACCTAGTGATTCAGCAGCTGACATGTGTACCTGTGAACAGAGTATAGTTGCGAGGAATTTGGAGAGGTCATATGCACTCTCAGAAGGTTTTTCAAAAAGAACAAGTTTGAGGAATTTGACCAGATGAGTCTTGAAGATTTTCACTAAGCGTTCTTTGTCTTAGGTTCCAGAGTTGTATAGATCGAAGATCCACACAATTGAGGAATCTTGAAGAAAAATGATGCTTAGAGAAACGAATCAAGAACATATGACTTTGTGAGGTGTCCAGTGTGTGAAGATATGAAGAAAAACACTTTTGAAGATTTTGTAGATAATCATTCGAATCAACAAGGGCAGTAAAAGTAACTTTTATTTACCCTGGACGAAGAACACGACGAACTGGAGTGAGGAGATGTGAAGTTCGTCTGTGCAGATCTTCCACGCCCTAACTTGGCGGAGGAAGACGGCTACGGCGGCGGCGGAGTGAAGATGTCCGCGGTCGGCGCGAGTATGTCGGCAATGAGGTCGAGGCAGTGAAGCTCTTCCTCACCGGCGGCAATGAAGTAGCAGCGGCGCTAGGGTTTGAGAAGCTCGAGCTGGAGAGAGAGGTCGAGCGGAGTAAAAGAAGTGAGGAAGGGAAGGAGGGGTATTTATATCCACGGTGAAAAACTGCTCGCCTGAAGAAATTGGACGAACGTGCCCCTGACCCTTCTCATTTGCATGACATGTGTCACCCACGTAGTGAGAGGTGGAGATCGTGTTAGATCGTGGGTGAGTGGATAAGTGTATCGTGGGATGTGGAGCGGTTTGAGCGGCAAGACCGAAAATTTCGATAAGATAGATTTTAAAGTTCTGTTCGCAATTTCTTCAGCTGACAAGGACACAGTGAAGATTTTGAACGAGTTTCAAATAGAACGCACAAGAAGAATTTGTGAACATATTGGGTTGAGTATAGCATAGAGGGGGAAGGGTCCGATCACATTCACTTAGAAGAAAACCAACTTGAAGAAATAGCAATAAGTGAATGCTGTAGAGGACATAAACTCATATATATATAGCCAATGAAGAAAAACGACGGAACCAGTGAAGACAATGCAAAGTTGAAGAACATGAATAATTTGAGGAATTTCAACTTTTGGTGGTGGCGTGACCCACCGTATAAGAATGATGATTTCAGACACCGCGTACAATTATCGTAGGGTTCTGATAATCAAATTCTTCGTTAATTTCTTCACACTAAGAGTGTTATTCTTCATTGATTGAACTAAAACGTTTCTTCATGTGTTGCACATCTAAGTCATCAATTTTGCATAAGTGTTAGGATGAGTGTCCTTTTCACAGAACATTCGAAGATTCTAGGATATTTAGCTCACACCGCAACTTGCTAAATCTCTTCTCATCCAAGGGCTTTGTGAAGATATCGGCTAGCTATTCTTCAGTCTTCACATGCTCAATAGAAATGTCGCCCTTCAACACATGATCATGAAGAAAATGATGACAAATCTGAATGTGCTTTGTCTTCGAGTGCTGAACTGGGTTGTGAGCAATCTTGATGGCACTCTCATTGTCACAGAAGAGAGGTACATTCTTCATGTTGACGCCGTAGTCCTTGAGAGTTTGCTTCATCCATAGCAATTGGGCACAGCAAGAACCAGCGGCAATGTACTCAGCTTCAACAGTAGATAGTGATACGCAGTTCTGTTTCTTCGAGGACCAACAGACCAAAGATCGTCCGAGGAAATGACATGTACCAGATGTTGACTTGCGATCCACACGATCACCAGCATAGTTAGAGTCAGAATATCCAACAAGATCAAAAGCCGAGCCCTTGGGGTACCATAATCCAAGTGTTGGTGTGTGAGCTAGATATCGAAGAATATGCTTCACAGCCTTATGGTGTGATTCCTTCGGTGCAGCTTGAAATCGGGCACACATGCAAACACTAAGCATTATATCTGGCCTAGATGCACATAAGTATAATAAGGAACCTATCATGGAGAGGTATACCTTATGATCGAAGTCAATACCATTTTCATCAGTGCACAGATGGCCATTTGTGGGCATAGGAATTTTGACGCCTTTGCAATCTTGCATGCTGAATTTCCTTAGTACATCCTTGAGGTATTTCTCCTGAGATATGAATATGCCATTGTGTTGTTGACGAATTTGAAGACCTAAGAAGAATTTCAACTTTCCCATACTAGACATTTGATATTCTTCACTCATCATATAGGCAAATTCATCACTATAACGTTGGTCAGTACAGCCAAAGATAATATCATCAACATATACTTAGCACACAAACAATTCACCATCATAAGATTTAGTGAAAAGATTAGGGTCGAGTGAACCGGGTTTGAAGCCTTTCTTCATGAAGAGTTCCTTCAAAGTATCATACCAAGCCCGTGGGGCCTGCTTGAGGCCATAGAGGGCCTTGTTGAGTTTGAAGACTTTGTCAGGATTCTTTGGATCTTCAAAACCTGGGGGTTGAGCAACATATACTTCTTCCTCAAGATTACCGTTGAGGAATGCACTTTTCACATCCATTTGATATAGAGTGATATCATGATGGTTAGCATAAGCAAGTAATATGCGAATAGCCTCAAGTCTAGCAACAGGTGCAAAAGTTTCATCGAAATCAATTCCTTCAACCTGTGTGTAGCCTTGAGCTACAAGCCGTGCCTTATTCCTCACAACAAGGCCATTTTCATCTTGCTTGTTGCGGTAGATCCACTTTGTGCCGATGATATTGTGCTTGCGGGGATCTGGACGTTTGACCAGTTCCCAGACATTGTTGAGCTCGAACTGATGTAATTCTTCTTGCATGGCCTGAATCCACTTAGGCTCCAGAAATGCTTCATCTACCTTAGTGGGCTCTGTAACAGAGACAAAAGCATACAACCCACAAAAGTTAGACAAATGTGAAGCTTTTGAGCGTGTGAGAGGACCTGGTTCTTTGATTTCATTGATGATCTTTTCAATTTGCACTTCTTTTGCAATGCGAGGATGAGCTGGTTGTCGTTGAAGAATTTGATCAGCGTTTTCTTCAGCACCATTTTCTTCAGCATTTTCTTCAGGTGCATTAGCTCGACGTTCTTCATGTTCTGGAATGAATTCTTCAGCAGATTCTTCAGTAGGAATGACATCCTCAGTAGCCTTGAACTTGATAGTTTCCTCAGGTGCTGGTTCATCTATCACAGTATGTAGGTGCTCTCTTTGCGAGCCATTAGTTTCATCGAACCGCACATCTACAGTTTCAACAACTTTGTGAAGAACGTTGTTGAAGACTCTGTAGGTGTGCGAGTCCTTTCCGTAACCAAGCATAAAACCTTCATGTGCTTTCGGTGCAAATTTTGAGTTGAGATGAGGATCTCTAATCCAACATTTAGCACCGAAGACTTTGAAATAACTTACATTGGGTTTCTTATCAGTGAGGAGTTCATAGGCTGTCTTTTTGAAGAATTTGTGAAGATATACTGTGTTGATGATGTGGCATGCAGTATCAATTGCCTCAGTCTAGAAACGACGAGGCATTTTGTATTCATCAAGCATAGTGTGAGCCATCTCAGCAAGAGTCCTGTTCTTGCGCTCCACGACGCCATTCTGCTGAGGAGTGTAAGGAGCAGATAACTCATGAGTAATACCAAGTTCATCAAGATAGTCATCGAGACCAGAATTCTTGAACTCAGTGCCATTGTCACTTCTGATGTGCTTGATCTTCACACCAAAGTTGGTTGAAGCCCTCAAGGAAAATCATTTGAAGACTTCCTACACTTCATGTTTGTAAGTAACAAGGTGTACCCATGTGTAACGAGAATAATCATCAACAATAACGAAGCCATATTGAGATGCTTCATTTGAGATAGCAGAATAATGAGTAGGACCAAAGAGATCCATGTGAAGCAATTCAAATGGGCGAGTGGTGGTCATGATAGTCTTCGCTGGATGCTTGGCCTTGGTCATCTTCCCAGCATCACAGGCTCCGCATAGGTGATCCTTGAGGAATTTGACATTCTCGATGCCAATGACATGCTTTTTCTTTGCAAGCCGGTGCAAATTCCTCATGCCTGCATGACCAAGTCGTCGATGCCAGAGCCAGCCTTCTGAAGCTTTTGCAAGTATGCACATGGCTGGTTGTGGTCCTGTAGAGAAATCAACAATATACAGGCCTCCTCTCCTAAAGCCTTTGAAGACTTTGGAATTGTCAGCTTCCATAACCACAACACAACGGTACTTGCCAAAGACAACAACCATATCAAGATCACAAAGCATTGAGACAGACATAAGGTTGTAGCCTAAGGACTCAACAAGCGTGACTTTGTCCATGTGTCGATCCTTTGTAATCGCAACCTTACCTAGACCCAATACCTGACTTTTTGTCGGGGGCTGGGTGCGACATATGCCAAAGGATGGCTTATCATGGTGGGGGCGAGTAGAACATCGCCGGTGCCTGGAAACGGAATAAGGCGAAGACATGCACGCCGACAAACCTTACCCAGCTTCAGGGCTCTCCGAGGAGATAATACCCCTACTGCTGCTCTACGGGGTCTCCGCATGATCACTATGGTAAAGTGTTTACATAGTTGCTCCTTGAGCTATTTCCTGGAGGTAGGAGAAGGCAAGGCTAGCTCTCTCCTTCCTATATGATCTGGTCTAGTGCTAATGGATTCCAACCCTTTGCATGGATGCCCTGGGGGTTTATATGGGCCTACCCCCCAGGGGTACAATGGTAATCCGGCTGGGCGCGGGCCCAACCGTCAGTCCCTCTGGCCGCCATCTTATCCGCCGACTCCTGGGGCCCGCCGACTGGTGGGCCCCGCCGACTGGCTTGGTGTGGGGCCGACGGGCCACGTCCGCCGCGGGCGGGTCTTTGTCGGCTGCAGATTATTGTAGCCGTGCCTCTAATGACGCAGGCTCGGTCATGAGGTCGTGGTGACAGCCCAGCCGTCTGGCGGGCGATCACTGTGGCCACTACTTGTCGTGTCTGATTAATGGCGCGTGGGGCCCGTGGGAGGGGCCGGCCGACTTCTAGTGGCCGACTCCCATCCGGGCCGACTGGTGGTGCTTTCGCCGTCTTTCGTATGCTCATCGACTGGTGGGACCCATCATCCCTGGGTCGTACCAGCAGGCCGTCGTGGGCACAGGGCTCCGCCCCCTAGGGCTGATGTCAGGGCCGGCACGACAATAGTGTCGCGCCGCGCGGAGATCTTTGCGGGTACGGCGTACTGTAGCCACGCCTGCCCTTGGAAAAAGGGGCGGGAGTGGTCCTCACTGTGGCCACTCCCCGTCCCGTCCCTCTTTATGAGGGCATGGGGGTTGTTGGCGTCGCGGGCCGACTCCCCAAGGCTGGCTTCTCTGGAAGTCGCCGTTCAGGAGTCGGCTTATCCTGAAGTCGTCCCTGGGACTCGGTCGCCAGTGAGCAGCCGGCCGCCTCGCCGCCGACTCTCAGAAGGCGGCTCTTCATCCTGGGGCCTCGAGGGGCGCAGTCTGCCCCGATGTCTTGAAAGTTTCTGGGCCTGGGTTGGCCTACCCGTGGCCCATTACTCCGACAGTAGTCCCCGAAGCTGGTGAGGCTCTGAGGGCGACATGTCAGGGAGCCTCATCAGTTTCTTCTTTTCGGCGGTCGGATCTGGGCTTTGCTAGCCGTCTTCTGTCAAGCCGACTAGTCGGAGTCATACGTGCTCAAGGTCGACTTGCCCCCAAAAAAGTTTGAACACTGCGGCGGAGTTCAGGTGGCGTGCCTGATAAGCTTTTTGGCCGCCACCTGTGGTTGACCTGTCGCGAGGCGCCATGTGGTGGAGCTAGTCTGATCGCCCACGCGCGTGACAGGACATGCCTATAGGCGGGGCCCGCCACTATCGTGCCTCGGCATGCGAACGGATTCGTTGCGGCCGCGCGGACGGTTGGGGTTCCCGCGCGGTTATTGCGCGTGGTAACTTCGTGTGGTAAATCATGGGGGTTGTGGGGTCCCGGGCGCAGTTAATCCCACGTCCGCCCCTCGAGTTCTCAACCCACGAGCCTACAAGTAGGCGGGGGGAGGGGGGCGGCGAAGCGCGCGCGCCCATTCTCCCCACTTCCTTTCGCTCCTTCTTGCTTCTTCTTCTTCTTGCCGTTGCTGCTCCGAACCATGCCGTGCCCGCAGCGATGAGCTCCTCCTCCGCCGCCTCGCCTCCTGCTGTTCGCTCCAGAGTGTGGGACGGCTCCGAGGTTGACGACGATGACATCGAGATCCTCCGCCAGACACGGCGGCTGCCTGGCAGGGACTTAGTGCGGGTCCGCCTCGCGCCGGAGGGAGAGATATCGCCGGCGCCGGAGGAGGGCGAGCGGGTCATATTCCGCTCGCACCTCATGCGCGGCCTGGGACTGCCGGCGAGCGGATTCTTCCGCTCCTTCTTGGAGTTCCACGGGCTTCAGCCGCACCACCTTACTCCGAACACGGTGGTGCTGCTGGCTGCCTTCGCCACCCTGTGCGAAGGCTTCCTCGGTGTTCTCCCCAGCATCGAGCTCTGGGGGGAGTTCTTCCAATCCAAGCTTGGCACACACGTTGCCGGCGTGCCGGCCTAGTGCGGTGCATTCATTGCGATGCGGAGATCAGTGGCCGACAATCCATTTCCCACCATCGTACTGATTAAGTCGGTGAAGATGTGGCAGCGGTCATATTTTTATATGAAGAACGTCGCCCCAGAAGGCGACTGGGTCAGCTTGCCGGCTTACGAAGCCAGAGCGCCGGCTGGAAGGCTCCCCAGCTGGTCACACCGAGCCAGGACGCTGTCTCCCGCTGGTGCCACTGCCGTCACGCGACTCCGAGTGCTGACGCAGTCGGAGGGCCTGACCGGAGCCGACTTGCTGGCCGCCTTCGTGGCGCGCCGAGTCCTCCCACTCCAAGGACGACCTCACCTGATCTGCCAGATGAGCGGTCATCGGGACCCGAGTCGGATGTGCTCCAAGGACATTCCTCACGCGGAGGTGGTGAACACGGTGAACTACATTGCGAACTGCGGTCTCTCCGTGGACTGGCGGTTCGGCAAGGAGCCGTATTCGCGCGCCAACCCCCCGCCTCTTGTAAGTCGTCTTCTTCTTCTATTTCTTTTGCTGCCGAGTTCGACTTGTCAAGTCTGACCGTTTTGTTTTGAATCAGAATCCTCTCGTCCCTCCCTCGGCCGGCACCGCGGGGCCGGCTCGTCAGTTTGTCCCCGATCGGGCGGAGAGCAACGTCGATGATCCCGACTTGGGGGCGGCAGCCATGGAAGCCGACGCCGAGGGAGGAGGAGAGGCAGGCGGCTCCAGGCCTTCGGCCACTTTCGTCGACTGGCCTGACGACGAGGCCGAGGGAGAAGTCGCCCCGCGTTGCCAGCCAAAGGCCGGCCAACCAAGCGCGAGTTCCTCCGCCGGCTTGGACGCTCAAGGCGGTGCGAAGAAGCGCCGGGCCGGGCCGAGTACGCTTGGTGGCCGGTCAAAGAAGTTCAAGGGAGCGGCTGCCGCGACCAAGCGGGAAGAGGCGGCCGCGAAAGCCAACCGCTTCCGCAAGGAGGTGAAGAAGCCGCCGCTGGTCTCTGCGGAAGCGCCTTCGTCCCTTATCTTTATTTTCTCTTTGTTAATCTTGTCTAAGTTTTTCATATGCTTTTCTCGCCTCAGGGCTCCCCTCATTCTTGAGAGAGTTGCCGCCGCCTCCGTCATGGGGTCGGTGGAGACGTCTGCCACCACTCGGCGGATTGACCCCGCCGCCGACCTTCGGGAGGCGATGGAGCGGAATGCGCGGGAGAAGCGCGAGGAGGACGAGGCCGCCCGCCGGGAGAAAGCGGAGGCTGAGAAGGCGGAGGCCTCTGCCCTGAAGAAGCTGGAGGCGGCCGAGGCCGCCGTTGCGGCAAAGCAGCCGGCTAAGGAAGTCGCGCCCCGGCGGTCGGTGGTGTTTGTCACCCCTTTGAACTCCGCGCCGCCGCCCCCGGAGTTCACGGGGCAGTCGGGGGAAGCCGGCGGCGAGTTCCCGATCATGGAGAGAGGCGGCGGCGACGCCCCCGTGCCGGACGTGGTCGCGCCGCCACAGCCGCCCCTGCCGCAGTCTAGAAGCGCGCCAGGCAAACAGCTGGCGGATCCTCCCTTGCCGCCGACTGAAGACGAGGTCGTGGCGAGGCTACTCCTTCATGTCGGCTCGCCAACGCACCGCCGTCTTGGGAAGGCGACTTCGGCGCCACGCCCCTTGGAGACCGGCACCGCCAGCTCGACGATTCCAGATGCCGAGGCGACAAGTGCGGCACCCATTGGGTGGGTGTGAGGAGGCGGCACGGGCTCGCTGAACCAGGCACTTCTGGATGTCCAGACGAAGCTGCGAGCCGAGAGCGACGCCATCCAGAACTGCACCAAGGAGCACCTGGCGTCGCGGGCAGCCATCCGGGTATGCTTTCTCCTTTGTCCCTGTGTTCTTGTTTCTCTCTGTGGGGGCGCACCAGCGCACCCACTGGGTGTAGTCCCCGAGTTCTGGGCCGGCTGCAGAGCAGGTGGCCCGGAACTCCAATTGGTAAGTTCCGGGTACTAACCTTTGTTCTGAAATACTTGTTGCAGGACTATCACAACCTCCGTGTCACCGCCTCCAACCGCAACGTTGAAGAGCTGGGCAAGCGGACTTCCGACTTGTCGGAGAGCCGGAGTAAGTCCTTTTTCTTCTTTGCGGGGGCGCGCTGGCGCACCCGCGGGCTGTAGTCCCCGAGATTCGGGCCGACTGCTGAGCAGTCGGGCCGGATCTCCCCGGCGACCTTCTTCGTTGATGACTTAGCGCCTTCTTTCTTCTTTCTCTTCAGAGGCCAACGCCGCTCTTCAACAGCAGTTGAGCGAAGCCAACTCCGCGTTGCGCGCCAAGGGGGAGGAGTGCAGCAAGCTCGCCGCCGAGCGTGATCTGCTGGCCGCACAATTGGCAGAGCGGAAGGAGTTGCTTACGAAGACGCAGAAGGAGGCGGAAGAGGCGGAAGCCGCCCTCCTGGCCGAGTTCGCGAGCGAGCGCTCCTCCTGGACCGACAAGGAGGCAATGCTGGTCTCTGGCTTCCACGAGATCGAGGACCTTGTCGACGGTGAGCTTCTTTGCTTTCCTTCTTCGAGCCGCTGCCTATAGGTCGAGCCGACTCCTGGTTTTTTGACTTGTTCTTCATTCTTTCCGTCTTGGCAGACTTCTTCCCCGGCCACTCGCAGGCCGCCATTCAAGCTATTGAGGCCGACCGCGAGGAGCGGAGGGCGGGTGGCACGGAGATCGCCGCTGATGCCCCTTGGACTCTTGACGAGCATATTCTGAGCATTGGGGCTCGCCTGCGGCCGGCCCACCAGATGTTGCGCCGGCTTCAACGTGTCGGCGCCCAAGCCATCGCCGCCCTATGGCCAGACATGCAGGCTCCACGCACCCCCAGTCGGACTGCCGACTGGCTGGAGGTCGTGTCTGGCCGTCTTGAGGCCTGGAAGGGTTCCTCGGCCCGGGCCGGAGCGTGCCGAGCCTTGGAATTCGTCAAGGCGTGGTACCCGGGGCTAGACCTGGACCGGCTGGCCACACTCCGGTTAGAGGCCCAGCCAGAGCTGGTAGCCGCGGAAGATGCCCTTGTCAAGCGTGCGGCGGCGATCACCGAGTACACCGACACCAGCATCTTTGTCCCCGAGCGGGCTGAAGACGGCGAGGAGGTGCCGCCGAAGTGGTTTGGGCTGAACCCCGACTACGGCGAGGACACGGCAGAGGTGATCGACTCCAGCATCGAGGAGGAAGACGAGGCGGAGGACGGGAGCGAGACGGAGGCACCGGAAGACGGAGCGGACGGCCAGCCTCAGCTCGACCGCGCCTCGAGCAACGAGCCGTGCCAGCCAGAGCCGACTACTGCCGGAGGTGATCAAGCCGAGACCGTCCAGCCGGCCTCCCCAACGTCCAACACCGCCGTCTCCTCCGATCCTCCAAACCCGTCTGCCGCCCCCTAGGCTGCCACCTTGTCTTTGTTTTATCTGTTCTAATAGTTTTTGAAGAACTTGTTAATTTGCACAATTCGACCCATGGGGTGTATTTTGAAACTCTGCTCGAAGATTCGGCCAAGGGCCTTTGTTATGTAAATATTCATCCGACTTCTATCCTTCTTGCTCATTGTTCTTTTGGCTTTTTCCTTTGCCGCCTTCCCTCAGTTGCCGTCTTTGTCAGTCAGACAGCCGCTCCACGGACTGCTGCTGGATCAAATTCTTGGTCACTTTGGGAAGGCAAGTACTTAGCCGTTTTTAGGGTTGTTTTAACAAGTCGGATAGAAGGCGGCAAGCCGACTATTCAAGAGTCGGTTTGCAAAAAAAGGCTGGAAGCCGGCCTTAAGCTATGTTTGTGCTTTGAGTCCTTAGCCATTTTTTCATGTGGACGCCCATTATTCCTTACTCCTGCCCACCAGACAGTCTCTCTGCGAGCTGTGGCTTCTGGCAGGAGACGGTTTAGACGCCACACACTACTCGTCCGGCTGTAGGAAGCATTTCATAGCGCAGGTCGGCAAGTCCCCGGGCCGACTAGTCGAACCCGGTGCCAAACGACATAACAAAGAGTAATATACTCGAAGGCGTATTTCTTATCATATAGATAAAAGAGGGCAGTCCCCAAGCTCTTCTCGGGGCCCCCGAAGTCTTGGTACTTTTAATACAAAAGGTAGCGTGATACATACTGCGTTTAACTGTAAAATTTTTGGAGGAGATTTGCATTCCATGGCCGCTCTGTCTCTTTGCCGGAGTCATCCATCTTGCGTGCTCGGGGCTTCTGAGCGTCGATCAGGTAGTAGGAGTCATTGCCCAGCACTTTGCTGATGATGAAGGGGCCTTCCCAAGGTGCCGACAGCTTGTGCTGGCTGGCTGTTCGCTGGATTAATCGGAGCACGAGGTCGCCCTCCTGGAAAGATCTCGGCCTGACCTTCCTGTTGTAGTATCTGCGCAGGCTCTGCTGGTAGATGCTGGACTGGCTGAGTGCCAACAGCCGGCCCTCTTCCAGAAGGTCGACGCCATCTTGTCGTGCTTCTTCTGCTTCTTCCTCGGTGTACATGGTGACTCGCGGGGAATCGAACTCTATGTCCGTTGGGATGACGGCTTCAGCACCGTAGACGAGGAAGAAAGGCGTGAAGCCGGTTGACTTGTTTGGAGTCGTGCGCAGACTCCAGAGGACGGCTGGCAACTAGTCGAGCCAGCAGCTAGCCGAGCGCTCCAGAGGTTCGATTAGTCGGGGCTTGATGCCGGACAGGATGAGGCCGTTTGCTTGCTCCACCTGGCCGTTTGACTGTGGATGGGCGACGGATGCTAGGTCCAGTCGGATGCCCTATGTCGCATAGAAACGGGCCAAGGTGCCTTTGGCAAAATTCGTGCCGTTGTCGGTGATGATGCTGTGTGGTATGCCGTACCGAATTGTGATGTCGGAGATGAAAGTCACGGCAGTCGGACCGTTCAGTTTCTTGATTGGCTTCGCTTCTATCCACTTGGTGAACTTGTCCACCGCGACAAGTAAGTGAGTTAAGCCGCCTCGTGCCGTCTTGAATGGTCCCACCATGTCTAGACCCCAAACTGTGAAAGGCCAGGCAATGGGGATGGTCTTGAGTGCAGAAGCCGGCTGATGCGGCTTGGAGCGGAACTTCTGGCACCCATTGCATTTTTGGACCAATTCCTTGGCCTCTTCTAAGGCCGTTGGCCAAAAGAAACCGTGTCGCAAAGCTTTGGCGACGAGTGCTCTTGAAGCCGCATGGTGGCCGCACTCGCCTTGATGGATGTCTTTGAGAATTGCTTGGCCTTGCTCTGGCTCTACGCAGCGCTGGTAGACACCAGTGACGCTGCGCCTGACTAGCTCTCTGTTGACTATGGTGTAGGCTGCCGCTCGGCATTGTACTTGCCGAGCTAAGGTCTCATCAGTCGGCAGCTCTTTGCTCACCAGAAATTTGAGGATGGGCTGAGCCCATGAGGGTGCTGCTATTTCTTCGACTGCCAGAACTGTGATTTGGACGAGGGTGGCTGGGCTGGGAGGCGGCGGGTTGGAGTCAACAACCGCTTGCTGGATTAATGAAGTCCCCGGGCCGACTGGCGCGGCTCTTGGGCTGAGTTCTGGAGTCTTCGGGCCGGCCTCCGCAGTCCCCGGGCCAGGTTCTGCAGTCCCTGGGCCGGCCTCGACTGTGGCGGCTTTGGAGCCATCTGCCAAAATCCCCGTACCGCCTGCCGGGGCTCTGGAGTCGGATCCGACTTCTTCGGGAGGAGCCGACACGAAGATGGAGTCTGATTCTGGTGAAGGCTTGACAGACAGCTTGAGGAGGCATTGAAGGGCGACGCCGGATGGTATTGCTTGGCGGGTAGAGCCGATTCATGCCAAGGCGTCTGCTTGGTCGTTGTCGTTTCTTGGCACATGGAGGAACTCGCACCCCTCGAAATACCCACTGAGTTGCTGCACGAGGAAACGGTAACTCGCCATGTTTGCATCTTTGGCGTCCCAGTCGCCAGATGACTGCTAGACTACTAAGTCCGAGTCGCCATAACACAGGATCCGGCGAATGCCAAGTTCTTTGGCAAGCCGAAGCCCATGAATGAGCGCCTCATACTCGGCGACGTTGTTGGAGGCGACAAAATGGATTTGCAACGCGTATTTGAGCTTGTCGCCTTTAGGAAAAGTGAGGACAATGCCGGCTCCCAAGCCGGTGCGCATCTTGGAGCCGTCGAAATGCATCCGCCAATGGGTGGAGTCGGGCGCTGGAGGTAGGTACTGGGTCTCGGCCCAGTCGACGAGAAAGTCGGCCAGTGCTTGTGACTTGATGGTGGTGCGGGGCTGGTAGTGGATGGTGTAGGGAGCCAGCTCTATGGCCCACTTGGCCACTCGGCCAGAAGCATCTCGGCTTCCGATGATCTCGGCAAGTGGGGCCGTGCAGACCACAGTGATTGGATGCTCTTGGAAGTAAGGCTTCAATTTCTTGGCGGCAAAGTGCACGCCATAGCACATCTTCTGGTAGTGGGGGTAGTTCTTCTTGGAGGCCGACAGTACTTTGCTCAGGTAATATACCGGTCTCTGGACAGGTAGTGCCTTGCCTTCCTCCTTGCGTTCCACTACAATGACTGTGCTGACTACCCGACTGGTGGCGGCGATGTACAGGAGCATAGGTTCCTTAGGAGTCGGAGCCGCCAGAACGGGTGGAGTAGTCAGCATCTTCTTTAACTGGAGAAAAGCTTCTTCCGCCTTGTGGTTCCACTCGAAAAAAGTGGTCTTCTTCATGAGCTGGTATAAGGGGAGAGCTTTCTCGCCCAGCCGACTGATGAATCGGCTGATGGACGCCAAGCAGCCGGTGAACTTTTGCACGTCCAGCAGTCGGCTGGGTACCTCCATCTTCTCAATGGCCTTGATCTTTACAGGGTTGCACTCTATGCCGCGTTCAGAGACCGGGAAGCGAAGGAGTTGGCTGGCTGGTACTCCGAAGACGCACTTCTCAGGGTTGAGCCTGATCTAGAATCGGCACAGGTTCTCAAAGGTCTCCTTGAGGTCTTCCAGCAGTGTTCCACGCTTTTCCGTCTTCACCACCACATCGTCCACGTAGATGTGGGCGTTTCTGCCGAGTTGCTTGAGGAGGCACTTCTGCATGCAATGCTGGAAGGTGGCGCCGGCATTCCTTAAGCCGAACGTCATGGTGAGGTAGCAGAAGGCTCCAAACGGCGCGATGAAGGCGGTCTTCAGTCTGTCGGCCGGGTTCAGCTTGATCTGGTGATATCCTGAATATGCGTCCAAAAAGCTCAACAGCTCGCATCCGGCAGTGGAGTCTATCACCTGATCAATTCTTGGTAGGGCAAACGGGTCCTTGGGGCAGGCCTTGTTGAGGCTTGTGTAGTCAATACACATTC
This sequence comes from Triticum urartu, assembly GCF_056163025.1. NCBI lineage: Eukaryota > Viridiplantae > Streptophyta > Magnoliopsida > Poales > Poaceae > Triticum > Triticum urartu. Next base: position 194,476,579 of record NC_141879.1, read on the forward strand.
GCCACTGCTTGTTCTTCTTCAGTACCAGGACCGGGTTGGCTAGCCATTCTGGAAAGAATACTTCCATAATGAAGCCGGCTGCTAGGAGTCGGGCTATCTCTTCTCCGACAACTCTTCTCTTTTCTTCTGATAGGCGGCGCAAGGGCTGCCTGACCGGCTTTGCATCATATCGGACATGTAACTTGTGCTTAGCGAATTCCGTCGGTACACCTGGCATGTCTTTGGGGGACCATGCGAAGATGTCCCGATTCTCACAGAGGAAATCGACGAGCTCGCCTTCCTATTTGCTGTCGAGGTTTGTGCCTACGACAGTGTACCTCTCTGGGTGCTCCGGATCCAAGGGTATCTTCTTTGTCTCCTTGGCCGGCTTGAACGAACCCTCAGCCTCCGACTCCTTTGGGTTAGGCGACACCTCTAGCTGCTTGCCGGCCATCGCCACAACCCGGTCAAGGAGCCGCTTCTCGGCCGCGATCACCAGGGACTCGGCCAGCCGACTACTCTCAGCCGCACAGGTAGACGACTTCCGGTAGTCGCCGGCTACGGTCAGGATCCCCCTGGAACTGGGCATCTTCATTTTGAGGTAGGCGTAGTGGGGGACCGCCATGAACTTGGCCAGGGCGGGTTGGCCAAGTAGTGCATGGTATGGGCTCTTGAGGTCCACCACCTGGAACCAAACTGACTCTCGGCGGAAGTGATCTTTGTCTCCAAACAGGACGTCCATCAGGATCTTGCCGATTGGTGAGCAGGAAAGCCTAGGAACAATGCCGTGGAACACAGTCCGGCTGTTCTGAAGCTGTCTTTGCTTGATTCCTAATTTCTCCATGGTGTCCTTGTACAGGATGTTGATGCTGCTGCCTCCGTCTATCAGAACTCATGAGAAACGAGCAGCTCGTCTATCCGTGGCAAAGGTGGCATCCAAGACCAAGGCATAAGAGCCCGGACTCGGCATCACCTCTGGGTGATCAGCCCTGCTCCAGCTGATAGGCTTCTCGGACCAGTGCATGAACTCTGGCATCTCTGATGCTACAGCATATACCTCTTGTCGTTGCAGCCGCTTGCTACGTCGATCATCAGCCATGCTAGTAAATATTACGTAGGCTCCATGCTCTTCGGGGTACTCGTCTTGTACTGCGCCGATTGGCCTGATAGTCGGCTGCTGGGGCGGGGGCGGAGGCTGCTGCCCAGCAGGCGGAGGAGGTAGGAGGCCGTCTCCTTTGGCGATCCTGGTGAGCAAGTGGCACTTCCGGGTGGTGTGATTCGACGGCTTCGCGCCGCTATGGAACTTGCAAGGTCCATCCAGAGTCTGCTCGTATGAGAAAGCCGGCAACCAGTTGGGCTTGCCACCTTTCTGTCGCTTGGGTGGAGGCTGCCCATCCGGCTGCTGGCCTTCAACTGTCGCGACCTGCCGGCTGCTAGAAGCCGGCTGCAGGGCCTTGCGCTTGTGGTCATTCTGCTGTTGCCGCCGACTGGCGTCTCCTGCCGGAGTTCTTGGAGCCTGAGGGGCCACTTTGCCAGTTGCGCTAACTTGAATCTCCACCTTCATGGAGGAGTTGGCCGTGGCATACTTGTCTGCTATGATCAACAGCTCGTCGAGGGTTTTTGGCTCGTCGCAGAGGAGTTTATGCTTGAGGAGGGTGCCTTCTCTGCACCCGACGGTGAAATATTCGATAGCCTGCACCTCGTGCACGCCCTCGCAGGAGTTCCGAAGCTCGGCCCAACGCGTGAGGTAGTCGCGGATCGACTCGTTGGGGCCTTGCATGCACAAGGAAAGCTGGTGAGGCTTGGGAGGACGCTTGTACGTGCTTGTGAAGTTGCGGACGAATGCTTCGGTGAAGTCGACCCAACTGTTGATGCTACGGGGCTTCAGGCTGTTCAGCCATGTCCGGGTCGTGCCCTGGAGCATGAGTGGAACGTATTTTACGGCGACACGCTTGTTGCCGTTCGCTATGTTGACAGCCGTGGAGTAGTCAACCAGCCAGTCCTCCGGCTTCACGGAGCCGGTGTACTTGGGCGTGTCTCTTGGGAGCGTGAACCCTTTGGGAAAGGGCTCGTCTCGAATGCGGGGCCCGAAACAAGGCGGACCCAACTCGTCTTCTTCTTCCAGCACGAGGGATCGGTGAAGTTGATCGATTCGGTGGCGGGCGTCATTTTCCCCGACTCCCTCTCGGCGGCCAAGGCGGTCGCCGAGAGTCGGATGGTCAACAGGCGGCGGGGAGACTCGCCTTTCCTTGCGAGGAGGAGGAGGCGGACAGTCGTCCCGTCGTTCTACTGCTCTCGGGCGGCCGTCTTGGTCGCGCTCTATGGTAATGTGAGTGCGACTGTGGCTGACAGTCAGATCCTTGTCTTTCCTTCCTCGGGCGCCGCCAGTCGGCGTCCGAGACGTCGCGCCTTGATCTCGGCGAATGTCGTCGTTTTGCCGCTGCGGCGCCTCCGTGTGGCAGCCGGCCTCGTTCTGCGCGGCAGCCGCGTCGAGGAGCCGCTGGACTCGCCCCATCATCAAGCGGCGCTCCTCGCCCTCGAAGTTGTCCAGCTCGTCCGCCGCCGCCTGGGCGACTCGAATGTTCTCCGCAGGCGTGGCGTACACAGGGCGACTTGCCCCGAATAGGTTGGCGATGGCCACGCCGCGCTGCTGGACCGTGCCAAGGCGGCTGGGCCTGGCTGGGGCCGGCGAGCCACCAACAGCGCGATCTATCTCACGCTGGTAGGCTTCTAACAAGCGTCTCATGCTAGCCAGTTTCTTCGCGCCTTCGACGAGCTACAGGCGGCGCGCCTCCAACGTCTCCGCGTCAGCGTCTTCCGGAATGGGCGCAGTCAGGTCTTGTAGTGCCGCGCCAAGTGGGTCATGCGCTCCTCCGCCGGGAGGCTCATCATGACCGATGACGAGCACCTCGGTGACGGTGCTTCCATCGCTCTCCGCGCGAGGGAGAGGCTCGTCGTAGACCACCACGTTGGTGGGGAACGCGTCGAGCGACCCGGTGTCGGAGTCGACCAGCATCGGGTCGGTGGAACCTACAGACTCCAAGTCCACGGCAGGCTCGCCGGCGACGTGGAGTTGGTCAAGGAGGCCCGCGAGGAGGCTCTCGGGGCCGCCCGTGCCTGCGTTGGACGCAGGTTCGTCGGAGAGGCGAACCTCGCCGACAAGTTCGGCGAGGCAGCTGGCTGTGCAGGCACTCTCAACGCCGTGCAGCGCGTCAGCGCAAACTCAGTATGGTGTGCCTGGGTGGCTGTGCTCGCCAGGGAGGAAAAGGGTTCCTGTCCAGAGCAGGTCTCCGGACGATGGTGCACCATGCCCCACGGTGGGCGCCAAATGTCGGGGGTTGGGTGCGACATATGCCAAAGGATGGCTTATCATGGTGGGGGCGAGTAGAACGTCGCCGGTGCCTGGAAACAGAATAAGGCGAAGACATGCGTGCGGACGAATCTTACCCAGCTTCAGGGCTCTCCGGGGAGATAATACCCCTACTGCTGCTCTACGGGGTCTCCGCATGATCACTATGGTAAAGTGTTTACACAGTTGCTCCTTGAGCTATTTCCTGGAGGTAGGAGAAGGCAAGGCTAGCTCTCTCCTTCCTATATGATCTGGTCTAGTGCTAATGGATTCCAACCCTTTGCATGGATGCCCTGGGGGTTTATATAGGCCTACCCCCCAGGGGTACAATGGTAATCCGGCTGGGCGCAGGTCCAGCCGTCAGTCCCTCTAGCCGCCATCTTATCCGCCGACTCCCGGGGCCCGCCGACTGGCTTGGTGTGGGGCCGACAGGCCGCGTCCGCCGCGGGCGGGTCTTTGCCGGCTGCAGATTACTGTAGCCGTGCCTCTAATGACGCAGGCTCGGTCATGAGGTCGTGGCGACAGCCCCGCCGTCTGGCGGGCGATCACTGTGGCCACTACTTGTCGTGTCTGATTAATGGCTCGTGGGGCCCGTGGGAGGGGCCGGCCGACTACTGGTGGCCGACTCCCATCCGGGCCGACTGGTGGTGCTTTCGCCGTCTTTCATATGCCCGCCGACTGGTGGGACCCATCATCCCTGGGTCGTACCAGCAGGCCGTCGTGGGCACAGGGCTCCGCCCCCTAGGGCTGATGTCAGGGCCGGCACGGCAATAGTGTCGCGCCGCGCAGAGATCTTCGCGGGTACGGCGTACTGTAGCCACGCCTGCCCTTGGAAAAAGGGGCGGGAGTGGTCCTCACTGTGGCCACTCCCCGTCCCGTCCCTCTTTATGAGGGCATGGGGGTTGTTGGCGTCGCAGGCCGACTCCCCAAGGCTGGCTTCTCTCAAAGTCGCCGGTCAGGAGTCGGCTTATCCTGAAGTCGTCCCTGGGACTCGGTCGCGAGTGAGCAGCCGGCCGCCTCGCCGCCGACTCTCAGAAGGCGGCTCTTCGTCCCGGGGCCTCGAGGGGTGTAGTCTGCCCCGATGTCTTGAAAGGTTCTGGGCCTAGGTTGGCCTACCCGTGGCCCATTACTCCGACACTTTTGCCTTTGTCAGCAAAGATGATATGCTTCAGATGCGACGGAGATAATGGAGCATCCATCAATAGATTTTTGTCACTAGTCATGTGGTTTGTACATCCACTATCGAGGACCCACTCAGTGGCTTTGGGTTGATCATCCTGCAGATGAATTAGTGCAGCTTACAAACTCATATACTTCATCAGTGAAGAATATGACATCAATTCATCAGATCAATTTCATCAAGTAAAAGAACTGATAAAGCAATATGAGGACGTGAGAAATGAAAGTTCATTTCTTCATGATTAGCCTGCGTCCTATCAGGCATGCTCAGGTGTCCAACAAATTCTTCAGACGATTATGTGCGTCTGGAGACCTGACCCTGCAGAAGAGATTAGTTCTTTTTCTTCACCACCCACATCTGAAGGGGTGGCAAAGAGTTCATCATTCCGCGAGCTCCATACGAGAAGGATGGCATAGAAGCCAATCCATTTCGTTTCACATAAGATGGGTTAGAGTAAGCATATGAGTAAGCAGAGAAATTCTTCGAGGACTTATGGACATAATGATTTGAAGAATAATGCACATATCCATAATCCTTAGATCTTCCTTGTGAAACAGACGGGTTAGCATGATGATGTTCATATGAGGACTTTGATCCATATGAGGAATTTGGTCCGCATGAGGAATTTGATCTGGGTTCCTATTCTTCACAGGTGGCATCATGATGACATTCACCTGAAGATTTTCAAGGCATCTTTTGGGAACCCAGATTTTCTTCATGAGGGAGCCGTTCCTGCAGTTAGTGCCAACATATCTAGCAAATACTTCACCATTCTGATTTTTGAATAGCTTATAGTTGGAGTCAATTGACTCATCATCAGAATGAGGAGATTCACATGCAAATCCAGATAAGTTAGATGGATCAACTGGAGGTCCCTTTGCAGCAACCCATGTAGTTTTGGGGTACTGCTTAGGCTTCCAATATGTACCATCAGCATTGAGTTTCCTCTCAAAGGCGATACCCTCTTTCCTAGGGTTCCTGTTGAGGATCTGCTTTTTAAGCACATCACAAAGAGCCTGATGCCCTTTGAGGCTTTTGTACATGCCTTTCGTGTACAATTCCTTCAGCCCTGCATCGTTAGTGATACTAGCAATGTCCTCAGATGAGGAATTAGTGATAGCAGAGGCATGTGAAGAATTTGAAACATTAGTAGCATTTGAACATTCAGGTGAAGAATTAGCAGATTCATGTTCAATGCACTTCAAGCATGGAGGAACAAATTCTTCCTGAGATGCGCTGATTTGTTGAGCAAGTAATGAATCGCACTCCTTCTGAAGATCTTCATAACTCACTCTTAGCTTCTCAAGGTCTTGCTTTCTTTGAAGAAATTCATAAGAAAGCTTCTCATGATCCGATAAGAGAGTGTTATGTTGATCTTGAAGGGTGTCATACTTAGTATGAAGTCTCTGAAGACTTTCAGCCAAAGCTTTTGACCGATCCATTTCTTCACCCAACATATCATCGCTCTTGTTTAGCATATAGTGAGATTTTTCCAAAGCTCTTTGTTGTTTAGTAGCAAGGGAAGCAAGTTTGACATAGCTGGGTCCAAATTCATCACCAGATTCATCATCACTGGACTCGGATAGGTAGCATTCAGTTACCTCAGCATCTTTTGCCATAAGGCATGATGCATAAGATGATGATTCTGGTTCGAATGTCATCGTTTTGAGAGATTCCTTGAAGTCCTCAAACCAAGGATCATGACAGGTTCGATGACCTTCATAGACCTCAGAGAGACGGTCCCAGATGAGCTTCGCATGATCGAGATGCATGATACTCCTGAACTGATTTTGTGACAGACTGGAGCAGATGACATCCTTCGCCGTGAGGTTGAGAAGAGTATATTTGCGAATGTCATCAGCATCCGCCATCTTGCATAGATCAGTCAGGCCAATCTCAGTGACGGTCCACAACTCGATGTTCATCGCCATGAGGCGTTTCTTCATCATGGCCTTCCACTTGGGATACTTGTGACCGTCAAAGATGGGGCATGTCACCTTCGTCATACCTGCGGTCGACATAACTAAAACTCCAGGCGGTTAAACCAAAATCACACAGAACAAGGGAGTACCTTGCTCTGATACCAATTGAAAGTGCGTTATATCGACTAGAGGGGGGGGGGGTGAATAGGCGATTTTTATGAAATTCTTCACTGAGGAATTTGCCGGTGAGGAAATTCCTTAGCGAAGAACTACTAGCAGCGGAACAAGTACTCAAAAGTAAACACAACAGAATACAAGCATAGTCATCATGATGAAATGAAGACAGGCACAGAGTACAGGAAGCGTAATCGCAGGATAACACAGGATGAAGACAAACAGACTGAAGAAATTGAACTGAGGAAATTGAGAAAGTCTTCAGTCAAAGTCTTCAAACACAGATATGAACAAACATACAACACAGTTATGAGGAAATGAAAGAGTTGAGGAAATAGAACCAGTAAGCTCGGTGAAGACAATGATTTGGTAGACCAGTTCCAACTGCTGTCTCAGTTGTACGTCTGGTTGGAGCGGCTGAGTATTTAAACTCGAGGACACACAGTCCCGGACACCCAGTCAAGGACACCAAGTCCAAGACACCCAGTCCTCACCGTATTCTCCTTGAACTAAGGTCACACAGACCTCGTCCAATCACTCATGGTAAGTCTTCAGGCGACTTCCAAACCTTAACAAACTTGGTCACTCGGCGATCCACAATTCCTCTTGGATGCTCTAGACCATGACGCCTAACCGTCTGGAAGAAGCACAGTCTTCAAAGGTAACAAGCGTCGGATCCACTCAGGATCAATCTCTTCAGTGATGCTCAATCACTTGGGGTTTGTAGGTGTTTGGGTTTTGGGTTTTTGGTTTTTCCTCACTTGATGATTTTTGCTCAAAGTCCTCGGAGGATGGGTTGCTCTCAAATGACAAGTGTCAGTTTCTCTCGGAGCAGCCAACCAGCTAGTGGTTGTAGGGGGCGGCTATTTATAGCCTAGGGAGCAACCCGACATGATAAGACATAAGTGCCCTTCAATGAGATGACCGTTAGGTGGATAGATATTTTGGGACAGCTGGCGCATAGCACAGCAACGGTCGGAATTTTGAGTAGCAAAATCCTCAGGGCTATCATGTTCCTCACTGTGTAGGCAATCCGCACTGGCGAATTCCTAACTCCTCAGTCAGGACAAATTTCTCAGAGACCAGAAGAACTTCGTCTCTGTCACTGAAGAAATTGACTGAACTGTATGAGATTTCCAATGGCTTCATTCGAAGGGATTGGTAGGTGTAGGATTTTGAGTTGAGCATCACATGGAAATTTTTCCTTAGTATTTCCTCGACCCCCTTTAACAGTACGATGTTTCCTATGACTCAAGAAAGAGAAAATGAAACTACGAAAACAAAAGTCTTCATGCTTCGTGTTCCTCGAATGAATACCAAGTCTTCACGGTCACACCAATTTCTTCACTTTCAAAGTCTTCATGAAAGTCTTCAGAAATACTGAAATCTTTAGTCGAAGATATTCATTTTTAGGGGTCGACTTTTCCTGTAATTATCAAACTCCTCATAGACTTATAGACCTGTGTACACTCACACACCCATTAGTCCCTTAACCTATAAGTCTTCAATACACCAAAATCACTAAGGGGCACTAGATGCACTTACAATCCAAGGCTTGATGGAGTTGCTGAAGGAGAGCCTCGACGACATGCCCGCTGAGCTCAATCAGCAGGGGGAGTTGACCGCCGGCTTGGTGATGCTGCCGAAGAAGAGTATTACCTCGGAGAAGAAGGCGACCGGCGAAATCCTGCGACTTCGGGAGGACAATGCGAAGCTCTGCCACGAGATCGACCTGTTGAAGGAGAAGAACGCCGGCTGGAAGAAGCTGCATGAGAATAGTAGTTCCTCGATGAAGATGCTGCAGGTCCTCGCCATGGAACAGAAGGAAGAGTTGGCGAAGCTCCGCATCGAGCACCTGGCTGCTGTCAAGGTACGTAATATGGCCGTGGAACAGATGATGAAGGCTCACGTCGAGAAATGCCGCGTCATGGACACAATGATGAAGATTGCGGAGGAGACGCGCAAGGAGATGGAGGTCGTGCAGGCGATGAAGAAGCAGTTACGACTCCGCGGCGAATTAGATCATTTGGGGTGATAATCTTCCTTCCTCTTTTGCTCCTGTGTTTCATCTTTTGCTTTGGGTGTTTCGCCGCACGTGTCACGTTCTCTGCGAGGCATGAATAGAACAATGTTTTTTTGAGGGAATGAATAGAACAATGCTAACAATGAGATGACTAGCAAATCAGATCATTTTTTATCTCCATATGGCATTGGGCTGCCGTGTTTCGTGCTCCTCCTTCGCAGTACTACTCCGGTGGAAAACTTGAGTATACTGCATGATTCTTTGCTCCTCCTCGATCAGGTCGTCAGCGCATTTATACGAGCAGTAAAATCACAAGGCCCTGCCTTCCAGCAGTAATGAGCCGTCAAATCACGAAGGCCCTCGCCTCTCGTGAAACCGACCAAGCTAGACTGCCCCGCCCTCTAGCCTTTAAAAAAATGTATACTTTTGTACAGCAGTAGTATCGATGGATTGCGCCATGGAGCAAAACTTGAAATTAAAAAAAGGTGGTACATATAGAGAGCGCTCGTCGCCAAATTATGCATATAGTACTATTAAAAAGGCTAGTCACAATAATGGTGTCCAGCACAACCCACCCCTCAAATAAAACTAACAGGGTGCTTGGATATGTTTTAGTCCCATGACTAAAAGTAGTGGGACTAAAACATGCTAGCCTCACGCATGCTTCGATCCAAATACTAAAAAGGCTAAAATCAAGTTAATGAGCATTTATTATCCTCTAAACCCTCCAATCCAGAACTCACCTGTGTTAAAGGAGAGGAGTTAAATGAGTAGAGAGAGGACTAATCCACATTTTAGTAGGGGTACCCCTGTCTAGAAAAAATTAGTCTCAAGACTAGTTTTAGCCCCTCTTTAGTCAGGGGTGCTTGGAACTTTAGCCTCTTAAAGAGACTATTTTTAGTCAGACTAAAATAAGTCCCTTGGATCCAAGCACCCTCTAAGTATCCTGGAATTCTTTGACAAAACTAAGCACCCTGAAATTCTTTGACAACTAAACTGCTGGCTATATGATGTTGGCCATATATATTGTACGTATATAATGTGAAGAAATGAGTGGTAGTACTATAACAACTAAAAGATGAAATGTAAGAAATACTAGTATGTACGTACTGAAGAGTTAAAGTAACGAGAAGAAACACAACATAGTTCTGCTGGGGGCTTAGCACAACACACCCCTCAAATTAAATTAAGCACACCTGAAATTAAACTTTGCAACTGTTCCGGTAGACACTGCATTAGAACCACCATGAGCAACGACACTGCCACCTTACTTGGAGTCCTCGTCCACGTCCTCGACTTCGTCCTTGTCCCTCTTCCTCTTGGCCGATACTTCTTTGCTTGAACCGCACACTTGGCTGTTGCTCTTCATCCAACCCTTGTAGATATTGAAGCAAAGGTAGCCATCCATTGCAGCGTACTGGATGTGGTCTATATCTAGTACATTCCGCTGCCATGCATGACGATGAAACATGTATGGAGGTTTCACCAGTTTACCGTACGAAGGATGAACCATGGCTCCTGCCAGGGTCAGCATTGAAGGCTGACGAGAGGGCACCAGCCGATTCTTTTGGAGGTCGAAGGGGTTGCCTACAACGAGGCCTATCCGACCCAGGATTTCTTTGTCGTTACCAAAGTCTACAGTAACGAATTTGACTAGGTTGCTCCCGAGGAAGTCCTTAAAATCCCGGCACTCAACGTCGGCATGGCATATGTGGTAGACCAAGCATAAGTCATGCACGCAAACCTGGATCACGGCGGGCTTCTTCCTCTCTTCGTCCTTTAGATCCTTCTCTCGTCCCAGGACAGTGGTGTACTCAACATCTAGCCCAGCGACCCACTCATCATCTGAGTTTTCAAACATGCGTCTGAAGCGAGAAAGGCATCCTTTCACCATCGCGGAAGAACGGGTGTAGATGATGTCAAACTCATCGTCGGTGATGGTTCTAACCTTGTACTCACCGCCGATCATGGAGATTTGGGACGCCATGGATTTGGGAGGAGGGTTAGGATTAGTGGAACTACCGTAATGTGAATGGACGGGACGACTAGGAGCGAACCACCGTAGTATTGAAGGACGTGCGGGGACAAGTAGGAGCGAACTGCCAGCGTGCGAATGGCAGGGTAGTGGCTTTCCATTCTCCCATGATACGGGCTTCCGAGAGCCCTTGGATCTGTGATCGAACGGTTGCATGGCGTGATTCTAGACCTATGGGTGAATATCCTATCCTGGAGGGTTATTCTGCAAATTTTCAGCAACTTAGCATGCGACCTCTTGATCTCAGATCCAAGGGCTGCCAGCAGACCGTATCATGGTCGCGCCTACCACGACCGTCGCGTCGCTCACGCCCTTGGAGATTTAACATGGTGCGTTAGGCTATCTGATGTTGGCATGTCATACATAGTCATCACTTAGTCACTCATACTACAACAAGGTTGGCTATAAGTGTATTTTTTGTTACTCCTCTCTATCTCTTTCTTCGTACTCAAGGAAGAAACGGTGCTAGTAAGCGCGTGTATTTATTGCATTTGCCAAGGAGTGACCTCTTCCAATGAAATGGTGTTGCTAAGTTTGCTTCATTTAATTAGCTATAGACTCAAAATTGTCTTTTCACCTAGGTACACGCTTAGCACCGTTTCTTCCTTCGGTCACCAAACTAGTCTCTCTCTTCTTGATTAACTTGCCACATCAGACTTTATGCCTATGTGGCAAGCTTAAGCACCTGTAGGAGCAAGTAAAAGTAAGTACAATAGTGCGCTTTACATGGCATTTTTGCATATGTGGAGGAAAGAGAGGCAAGGAAAAAGTGGAGAAGTGGGCTCTCATGCAAGAGCCAGCCTCTACTACATAGTGGGGCATTGGGAGAGGCACCTGTATGGAGGTGGTCAGGAATCTGGGAGACTCATGCCGGTCGTAGCGCTGCAGTTAAAATGATAATGGCTCAAATCATGGGGCCCCACCTGTCCAGCAGTAACTCGCTGTCAAATCACACAGCCCTGCGTTTGCAGCAGCCTACTCCCTCATCTTCTCGCGTCTCTGTCGAACCGACTAGGCGGAACTGCCCCGCCGCCTACCGCATAGGAAAAGCCCTGCCCTCGACTTTTAAATAGTATACAGTATACTAATTTTGTATCCATGGATTGCGCCCGTGCCATGGAGCAAAGCGTCTAGAAAACGGAGGAGACACGGTGGTCTTACAATAGAGAAGAGGGAGAGGCGAGACGGTGGTTTTGGAATGGAGATGATGGAGAGGAGAGGAGGTGGTTTTGCAATGGAGAAGAGGCAGAGGAGCGTGCGACAGCGATTTAGGATTGGACGAGAGGGCCGGTGCGCTATGACTGGATCAAAATAAAAATCAATTTACCCTTCAATTAAGAAAGCGACCCCACATTAACTAGTCTCCCTTTTATTCTGGGTCATAATTGACCATGATTTTCGCACATAAAATATATTTTATACGTTGTATACAAGGCCACTATCAAAATTACAATTTTCAACTATACAAGGCCACTAACATTAATCGAGGCAAAATTGATGGCGTTTGCCTCGTACTAGCACCCGAGGTCATTAATATCCCTTGTGTGCATGCGGGAGTGAGAAGGTTAGCTTGCATTCCCAACATTAATCAACCAATGAGGAGTAAGAGGGTTGGCTTGTTGTGCTTGGGAGAGAAAAACCACATTAATTAACACGACAATCAAGGTAACAACCTAGCTAGCAACATTGACTTAAACATAGCATTGATTTTTACCTTGGTACCTATAATATGAGTTTGTGGCCTTGTATAAAAAAATGGAGGGAGTATAATTTGAAAGTACATTCAGATACGAACCAAACGGTACAATTTTTGGTGACATGCATTCACATTTTGCTTGTCAAATACAGTACGTGGTCAAACTTTGACCCAAAATACGCGAAACAACAAAAAATACTTCGAAGACCAGCGCTGCTCTTCCGCTCTTCTCCTCTTAAACCACCGCCGCTCCTCTCCTGTTCCAATCTAAATGCAGTGCCGCTCCTCTCCTCTTCCATTTCAAAACCACCGCCCCTCCTCTCCTGTTCCAGTCCAAAACCAGCGTCGCTCCTCTCCCATTCTAATCCAAAACCAGCGCTGCTCCTCTCCTCTTCCATTCAAAAACCACCGCCGGTGAGTGAAGGTGCTATGGAGAATTAGATCGATGGAGGAGTACAACCGATACGTGAGGATCGCAGACGGCGACCCTGTGAAGCTAGCTAGGATGTTGGAGATACAGTCTTGGTTTGACAACAAGGACCAACTAGCAGCGACGGTGACATCCATGGCCAAATATCTGCAGCAGAGCGAAAAGGCGGCGATACTCCCGGAGGGAGTCGCGCCGGAGTACATAGAGCTGCCTCTCTGGTCCATGGAGCAAACAGATTCACCGAATCCGATCGTGAGGGAGCGGTGGTGGGAGTATCGATCCTAGATGGAGCATCCACCAGAGATTAAAGGATCGAGCATCTACAGGGTGCCGTTTGTGAGGGTGTCCTGCTAGAGCGAGCCGGTGGAGTCTTCGGTTGACCGAACCCAACTGCAAGAGGAGAAAAGCAGTTGGCCCAACGACGCTTCCCCGCCATCGTCTCCCTCGCCGTTCACATCGTCTCACGGGGCGGCTGTCTGCCGCCAAGGAATTGGAGGGGGCTGCCCCCAGCCCAATAGTCGGGCAGGTTGTGAATTGTCAGGAGGAGCTTAGGGTTGTCAGTATTTGCAGGTTGTGAATTGTGTTTTGTGTTGTGTATTTTGAGAGTACTTTCAGATATGAATGTCTTTTGAATTTCAGATTTGCAGTATTGAGCATATGAAGTATTTTATGAATTCTAGAGATCTATTTTAGCACTTAAAAATGTAGTTTCATAGGAGTATAAAAGTGCAGACAATGTGATTCTCAGAGAAGAAACTGCAAGTTTTAGTTTCATATAAGAAACTGCAACTTTCAGAGGTAGAGCATTTATATTAACACGGCCTTTTCAAACAGGGTTAACATCATGTTGGAAGTTTTATTCATGGTTGAAAATGGAACTACCAGCCAGTTAACATCATGCTGATCAACATTCATGCATAGCACATCTTCATATGATGCATAGTCAAAATGCCCACACAATGTCGAGTGTGTGAAACACAGAGAAAACGAGGGACGAAGTTTTGGCAAGTGTTGGACGTGGTTTTGGGCTGCCCCGTCTAGGCTTTCATTTTTAACATGCGTAGCCCACGACCTCGGATGGGAGGTCCATAGGCCTGTTTGTATTTTCTTAGGGCCGTCATGTATCGACCGGCCTATGGACCTCCCATCCAAGGTTTTATTTTTGGCAGCCCAATTTATGTATTTTTTTGAAGAAAACGCAGAGGTATGTTCTATTTTTTCTATATAAGAATATGAACGCCAGGTCCAACTTATGTTTCCCTTCTAACTATATTATATATATTTAAATTATCTTATATGTTGACTGTTTAGTTCACATACTCCCTCCTTTTCGGTTTATAGGGCTTATCTCAAAATTTTAGTTTTTCAATTTTATAAGGCTCAATTTGGTTGTTTTCCATCACATGTTCAGATGGTGCATTAAATCATTGCATGCAAGTATTAAGAGAAAATTGACCAATGCATGTACTTTATGCATGCATGCATTGCAATTTATGCATTGATAAACATAATTTTTTGAGGAAAACAAGTGCATTAATAAGGTGCTTTTGCAAACTACAAAAAGTATTCCACCATTCATCATCTACCTTGGTTAGTGAGATTTTTGAATTGAGCCCTATAAACCGAAAAGGATGGAGTAATTAGCAAATAGATCTCGCCGCCACCCCCCGCCTCCTGACTCCGGGCGTGCCTACCCCCTCAGCAAGTCCGCTCGCGCGCCCCATGGAGTTGCCGGCCATATCCACGGGGGAATGGCTGGAAGACAGGCAAATGTAGAAGATGCATCTCCCACATGTCTACAAAGCCTTCCCGCGGATGCTCCAGCCGCTCGACTCCATCGCGCCGGCGGTGCTGCGGGAGACTTGAGGGAGGAGATGGAGGGAGCGGGCGATGCGGATCCACGATGACGCTCTCTCCTGGACCCAGTGCACGCGCGAATGGAGGGAAGCAGAGGAGGAAGCTGCGAGGGAGGAAGCCGAGGAGGGACCGAAGCCGTTCTCTCACTCGCGTAGGTATTATCGGATGTGCAAGGATCATGTGGATTGGGAGCTGCTGAATCTAGCCCTACGGATCTACTTCGAAGGAGATTTCTCGGAGAAGCACAGGATGCCCCACCCCAGTGAGCCGCCGATTGCGTTCGTTCGATGGGCGAAAGGAGAAGTGAATTCAGGAGATCCTCGCCGTGCTGCGAGATGGGAATGCTTGACTGGACTCCTGCCCACCAACACGCCACCGGAGCCGGAGTAGGTGGATCCCCTACCTTACCTCTCCCCCAAACCTGCAGAAGATTGAAATTAGGCTTGCAATCTGCTTCAATTGAGCTGTCTGGTGGTTATTTCTACTTCCTGAGAGACAACATCTGGCTGGAGGATGAGCAGGAACCAGGAACTCCGATGAATTTCCCCTATCACAATGGGGGGGGGAGCGCCGCTTGGGCAGTGGTACGGCCCACCTCCGCCCCAAATGGGGGCACAATCTGGGCAGGCTCCTGTAATTGCCCAAGATCAATCTGCTGGTGGTTCTGACTCTCAGATCAGTGGGAAATCTCAAGGCAAGAATCAGCAAAAGAAGAGATAGGACATCCAGAAAACTGCTCTTGCCCCTGCTTCGGGCCTTATGGCATACTCTGAGGTGATCTGCTACAACTGTGGGGAACCAGGGCATCATTTGGATAAATGTGTCAAGCCCAAGAGTTGTTTTATCTGAAAATGATTACCCATAAAGTTGAGAATTGGCCTGTCAGAAGGAAAACCCACAGTTCTGCTAGACATGTTGGAAGTGATAGAAATACTGCTTACTTACATGCAGTAGCTAACCAGAGGAGGAGGAAAACCCTCATTCACTCCCTTGATGGCCCTAATGGCCCTGTTACTGAGGTAGATGAGATGCTGAAAGTGGCTAGTGACTTCTACAAAGACCTGTTTAAGAAAGAAAACCCTTCTGGGTTCTCTCTACAAAACAATTTTTTCTCTGCTTCTGAAAAAGTCTCTCCTGCTGAAAATGAGCTGCTAGAAGCCCCTTTTTCAGAGACAGAGGTGAAGGAAGCCATTTTTAGCTCTTATCCTGATGGGGCTCCTGGTCCTAATGTGATTCCCTTCTTGTTTTACCAGCATTTTTGGGACTTGGTGAAAAATGATCTCTTAGATCTTTTCCAAGCCTTTCATAGAGGAGTGTTGGATCCAGCAACTTACTCATGGGGGGTCTGTTGGGGTCAAGTTAAATAACTGTGAAAGTGATTTTTTCCTTGCTGGTAAAGGCCTTAGGCAAGGTGACCCCATATCCCCGCTTTTGTTTAATTTAGTAGTGGATGTTCTTACTAAAATGCTGAGCAAAGCTGCTGATCATAGTCTGATTGCAGGGCTCTGTCCTGAGGTCTGCCCTGGTGGCATCATCTGCCTTCAATATGCAGATGATACCATCCTTTTCTTAGACAATGACTTCACACATGCTAGCAATCTGAAAACTGTTCTAACCTGGTTTGAACAAGTCTCAGGCATGAGAATCAACTACTCTAAAAGTGAACTCATCCCTATCAACATGGATGATCAGGAGTTAGCTGACTTCCTCTCTATTCTAGTCTGTAATAAACGTAACTTCCCCATTAAGTACCTAGGTATCCCTCTCCACTATGATAAACTGAGGAGAGAGGATATCCAACCCCTCCTGGATAAAATCATTAAAAGGATTGCTGGGTGGAGGGGAAAACTTCTCTCTTACAGAGGTAGATTGATCCGCATACAAGCTTGTTTGGCTAGCATTCCAGTGTATCTCCTCTCCTTCTTCAAGTTCCCTAAATGGGCAGTGAACCTCATCAATTCTCAGATGTCTCATTGCTTGTGGAATGATTTTGAGGGAAATAGGAAGCTACACCTTGCTAATTGAGCCCTAGTCTCTATGAAAAAAGATTTTGGAGGCCTAGGCATACCTAACCTCCAAGGAATTAACATCTGTCTTCTAGGGTCTTGGATTAAAAGATTCTATGAGGAAGACCTGAAACCCTGGAAGCTTCTTATTGCCCATAAATACCTAGGAAATAAACCTAATATTTTTGTCCCTTCCTCCAACCCTAAGACCTCTAGATTCTGGAAATGATTAAAATCTATTATGCATGCTGTGAAATTTGGCTACAGATGGAACATATGGGATGGGAGCAGAACCAGGTTCTGGGAAGATAGTTGGTTTGGCACATCCCCCCTAGCAGTCCAATTTTGGCCTATTTACTCTATACGCAATGAGCTTAACAAAAGTGTCAATGAAGTTTGGGACGGTCAATGCCTAAAACTCTCTTTAACAAAAGCATTACCTTTACTGCCGAGCCGGATGCCCTGATTTGGCAGCTGGACAATAAGGGAAAGTATTCCTCCAGCACCCTCTATCATGTTATCAACTTTAGAGGGGTTCAACCCATGTTTATCCCTGCTGTCTGGAAATTGAGAGTTCCCCCTAAAATTAATGTATTTCTCTGGCTTCTCTCCAAAAACAAATTGATGACTAGGGATAACCTTAGGAAGAGACACATCATCAAACCCCTTGATTGTGTTTACTGCTTGGAACAAGAGTCTTGTTCTCACCTATTTTTTGAATGTATAGTTGCTAAACATCTCTGGGCCCACATTGAGGAATATTTCTCTAGTCAGATTGGCTCATCCTTCGAATCTGTCGCCAGATTCTGGATTGCTACCAAAAAGTGCTCAGTTTTAAACACTGTTAGCTCAGCTGTCCATTGGTGCCTCTGGAAATATAGAAATGCTATGATTTTCAGTAACACCTCCTGGATTTCCATTCTGCAGGTCTTGAGGTTGATCAGGAACATGGTGAGGAACTGGGCGATTCTCTCCTCTGGATCGGACAAGGACAAGTTGTTGAGCTTCGTGGAAACCCTAACAAGATCCCTCCAGAAACTGTTGGCGATCACTTGTGGCTGAACAAGGCTCGACCTGCTCTGGGGCTGGACCCGTGGGCTCGTTTCAAGATCTCTGATGAAGATGATGGGCACCTGGCGCCGAAAAAGAGGGACATCCACCATGCTACGCCTTCTAGCCCGGTCTCTCCGCTTGCTTACTGGTCGCCGCAGGCTGACATGGCCCCTCGGCTGAAGACCATGAAGGCTTCGCTGGACCCTCCTTGTGTCATTTGAGTGCTCTATCCGCTCTGCCTTTGGCACCGCTCGGGTGATTTGTGTTATTCAGAGAACTTGTTCATCCACCCCCTAGTTTGTAGCTTTTCTACCTTTGCTTTTGAACTGCTCTTTGAGCTGCTGTATCAGAATATGTTGTGGTTTCGTTCTCAGCAATGGAACCAGGGAGATGCTCCCTGTTTTTCTAAAAAAATTATTCATATGTTATTATATATTATTTTTATTGTCATCATATATTTAACAGATACTTACATATGTAAGAAAACAATATCCCACATCTTATTAACTTATAAAAATAATTTCTTAACAAATAAAATCCTGGATTGTTTTGGCATGAAAATCCTAGTGATTGTGTACATAAGCTTGGTAAGATTTAAGGACGAATGTAATAATATCACTTATTATTTAAATATATTTATAACAAAATGCTCAGCCCCCTTTTATTTTTTGATAACATTGCTGGCCCAACCCAACATTATAATTAGAATCAGCCCAGCAAAATCATGTATCTCGAGAAAGTGCAAATGGCCTGTAATTTTTTAGGAAATAAAATAAACGGGCCGCATGGACGCTACATTATTTGTTCACCCAGCCTAGCTAATGGCTGTAATTCAAAAAAAGAAGATCAAATTGACTGTAAATTCTACTGCGCAAAAAAAAGATTGTAAATTCTGAAAAAATGGGTTGAATATGTGCCACATTTTTGGAGGTTGAAATGTGGGCCAATAGGTCGAAGCCAATGCAAGTCGTTGTCAATTTAGTCAACAAATGATTCTGACATGTTAGCCGTTGGATTTACATCCAACGACAGGCATCCATCTTCAATCTCTCGTCTTCTTCCTCCAGCGCCGCCGGGACCACCTCCCGCCTCCTGCTGCTAGCAGCTCTGCTTAGCACGCTTCGCTATGAAGCGGTTCTCCACCATTGGCCAGGCCATCCCTCCACCCCTCCACACCTCCTGTTCTTCTCCACCGACTGCCAAACCACACCGCACTAGAACCAGTTAACCCTCGTACACCTCTCCGTCTGCGACTCTACTCCCGCGTCTTCCCATCTCCGGCTCGTTGCTGTCCGAGGCCTCGCCGTCGTCCACCACCTTGGATGCGCTCGGTGTGGCATGGTCAACGTGGTCAACGAACGACACCATCGGAAGTAGACTATGCATGGAGAGGCTGACAGCTGGGTCCATGGCCGCACACAAGGAAATGCCTCCTTATTACACGCAAAATAATGATTCCTCCACCTGACATCTGGGACCCACCGGAAGGGCCTCTGTATTTCACGAAATAAAGTGTCCCCCGCTGACATGTCGGACTCACCAGCTATCTTCGCACGCAAGGAAGTGCCTCCTTATAACGCACAAAAAAATGAATATCCCCCCTGCCAGCTGGAACCCAACATAGTGGGAGGCTGACTTGTGGGCCTACCAAGTTGATGGGGACGGAGGGCTTTGTCAACTTAGTCAATATGAATGATTCTAGCTCCTGTTACCGTACGATGTTCATCCAACGGCCGTAGTGCTTCTTCAACCTCTGGTCTTCTTGCTCCAGCCGCCCAAACCAGCGCCGGTCGTGCCGCGTGCTCCTGCCTCCCGTGGCCGGCTGTGATGCCGCGGAGGCCTCACCGCCCCTACTACTCCCACCGCTGGCCAGGCCATCCCTCTACTCACCCACACCCCCTATTAATCTGCGGCGACAACAGCCTCACACCGCAGCCGAACCAGTGAACCCTCGTACTCCTCTTCGCATGGGCATCCACTGCTGCGTCTTCCCCGGCTCCGAGTCGTCCCCTTCCTAGTCCTCGCTGTCGTCCACCGCCCTGGTGCTCTTGACGCGGCGTGGTCAACGACCGACTTCCATCGGAAGAGTACTGTACGTGCAGAGGCTGACAGCTGGGTCCACGGCAGCCGCAAGGAAGTGCCTCCTTAATACGCGGAAAATAATTATTCCTCCACCTGACAGCAGGGACCCACCGGACGGGCCACCGGTGTTTTGCGAAAAAAATCGTTTCCCCCTGACTGCTGGGACCCACCGGATGGGCCACCGTATTTCGTGAAAAAAACAGTCCCCCGCTGTCAGCTCGGACCCACCGGAAGTGCCTCCTTATTACGCACAAAAAAAATGAATACTCCCTCGGCTAGCTGGGACCCACCTTGCTGGGAGGCTGACTTGTGGGCCTACTAAGTTGACGGGGACGAAGGGCTTTGTCAACTTAGTCAATATAAACAATTCTAGCTCCAGTGACCGTACGATGTCCATCCAACGGCCGTAGTGCTTCTTCAACCTCTGGTCTTCTTGCTCCAGCCGCCCAAAGCAGCGCTAGTCGTGCCGCATGCTCCTGCCTCCCCTGGCCGGCTGTGCTGCCGCAGAGGCCTCACCGCCCCCTACTATTCCCACCGCTGGCCAGGCCCTGCGGCGACGGCAGCCTCACACCATAGCCGAACTAGTGAACCCTCGTAGTCCTCTCCGCGCGGGCTTCCACTGCCGCATCGTCCCCTTCCTAGGCCTCGCCGTCGTCCACTTCCGTAGTGCTCTCCACGCGGCGTGGTCAAAGTGGTCAAGGAACGACTTCCATCAGAAGAGTACTATACGTGGAGGGGCTGACAGCTGGGTCCACGACCACAGCCTAGTTTTTTTGTGATTTGCCAAGTAAGTCGCTTTGTCAGGCCTGTTGGGCTACAAATCTTTCAAGATGAGGAGAGCTTTCATTCGGCTGGCCGAGAAAATGGCCCATCAGTAATGAGAAATGGGTTGTACATTTTTAAAACACATCAAACCGGCAATTAGTTTCAAATATCTTTTTTTTCATTTCAGATTCTAAATTACATTAATTTTTATGCGTGGAGAATTTGTTGGATTTTATATTGATATACATTTATTTTTAAAATCAGTTTGAATGTGAGTCAAAATTTCGGGATAAAAACAGTTCGGACCGCACTGAAATATGCAAAATTTCGTATAATTTTTTAACCGTTGCCACAATATGGGCTGCAATGCTAACAAAAAGAATATGGGCTCAAAAAAAACCTTAAGAATTAGCAAATGGGTTGTATATTATTAGAAATAATGGCAGATGGGTTGTATGCTGTTTTCCATAGATTTGAGGCTTTCCTAAAAAAAGGTTGACGCACAAGCACTGACTGTTGGATGTCCATCCAACGGCCGTCGTGCTTCTTCAATCTCTGCTCTTCCTGCTACAGCCGCTCAAACAAGCACCGGCGGGACTGCCTGCTCCCTCCTCCTCGCGGCCGGCTATGCTGCCGCGCAGGCCTCACCGCCCGACCGTACTCCCATGGCTGGCCTAGCCATCCCTCTACTCACCCACACCTGCTGTTATTCTCCGGCGACGACAGACGAACCAACAAACCCTCGTACAGTCGTACTCCCCTCCGCGTGGGAAACAACTGCCGAGTCTTCCCTGCCTCCGTGTCGTCCCCTTCCTAGGCCTTGCCGTTGTCCACTGCCCTGGTGCTCTCGGCGCAGCGTGGTCAACGTGGTCAAGGAACGACTTCCATCGGACGTGGACTGTATGTGGAGAGGCTGATAGCTGGGTCCACGGCGGCAGCAAGGAAGTGCCTCCTTATTACGCGGAAAATAACGATTCCTCCACCTGACAGCAGGGACCCACCGAACGGGCCACCGTATTTCGCGAAAAAAACGTTTCCCCCCTGACTGCTGGGACCCACCAGCTACACCTTCACACGCAAGGAAGTGCGTTCGGGCAAAAAAAAAACGATTCGCCCCCCTGACTGTTGGGACCCACCAGCTACATCTTCGCACGCAAGGAAGTGCGTACGGGCAAAAAAACCCAAAACGATTCGCCCCCTGACTGCTGGGACCCATCAGCTACATCTTCGCATGCAAGGTAGTGCGTCCGGGCAAAAAAAAATGATTCGCCCCCTGACTGCTGGGACCCACCAGCTACATCTTCGCAGGCAAGGAAGTGCCTGACAGTCGGGACCCACCTGGTCGAAGCGTACGTGGCGTTGTCATTCTGGTCGCGAACGTGTACGTACATATATACTGGTGGATGTAGAGGCGCGCACGTGTCGTAGTAGAGGCAGCCAGGGTGCAAGAAAGAAAATACGGCCACGTATGTGTACATATAGGTGGGGTCTCGAACGCCTACTCGCGCATACGTATGGCGAGGGCTCGTGTACATGGCTGGGTCGGAATGGAGAAACATCATCGTCGTCGTGTTCATGGGGAGGCAACGGAATGCGTCGTGTTCATCGGGAGGCAACGCGGCTGGGTCGGAATGGAATGCGTGGTCGTGTTCATCGGGAGGGCTTGGACGGAAGAGGCAATGGAAATGAGGCCTGGCGTACCGCACAACGGAGGAAACGGACCTCCTACAGTCGAAACGGGGGTCCTGTTGATCGGAGGGGTGTGGCGTACCGCAAAACGGAGGAAACGGACCTCCTACAGTCGAAACGGGGGTCCTATTGATCGGGAGGGGTGTGGCGTACCACAAAACGGAGGAAACGGACTTGTGTTGGAGCGCTACGGTCGAAACGGGGGTCCTGTTCATCGGGAGGGGTGTGGCGTACCGCAAAACGGGACTCCACAGGATACTGTTCATCTCTACCGTCGACCCCTCCAGCCTCCACGAGCTACTGTTCAACCACCGTCGACCTCCTCCAGCCTCCATGGGCTCCTGTTCATCCAGCCTCCACCGCGCGCTACTCCACCAGCTACTGTTCAACCACCCCTCCACCGTCTACTGTTCATCCAGCCCTCCACACCACGGGGTCCTGTTCAACCACCGCTCCACGGCACCCCTCCACCGTCTACTGTTCATCCTGCCCTCCACACCACGGGGTCCTGTTCATCCACCCCTCCACGGGCACCCCTCCACCGTCTACTGTTCATCCAGCCCTCCACCACACCACAGGGTCCTGTTCATCCAGAGGCAACACCACCGCTCACTGTTCATCCAAACCCCCCGCAACGCCCACTGTTCATCCCATCGATCGGCTTCACTTAGCAGCAGTAGCCAAGGAATCGCTCGATCGGGTTTAGTTAACAGCCATCGATCGATCGCTCGGGTGCAGTAACACGTAGCCTGTAGTGCAATCGCTCGGGTTCAGTTAGAGCCCAACACCTCGCTCGGGTTCAGTTAGAGCAAACGCCTCGCACACACGCGCGTACGTGTACGAGAGAAACGCGCATCGCTCGGCCCCCAACCTCCCACCATAACCGGGAACTCCCCGAAATTTTCCTCCCCCTCGCTTCTACCATGGTTTTTTCCGTCATGGACAGCCCAAAGAATGTCATGCAGCTGCGTCTCTGGCCCGCCCAGGACAAAAAACCCATTTTTTGTCATAGAAGTAGGAGCCCACCACATCTACGATGATACCGGGTTTTGTCACAATTATCGTCATAGAAGTGTCATATGTATGACAGAATTTTTTTTTGTTCAGCCCAAAATGTCACGGATGTGTCTTTTTTTGTAGTGTAGATTGGATCCGCCAAGGTTCCGCCTCATGGCGGCGGAGTTTCGTCCCGAAAGGTTCCTTCTTATTTTTTCTCGACGAAAGACTTCATATAGGAGAAGATGGTCATCGGAGAGCCACCAGGGGGCCCACGAGGTAGGGGGCGTGCCCTAGGGGGCGCCCCCCACCCTCGTGAGCAGGGTGTGGGCCCCCTGGTCTTCATCTTGGGCGATGAATTTTTATTATTTATTGTAAGGTGTTCCGTGGAGTTTTAGGACTTTTGGAGTGGTGCAGAATAGGTCTCTAATATTTGCTCCTTTTCCAGCCCAGAATTTCAGCTGCCAGCATTCTCCCTCCTTATGTAAACCTTGTAAAATAAGAGAGAATAGCCATAAGTATTGTGACATAATGTGAAATAACAGCCCATAATGCAATAAATATCGATATAAAAGCATGATGCAAAATGGACGTATCAGATCTCCTTGTGGATGGAACCCAAATAGGCGATAAACCTGGACTAGAGACTTGTGTGGTTAGTCAGGTTGTGGCCGACTCCCTCGCCAGGATTCCGCTTGAAGGTTGCCGAGATACACGACATGTACATGGTGGTAAGTGGCGGGAGCGTGTGTGAAGAAGCACACCCCTGCAGGGTTATAAATGATCTATTCGAATAGCCGCGTCCGCGGTAAAGCACTTTTGGGTTTCCTATACAGTTCATAGACAAGTGAAAGTGGATACTCTAAAACACGCAAGATAAGCATGAGTGCTATGGATGGCGTTCTCGTAGGGAGACGGGAGCGGATCCATAGTAGTGTATTGATATGGTGAATATGTGGACTCATGTGCGCCACCTCAAAAGAGTTACTTGCAGTCGTAGTTCAGGGTAGCCACAGCCAAAGCTGGCTTGATGCAGTTAAACTCCACCACCCCCTTTGTTGATACTGATGCATATGTAGCTAGTTCTGATGTAAGTATTGCTGGGTACATTTGTACTCATGTTTGCTTAATTCATGTTTTTGCAGAGAGACTTCAGTCTCACTTGTAGTTCCGCGTGGACTTCGACGTTCATCTTGTTACCTTAGCTATGATCTTGTACCCTTAGGAGGGTCCTATAGATAGTCAGGCTTCTCACCCTTTTTTTCCTGTAGTTGTCTGTACTCAGACATGTTTATGCTTCCGCCTGTGTTGTTGCTTGTATGACTTGAATGCTGGGTCATCAGACCCATGTTTGTAATATCTGGTTCCTCGGAGCCTAATGAATAAATACTTTGAGTCATAGAGTTTTGTTGTGATGCCATGTTGTATTTGCACATATCAAGCATATTGTTGTATGTTATTGAAATGCTTGGTATGTATGGGATCCGACAACCTAGTTGTTTATTCTTGGTAGCCTCTCTTACCGGGAAATGTCTCCTAGTGCTTCCACTGAGCCATGGTAGCTTGCTACTGCTCCGGAACACTTAGGCTGACTGGCATGTGTCCTTCTTCGTTCCTGTGTCTGTCCCTACAGGGAAATGTCACGCAGTGTCTACTGGAGTCCTGTTAGCTTGCTACAGCACGGATTCACTCGTTGATGACCGACACGTTCGTTGCTGGGTCATGTATGCCTGTCCCTGTAAGTTAGTGCCACTTTGGATTCACGACTAGTCATGTCGGCCCGGGTTCTCTGTCATATAGATGCTAGCGACACTATCATATACGTGAGCCAAAAAGCGCAAACGGTCCTGGGCCAGGTAAGGTGGCACCCATGGGAATACCGTGCATGAGGCCGCAAAGTGATATGATGTGTTACATGCAAGATCAGCGTGGCTTAGGATCGGGGTCCTGACATCCTTCTTTATATAGATGTGGGTCATCCCAAAAGTAATTTCTTAAATCATAGAAGAATTGTTTCTTTTGTTGGTATGTGAAACTAGGTAGTAAATATTTAGCAACAATGTAATTAGCATAGTCAGCATACCAAGGTGTGTTATTGGAAACATTTATTGCAGCTAGTTGCTCATTAGGAAAGCTATCATTAATAGGTTGTGGGTCATCAAGAATATTTTCAAGCCTAGACAAGTTATCAGCCACGGGGTTCTCTGCTCCTTTTCTATCAGTGATATGAAAATCAAATTCTTGTAGCAAGAGAACCCATTGAATAAGCCTAGGTTTGGCATCTTTCTTTTCCATAAGACACCTTATTGCAGCATGATCAGTGTGAACAATTACTTTTGAATCTACAATATAATATCTAACTTTATCACAAGCAAACACCACTGCTAGAAATTCTTTTTCAGTAGTAGCATAATTTCATTGAGCACTGCCTAGAGTTTTACTAGCATAACGAATAACATTCAGTATCTTATCAACACTTTGTCCTAGAACAACACCAACAGCATAATCACTAGCATCACACATAATTTCAAAAGGCAAGTTCCAGTCAGGTGGTTGAACAATAGGTGCAGAAATTAAGGCTTTCTTGAGTGTTTCGAAGGCTTCTAAACAATCATCATCAAAAACAAAAGTATTATCCTTTTGCAATAGATTTGTAAGCGGCCTAGAAATTTTAGAAAAGTCTTTGATAAATCTCCTATAGAAACCAGCATGACCAAGGAAACTACGAATACCTTTGATATCTTTAGGACATGGCATTTTCTCAATTGCATCAACCTTAGCTTTGTCCACCTCAATACCTCTTTCAGAATTTTTATGGCCCAAAACAATTCCTTTGTTAACCATAAAGTGGCACTTCTCCCAATTCCAGACAAGATTTGTTTGCTCGCATCTCTGCAAAACTCGATCAAGATTGCTTAAACAATCATCAAAAGACTTCCCATAAACAGAAAAGTCATCCATGAAAACCTCAACAATCTTTTCGCAAAAGTCAGACAATATAGCAGTCATATATCTTTGAAAGGTAGCAGGTGCATTGCATAAACCAAAAGGCATACATCTATAAGCATAAGTTCCAAAAGGACAAGTAAAAGTGGTCTTTTCTTGATCAGGTTGAGAAACAGGTATTTGCGAAAAAACAGAATATCCATCAAGGAAGCAAAAATGTGTGTGCTTAGATAATCTTTCTAGCATTTGATCAATAAAAGGTAGGGGGTAATGATCTTTTCTAGTTGCTTTGTTTAATTTCCTAAAATCAATTACCATTCTATAGCGTGTGACAATTCTTTGTGGAATAAGTTCATTCTTATCATTCGGAACAACAGTAATACCTCCTTTCTTAGGGACACAATGAACATGACTTACCCATATACTATCAGCTATAGGATAGATTATACCTTCTTCTAGAAGTTTTAATATTTCCATTCTTACCACTTCTTTCATCTTCGGATTTAACCGACGTTGGTGATCAACAACGGGTTTAGCATCAGGTTCCATATTAATCTTGTGCTGTCATAGAGTGGGACTAATTCCCTTAAGATCATCAAGAGTATATCCAATAGCAGCTCGGTGCTTCCTTAGAACTTTCAATAATCTTTCTTCTTCATGTGATGAAAGGTTAGCACTAATAATAACAAGATATATCTTCTTCTAATCAAGATAAGCATATTTCAGAGTGTCTGGCAATTGTTTTAATTCAAACACATGATCACCTTTAGGTGGAGGAGGACCTCCTAGAGTTTGAATAGGAAAATTGTGTTTAAGTAGAGGACGTTGTTCAAAGAAAATCTTATATATTTCATTTCTTTCATGCATATGCAAATCATTTTCATGGTCTAGCAAATATTGTTCTAAAGGATCAGTAGGGGGTACAACAATAGAAGCAAGACCAATAATTTCATCCTTACTAGGCAATTATTTTTTATGAGGTTTGCTACTAAACATGGAAAAATTAAACTCATGAGAGTCATCACCAAAGCTAACACCGACAGTTTGTTTCTCACAATCTATTTTAGCATTGACGATGTTCAAGAAAGGTCTACCAAAGATAATGGGACAAAAGTCATCTTGTGGGGAACCAAGAACAAGAAAATCAGTAGGGTATTTTATTTTCCCACATAAGACTTCAACATCTCTAAGAATCCCAAGTGGTGTGATGGTGTCTCTATTAGCAAGTTCAATGGTAACATCTATGTCTTCTATTTCAGCGGGTGCTATGTCATACATAATTTATTGATATAAGGTAAAGGGAATAGCACTCATGCTAGAACCTAAGTCACATAAACCATGATAACAGTGATCTCCTATCTTAACTAAGACAACAAACATGCCAACAATGGGTTTATGTTTATCTTTTTCATTGGGTTTGCCAATTCTAGCACCTTCATCACAGAAGTAAATAACATGCCCATCTATATTATCGACCAGGAGATCCTTAACCATATCAACACTAGATTCTACCTTAATTTGTTCAGCTGGTTTAGGTGTTCTAATATAACTTTTGTTGACCACAGTTGAAACTTTAGCATGTTCTTTCATCCTAACAGGGAAAGGTGGTTTTTCAATATAAGCAGTAGGAACAACTGGATCAACATTATAAATAATAGTTTCATCTTTATCTATTACCAGTTCTTTAATTTCTTCTTTAATAGGAGGGTGATATTTAAACCACTTCTCCTTAGGGAGATCAACATGAGTAGAAAAAGATTCACAAAAGGAGGTTACTATCTCAGAGTCAACTCCATATTTAGTGCTAAACTTTTTAAAAGCATCGGTATTCATAAAAGATTTAACATATCGAACTTAAGCCTAATATCTGACTCTTTAACTTCATCGAGTTCCCAATCTTCAGAGTTGCGTTTAATCCTTTCCAAAAGATCCCACTGGAATTCAATAGTCTTATTCATAAAGGAACCAGTACAAGAAGTATCGAGCATGGATCGATCATCATGAGAAAGCCGAGCATAAAAATTATGAATGATAATTTCTCTTGAGAGCTCATGGTTGGGGCATGAATATAACATTGACTTAAGCCTCCCCCAAGCTAGAGTGATACTTTCCCCTTCACGAGGCCAAAAATTATATATATAATTCTGATCACGATGAACTAGATGCATAGGATATTTTTTGGTGAAACTCCAATTTCAATCGATTCCAATTCCAAGATCCAATATCATCGCATAGGCTATACCATGCCAATTCTTTTACCTTCAAAGATAAAGGGAAAACCTTCTTCTTAGCTTTATCTCCGGGTAAACATGCAAGCTTAAATAATCCACAAATTTCTTCCGCATATATCAAGTGCATATCAGGATGTTCGGTTCCATCTCCTGCATAAGGATTAGCTAGCAGTTGTTCTATCATACCCGAAGGAATTTCATATTCAATATTTTCAATAGGTGCAGTAGGTTGAGGGTGACTAATTGTGGTTCCGGTCGAGGTGAAGATACCCTGAACAAACCCCTCAAAGGATTGTTCTCTATAGTAACAAGTGACAATAAATTTCAGCACGTAGTAATAATTTTTCCTAACCAATTTCCACTTACCAAGAGCGCTTCACTCCCTAGCAACGGTGCCAGAAAAGAGCCTTGATGACCCACAAGTATATGGGATCAATTATAGTCTTTTTAATAAGTAAGAGTGTCAGACCCAACGCGGAGCAGAAAAATGACAAGTGGTTTTCAGCAAGGTAATGTCTGCAAGCGCTGAAATTGTAAGTAACAGAGTAGTTTGATAGCAAGATAATTTATAACGAGCAAATAACGATAATAGTAAAAAAGTGCAGCAAGGTAGCCCAACCCTTTTGAGACAAAGGACATGCCAAAACGGTTTCTTATAATAAGAAAAGCGTTCTTGAGAGTACACGGGAATTTCATCTAGTCACTTTCATCATGTTGGTTTGATTTGTGTTCGCTAATTTGATAATCTGATATGTGGGTGGACCGGTGCTTAGGTGCTGTTCTTACTTGAAAAAACCTCATACTTATGATTAACCCCCTCGCAAGCATCCACAACTACGAGAAAAGTATTAAGAATAAGTTCTAACCATAGCATTAAAATTTTGGATCCTATCGGTCCCTTACGGAATAGCACATAAACTATGGTTTAAGCTTCTGTCACTCTCGCAACCCATCATCTAATAACTAATCCACAATGCATTCCCTTAGTCCCAAATATGGTGAAGTGTCATGTAGTCGACATTCACATGACACCACTAAGGGAATCACAACATACATACTATCAAAATATTGAACACATATCAAGTTCACATGATTACTTGCAACATGATTTCTCCTGTGACCTCAAGAACAAAAGTAACTACTCGCAAGCGATAAACATGCTCAAGATCAGATGAGTATTAAATAGCATAATGGATCTGAACATACAATCTTCCACCAAATAAACCATATAGTAATCAACTACAAGATGTAATCAACACTACTAGTCACCCACAAGCACCAATCTATAGTTCCGGTACAAAGATTGAACACAGGAGATGAACTAGGGTTTGAGAGGAGATGGTGCTATTGAAGATGTTGATGGAGATTGCCCTCCCCAAGACGGGAGAGTTGTTGGTGATGATGATGATGATTTCCCCCTCTGAGAGGGAAGTCCCCCCGGCGGAATCGCTCCAACGGAGGGAAAAAGTGCTCCTGCCCAAGTTTCGCCTCGAGACGGTGGTGCTCCATCCCGAAAGTCCTCTCCATATTTTTTCTAGGTTAAAATGACTTATATACCAGAAGATGGGCACCGGAGGTGGGCCGATGTCGTTGTCAAAACCGGCGGATCTCGGGTAGGGGGTCCCGAACTGTGCGTCTAGGCGGATGGTAACAGGAGGCAGGGGACACAAAGTTTTACCCAGGTTCAGGCCCTCTTGATGGAGGTAAAACCCTACGTCCTGCTTGATTAATATTGATGATATGGGTAGTACAAGAGTAGATCTACCACGATATCAGAGAGGCTAAACCCTAGAAGCTAGCCTATGGTATGATTGTCTGTTGTCCTACGGACTAAACCCTCCGGTTTATATAGACACCATAGGGGGATAGGGTTACACAAAGTTGGTTACAAGGGAGGAGATCTATATATCCGTATTACCAAGCTTGACTTCCACGCCAAGGAGAGTCCCATCCGGACACAGGATGAAGTCTTCAATCTTGTATCTTCACAGTCCAACAGTCCGGCCAAAGGATATAGTCCGGCTGTCCAGAGACCCCCTAATCCAGGACTCCCTCAGTAGCCCCTGAACCAGGCTTCAATGACGATGAGTCCGGCGCGCAGTGTTGTCTTCGGCATTGCAAGGCGGGTTCCTCCTCCGAATACATCATGAAAGAATTTGAACATAAGGATAGTGTCCGACCCTACAAAATAAGTTCCACATACCACCGTAGAGAGAATAATATTTCCACAAATCTAATCTGCTGACACGTTTCGGCAACACGATATTATGCCATGGCCCGGTAATTATTCGAACCGTTTTTCTTCAACCAGCTCCACACATAACGCGAGGCGGTTTCTTGACACGTCTTGTCAAAGCAGAGACCGTGTTCCCCTATTACGGGATTCTCATCAATACGGTCGTGGGTAACCCAACCGTATCTAGGACTCCTAGATTATAGGCAAGTCCCAAACGGCTACAGAGAGGACGCTTGATATTCACCCTGTTTATAAAGGGACAAGGCTTTTACTTTTTCCCTCCCGTGCCCCATCGAATCCTTCCCTCGCCTCGAGTTCTAACACCCAAAGCCCAGGTCAGGTGCTTCATACCTCCAATCATGTCCGGATCTAGCCTTCAAGGCCGGTGGATGCCCTTCTCCATTACGGAAGAAGATATCAAGAAGTTGAGGGAGGCCAGATACCTGACCGCCGAGGTTTCGCATCGGCTGCCCGCCCGAGGGCAGGTCGTCCCTACTCCTGAACCCAACGAAGACGTCGTGTTCATCTCCCAATTCCTCCGAGGTCTAGGCCTCACTCTGGATCCCTTCATTAGGGGGCTGATGTTTTATTACGGGCTAGATTTCCACTATCTAGCCCGGGACTCCTTTCTCCACATCTCAGCATTTATTGTTGTATGTGAGGCTTTCCTCCACATTACCCCTCACTTCGGCCTGTGGCTCAAGACCTTTGACGTGAAGCCAAAGATGGTCGAGGGACAGCATGTAGCGTGCGGAGGCGCATTAATAAGCAAGATCGCTGGAGCTCCATGGACAAAGGGTTCTATTCTAGAAGTGTCTGAATTATGGCAACGGGAGTGGTTTTACATCACAGCTCCCAGAAGTGCCAAGTGGGCGGCTGCCCCTGCTTTCCGCTCAGGCCCTCCACCACAACTGATGTCATGGATTAGCAGAGGGCTGAGCTGGCGTCCAGCCAAGGACGTGCCCGTACTGCAGAGCCGCATTCAAGATCTCTTCGAAGGAGATTTTAGTTTGATTATGGTGATGCAAGTAATGCTGGTTCGACGAATCCAGCCATGCAAACGCCGACCCCTTCGCATGTGGGAGTTCAACCCAGAAGGACCGCGTGCTATTCAGAATTTCCTCGGCCTGACGCACGAGGAGATGTATAGATCATTCTTCGGACCCCAGATAGAGTGTCCGGATACTACCGAGGATGTGGGCTTGAGCAGCAACCGCACCGCCGACCAAGTAATCTATCCTCTAGCCGAACACATCGTCTTTCATTTATCATGACGTTATTCTGAGAAATCGTTCTTTGACCAGGACTGGATAACAAAGGCGAAGATGATCTGGTGTTCGGCCCCCCTTCCGGAAGGCTTGGAGAATCCGGTACTGGAAAAGATGCTCGAGCTAGCACCTTGCCCGGAGCCCTCACATGAAGATAAAGGGGGGAATAAAGGAGGAGAAAGCGGGCCTCCACCGCTACCCATTCCGACCGAGGGAACGGGCGCCTCCGTGAGGGAGGATAACCAAGGGGAGGAATCTAACATTCTCTCACCCCGGGGAAGGAAGAGGACTACCCCTGAAGATCCGGAAACCAAGGTTTCCAAACGGGAGAAGAAGTCTCCACCAGAGGGTCCTACCTTGGAGGGTGCCCTTGCCGCACAAAGTACGCGCGGGGATCTGCCTTCTAACGAGCCGTAAGTAATCAAAAAGTGCTTTAATAGCAAGGATATACTTACTTTACCTCTGAGGAAAATAACCGAAGCGTTTATCTTGCAGTTCAGATCTTAGCCCTTCTCAGCAGAGCTCGCCTTCGGGTGATCTTCTTCCGGAGATGATGGAGAGCGAAACGCCTCCCTCGGACTCCCCCGCTCAAGAAGCGGGCGACCTTGAAGTGTCGTCACGGAGGGCCTCTCCGGATCCGGTGAGGCCAGAAGATAATCCTTTAGTCACTCGAAGTCCTCAGCATCCGGCTCTTGAAGAGAGCAAGCAAAAGAGTCCGACACCGTTTGGTATGCGGTCGAACGTACTGAGGGAGCTGTTGGAGCGAGCGGCCATCTCAGAAGAACACCGTACGTTAATGGGTACGGTGATGGAAAGAATTTCATCCTCCGAAAGCGGATTGCATGAAGCCTTTATGAGTCTACTGACAGGCTTTGAGGTACGTGATGCTTTTTGATAGTACCGCACATTTTTAGGTGTGCCCTGTGTAGATAGTAGCCCCTGAGACTCTGGTTGTCATCGAGAACGGCGGCGAACAGAGGATCGTAGTCCCAGGTAGTAACCAAACCGCCTTTATGTGCAGGTGGTGGAAACTCCGGTGGCTAGCCGGACTAATGAGTTTGCCGAACTAAAGCGGCAACTGGATGCGGCAGATGCCGACATCGAGCTTGTTAACAAGCGGCTTGACGAGGCACGGGGTAAGTAATGCTTTCTGGTGATTGTCACATAGTAAGAGTAGCATGATGCCAGTATCTTTAATATGTTGTGACTGCAGATGGAGTTGCCACCATGGAGACCCTTCGGGCGGAACTTGCCCGAGCCAAAGAACAAGCAAGGAGGAGTAATGCGGCTGCTTTGAAGGCGGCCGAAGAGTTGAGGGCCGAGAAGGACGCGCATTGCGATAGCAAAGATAAAATGGCCAAGATGGCTGTAAAGTTAAAAGACACTGCCGACCTTTGCCAGTTCCTTGAAGAAGAAAACCGAGTGAAGGCGACGGACCTTGAAAAGGCCACGATGACGACCAAAGACACCCGCTCTGCTATGAGAGCGAAAAAGGAGGAGCTTCGTGAAGCCGGGGATATTTCGGCTGGGAAGCCCTTCATGCTGCGGAGGAAGTTCAGAGATCCACGGTATGCTCCTCTGGATCGGCTATGGAGTTCGACAGATGCATATATGGACTTGGCGGCGAGCGCTGTCGATGCGGCCAAATACTTCCAAGATCAAACAGATCGTGAAGTGGACAAGCTGTTCTGGTCGCAATTGAACGTTCCAGAGCGTCCGCTTCCATTGACTGATCAGCTAGCCGAATGGGCCGAACTCAATAGGTTGTCCGGACTCGCCATGAGGTCTGTCGTGGATCAGCTATGGCCGGAGAAGCCGAAGCCGAACAACTATTTCAGCTTAGTGCAGCAGTTCCTTGGTGCAGTGCCGCGCAACAATGCGATGAAGAGGTCGGCGTGCATAGAAGGCTCACGGATGGCCCTTGCCCGTGTTAAAGCATACTGGGCGGAGATGGATGCTACCACTGTTGCGACGCAGGGTTCAGCCATAGGCCGAGTGGATGCCGAGCACTATTTCGGAGAGGTTCTCGAGGGTGATCGTTTGATAGAGGCCTAGTGCTCGAAGAATATTATGTTTGAGTGACATGTATTCCCATTCTAAATACAATGTTTTTATGAAATTTATTAAGGCTGTGTTCATACTTTTTTCTAAAAGTAATATGATGCCTCCTGTGCGGCCGTTTATGTATACATGTTTATAACCTGAAAGATTGGAGTTGTCGGCTTCAGCCCCCATGCATATAATGCGGAGGTGTTCGCAGAAGACGCGTGTTCACACTTAACCCAACGGCTTGGCCCTATTAAGGAGGTGATAGCGCAGCAAACGCGGCAATTTGACTATAATGCTTTAACACTTTCACTTAGCCATAGGAGTTTGACGGTGGGGCTACAATATAGCCCCTGGTGGCTCCGCACTCTCCCAAATTCGGGGTGCGTACATGCCTGGCCGGGAAACGGCCCTTCGTTAAGGTGGAGGAATTCTAACATTCCGATAGGTCATCGAGTGGTTGACCAGTCTCACGCTATATCATGACAGTCAGTTTTCGGCTTTCTCTACTGAGGCGCTCGTCCGGATGACCCGGGGCACAATCGCAGTAGTTCTCCTAGTGCTACCTTAGCCGATATCGCGGAACGTAAGGTACCAAAACATAGGAGCCGGGCAAACCCAACATTTTACCAAAGACATGATTCGGAGCTGATGCATATAAGGCCAAACTCGCGATGCTGAACACTCCCTAAGGTATTCGGTCTTTATGGTATAAACCAGGCCTAAACAGTGCCCTTTGTAAGAAGCCCCTGGTGTCCAGGTACCTGCATTATTCTGACATGGCCACATGCCAAGACGCCAGCATCCTTCTCAATTATACTGAGAATCCGAGGGATGTGTATCAACAAGAGACAGTAAAAAAGGTTGACGCAGGGTCTTAATCTAAAAAGAATCCTTGGGACGGGTCCCTGCTGCACGTCTGCGCCCGTGTCCCCGTTGTGCCGTATCCTGGACGGGTGTAGCACGGTGGTCATCTATAAAAGAGAGGAACTTAGGTGAAAAGTTGTCGTGCAAAAAGGTAGGTTTTAAAGAAACCATGTAAATTTCAAGATGAGTAAAAATTGCCACTTGTCTACGCGCGTTGAGCCCTTGTATTTGTGATAGGGGTGTGGCCGTCAATCCTGTACGAATTACATATAGCTGCGCCGGACTCGTCTAACCGATTCCGTGGTCTTGACGACCTATAGAATACTTTAGTTGGTGAGGCTGTTTTAGTGTGCGGCTGCCTCACCCTCCTCGGCGCGCAGGGATCGCTAAATATTTCCATTTACTGTAATGATGCCACGTGGGCCGTGCATCTTAAGCGTGATGGAAGCATAATGCGGTATTGCATTAAAGCGAGCGAAAGCTTCATGTCCAAGTAGTGCTTGATAGCCACTTTGGAACGGAGTAATGTGGAAGGTTAAATTTTCGCTACGGAAGTTATCGGGGAAGCCGAATATAACTTCTAGTAGCAGGGAGCCCATGCAATGAGCCCCTGGGCCTGGCGTTACTCCTTTAACGGTAGTATCGCTGAGGCAAATTTTCGTTGGGTCTATCCCCATTTTGCGGATTGTGTCCTAATATATCAGGTTTAGACTGCTACCACCGTCCATCAGGACTCGTGTGAAGTGGTATCCATCAAGTATTGGGTCTAATACCAACGGAGCCCGTCCTGCACGCCGGATACTTGCTGAGTAATCTCGATGGTCAAAGGTGATCGGTTGAGATGACCAGTGGCAGGACTCCGCGGTGATAGGCCCTTGGGCATTTTTCTCTGGGAGTGCCGCTTTGTTTCTCCCCTTGATCACGTGTAACACGTTTACTGTTTTGACTTCTGGTGGAAATTTCTTTTGTTCACCAGTGTCTTGCTTGAGAGGCTCATCCTCGTCTTTGCTTGGTGTATCCTGCCCCTTGTGTACGGTGTTGAGCTTGCCGGACTGCTTGAAAACCCAACATTCTCCGTGGGTGTGATTAGCGGGTTTACCAGGGGTGCTATGGATCTGACATATTTGGTCTAGTATTTTATTTAAGCTGGACAGTTTGTCTCTGGCGCCTTTAGAGGGCGGCTTTTGCTGACCTGGCCGAGAGCTTCTGAATCTGGCGTTTACCGTGCTGCTCTTCGGGCTGTCTTCTTTATTCCGGTGCTTATTATTTTTGCTGCGTCGTGATTTCCCATTTTCATTTCTAACTTCGGATGTACTTGGGTCACTGGTGCTGCATCTGGCTAGCCAGCTGTCCTCACCCATGCAAAAGCGGGTCATGAGGCTTGTTAATGCTGCCATTGTTCTCGGCTTTTCTTGGCCGAGGTGTCTGGCAAGCCATTCGTCGCGGACGCTATGCTTAAAAGCTGCCAAGGCTTCGGCGTCCAGACAGTTGACTATTTGGTTCTTTTTAGTAAGAAACCTGTTCCAAAGCTTTCGGGCTGACTCTCTGGGCTGTTGAGTTATATGACTCAAATCGTCCGCATCCGGAGGTCGGACATAAGTCCCTTGAAAATTTGCCCGAAAAGCGTCTTCGAGCTCTTCCCAGCTTCCAATGGAGTTTTCCGGGAGGCTTTTAAGCCAGTGCCGAGCTGGCCCTTTGAGCTTGAGGGGTAAGTACTTGATGGCGTGGAGATCATCTCCTCGAGCCATATGGATATGGAGGATATAGTCCTCAATCCAGACCCCAGGGTCTGTTGTTCCGTCGTATGCCTCTATGTTTACGGGTTTGAATCCCTCTGGAAATTCATGGTCCAGCACCTCATCGGTGAAACATAGGGGGTGTGCGGCACCCCTGTATCTAGGTGTACTGCGTTGTTCGGATGTTTGTTGTGTTGCATTGTATGCTGGAGCGCGCTTGTGTGGTCCATAGATGGATCTGGTTGTGCCGTCCTTTTGATGCGAGCCCTCGCGTGGATCACGTATTGGCTTATGTGCGGCGTTGTTTGCCGCTCTATATTGGCCGTGAGGTCATCTATCCGGCCAGGTGGCCGTTTTAATTTTTTGTTGCCGGGGATCTAAGGCCTCCTCATCGAATTCAGGTAGCAACTTCCGCTTCGGGTAGCTCTTGGTGGGGCAATTATCGCCGTACTTCGCTGCTGTGTTGAGTACTTTACTCCATCTGATTTTAACTGTGTCTTGCGTAGCCTTGAGCCTTTGCTTCTGCTTTTTTAGACTCCTCGCGGTGGCAACGAGCCTTTGACGGGCATTCTGTTGCTCCGGGTGTCTGTCCGGTGTGATGTCGTCCGGACTATTATCTTTGACAGAATCGGGTTGTTCGGTTTGATTCTCCGTGTTGCCGTGGTCCAGCGATGGTTTACCCTGCTCTAACGCTGGGTCTGTATGATCGTTGTTTCTGCCGCGGCGGGATTTGGAGCGGCACTTATGCCTCCGCTTTGACTGCTTCTCAAGGGGACAACCCTTCGTTGCGTCCTTCTGTTCCTCGTCGTCCTTTTCTTTTGGTGTGTCCACCATGTATACGTCATGTGATGAAGTGGGCGTCCAGTGCCCTATGGGTAGTGGTTCCTGTTCGTCTCCTGCATCATCGTCCATACCGTCGATGTCTTCAAAGTCGAAGTCGAGCATGTCGGTTAGGTCATCGATAGTGGCTACTAAGTGGGTGGTGGGTGGGCGGTGAATTTTGACGCCATCCGCATCCCAATCCTGCCGGACATAGTTCGACCAGGATTCTCCTGACAAGGAGAGAGACCTAAATGAGTTCAGTATGTCGCCAAGGGGCGAGTGCTGAAAAATATCCGTGGAGGTAAACTCCATGATCGGTGCCCAATCGGATTCGCTAGGAACGGGCACAGGCGGTTCGGAGTCCGTGGCCGGAGATGAATCCGGTAGTTTAGCAACACGGCTCTCGTGCTGGGTAAGGTCGATGTTCGGCTCGATCGTCGATGAGGGTAAGGCCTTCGTGGCGGGGTCCATTCACCCGTCCATGGACGGCGCAACTAGCTCCGAATTGAGGGTCGGAGCGGCTGCCGGTGCGATTTCCTGAACACTGTCTGATGGTAGAGCTAAATTGTGCTCATCATGACCGCGTGATGCACAAGGCAGAGGCTCGAATCCTTCGAAGATTAAGTCTCCGCGGATATCGGCCATGTAGTTTAAGCTTCCAAACCTGACCTGATTGCCAGGGGCGTAGCTTTCAATCTGCTCCGGATGGCCAAGCGATTTGGTTCGCAGTGTAAAGCCGCCGAATACAAAAATCT
This sequence comes from Triticum urartu, assembly GCF_056163025.1. Taxonomy (NCBI): domain Eukaryota; kingdom Viridiplantae; phylum Streptophyta; class Magnoliopsida; order Poales; family Poaceae; genus Triticum; species Triticum urartu. The sequence continues at coordinate 194,514,722 of NC_141879.1, forward strand.
GTCCGGGGAGAAAAGTCTCACCCTGGACTGCATCGCTAACGATGATTGAAGGAGCCATCAAGCCTGATGGCGACGACACAGAGGAACTCTCAATGAAAGCACCAATGTCGGTGTCAAAACCGGCGGATCTCGGGTAGGGGGTCCCAAACTATGCGTCTAGGCGGATGGTAACAGGAGGCAGGGGACACGAAGTTTTACCCAGGTTCGGGCCCTCTTGATGGAGGTAAAACCCTACATCCTGCTTGATTAATATTGATGATATGGTTAGTACAAGAGTAGATCTACCACGAGATCAGGGAGGCTAAACCCTAGAAGCTAGCCTATGGTATGATTGTGTGTTGTCCTACGGACTAAAACCCTCCGGTTTATATAGACACCGAAGGGGACTAGGGTTACACGAGGTCGGTTACAAAGGAGGAGATATACATATCCGTATTGCCTAGCTTGCCTTCCACGCCAAGTAGAGTCCCATCCGGACACGAGACAAAGTCTTCAATCTTGTATCTGCATAGTCTAATAGTCCGGCTGTCCGGAGACCCCCTAATCCAGGACTCCCTCAGCCAAGGAGGGCACAACCCACCGGGGTGCGCTTGGGCTCCCCGGCGCGCCCAGGTGGGTTGTGCCCACCTGGTGGGCCCCCTTTGGTACTTATTGGCTCCAGTAATTCTCTTTTATTCCATAAAAATACTTCCTGAAGTTTTAGCTCATTTGGAGTTGTGTAGAATAGGTAGCTTGACGTAGCTTTTTCAAGTCCAGATTTCCTGCTGCTGGAATTCTCCCTCTTTGTGTGAACCTTGCATATTATGATAGAAAAGGCATTAGAATTACTCCAAAAAGCATTATTATGCATAAAAACATCATAAATAATAGTGCAAAAACATGATGCAAAATGGACGTATCAAACCCTAACCCCTCCTCCGAGGAATTTGTTGGAGACTCAACATTGATGGAACTTACTGGAGTCCCGAGCAATACCCTCGAATGAGTTGGGTTCTTGCTAAAAGGAAAATATTCAAACCTGCAATTTTGCCAGGATATGATTCTTCCATTTCTGCCATTTTTGATGAGTTTGATGAGTCGAGTTACAAATTCTTCAAACAACAGAATGGTAAGGTTTTCTCTTGATATGTTGGGACTAACTGCAGGTCTAGTTCACCTAAGAAGCAAATCTAGGTGAAGAAGTGCATTGTTGCAAATCTATCTGTCACTGCTAACTTGAATATGCAGAGTAATTATATTTGAGACAATGCTTATCATTCGCAGAATGGCGTAGGAAAATTCTCAGTTGGGTATCAATCAAACCTTCGACAGAAGGAGTACATGCGCACCTCCTCAAATCATTATACTCATATCTCTGGAAATAACTTCAATGCATATATATTCATATGATTACTCTCGAGGTGCACATGTGTTTTACAGATCCTTACGAAAGAATGTTCCTGCTCAGACGAAGAAAATGAGATCCTCGTTGCCCACACAAGTGTGGGTTGCGAAAAAGAACTAACCCTTTATTGTAGATGTTATCTCAGGGATTTTTCTCGTCCATCTATTATCCTGAGATCTATTGTTGGTGCTATTTCATTGTGTTTTCATTTGTCTCTTTGTTTTTCGTTGTGTTTGTGTTTTGTCCAAACATCAACGCACTCAGAGCTCCATGGTTTTTGTGTTCGTGTTTTCTCTCGTTTAGCTGCGTGTTTTGTTTCGGACCCTGTTATCCCTCTATTCTTCGTCATCCAATCCTTTCATGTCCATCATAAACATGCAATTTGATCTGAAGAAGATTTCAATCCGATGTCCTTGGTCGCGAATGAAATCAACTTCGAAATTTAATCTGTTTTGGCGCTTGCCCTTCTTAAAACCTTTCGGCATTCTGTTCAGTTTCCAAGATTTTTGCAGGAAACGTTTGACACATGCCCATGATCTCATAATCGTGATCTCATACATTGAATGTGGAACGTCCCGTGCTTTTCGGCCGTAGTTCTCGGAAGAGGTGGGTCCACCTATGGGTTATAAATACCCCTCCCCATCTCTTCTTCCTCAGTTCGTCCGCAAACCCTCCCCCGTTCTCCTCCCGAGCCCGAGCTCGAAGCAACACCATCGACGTGCCTTTCCGTGCAACTTTGGTGAAGCCTCACCGAGGCAGTCCTGGATTAGAGGGTCTCCGGACAGCCGGACTATATCCTTTGGCCGGATTGTTGGACTATGAAGATACAAGATTGAAGACTTCGTCCCGTGTCCGGATGGGACTCTCCTTGGCATGGAAGGCAAGCTTGGTAATACAGATATGTAGATCTCCTCCCTTGTAACCGACTTTGTGTAACCCTAGCCCCCTCCGTTGTCTATATAAACCGGAGGGTTTAGTCCGTAGGACAACAGACAATCATACCATAGGCTAGCTTCTAGGGTTTAGCCTCTACGATCTCGTGGTAGATCAACTCTTGTAATACTCATATCATCAAGATCAATCAAGCAAGACGTAGGGTATTACCTCCATCGGGAGGGCCCGAACCTGGGTAAACATCGTGTCCCCCGCCTCCTGTTACCATCCACCTTAGACGCACAGTTCGGGCCCCCCTACCCGAGATCCGCCGTTTTTGACACCGACATTGGTGCTTTCATTGAGAGTTCCACTGTGTCGTCATCATAAGGAGGGATGGCTCGTCCCGTTGTCAAGAACAACATCACCTCTGGGGGAGCCCTGGCTGCAGGCCAAACTCTCCGACTAGGTGGTTTCATCATGACCGCCCGCTCGGCCGCCGCGCCGACGATGACTTCTCGGGTCATCGAAAATAGCCTCCACATCGGCTTGAAATTCACCGAACAGATGGATCCAATGGAGCTCTCCTCTTTAAACGAGCTCTTCGATCGCATCGCCGCTCTGGGAGTCACTACGGACTACGATCGGATTGGGCTTAAACCCGACCAAAGGGAGATTAACTCTCTGCCGGTCACCCATCAGATAGCGGTGGTGGAGGAGCATTGCGGCGATTCTCCCTCTATCCTGAGGATGGACTATGTCCGGATTCCCAAGGTCTCCGAGCCGGATACCCACCCACGGGAGGACATCGCCCTAACCCTGAACGTAGAATGAGGCTGCATGCTGAACCTGCGGGGCAACATCCCGGAGCCCGAACTTCCAAGATCGGAAACTCCCCTGACCCGGGGTCTCAGATTGGGTCAAGGTCTGGACATAAATCCACCCACCCACCCAGATATAAACGATCTTTCCCACATTAGGTAAGAGCCCCAAGAGACAGTACATCACTATTGGGCCAGATTCCCCCTTGTAATGAACAAGGTCAAGGACTGTCGCGAGGAATACACAATTTCGTTCTTTTGCAACAATTTCACGGACAAGGGAATCCTCAACACCATAAGTCGCCGTGACATAGCACACTTCGCTGACTTGGCGGCCATAGTACGGAAGTACTGTGCGATGGAAAGCTCCTGGAAAACCCAAACAAAATTTTGGGATAATCCGGCTCTGACAAAACCCCCAGTTCAAACTAAATGGGTGCACTCTCATAAGTCGCCCGACTCAATTACAAAGAAGCAAAATCCCACTACAGGGCATGGAACCGTATTGGAGGGATGGCTTAACGGGCCCTGCAAAATTCATAGTACAGCGGATACCATGCCAACACACAGCCTTAGAGCATGTTGGGTACTTTGGCAGGTGGTCAAGAGCGGTGAGGATCTCCTCATCCAAAACACTGCAGAGCACCATCCCGTGGATAACAATATAGTATTGACAGTCTTCGAGACCTTCGCCTCAAAGAATAGGCGTAAGCGAGCACTCCGCAGCCTTCCCGAAGTCTGCCACATGGCAGTAATAAATCCATGGAGCGACACGGCTATCACCTTCAATGCTAGTGACGAACCTAAATTCCGAACAGCCCGAGCACCAGCCGCCTTGGTCATCAGTCCAATTGTGGACGACTTTTGGCTTACTAAAGTGCTCATGGACGGCGGTAGAGGATTAAACCTCATTTATGAGGAGACTCTTCAAAAAATGGAAATAGACAGAAACCGCATTGAGCAAAGCAGCACGACCTTCCGAGGAATCATCCCCAGTCAGGAGGCACGTTGCGCTGGGAAAATCACACTAGATGTGGTATTCGGCACTCCGGAGAATTACATGTCCGAAGAAATTACATTCCAAGTGGCCCCGTTCAGTAGCGGATACCGCACCCTTCTAGGGCAGGAGGCATTCACGATCTTCCAAGCCATACCCCATTACGGGTACATGAAGCTCAAAATGCTCGGGCCCAATGGAATCATCACTCTAGCTAGTGATCCGGACATAGCACTCCGCGCCGAGAACAAAACAGCCGCACTGGCCCTCGAGGCTTTATCCGAAGCCCTTGCGGCGGAGGAATTAACTGCGCTGCGCTCCACAGTGGACATAGACGACGTGATACTCGACAAAAGACCCAAGTCCACCTCTTTTAAACCAGCAGATGAAATAGTCAAATTCCAAGTCCATCCAACGGACCCCATAAAAATAGCATCCATTGGGGCACAGTTAAACCCCGCTGTAGACGCCGCACTATGGGAGTTCCTGCACGAGAATTGGGACTTATTCGCCTGGCATCCTTCAGACATGCCAGGAATCCCACGCAGTTTGGCTGAGCATAGCCTTAACATTCTAAAGGGATTCAAGCCGGTCAAGTAGACTCTTCGGTGTTTCTCCAAACCTAAGCGACAAGCCAAGGGAGAGGAGCTAGCCAAGTTACTGGAGGCCGGATTCATTAGAGAAATAAAACATCCGAACTGGCTAGCAAACCTGGTAATGGTACCAAAGAAGGACAAATCCTGGCGCCTATGCGTCGACTTCAAGGACCTTAACAAGGCTAGCCCAAAGGATCCCTTCCCCCTCCCTCGCATCGATCAAATTATCGACGCCACCGCGGGACACGATTCATTGTGCTTCCTCGACGCATACTCCGGCTACCACCAAATTAAGATGGCGGAGTTCAATCAAGCCTCTACGACATTTATCACTCCATACGGCCCCTTCTGTTTTTATACAATGCCCTTCGGGCTCAAAAACGCCGGCGCAACATATCAACGCATGATTCAGACATGTCTGGAAAAGCATATCGGCAAAACAGTGGAGGCTTACGTAGACGACGTGGTCGTTAAAACCCGACACGTCGATTCCTTAATAGACAACTTGAGGCTCACATTCGACAATCTCCGAACATACAACATTAAGCTCAATCCGGAAAAATGCGTTTTTGGTGTACCCACCAAAAATCTGCTTGGCTTCATCGTCTCCAGTAGAGGAATTGAAGCAAATCCGGCTAAAATCCGAGCTCTGTCGGAGTTGGCTATCCCAACTGACCTGAAGAAAATCTAGAAGTTAACTGGATGTGTGGCGGCCTTAAGCCGCTTTATCTCCCGATTAGGAGAAAAAGCACTCCCCCTTTATCGCCTTCTTCGGCGCACCGAACACTTCGAGTGGACGGACGCAGCCACAACCGGATTGGAAGAAATAAAAGCCATCCTGGCCACCAACCCAATCTTGGCCGCGCCAAATGTCGGCGAACCAATGCTGTTATATATAGCGGCAACTCACCAAGTTGTAAGCGCAGTGCTCGTCATCGAACGAGAGACGGACGGACATAAATTCCCACTTCAAAAGCCGGTATATTATGTATCCACTGTCCTCACTCCATGCAAATCACGGTACCCACATTATCAAAAGATAGCATATGCGGTATTCATGGCATCCCGAAAATTACGACACTACTTTCAAGAGTGTTCAATTACGGTGGCCTCAGAAGTACCACTCAACGACATAATAAACAACCGCAATGCCACGGGCCGGATTGCCAAATGGGCTATCGAGCTCCTCCCATTCGACATAACATATAAACCACGACGATCCATTAAGTCACAAGTACTAGTCGATTTCGTCACCGAGTGGACAGAAGCCGAACTCCCTAAAGAGTACGGCGCGTACTCCAATTGGATCATGCACTTTGACGGCTCTAAAATGCTGGCTGGTCTGGGGGCTGGCATCGTCCTGACGTCCCCCAATAGAGATACAGTCCAATACATACTCCAAATACTATACACAGGCTCCAACAACGCAGCCGAATACGAGGCCCTATTACATGGTCTCCGGATGGCAGTTTCCATGGGCATCCAACGCGTGGAGGTGCGTGGGGACTTGAACCTCGCAATATCAAATAAATGGAGACTTCGATGCCAAGGATCCGAAAATGGCGGCATATCGCAATGCCGTCCTCAAAATTTCAGCTCGATTCGAGGGGCTTGAATTCCACCATGTGGCTCGGGAACACAATCAGGCAGCGGATATGCTCGCCCGTATCGGTGCTAAGCGCGATCCTGTCCCACCTAACATCTTCTTGGAAAGGCTGTTTAAGCCATCCGTGGTATGGGAAGGGGACACCGGTAAACATAGTCCGGACCCGGCCACAACACCAGATACCGAACACTCTGACACAATCGGCGGCTTTGCCATCGAAATAACACCTTCAGCCCACGTGATAATGGCCTTCATCGCCCCGTGGACAAAACCATTCCTGGCCTACCTAACCAGGCAGGAACTACCTGAGGACCAAAATGAGGCACGCTGCATAGTGCGGCGATCTAAAGCCTACAAGGTCCACGAGGGAGAGCTTTATAAGAAAACCACTACCGGAGTCCTTCAAAGGTGCATCTCCGAAGAGGAAGGGCGGAAGCTTTTTGCAGAAATCCATGCTGGACTCGGCGGCCACCATGCCGCAGCACGGGCCCTTGTAAGCAAGGCCTTCCGTACAGGTTTCTATTGGCCGACGGCCCGAGCAGATGCACAGTATCTGGTCCAACATTGCGTCGGTTGCCAGCTTTTTGCAAAGCAAAGCCATATGCCGCCTATTGCTCTCCAAACAATCCCCATTACCTGGCCCTTTATGGTCTGGGGGCTCGATATGGCCGGACCCTTTAAAGGGGGAACACATAAGAAAAAGTACCTACTGGTCATGGTGGATAAATTCACCAAATGGATAGAAGCCAAACCCGTTAAAACGGCTGAATTTGGACCGGTGATAGACTTCATATCTGGGGTTGTACACCGTTATGGCATCCCCCACAGCATCATCACTGACAATGGCACGAACTTTACAGCCGATGAGGTAAAACTTTGGTGCAGCAACACGGGCATCAAGCTCGATTATGCTTCTGTCTATCACCCGCAAACTAATGGTCAAGTCGAGCGAGCAAATGGTCTTATCATGAGCGGCATCAAACCCAAATTAGCGCGGTCCTTAAAGGAATCAAACACACACTGGGTAGAGGAGCTCGACTCCGTACTATGGGGGCTGCGGACCACGCCGAATCGCACTACCGTATACACACCATTTTTATGGTGTACGGCGCAGAGGCGGTTCTGCCTTGCGACATAATTCATGACTCACCTCGAGTGCGCATGTACGAAGAGAAAGAGGCTGAGCTCGATCGGCAGGATAGTTTGGACGCCCTGGAGGAGGAGCACACGTGGCACAAGCCCGTTCCGCATTCTATCAGCAACATGCTCGAAGGTATCAAAGCAGAGAAGTACGGGCCTAAACCTATAACGTTGGCGAACTAGTTCTACGCCTGCCGGAGAAGAAAAAGAACAAGCTCAAGCCCAAATGGGAAGGTCCCTTCATTATTGACCCTGTTCTGACCGGTGGAGCGTACCGTCTGCGGGATGCATCGGACAATCGACTCGAGCCAAACCCATGGAATGCAGCCAGGCTCCGAAGATTCTACACCTTGTGCCGGACTCTATGTTCGTCTCCTTACCTCCGTCAATTTTTGGCATATCAATTATCTGTCTTTTCTCTCTTTCCCTCTTCTTTTTTCTTCTCCTCAAGGCCTTAAAAGGCTAACTTGTGTCTTGGTTACACAATCTTGATATGCTAACCACGCTCATTATACTTGGGGGCTTCTTATAAAGAAGCTTAATATAACTATTTTTCTGGGCTTTATGCCCCACACATGTGTCATTCTTCCACAAGTACCTTTTTCGCCATTATATGCATGGATATGACTTAAGTTTTGGCCAAGATGGGTTGCCTGGCTCTTGTATTTATGCCCTACGTTCCCGTTAATTCGGCTAGAGAATAAGGGGAGCACCTCTGTGATTGTTACTGCCAGGTCAGCCGGATGTGTACCTCAGACTGGGTGAAGCCAAAAGCTAGCGTTCTTAAGGGAATATTCGGTCGGTGAACAAAAGATGACTTTTATTTATTTTGATACATGCCCCCAGATGTTATAGCCTGCGTCTCCTTTCGCAGTTCGGACATGCACATTAGGGCATGCGCACCCAGGGAAAGGAACCCTTAACGGAACTATTCTCCCTGGAAGATGTTTCTTACTATCCATGTAATATAACATAGCTAGTTGGGTACTTGTCTGTTCAAGCACTTATGACCCCTACGCCTGGTTTCCACGCATACCCCGGTTTTTATATAACCGAGCGGGTATTCAGATACACTCCGGACTATCGGGTCCAGAGGTCGAAGCGAAAAGGTCCGCCATGACAAATGATTTACAATCCGGCTAGGGACATTATATATGTCACTTAAAGTACATAGTCACTTAGACTGATTAAATTCTTCTTCTATACCATCCAACATGCTGTCTAGCCTACAATCCTGTCGGGAATACTTTGCGGCTAATTCTACTTGGTCATACACCAAACCGACGGGGATCTCTTTCCCATCGGGCCCCATAGGTCCGACCTCGGCCATGTGGTTTTGGGTCAGCTTTGGTATATCGCGTCTTCACCATGGCCCAGGCTTCCCTTGCACCTTGTCGGCAGGCTGATATCTTCCATAATCGGAAGCGCCGCCGCGCTCCCTTGAGCTTCTCTATAAGCTCCCCCATGCCTCCTGGCGGGGAGGTGGATGGCCACAAGGCTTGGGCAATACCCTGCATCACCCGCCGAACTTGTTCGTGCAGTTGTGAGAGCTCTGGTGGAAGATCACCCGCAGACCCGGGCATCTCCTCCGTGGGACGACCCGTCAGCATACCTGCAGACGTAACTCTGTTAGCCGGCTTCTTCGCTGAACTCTTTCAAAAGTTCATTCAAGCACTTACTGAAAATGCCACGTCGAAGCCGCTTATTCTCCTTCACGAAGTCCGCCAGCTGGGCTCGGACATCTTTCAGTTCTACGCCCAGTTGGATATTGGCGTCCTGGAGATTATTTTTCTCCTGCTTCACCCGCGTAAGCACGTGCTCGCCAGCATTTAGCTGTCGATTAGCATGTTGCGCATCCACCGGCACGACCTCCGGATTCACTCCGGAGTCATCTGCAACATCTATTGTTATATTTGCATGCACATCGCATACTATCTGGTACCTATCATTCTTTGAAATGGAAACAAGTGTTACCAGAGGGGCCCTTCTCAGACTCCTTCAATGCAGCCACCGCGGCCCGTTGCTGGGCTTTGCACTCTTCCAGCTCTTGAGACAATTGGGTATTCTTCTTTGTAAGAACCTGCACAAATAATGATCCTTAAATCAGTTGTGTCAACTGTTTCAAGTCTCAGGGGCTACTGATGTATATAATCGTCAGATTTTCTTACCCGTATATCCTTTACATACTGGTCCATGGCTCTGGCAAGACCATCTTGAGCAGCACGGATGTACGCATCTCCTGAGTTGAGGGCATCGAACGCCTCTTGGGGGAAACAAGCGTCACGGAGTACGGCCCGGCGACGCCAGTGATTCATGGCGCTCTCCACTTCGGAATTTGTAGCGGATAGTCTATCCGCATCCTTTGTAGGAGGAGCATCCGGCGTTCGCCCCGTGTTAGCTTCCGCCTCTATGTTCGGCCCTGCAGCCCAACTAGTAGAGGCGTGATCGGCAACCTCTCCGGATATAGTCCGGCGAGCGTTTTTCCTACTAGGAAACAGGGACGTCATTATATTTTAAGAAAGACGACAACCACGGAGCGAGGTTTTGTATCATACCTCTGCGCCAGCGTCTCAGTCCTGACCACCTTCCTTTTTGGCCTATCGGGCTTCAGTGTCCCTTGTTGGCAAGTCACTGCGGGTTCGGCATGGCGTCCCAAGGGCCTTCCCTGTAAAACACCATATGTGCATGGTAGGTGAAGTGCATAAAAGGGGATCCTTCTCGGAAGTTGGGACTCCGGTTTTTCTTACATGCGATGCAGGGAGTAGCCCAGGATAGTCGGCTATGATGGCCACCATGGCATCATCGCAGCTCAATTGATAGAATGTCCTGTCGATCAGCTCCACAAATATGTCCGGATCCTCTTCGAGTCCGAGATCGAGGGCCCGGTCAGGGTCCTCCAGTTGTGGAGGTGGACTGTTGACCTCCCTTACAGCTTTTCGCAGTTCCTGCCATGAAACGGCAAGGTGAGTATTTACGACGAAGAATGCGGGAAGGTTGTGAGTAAAAAGTGACAGCTCACCCAGCTTGGAGGGTTGTACATGGAGAATCCATCCCGTGGCTTAATACGGATGAACTCCTCTTCCTCTCCCTTGAACAAAGCGGACAGAATTTTTGCTAGAGCAGCAGCTGAGTCCGGTCCCTTACGCCCGCAGCGGGTGGCATCATCTTCCCCGTTAAAGCGCCACATGGGGTGCCCTTGATATTGAAGTGGCTGCACCCCCCGCATTATACATATTGAGATAACCTCGATTATTGTCAATCCTGATTGAGCCAGTGCTTTTATCCGGCCCATCAGGTAAAGGACTTGTCCGTTATCTTCCTCCTGAGGGCTCCGTGGGCGCCAGCTTCGGCGTTTCTTCAAAGGGGCATTGTCGAACTCGGGAAGACCCATCTGAATAGGATCTGGAAGGGGGACGTCCTCCATGTAAAACCACTCCGAAGGCCAGTCTTCGGACGTCTTCTTCGGGGTACCGGACAGGTGTCCGGTCCCGGCGATGCGCCATATTTCGGCTCCGCCCACTTGATATATTGACCCCTCCTGTGTACGGGGCACAAGGCAGAATAGCCTCTTCCACATCTCAAAATGAGCTTCGCAGCCCAGAAATAGCTCACAAAGGGCAACATAACCAGCAATGTGTAATATCGAAGCGGGGGTGAAATTATGCAACTGGAGGCCGTAAAACTCCAAGAGCCTGTGGAGGAACGGATGGATTGGAAATCCAAGTCCCCTTAGTAGATAAGGGATAAGGCATACCCGCTCCCCCTTGGAGGGATTGGGGAAGCTCTCCACTTGCTCCCCGCCATTATAGGTGGCGAGCCCGGCTCGAACGGGGACCATATATGCTGGAGGGAGAAATCCCTAGGTCTGTAACTCTACTAATTGGTTGTGCGGGACGGAACATTTCTCCCAATCACCGGGCTTAGGGTTACGGGAGCGGGAGGAGGAGGAGGAGCTACGATGGCCGGCCATGTTGGAATGGACTTTTCCGAGCGCGCTCCGATGGATACTCGCCGTGGGAGGATGGTGTGGTTTGGATCTAAGAATCCTCGTATATTTAATAGACAGTTTACTTACATGGCTAGGGTGGCGAATGTAAAAATGCCCTGGCTCTTCGCATTCGCTCGACACGTGGAAGATAGCCCTTATTGGGCGCAGAAGCCAAGAAGTGCAACATTTATGGAGAGCCGGACACTACTCAGCAGATATTCAGAATTTGGAGAAGAACCCGCCTTGCAATGCCGAAGACAATCTGCGTGCCGGACTCATCGTCATTGAAGCCTGGTTCGGGGGCTACTGAGGGAGTCCTGGATTAGGGGGTCTCTGGACAGCCGGACTATATCCTTTGGCCGGACTGTTGGACTGTGAAGATACAAGATTGAAGATTTCATCCTGTGTCCGGATGGGACTCTCCTTGGCGTGGAAGTCAAGCTTGGTAATACAGATATATAGATCTCCTCCCTTGTAACCAACTTTGTGTAACCCTAGCCCCCTCTGGTGTCTATATAAACCGGAGGGTTTAATCCGTAGGACAACAGACAATCATACCATAGGCTAGCTTCTAGGGTTTAGCCTCTACGATCTCGTGGTAGATCAACTCTTGTAATACTCATATCATCAAGATCAATCAAGCAGGACGTAGGGTATTACCTCCATCGAGAGGGCCCGAACCTGGGTAAACATCATGTCCCCCGCTTCCTGTTACCATCCGCCTTAGGCGCACAGTTCGGGACCCCCTACACGAGATCCGCCGGTTTTGACACCGACACTCACCGTCATTGGTCATGCCAGTGTGGTACATCCTCTTCTCTGTATTGCCGTAGTTGATTTGTGCTTCCAAGTTAGGGCGCATAGATCTGGAACTAGCCCTGTCCACTCCTCTATTCTAGGCATGTTCTTATCGATGCCATTTTCCTTGTTTTATTCCCTCGCGGTAGATCTTTAGGGTTCTCTAAGTTGTGACCGATGCGGTTTGTAGCTTTGCCTTGTACTAGTTATCTTAGATCCAGGGTTCATGTGTATTATTTCGAAGGATTAGATAAGTTATTACTCTACCTTATGGTATGTTGCAATTCTATCGATGATATCTTCCAAGATATATGCCATGGATTCCTTTGATGCTTTCGAAAAACTAGCTATTTTCAGTCAAAATGCTTATGTGCATGTTTGTGACCCTATCCTGTTTTTCCCTTGCATCTATTCTTTTTCACAAGATTGGCCATGGCTCAATGTTCGGAAGAGCAGTCTAGGTCAGAAGGAGAAAGACCTCAGCTACTGCATGTGGCTGAACGTGTGAAGCTGACTGGTGAAAGAAAAACATCTAAGCAACCAAAGATACCGAAGAAGAAATCTGAGTCAGAATCAGATGAAGGAGATGATGATATTCCCTAGGCTCACAGCCAGCCTGAGGATGAACAGATCACCGATGCAAAGACTAGATTTTCTGATGGAAATCCCAAGAACGGTGGTCGTGGCACAGAGAGGAACACCACTGCAGAGATGTCTGAACCTGAAGGATATAAAACTCCACCTACAGTTGAAACTACAACCGAGGGAAATAACAGGCTGCAAAGGATTCGCCATCACTGGGAGAAGAAATGGTTCAATCATGAGAATGTCCAAAGGAAATATCAAATCTTGTTTGCATCCACTCCACTCTCAAATGACTGCATCACTGAGGGCTTCCTTGGTCCAGATGATGAAAAAGTCAGGCCGCCTCCAACTAAAGATGCCCATCCTGATGCCCTCAAGAAAATAGATTATTTTCCCGAAGAAGTGGAAAAGAGAGCAAAAGGCCAAGTCCAAGTGTGAAGCCAAGGCAGCAAAGAAGAATCAAGTGGAAGAGAGAAACGTCGAGCTAACCCAGCAAGACGTACAAAAGAAGAAAGAACGTGCCTCTACTTGGAAGGAAAGCAAAGCAAGGAAGTCCGTTTCCCCTCGAGCTTCCCGAAAGAAATTAGTTGCCAAAAAATCCAAGAAGGCAGCTTCTGCCTCGTCTGATGAGTCCTCCGATGAAGATGTTCCCGATGAAATACCAATGTATGATCAACGAGCTCTTCTTGACAAGCCATATCAAACTCCCCCACCAGCGAAAGTTTCACCTCTGTTGAGAATGTCACCAAGGATTGCATATGCCCCAGTTGCAGATAAACCATCGGGCTCTACTGCCCCGTCTGCGAAGAGAAAGCTGCTGCGCGAAGAAAGAGCTTCTACTTCTGTCAAGAAAGCCAAATCAAGTGTTCTTGCTCCCATAGAGGAACTAAAGTATGACTTTGATCTTATGATTGATCTTATTGAAAGTGCTGCATATGATGCAAAATCAGCTGATTTGAGCAATTTGGGTCTTCCTGATGATGTTACTAGGCTGGTAGCAAAACGTTGGCTAAGCTGGGAGAGATTACCAAGGAGCTAAACCAAGCTATCAAGGATAAGAAAACTCTCGAGCAAATGAGGAGAGATGCATGCACCGAATCTGAAAGAAAGAGTCCGAACAAGGAAATACTTGAGCTCACAAAAGCCCTCACTGTTATGAGGAATAATAATATTGAGTGGCATTCACGGCTAAAGATGGTTGTTTCTTAGCTGTGTGACCGAAGGAATGATGAGATTGAATGTTAAGCAGATCTTGCTCGGTGAAGAATAAAACAAGAGAAGCGTCAGAAATCAAAGGCAAGAGCCAACAAATCAAAGACAATCATAGATCCCCGTATTCAGAATGTTGCAAATGATGCGCCTATCGACTCAAGTGCCCCTCTACAATAGATACCATCGTCCCCTCATCACGAGGATGATCCCATGTAACAAGATGATCTTGCGGTAGTTATCATTCCTACCTTAGTTGCTCAGGAAACTGATGTGGTGGATATCTTTTCTGAACAAGACTGACGAGGAAATTCTCCTAACCGAGCAGCAAGCCCCAGAATAGAAAATTGATGAAGAGATTGAGGTTGAGAAGGTAGTTTCATCCCCTGTGAAGGAAATGCAAGTTGAGCCCTCCGGATCCAACATGGAGGATGACAAAGTTGAGGGGGAGCTAAATGCTTCTCGAGAGAATACCACCCCGGTCACCTCATCTGTTGCCCCTACCACTACAAAAAACACTTCCGTGATGATACGTGTTTGTCACAGTAGGTCACGTTTTCTGTCATGCATGTACATCCATGGAAATTATATGACAGAATCAAGATAGTCATACATGTGCCGTTGTAGAAGTGTTCCATGACATTACCAAAATTATCATCACGGAAGTGTCCACTTCCATGACGATAAATCGCGCGTCACAGAAGTGCTTTCGTCAAGGGTGACCGACACGTGGCATCCACCGTAACAGAACGCCATTAAGCTATCGTGTCCGGTTTTGGATCCGGTAACCCGTTAACAGCCCCGACCAATAGGGATTTTCCACATGTAAAATCATCATTGGCTGGAGGAAACACGTGTCGGCTCACCGTTGGGACAGATGTCATCCACTCATTAGACCCAAAGCGCCTATGATACGTCGACACGTGGCACGGCCCAATAGAGGCCCATTCTTGTGAAAAGGCCAGCCCATTTGACTTGGTCAAAAGGTGGCTGGCCGACCCACGACAAGCCTGTTAATGGCCTATTCACATATAGCCCATTTACAGCCCGCTAACCGAGGGCCCGTTTACGGCCTCTCCGAATTAGGCCCAGTAGCGCCATCTGGGCCGTCCAATATAATTCCAGCCCGTTTTAACTTCCGGCCCATGTATGGCCCATGACGTCTTTCGGCCCATATGAGGCCCTTAGTAACCCTCGGCCCATTAATGACCCATGGTAAAACTGGCCCGTAATGAACAGTGTATCACTTTATACCCATTAACGGCCCATTATTCCGTTGGGTCGTTTCCAGCCCATGTTATCTTTTGGCCTTCTCAGGGCCCATTTATTCTTGGGCTCATTTCCAGCATTCGTTTACTTTCGGCCCGTTACTGTCATTTTCTGCTTGTGGGCCAAATTCAGCCCGTGGTTACAGTCGGCCCGTTTGTGGCCCATTAATACATTGGGCCATTTTCATAGCGTCATCAAATACGACCGATTAACGACGGCCCATTATGGTCAGCCCATGATCGGACTATTTCAACTCTAGCCCATTTACGGCCATAATGTGGTCTGTTATTGGCCCATGTTTGGCCAACCGATCATACGGCCCGTAGAAGGCCCATTGATGATACGGCCCGTAGAAGGCCCATTGTGTCGATGACCCGTATAAGGACCATTGTTTCTACGCCCCGTAGAAGGCCCATTGTTTCTACGGCCCTTAGAAGGCCCATTGTTCCTACGGCCCATAGGAGGCCCATTGTTAACTACAGTAAATATGTAGCCCATGGTTAATGTGGCCTAGTTTTAAACAATAGGTTATTGCGGCCACTAGCAAACCGCGGAAAAAGAACTGCACTGACTACAAGAAAACAAATAAACAAGACAATAAGGAAATAAATGAGCAAGCAACTTACGCTAGGCTATCACGGCTATTACACATATTACATCCACTGGGCATCAAAGTTCGCCATGAGTGCAAATATAGGGAACAAAGCAGCATATAAACGCCGCAGCAAAACAAGTCCGGAACTGAAACCACTTCAGAAGAGCTCAAGAAACAATATCCTGGGTACCCATAATGCTGGCAACATGCTTAGCAAGATTATTAACTTTCTCTTGTTTGGCGCTTAAATCCTCCAGCACTTGCTGTTGCACCAGAAAGTATGCATCTGAATTCTGCAGGGACTTCCTCAGTCCTTCGGCTTCCTGTCGCATAACATCTGATCGATGTCTTTCAACTTGAAGTTGAGACTCAAGAAGCCGAACTAATTCAGGCGGCGAGTTCGAAGAGCTGGTGCCAACAGTAGTAGCCAGTAACTCGAACACTACATCAAGACATGACTTTGGGGTTGTCTCAGTGTGTTCAATATAGTTTTTATCAGCTTTCTTGGAGACCAACATGGATGTCTCACTATCTTGAACCATATCTGCATTACTTCCTTTACCATTGCATAACGGGGGTACTCTTCTCCAATATTTTATCCGTGTTCTAAAAGAGAAAGAAACAAACACATCACAGGTTTACAATGTAGTTTATGAAACTCATTTTGGTAAACTAGTTCAGTAGTAAGGTGGACATGATAACAGCATGAAACAAACATATATCTATGTAGTATGGTCATTGTATGGTCTATATCATTCTAGTTTATGTTGCCAAATCAAGATAGATACAGTTCGAATCATATATATTTAAGACAAAGCAGCATAGACAGAAATAAAAGTGTGGGAAACTACATAGCAATAACAAAACTTGTAATGTTCATGGCATGAGAACATAACTGTTTATTCAATTGAAACTGAAATCAACATAGAGCAAGTTACAACAGCAAACACGTTAAAGAAACAGGTTTAAAACATACCTGTTGCGCCATTGGAGTTTCAATTGCATCCTTCAAATTTGAAATTAGTTGGTATGAGTAAATACAGTGATGAAAGAGCAAAGTAGTATGAACCATAGCTGACCTGAGAACAATTCTTCTTCTGCTTTAAGCGTTGACTTGGGGTTTGGAGTGGTGGTCCTCGTGCTTTGGGCACTGCAGTTGCCTTACTTAGTGCTCGTGTTTGGGTGCTCTGTGGTGGAGACGGTGCTGTGTCAACGGGAACTGGGTTACTATCTGCTAGGGTTGGGGTTAGAAGGGGTGTAGCTGGTTCTCTGTCCAACTAGGTAGTGGTACAATCTATGTGAGTTTGGGTTATGTGCGGTGGGGCTGGTTCTTGGGCAAGTACAACCGTGGTTCTATCTCCATCGACAGGTAGCACGATCTTTTCTGATGACCGTGTTTTTACTCCCACAGATACTGCCATCACCCCCTCTAATTGAAATGGCTGATAAATAAGAAAAGTAATTGAATGTACAGACATTGTAAGATAGACATGTGCAATGGATAGTAGGGAAGAAAACAGGGCATGAAATAATTCACGTTTATGTTGTCTAACCAAACAGAATAGCAGGACATAATTTCACATATATGATGGCTAATTAAACAGGATAGCATGACACAATTTCACATGTATGATGGCTAACTAAACATGATAGAATGACATACTTCAAAATATGATGACTATGTAAACAAGATGACATGATATAACTATACGATGTGCCTATTAAAGTGGTTGGCATGCCATAAATCACAAACATGCCGTCGATGGAAACATGATGGCATGATATAATTCACAGATAGAATGACATAATTCAAATATATGATGACTATGTGAACAGGATGAGATGATATAACTATATTATGTATTTACAAAATGGGCTGGCATGCCATAATTCAGATACATGCTGTCTATGTAAACATCATGGCATGCTATAATTCAAATATATGATTTATATACTAAGGAAGTGAGCAGAGGGCAATCGCATATATGATGTGTCAACTAAGGAGATGGCATTCAATATCGTGTATATGATGTAAAAACTAAGCATTGCAATTCAACATATGCATGATATGAGTAATATAACCCTGCTAAGTTTGAGCATACACCTTAGGGGGATAATAGGACTGGTCATCTGCCTCTGAATCCTCCTCTGAAGAGCTATCTGTAACCAACAAGATATCTGCTTCAGCAGGTAGCATTGTCTGCTCTGAAGACCTTGTTTTCACTCCAGATTTCTCCATCACCAATTCAAATGGCTGATGCACAAGAAGAGCAGTTGAATGTACAAACATTGTCAACAAAATCAATGAGAAATACAAAAAAGGGACGACATGATATAATTCACATATATGACGCTTGGCTAAACAACATGGCATTGCATAATTCACATGTATAATGCCTTGCAACAAGATAACATTGCATAATTCACATATATAATGTCTTGCAACAAGATGGCATTGCATAATTCACATATATGGTAATTAGACACTAAACAGGTGGCATTCACACAAAGCATGTCTAAACTAAGCAAATGACATAGCAATGCAAGATACCATACACACGATTTGAGCAACATAACCCTGCCAAGTTAGAGCATGCACCTCGGGGGGGGGGGGATAGGACTGGTCATCTATCTCTGAATCCTCCCCGAGGAGCTATTTGTAACCAGCAAGACATGCGCTTCGTCAGATAGCATTGTCTACTCTAAAGACCTTGTTTCCACTACAGATTTTTCCATGACCATCTCGAATGGCTGATGCACAGTAAGAGTAATTCAATGTACTAAAATTGTTGACAAATTTAACACTTAATAAAAAATGATGTCATGATATAATTCACATATGAGATGACTGGCTAACCAGGGTGGCATTGCAAAATTCACATATATAATGCCTGGCTAAACAAGATGGCATTGCATGATTCACATATACGATAAAGAAACTAAACAGATGGCATTGACACAAAGCATGTCTAAACTAAGCAGATGACATCTTTGATGTATACAATAAGCAATGAAAGGCACCATATGCATGATATTACCAACATCAGCATGCCAAGTTAGAGCGAAGACCTCAAGGGGTAAATAGGACTGGTCTTCTGCTTCTGAATCCCCCTCAGAACAGTTATCTTCCTCTTGATTACGATCCGAAATTGGTGGAGGGGGATGCCTTTGCGCCCAACATGGAGCGACATCTGCATGAAATTTTATTGCCACACAAGGCTCGTCTCTTTTTCTCTACATGTTCAGTTCCATTGTGTACAATAACTGACATGCATAGGAATAAAACATAGTGGGATTATGTAAGGAGTGCATGCACAAATCCAGAGTGATGGTAGCAAATTGTGGATAGACCCAAAACCAATGATAGCAGGCAGATAATAGCTTTAGTTAAAAAATGCAGATAATGGCTCCTTTAATGTTTGTTTGCACCCAACATGAAACTCATAGTAGACACCCGAGATTAACCAGATAGTAGACATATAGTACTGATTGCTGCCCCAATATGTACCCCACAACCATTTAAAAACTCAAGTTTCAGCATAAGTTTGGACCTGACTCGGAGTCTAATAGGTGAACACGATGATAAAGTAGCATGTCATCATATTAAGCAATGCATAATGTAAGCAGACACGGAAGAGTGCGTCCTCTCTTGCGGACCCGTGTAGTCCTGATGTCTACTACACAACCTTCTTGTAGACGTTGTTGGGCCTCCAAGTGCAGAGGTTTGTAGGATAGTAGCAAATTTCCCTCAAGTGGATGACCTAAGGTTTATCAATCCGTAGGAGGCGTGGGATGAAGATGGTCTCTCTCAAGCAACCCTGCAACCAAATAACAAAGAGTCTCTTGTGTCCCCAACACACCCAATACATCGGTAAATTGTATAGGTGCACTAGTTCGGCGAAGAGATGGTGATACAAGTGGTATATGGATAGTAGACAACAGTTTTTGTAATCTGAAAATATAAAGACAGCAAGGTAACTAATGGTAAAAGTGAGCATAAACGGTATTGCAATGATAGGAAATAAGGCCTAGGGTTCATACTTTCGCTAGTGTAAGTTCCCTCAACAATGATAACATAATTGGATCACATAACTATCCCTCAACATGCAACAAAGAGTCACTCCAAAGTCACTAATAGCGGAGAATGGACGAAGAGATTATCGTAGGGTACGAAACCACCTCAAAGTTATTCTTTCCAATCAATCCGTTGGGCTATTCCTATAAGTGTCACAAACAACCCCAGAGTTCGTACTAGAATAACACCTTAAGACACGAATCAACCAAAACCCTAATGTCACCTAGATACTCCAATGTCACCTCAAGTATCCATGGGTATGATTATACGATATGCGTCACACAATCTCAGATTCATCTATTCAACCAACACATAGGACCTCAAAGAGTGCCCCAAAGTTTCTACCGGAGAATCACGACGAAAACGTGTGCCAACCCCTATGCATAGGTTCATGGGCGGAACCCGCAAGTTGATCACCAAAACATGCATCAAGTGAATCACGTGGTATCCCATTGTCACCACAGATACGCACGACAAGACATACATCAAGTGTTCTCAAATCTTTAAAGACTCAACCCGATAAGATAACTTCAAAGGGGAAACTCAATCCATTACAAGAGAGTAGAGGGGGGAAGAAACATCATGGGATCCAAATATAATAGCAAAGCTCGCGATACATCAAGATCATACCACTCAAGAACACGAGAGAGAGAGAGAGATCAAACACATAGCTACTGGTACATACCCTCAGCCCCGAGGGAGAACTACTCCCTCCTCGTCATGGAGAGCATCGGGATGATGAAGATGGCCACTGGAGAGGGATTTCCCCCTCCGACAGGGTGCCAGAACGGGTCTAGATTGGCTTTCGGTGGTTACAGAGGCTTCTAGCGGCGGAACTCCCTATCTATTGTGCTCCCCGGTAGTTTTAGGGTATATGGAGATATATAGGCGGAAGAAGTACGTTAGGGGCCCCACGAGGGGCCCATGAGGGTGGAGGGCGTGCCCTAGGGGGGTGGGCATGCCCCCTACCTCGTGGCATCCTCGAAGCTTCCCTTACGTGCACTTCAAGTCTTCTGGGCTTCTTTCCTTCCGAAAATGAGTTCCATAAAGTTTCAGGTCAATTGGACTCCGTTTGATTTTCCTTTTCTTCGAAACCCTAAAACAAGGTAAAAACTGAAACTGGCACTGGGCTCTGGGTTAATAGGTTAGCCCCAAAAATGATATGAAAGTGTATAATAAAGCCCATAAACATCCAAAACACTAGATAATATAGCATGGAGCAATCAAAAATTATAGATATGTTGGAGACGTATCAGCATCCCCAAGCTTAATTCCTGCTCGTCCTCGAGTAGGTAAATGGTAAAAATAGAATTTTTGATGCGGAGTGCTACTTGGCATAATTTCAATGTAATTTTTCTTAATTATGCCATGAATATTCAGATCCGAAAGATTCAAGATAAAAGTTCATATTGACATAAGAATAATAATACTTCAAGCATACCAACTAAGCAATTATGTCTTCTCAAAATAACATGGCCAAAGAAATTTATCCCTACAAAATCATATAGTCTGGCTATGATCCATCTTCACCACACAAAGTATTTAAATCATGCACAACCCCGATGGCAAGCCAAGCAATTGTTTCATACTTTTGATGTTCTCAAACTTTTTCAATCTTCACGCAATACATGAGCGTGAGCCATGGACATAGCACTATAGGTGGAATAGAATGGTGGTTGTGGAGAAGACAAAAATGAGAAGATAGTCTCACATCAACTAGGCGTATCAACGGGCTATGAAGATGCCCATCAATAGATATCAATGTGAGTGAGTAGGGATTGTCATGCAACGGATGCACTAGAGCTATAAGTGTATGAAAGCTCAAAAAGAAACTAAGTGGGTGTGCATCCAACTTGCTTGCTCATGAAGACCTAGGGAAATTTGAGGAAGCCCATCATTGGAATATACAAGCCAAGTTCTATAATGAAAGATTCCCACCAGTATATGAAAGTGATAACATGAGAGACTCTCTACTATGAAGATCATGGTGCAACTTTGAAGCACAAGTGTGGTAAAAGGATAGTAACACTGTCCCTTCTCTCTTTTTCTCTCATTTTTTTATTTGGGCCTTTTCTCCTTATTTTTATGGCCTCTGTTCTTTCTCTTTTTTGTATTTGGGCTTCTTTGGCCTCTTTTATTTATTTTTCATTCAGAGTCTCATCCCGACTTGTGGGGGAATCATAGTCTCCATCATCCTTTCCTCACTGGGACAATGCTCTAATAGTGATGATCATCACACTTTTATTTTTCTTACAACTCAACAATTACAACTCGATACTTAGAACAAAATATTACTCTATGTGAGTGCCTCCGGCGGTGTACCGGGATATGCAATGATGCATGAGTGACAAGTATGAAAGAATTATGAACGGTGACTTTGCCACAAATACTATGTCAACTACATGATCATGCAAAGCAATATGACAATGATGGAGCGTGTCATAATAAACGGAACGGTGGAAAGTTTCATGGCAATATATCTCGGAATGGCTATGGAAATGCCATGATAGGTAGGTATGGTGGCTGTTTTGAGGAAGGTATATGGTGGGTGTATGATACAGGCGAAAGGTGCATGGTATTAGAGATGCTAGCAATGGTGGAAGGGTGAGAGTGCGTATGATCCATGGACTGAATATTAGTCATAAAGAACTCATATACTTATTGCGAAAATCTACAAGTTAACAAAGCAAAGTATTACACGCATGCTCCTAGGGGAATAGATTGGTAGGAAAAGACCATCGCTCGTTCCCGACCGCCACTCATAAGGAAGACAATCAATAAATAAATCATGCTCCGTGAGGGAGTCCTGGATTAGGGGGTGTTCGGATAGCCAGACTATACCTTCGGCCGGACTCCTGGACTATGAAGATACAAGATTGAAGACTTCGTCCCGTGTCCGGAAGGGACTTTCCTTGGCGTGGAAGGCAAGCTTGGTGATACGGATATGTCGATCTCCTACCATTGTAACCGACTCTGTGTAACCATAGCCCTCTCCGTTGTCTATATAAACCGGAGGGTTCAGGTCCGTAGGACGAACAACAGTCATACCATAGGCTAGCTTTTAGGGTTTAGCCTCTCTGATCTCGTGGTAGATCTACTCTTGTACTACCCATATCATCAATATTAATCAAGCAGGACGTAGGGTTTTACCTCCATGAAGAGGGCCCGAACCTGGGTAAAACATCGTGTCCCCTGCCTCCTGTTACCATCCGGCCTAGACGCATAGTTCGGGACCCCCTACCCGAGATCCGCCGGTTTTGACACCGACATTGGTGCTTTCATTGAGAGTGCCTCTGTGTCGTCGCCAGCAGGAAGAATGCCTCATCCCGTCTTTAAAGAAGGCACCATTGCTAAAGGAGCTTTGGCTGTCGGCCAAACTCTCGGGCTAGGTGGTTTCCTTATGACCGCCTGTTCGGCTGCTGCGCCGACGATGACCTCTCGGGTCATCGAAAGCAATCTTCATGTCAGCTTGGAATTCGCCGAGCAGCTAGATCCAATGGAGCTCTCTTCCCTAAATGAGCTCTTGGATCGCATCGCCGCCCTGGGAGTCGCTACGGATTACGACCAGATTGGGCCTAAACCCGATCTGAGAGAGATTAACTCTCCCCAGGTCACCCATCACGTTGCCATGGTAGAGGGACAGTGCGGCGACCCTTCATCTATCTTAAGGACTAGCTATGTCCGGATTCCCGATCCCTCCATGCCGGATACCCGCGGATGGGAGGACATTACTCAAGACCTGAACTTAAAGTCAGGCGACGGGCTAAATTCATTGGACAGCATCCAAGAATCCAAACTTCTGAGTTCGGAAACTCCTTGGCCCCTGGGTCTCAGATTGGGTGAGGTTTCGGATTTGATTCCACCCACCCACCCGTACATAAGCGATCTATCCCAAATTAGGCAAGAGCCCGAAGAAACAGTACATCATTACTGGGCCAGATTCCTCCTGGTTATGAACAGGATAAAGGACTGCCGCGAGGAAGACGCAATTTCATTCTTCTGCAATAATTGCACGGACAAGGGAATCCTCAACGCCATAAGTCGCCGTAATCTTACACGCTTCGCTGACTTGGCGTCCATAGTACGAAAGTACTGTGCAATGGAAAGCTCCTGGAAAACCGAAATAAAATTTTGGGACAATCCGGCCTTGAATACAAACCCAGTCCGAAATAAAAGGGTGCATCATCGCCAGACACCCGGGTTCAATACCAAAAAGCAAAAGCCCTCTACAGGGCACGGAACCGTACTGGAAGGATGGCTTGATGGACCCTGTAAAATTCACAGTGCAGAGGGTGCCACACCAACTCACAGCCTTAGAGCATGTTGGATACTCCGGCAGGTGGCAAAAATTGGCGAAGATCTTCTAATCCCAGAAGCCACAGAAAGCCACCCCGGAGAAACCAGTACGGTATTAATAGTCTTCGAGACTTTTGCATCAAATAATATGCGAAAAAGAACACTCTGCGACCTTGCCGAAGTCTACCAAGTAGCAACAATAAATCCATGGAGTGACACGGCTATTACTTTTAACGCCAGTGATGAACCTAAATTCCGAATAGCCCGAGCACCAGCCGCATTGGTCCTCAGTCAAATAGTGGACGGCTTTCGTCTTACCAAGGTACTCATGGATGGAGGCAGTGGATTGAACCTCATTTATGAGGAAACCCTTCAAAAAATGGAAATAGACTAGAACCACATTGAGCGAAGCAGCACAACCTTTAGAGGAATAATCCCCAGTCGGGAAGCGCGCTGTACAGGAAAAATCACACTAGATGTGGTGTTCGGCATGCCGGATAATTACAGGTCCGAAGAGGTCACGTTCCAGGTGGCCCCATTCAGTAGTGGATATCACGCTCTGCTAGGGCGGGAAGCGTTTACAGTCTTCCAAGCAATACCCCATTACGGGTACATGAAGCTCAAGATGCCCGGGCCTAACGGAATCATCACTCTCGCTAGTGATCCGGACATAGCGCTCCGCACCGAAAACAAGACAGCCGCACTGGCCCTCGAGGCGCTATCCGAAGCCCTAGCGGCTGAGGAACTAACTGCGCCGCGCTCCACAGTGAATAGGGACGATGTGATACTCGATAAAATATCCAAGTCCACCTCCTTTAAACCGGCGGACGAAATAGTCAAATTCCAGGTCCACCCAACGGACCCCAATAAAACAGCTTCCATCGGGGCACAGTTAAACCCTGATATAGACGCCGCACTGCGAGAGTTCCTATGAGAGAACTGGGACATTTTCGCCTGGCACCCTTTAGACATGCCAGGAATCCCACGCAGGCTGGCCGAACATAGCTTAAATATCCTAAAAGGATTCAAGCCAGTCAAACAGGCTCTTCGGCGTTTTTTCGAACCTAAGAGACATGCCATGGGAGAGGAACTAGCCACGATATTGGAGGCCGGATTCATCAAAGATATAAAACACCCGGACTGGCTAGCAAACCTGGTGATGGTACCAAACAAGGAAAAATCCTAGCGCCTGTGCGTTGATTTCAAAGACCTTAACAAGGCTTGCCCAAAGGATCCCTTCCCTCTCCCCTGCATCGATCAAATTATCGACGCTACCGCAGGACACGATTCGTTGTGTTTCCTCAACGCATACTCCGGCTATCATCAAATAAAGATGGCAGAGTCAGACCAAGCCGCAACGGCATTCATCACACCATACGGCCCA
Source organism: Triticum urartu (assembly GCF_056163025.1). NCBI lineage: Eukaryota > Viridiplantae > Streptophyta > Magnoliopsida > Poales > Poaceae > Triticum > Triticum urartu. Next base: position 194,540,338 of record NC_141879.1, read on the forward strand.
TTCTGCTTCAACACAATGCCCTTCGGGCTCAAAAACGCCGACGCAACATATCAGCGCATGATTCAGACATGTCTGGTAAACCAGATCGGCAAAACAGTGGAGGCATATGTAGATGATGTGGTCGTTAAAACAAGACATGTCAAATCTCTAGTAGACGACTTGAGGCTAACATTCGATAACCTCCGGACATACGACATCAAGCTCAACCCGGAAAAATGCGTTTTCGGCATTCCAGCCAGAAAGCTCTTAGGCTTCATTGTATCCGGTAGAGGAATTGAAGCAAATCCAGCCTGTCGGATTTCGCCTCCGACAGACCCTTGAGGTTCGAACACTGGGGCGCGCACGGAGATTTCGCCTCCTACCTACCTGCACCCCTCCGCCTCGCTAAGATCTAAGCTATAGAAGGAACAACACAAGAGACACAGGGTTTATACTGGTTCGGGCCACCGTTGTGGTGTAATACCCTACTCCAGTGTGTGGTGTGGTGGATTGCCTCTTGGGCTGATGATGATGAACAATACAAGGAAGAACAGCCTCGCGAGGGTCTGTTCTTGGCTGGGGGGACGAACTGCTGGGAGGAGTTAAGTCACCCTTCTCTCTCTCTCTTCTCGATTGTCCCTTCTCTAAACCCTAACATCTCAGCCCCCTTTGCTATCGTGGGTGGCTGGTCCTATTTATAGAGGCCCTGGTCCTCTTCCCAAATATCGAGCGGGAAGGGAGCCAACAATGGCGGGCTAATTTGAAAGGGGACAGCTAGTACCAGCTATCCTGACAAAAGTAGTCTTCGCCTGCACAAAGCTCTGGTGGTGACGCCGTCTTGGGCTCCACAATGACCTCCGTCTTGCAGTCCTCCTGGTCTTGGTCTTGTTGCACCGAAATGGCAACCTTTGCCTGATGCCTCGGTACTCAGCGGCTGCACTTGCCCCCTTTGCACCAAAGGGGAAAGGAGGACACTGCGTGGGCTGGCTCCCGCCTGGCGCCCTTGGTCGTCATCGCTTGCGTCACGGGCACCTCATGAGGTACCCCGCCTTGATCTCTCCGCCTCATCGCGAGCCAGCCTGATGAGGCCGTGCCCGAGGAAGCTCCACGTTGTCCGCCCCGCGAGGCTTGGCCCCTCGCGAGGGTCTTGGGTTTGTGTTGGTGAAGATGGGCCATGCTGGGCCCCCCTTTGAGCCGTGCCGCAGGCAGGCAAGTCTGGGGACCCCCGTTCCCAGAACACCGACAGTAGCCCCCGGGCCCAAGGCGCGCCCGGACTTGGCCGTGCAGGGAGGCGGAAGGGCAAGAGCGAAGCGCCGTGGGCCCTAACAGCCTGCGGCCTTGGGCACCGCGTGGCGGTTGATTGGACGTGGGCGCCTTAGCAACCGTGCGAGTTGATAAAGGAGCGGCATCCGCCTAGGCTTTGCTTCTGAGGCTTGACATCCGCATCTCTCGGATAGGCTAGCGCCCGCGGCAAAGAAGTTGAAGGGAGCTCCTGAGGTTCCATCCGTGGCAGCGCCTCTGCCCGCGAAGGAGGGTGACCGCGATGCAGAAGCTTCTCCTGCCCGGTCGTCCTCGCGAGGCCTGGCTGAGCCGGCTGCGGCGAGCTCAGCCCCCACGGCCCAAGTGACTCCCGAGGTGTCCTTGCCTGCCACCGCCACTACAGCCATTGGGGCGCGGCAGACCCCGCCTCAGGATGCTGTGGCCGCGCTGCCGCCTTCTCCTCCTACTCCACTAGCTGCTTCTCTCCGACTCCTTCTGCCGTGCTAGATCGTGCTGTTGCTGAGCTGGACCGACTGCGGCAGGATCTTCTTGGCGCCGACCCTCGCTTGGTGGCCGGGCGCTTGGAGCTGGCTTCAGGATGGGTTCACTCCGACGCTTCGATTCGGGCGGCGCTGGTCCAGGCCTCGACGGCTTGCGACGAGGAGAAGCAGGCCGTCCTTGAGGCGAAGGCTGCTCGTGGCGCAGCCCTGGGGGAGGTGGTCGACGTCCGTGGTCGTTGCAAGGCGCTGGAGGACGAGCTGCAAGGCCTGCGGGACCAGCTCGCGAAAGAGGTCCGCCTTCGCCAAGAGCACGAAGAAGGCGTGAAGGCTCGCGGGGCGGCCGTCAAGGAGAGGAAGGTCAAGCTCAGGAAACGCCGCGACCGCCTAGGCACGCTGGAGCAGGAGTTGGGGGCGAGGAAGGCCGAGCTGGACGACAAGGCCCTGGTTCTTGCCGAGGACCACGTGGCCTTCACGGAGATGGAGGCGAAGGCTCGCTCCTCGCTGAGGACGCTTTACGACAGCGGCCTGGAGAGCCCGCTGGCTGGCACCGAGGACGGCCCCGCCAAGCTGCTTCCCTTCCTGGTTCGCGCTCTTGAAGATGTCGCCCTTGGCCTTGGCCCCACGGCCGAGGCCGAGGCGTGTGTCCTGTCTTCTGCAGCACTGACGCAGGTCCTCACCCACATCTACCTTCGCGATCCCGGTGTCGACCTCGATAGCCTGCTGGAGCCAGTAAGCGGCGAGCGTGCCGCTGCCGCTGCCGAGGCCGTGAAGGGTCGCGCGGAGGCTCTGCTGGGGAAGTTCCGGGCCTTCAGCACCAAGCCGAAGCAAGGTGCTGCCAACCCCACTGCTCCATGAGGCGAACCCACTCCGCGCTGCTCCACCGCCGACAAGTGACTCCGTTGTGGCTCCTGTCCTTCCTTTAATTCCTGCACATGTATCATGCCTCAGGGAGGTGTTTAAACTTGCGTTTGGCATTGAGATAACAGTGTGGACTGTAATATTTGCTTTTGAATTCCTTCAAATTTGCGCTTTCCTTCCTACTTTCTTATGTTCTACATCGGCAGAGCCCGGCCCCGCGCATGCCTCACCCAGCATTGGTCTCGACCGGAAACCAGGACGGGGCCAAGGAGTGAGGGGCTACGTGACAAGTTAGGCTCCTGAGTCGCGATGCTCAGGTGTCCCCCTTGCCGCACGAACAGCAAGTAGGGAGGTGTGATGTGGGTGGATCTACCGTTCTACGTCTGCAGAGCCCGACCGCGCGCATACCTCAACCGTCGTTAGCCTTTCGGAACTAAGGAGTGAGGGGCTACGTGACCAGTTAGGCTCCTGAGTCGCGATGCTCAGGAGTCCCCCTTGACGCTCAAACGGCCTTCGTACCTTGGCTCCGCTCGGGGAGAGACGCGCGACGAACCAGGCCCGGGGGGACCTCGCTGGGTGGCGTGCGTCTGGGTGTGACCCAGGCGCAGCCATCGTGCCCAGCCCCCTCGCGCGGCACTCCCGAGGGGAGGCGTTACGATGAGGCTAGACACTGAGCTTTGGGCTCCCTGAGGTTGATGCATCCCGAGGGCCACCCTCAGTTGTTTATCACCAGCGTGGAGCATAGCGCTTTCGTATGTGTACGGGCATAGCCGCTCCTCGGTAGTGTCGTTAGCTAGCGTGGAGCATGGTGCTTCCACTGGTACGTGGGAGGGGCCCCCCCCTCCGGGAGGAGCCCCCGGGGCGTGTACAGCCCCGTCCTGACACGTGGCTGGCACGGTAGGGCCTGGCGAGGTGTATCTGGGCACCCGTGAGCCAGCGCGGGATTCACGGGGCCCTACCTCTAGGCGGGTTGCGCCTGGCGCTGGGCCTTATCTTGTGATGTGTCCCTGCAAATTTGGTTAGATGTCGGCACTCTACGTCCTCGGGTCCCGGCCCTCGAGCTGGTCTCAGTCGTCGCTGGTATGCCAGGTCGCGATGCCGTGGACAAGGCCAGAGGGTGAGGGCTGGAGAGCCAGTAAGAGCCCTGAGTCGCGATGCTCAGGTACCCCCCCTTTAACGTGCAAGTGGTCGGCATGGAGAAGAAGAGGTGCCGTGGACCAGCATCAAATAATCAAGCATGGTGGGTCTAACGCATAACCGGAAATAAACGGAAATGGGATACATGCCGCTGGGCCTGGCCCGAGCGACTTGGGGATCATGCAGCCCGAGGGGCGCCCCCAACAAGGTAAGCTAACAACATGAAATAAAAGGGATACACGCCGCAGGGACGGACCCACGCGGCCTGGGAATAATGCAGCCCTGGGGGGGGGGCGCTCCCAGCTGGCAATGAAACTTGAAAGATGTCACCTCATGATGTTGAGGACGAAGGAGTGTTGGTGTAGCAAACTCGATGGGCTGCGGAAGCCGATCCTCATGAGCCCCCAGGCCCAGGGGCCTCGGGAGGCTCCAGAGGCGCCGGCGGCTCCTCGCGGACCATCTCCATCCCCGCCAGGGCTGCGGAACGCCTGGCCTCTCGTGCCTCGGTGATGCCCCTCATGAGGCGCTGGTACGTGGCAGCCGCGTTCGGCAAGCCATAAGGCATGCGAACGTAGCTGTGGGGTGGACCTCCGCAGCGCCCCACTCGCGAGGGCCAGAGGCGCTCCAGATAGGCGACTCGGTTGAGCCCTGGTATGTCGATGCAGACGCGCAGCCCACCATCCTCGCCTGGATGGGGAGCCACTGCTGGTAGGCGGCGGCCGCCTTTCATGACTCTTGACTCCTGTAGCTCCTGAATGGCCTTTTTGACGAACTCCTGAGGGTCTGGCTCTCCTTGCCTTGCTCCTTCTTGAGGGAAACGTGCTTCGAAACACGCCTCCATGTGGTGCCCAAGCGCCTCCCACGTGACCCTAGCTAGGTCGGTGGCCCTCCAGGGGAGAGCCCCCGAGCCCTGCCTGAGGAGGGCGCCGGGCGCGCTTTCCTATGTGATGGAAGGAGGTTCCCCCTGGGCAGGCGCGGGCCCAGAGGGGCCTTCCTCCTGTGTGGCCGGGCAGGATGATGTCTTCTTCTTCTTGGGGGCGGTCTCGGGAGGCCTCCTGCTTCCGCGATCCGGGTCTTCCAGTGACGCGGCCTGAAAGGCTCGTTCCAGGGAACACACCGCGTCCTTCTCTTCACAGGGCACCATGATGACTCCGCCACTTCCTGGCATCTTGAGGACGTTGTAGCCGTGGTGAGTTACGGCCATGAACTTGGCCAGTGCTGGGTACCCAAGGATGGCGTTGTACGGCAGGCGAATGTGAGCGACGTCGAAGTCGATGAGCTCGGTGCGGTAGTTGTCGCGTGCCCCGAAGGTGACAGGGAGGCGGACCTGCCCAATCGGGACTGTGGAGCCGTCGGTGATTCCGGAGAAAGGCTTGGTTGGCTGAAGCTGGCTGTAGGGCACTTGGAGATTGTTGAATGTTTCCACGGACAGGACGTTGAGCCCTGCCCCGCCATCGATGAGGGTCCTGGTGACCACCACATTGCTGACGATTGGGGAACAAAGCATTGGGAGGACTCCGGCTGTAGCCGCGCACTTGAGCTGATCTGCTGAGCTAAACGTGATGGCGCACGCCGACCACCTGAGAGGGCGCGTGGCTTCGAGCCTGGGGAGGACTGCATTCACTTCGCAGGCGAACTACTTGAAGATGCGTTGAGAGGGTGGGGCTTGAGCCCCGCCCAGGATGCAGGCGATCGCGCGCGGCTCCTGGAAGCCCCCAGCCCCCTCGTCCTGGTGGCGGTCCTCGTTTCTCCTTGGCTGCGGCGACAGCGGAGGGAGGCCTGCGTTGCCTTGTGGGCGATCCTCGCGAGGCTGATCCCTCCAGTCTCCCTCGCGAGGCGGGTCTTGCCAGCGATCCTCGCAAGGTTGATTGCACCACCCTTGGTGTGGGCCACGGTCTTCCCAGTGTCCTGCGTTCCTTCCTCCTCCTCGACCGTAGCCCCGGTCACCGCGGTCAGGGCGACGGCCGATCCTTCCTTCTCGCACGGCTCGGAGCTCTTGACATTCGTTGGTGTTGTGGGTGTGGAGGTCGTGGTACACACAGTACCGGCTGCCCTTGGAAGGTTCGGGCTGATCTCTGCCCCGCTTGGTGTCTAGTTCTGCCGCGAGCACGGCAGCCCCCTTGCGCTTCACATCCTTGGCCTTGGGCTTCTTCTCTTCTGGGTCTGCGGCAGGCAGCTCGAGGAGGGAGAGACGCCCTTCCTCAGCCCTGGCACACTTGGTTGCCAAGTTGAACAGCTCCAAGGAAGTGCATAGGTCTTCATGCATCGCCAGCTCCTCCTTCATCTTGACATCACGCACGCCGTCGGAGAAGGCTGAGATGATGGCCTCCTCAGTCACCTTGGGAATCTTGAGGCGTGCGTTGTTGAAGCGCTGGATGTACTTCTGTAGGGTCTCCCCGGGTTGTTGCTTGATGCGGCGCATGTCGCTTACGGCGGGTGGCCGGTCGCGAGTACCTTGGAAGTTGGCGATGAAGCGGGTGCGCATCTCGTCCCAGGAGGAGATCATGCCTGGAGCTAGGTTCAGGAGCCAGGTGCGGGCCCCGTCCTTGAGCACCATGGGGAACCAGTTTGCCATGACCTTCTTGTCTCCGTTGGCAGGTTCGATGCCCAGCTCATAGAGCTGGAGGAACTCCGCAGGGTCAGCCGTGCCGTCGTAACGAGGAGGCAGGTCTGGCTTGAACTTGCCGGGCCACGCGACGCTGCGTAGCTCGGTGGTGAAGGCGCGGCAGCCTGCTGTGGCCACGGGAGGCCTTGGGTGACGTAGAGCTTGGTCTTGCATGTCCCCACGCGCTGCAGCTGGGAGCAGCACAGGGTCTTGATGCGCAGGAGCAGGAGCATGGTCGCGACGTGCTGGAGCAGGGAGCGCCCGCGCAGCTTCTTGCGGGCGTGGGACTTCTTGGCAGCTCTGCTCTCGCTGCGCTGGCACCTGATGGAGCGGGTTCCACCCAGCGGCCACGCGCCTTGGAGCCATGGCGCCTTCCCGAGGAGGGGGAGGCTGGGGCGCCGCCGGAGCTTCGTCGCCCGCGCGGGGCGGGGTGCGGTGCAGCGGAGCGGATGGCGCATGAGAGCCCCCTGCGGCGCGGACGAGCTCGGCGACGCGGTCGAGCCATTCTTCGTAGACGTCGTCGACGGGACGGTAGCGCAGGAGCTCGTTTGCCACGATGAGCGCAGCTCGAGCCTCCATGTGCGCGCGGAGCGCGCGGGACGAAGAACCAGCTGGGGTGAGCGAGGGAGTTGTGGTGCGGCCGTCTTGCCGCACGGACGGATGCTGAGACGATGCTTGCTGCTCGTCCCCCGCCAGGCTGGTGGCGGCGTTGACGGCAGGTGACGGGGAACGGCGAGGACGCCCGCCGACAGGGGCCGTCTGGGTGACGCGGGAAGCGAGAGCGGCCCAGCACTCGGCGCGGGCCCGACGAGCGTCAGACATGGGCGCGATGGTCGGAGGAGAACGGGGTAGTGGAAGACGAATTCTGGCTCACCCCTACCTGGCGCGCCAAATGTTGGATTTCGGGTTCCGGCAGACCCTGGAGGTTCGAACACTGGGGTGCGCGCGGAGATTTCGCCTCCTACCTACCTGCACCCCTCCGCCTCGCTAAGATCTAAGCTATAGAAGGAACAACACAAGAGACACAGGGTTTATACTGGTTCGGGCCACCGTTGTGGTGTAATACCCTACTCCAGTGTGTGGTGTGGTGGATTGCCTCTTGGGCTGATGATGATGAACAATACAAGGAAGAACAGCCTCATGAGGGTCTGTTCTTGGCTGGGGGGATGAACTGCTGGGAGGAGTTCAGTCACCCTTCTCTCTCTCTCTCTCTCTCTCTCTCTCTTCTCGATTGTCCCTTCTCTAAACCCTAACCTCTCAGCCCCCTTTGCTCTCGTGGGTGGCTGGTCCTATTTATAGAGGCCCTGGTCCTCATCCCAAATATCGAGCGGGAAGGGAGCCAACAATGGCGGGCTAATTTGAAAGGGGACAGCTAGTACCAGCTATCCTGACAAAAGTAGTCTTCGCCTGCACAAAGCTCTGGTGGTGACGCCGTCTTGGGCTCCACAATGACCCCCGTCTTGCAGTCCTCCTGGTCTTGGTCTTGTTGCACCGAAATGGCAACCTTTGCCTGATGCCTCGGTACTCCGCGGCTGCGCTTGCCCCCTTTGCACCAAAGGGGAAAGGAGGACACTGCGTGGGCTGGCACCCGCCTGGCGCCCTTGGTCGTCATGGCTTGCGTCACGGGCACCTCGTGAGGTACCCCGCCTTGATCTCTCCGCCTCCTCGCGAGCCAGCCTGATGAGGCCGTGCCTGAGGAAGCTCTGCGTCATCCGCCCTGCGAGGCTTGGCCCCTCGCGAGGGTCTTGGGTTTGTGTTGGTGAAGATGGGCCGTGCTGGGCCCCCCTTTGAGCCGCGCCGCAGGCCGCAGGCAGGTAAGTCTGGGGACCCCCGTTCCCAGAACGCTGACACAGCCAAGATCCGAGCTCTGTCACAATTGGATATCCCGAAGGACCTCAAACAAATACAAAAATTAACCGGATGTGTGGCGGCTCTAAGCCGCTTTATCTCCCGCTTAGGAGAAAAGGCCCTACCCCTTTACCGCCTCCTTTGGCGCACCGAACAGTTTGAGTGGACGGATGCAGCCACGACCGGACTCGACGAAATAAAAGCCATCTTGGCAACAAACCCAGTCCTGGCCGCGCCAAACATTGGCGAACCAATGCTATTATACATTGCAGCAACCCATCAGGTCGTAAGCGCAGTGTTCGTCGTCGAACGAGAAACGGACGGACACAAATTCCCCCTTCAAAAGTCGGTCTACTACGTGTCCACTGTCCTTACTCCGTGCAAGTCACGGTACCCGCATTATCAAAAGATTGCATACGCGGTATTTATGGCATCCCGGAAGCTGCGACACTACTTTTAAGAGTGTTCAATAACAGTAGCCTCGGAAGTGCCACTTAACGATATTATAAACAACCGCGACGCGACGTGCCGGATTGCAAAATGCGCCATTGAGCTCCTCCCGTTCGACATAACTTACAAGCCACGACGGGCTATCATGTCGCAAGTTTTGGCCGACTTCGTCGCAGAATGGATGGAGGCCGAACTCCCTAAAGAGTACGGCACATATTCAAACTGGGTCATGCACTTCGACGGCTCCAAAATGTTGGCCGGTCTAGGGGCTGACGTCGTTTTGACGTCCCCAACAGGAGACACAGTTCAATACATACTCCAGATAATGTACACAGACTCCAACAACGCAGCCGAATATGAGGCCCTTTTACATGGCCTCCGGATGGCAGTATCCATGAGGATTCAACGCCTAGAGGTGCGCGGGGACTCGAACCTCGCAATATCCCAAATAAATGGAGACTTTGATGCCAAGGATCCAAAAATGGCGGCTTTTCGCAACGCCGTCCTAAAAATGTCAGCTCGGTTCGAAGGGCTCGAATTTCACCATATAGCCTGGGAAAATAATCAGGCGGCAGATGTCCTGGCACGCATCGGCGCAAAACGCGATGTAGTCCCCCCCAACATCTTCTTGGAAAGGCTGTTCAAGCTGTCCATAGTATGGGAAGGGGAACCTGGCAATAACAGCCCGGACCCAACCGCACTGCCCACACCGAACACTCTGACATAATTGGAGGCTCTGCCAACGAAATAACACCTTCACCCATGTAATAATGGCCATCATCGCCCCGTGGACAGAACCATTCCTCGGCTACCTTACCAGGCAGGAACTCCCTGAGGACCAAAATGAGGCACGCTGCATAGTGCAACGATCTAAAGCCTATAAAGTCCATGAGGGAGATCTTTATAAGAAAAGCACTACCGGAGTCCTTCAAAGGTGCATCTCCGAAGAGGAAGGGCGGAACCTCCTGGCTGAAATTCATGCCGGACTCGGCGGTCATCACGCTGCAGCCCGGTCCCTTGTATGCAAGGCCTTCCGTACAGGCTCTTATTGGCCGACGGCCCGGGCAGACGCCCAGGACTTAGTCCAACGATGCGAACCAAAGCCATATGCCACCCACCGCCCTCCAAACTATCCCCATCACTTGGCCCTTCAAGGTCTGAGGGCTTGACATGGTTGGACCCCTTAAAGGCAGAACCCACAAGAAAAAAAATACTTACTGGTCATGGTGGATAAGTTCACCAAATGGATAGAAGCCAAGCCTGTTAAGACGGCCGAATCCGGACCGGTGATAGACTTTATATCCGGGGTTGTACACCGTTACGACGTCCCTCACATCAACATCACTGATAACGACACGAACTTTACGGCCGATGAGGTAAAACTTTGGTGCAAAAACATGGGCATCAAGCTCGATTATGCTTCCGTCTATCACCCACAAACTAACGGCCAGGTCGAACGTGCAAATGGTCTTATCATGAGCGGGATCAAACCCGGATTAGTGCGGTCCCTTAAGGAATCTAATACGCACTGGGTAGAGGAGCTCTACTCCGTACTCTAGGGGCTGCGGACCACGCCGAATCGCACCACCGGATACACACCATTCTTCATGGTGTACGACGCAGAGGCAGTTTTGTCGTGCGACATAATTCATGACTCACCTCGAGTGCGCATGTACGAAGAAAGAGAAGCCGAGCTCGATCGGCAGGACAGTTTGGATGCCTTGGAGGAAGAACGAGATGTGGCAAAAGCCCGTTCCGCATTCTATCAACAGCAGGCTCGAAGATACCAAAGCATAGAAGTACGGGCCAAAAATTACAACGTTGGCGAACTAGTTCTACGCCTGCCGGACAAGAAAAAGGACAAACTCAAGCCCAAGTGGGAAGGTCCCTTCATAATTGACCAAGTCCTGACTGGTGGAGCGTACCGCCTGCGAGATGCATCGGATAACCGACTCTAGCCGAACCCATGGAACGCAGCCTGTCTCCGAAGATTCTATGCCTAGCGCCGGACTCTGTGTTCGTCTCCTTCCTATGTCCATTTTTTATATACTTTCTGTCTTACATTTCTCTCCTTCTCCTCTCTTTGTCTTATAGCCTTCAAAGGCTCATAAAGTGACGCGCTATCCGCGCTCATTAAACCTGGGGGCTTCTTTAAACAGAAGCTTATTTATACTGGGTTCATGCCCAACACATGTGTCACACTTCCGCGTGTACCTTTTATTCACCATTATATGCATCGATATGACTTAAGTTTTGGCCAAGCTGGGTTGCCTGGCTCCTGTGCTTACCCCTACATTCCCGATTGTTCGGCTAGGTGGTAAAGGGAGCACCTCTGCGATTGTTACTGCCGGGTCAGCCGGATCTGTACCTCACACTTGGTGAAGCCGAAATCTAGCGTTCTTAAGGGAATATTCGGTCGGTGAACTAAAGATGATCTCTTTTCACTTATTTATCTATACGCCCCCAGATGTTTTTCCTACGTCTCTTTTCGCAGAATGGACATGCTCTTTAGGGCATGCCTCCCAGGGAAAGGAACCCCCAATGGAACTATTCTCCCAGGAAGATGTTTCTTACTAACCATGTAATATAACATAACTAGTTGGGCACTTGTGTGTTTAAGCACTAATGACCCCTACACCTGGTCTCCATGCATACCACGGTTCTTATATAATCGCGAGGGTATTCGGACACTCTCCGGACCGTCAGGTCCCGAGGTTGAAGCGAAAAGGTCGGCCATGACAAAAAATCTACAATCCGGCTAGAAGGCATTACACATGTCAATTATAATTACATAGTCAATCTGACTGATTTTATTCCTCTTCAATACCATCTAACATGCTGTCTAGTTTACAGTCCTGTTGGGAATACTTTGCGGCCAATTCTACTTGGCCGTATACTAAGCTCACAGGGATCTCCTTCCCATCGGGCCCCACGGGTCCGACCTCGGCCATGTGGTTTGGGTCAGCCTTCATGTACCGCGTCTTCACCATGGCCCAGGCCTCCCTGGCGCCTTGACGGCAGGCCGACATCTTCCACAATCGGGAGCGCCTCCGCGCTCCCTTCAGCTTCTCTACAAGCTCTCCAAGGCCTTCGGGCATGGAGACGGATGGCCACAAGGCCTGGGCGACGCTTTGCATCACCCCCCGAACTCGCTCGTGCAGTTGTGAGACCTCGGGAAGAAGGTAACCCGTAGAACCGGGCATTTCCTCTGCAGGACGACCTGTTAGCATACCTATAGACATCCCTCTGTTAGTCGACTTCCTCACCGAACTCTTTTTTCAAAGTTCGTTTAAGAACTTACTATATATGCCGTGTCAAAGCCGCTGATTCTCCTTCACGGAGTCCACAAGCTGAGCATGAACATCCTTCAGTTCAACGCCCAGCTTGGTGTTGGCATCTTGGAGATCGTTCTTCTCTCGCCTCACCTTTGTCAGCACGCTCTCACCATCCTTCAGCTGGCGTCGGAGTTGTTGCTGTTCCGGATTTAATCCGGCGCCATTTGCAATTTCATTTGTCAGATTTGCACCCACGCTGCACTTCGCAAAATACTTATCTTTCGAAGCGTATATTACCAGAGGGGGTCTCCTTGGGCTCCCCTGCCGTGGCTAGTGCGGCCTCAAGTTGGGCTTTGCACTCTTCCAGCTCCTGGGACAGTAGGGTATTTTTTTCTGTAAGAACCTACATAACAGATGATCCTTAAATCAGTTATTCTAACTGTTTCAAGTCTCGGGGGCTACTGGTATATATATAATTACCAAAATTTTCTTACCCTTATGTCTTTTACATATTGCTCCGTGGCTCTGGCTAGACCATTTTGAGCGGCATGGAGGTACACATCTCCCGAATTGAAGGCATCCAATGCCTCTTGGGAGAAACAAGCATCACCAAGAACTGTCCGGCAACGCTTGTGGTTCATGGCAGTCTCCACCTCGGAATTGGTGGCTGATAGCCTGTCCGCATCCTCTGTCGGAGGAGCGTCCGGTGCGCGCCTCATGTTCGCCTCCGCTTCCGGACCAGGCTTTGGAGCCTAGCTGGTGGAGGCGCGATTGGCAGCCTCTCCGGATATAGTCCGGCGAGGTCTCTTCGCCCTGAAGAGAGCGCGAGCGTTAGTATGCCTTGAAAGAATAACACCTGGGAATAAGATGGCGCGCTATACCTTTGCATCGGCGTCTCAGTCCGGACCATAGTTCTTTTCAGCCCTCGGGGCCTTGCCGCCCCTTGTTGGCTAGTCGCCGCAGGCTCGGCCTCCCGTCTCAGGGACCTCCCCTGCAAAACAAGGTTATCATACGACAATCAAAAACACGCGAGGATAGATCCCTTTTCAAAGTGCTGGGACTTCGGTCTCAGTTACCTGCGAGGCTGGGAGTAGCCCTGGGTAATCAGCCGTAATGGCCACCAAGGCGTTGTCCTTGCTCAATTGATGAAACACCCCATCAATCAGCTCCACAGATAAGTCCGGATCCTCTTGAGAGGCCGGGTCGAGGGACCTTCCCGGATCCTCGGGTTGTGGAGGGGGGCTGTTTATTTCTTTAACAGCCTGGTGCAGTTCCTGCGTTGAAGTCGTTAGACTGAATATTTAATGATGGGAATATAAAACGGATGGGCAAGTAAAAGTGTCCACTTACCCAACTTTGGGGATTGTACATAGAAAATCCACCCTGTGGGTTGATGCGGAGAAATTCCTCCTCTTCTCCCTTGTACAAAGCGGACAAGGTCTTTATTAGAGCGGCAGCAGAATCCGGCCCCTTACAGCCGTGGCGGGTGGCGTCGTCCTCCCCGTTGAAGTCCCACATGGGGCGGCCTCTATACTGAAGCGGCTGCACCCCTCGCATGATGCATGCGGCCATGACCCCGATCATGGTCAGTCCGGAATGAGCTAACAATCTTATCCGGCCCATCAGGTAAAGAACGTCCCTGTAACTTTCCCTCTGAGGGCTCTGTGGACACCAGCTTAGGCGCTTCTTTAGGGGAGCACTGTCGAACTCAGGAAGGCCGATCCATACAGGATCCGGCAGCGGGACGTCCTCTATATAAAACCATTCCGAGGCCAGTCTTTGGATGCCTTCTTTGGGGTTCCGGAAAGATATCCGGTCCCCGCGATGCGCCACACTTCGGCTCCGCCCACTTGATATATTGACCCCTTATTAGAAGGGGGCACGAGGCAGAATAGCCTTTTCCACAGCGCGAAATGAGCCTCGCAGCCCAAAAAACAGCTCGCAAAGGGCTACGAAGCCCGCGATAGCAATATGGAGGCAGGCGTGAGGTTATGTAGCTGGAGGCCGTAGAACTCCAGGAGCCCCCGAAGAAAAGGATGAATTGGAAATCCGAGCCCTCTTATTAAGTAAGGGACAAGGCATACCCGCTCTCCTTTGGAGGGATTGGGGGCGCTCTCCGCTTGCTCTCCGCCATTATAGGTGACAATTCCGGCTCGAACCGGGACCATATAGGCCGGGGGGAGAAATCCCTTGGCCTGGAGCGTCACTAGCTCGCTGTGCGGGATGGAGCACCTCTTCCAATCTCCAGGCCGAGGGCTGGAAGGGTGAGAGGAGGAGCTGCGGCAGCTGGCCATGATGGAATGGATCTCCGCCGGATACGCTCTGATGAATACTCACGGAGGGGAGAAGGTGTGGTTTGGATCTAAATCCTCGTCCCCTTAAATAGGCGGCTCATTCACGCGGCTAGGGGTGTAAATATAAAAAAACACCCTAACTTTTCGTATTCGTTTGACACGTGGAAGACGGCCATTATTGGGCGTAGAAGCCAAGGAGCACTACATTTACAAGAAACCGGACACTATTCAACAGGTACACGGAATTTGGAGGAGAACCCGCCTTGCAATGCCGAAGACAATTTGCACGCCAGACTCGTCGTCATTGAAGCCTAGTTCGGGGGCTACTGAGGGAGTCCTGGATTAGGGGGTGTCCGGATAGCAGGACTATACCTTCGGCCGGACTCCTGGACTATGAAGATACAAGATTGAAGACTTTGTCCCGTGTCCGGAAGGGACTTTCCTTGGCGTGGAAGGCAAGCTTGGCGATACGGATATGTAGATCTCCTACCATTGTAACTGACTCTGTGTAACCCTAGCCCTCTACAGTGTCTATAGAAACCGGAGGGTTTAGGTCCGTAGGACGAACAACAATCATACCATAGGCTAGCTTCTAGGGTTTAGCCTCTCTGATCTCGTGGTAGATCTACTCTTGTACTACCCATATCATCAATATTAATCAAGCAGGACGTAGGGTTTTACCTCCATCAAGAGGGCCCGAACCTGGGTAAAACATCGTGTCCCCTGCCTCCTGTTACCATCCGGCCTAGACACATAGTTCGGGGCCCCCTACCCGAGATCCGCCGGTTTTGACACCGACACTCCGACTTCATCACATAAAGGTTCACCATACGTGCATGCTATGGGAATCACAAGATTTAACACAAGTATTTCTCAAATTCACAACTACTCAACTAGCATGATTCTAATACCACCATCTCCATATCTCGAAACAATAATCAAGCATCAAACTTCTCTTAGTATTCAATGCACTTCATATGAAAGTTTTTATTATATCCCTCTTGGATGCCCATCATATTAGGACTAAACTCATAACCAAAGAAAATTACTATGCTGTTTAGGACTCTCAAAATAATATAATTGAAGCATGAGAGTTCATCTATCTATTTCTATAAAATAAAACCACCACCGTGCTCTAAAAAGATAAAAGTGAAGCACTAGAGCAAATGACAAACTACTCCAAAAGATATAAGTGAAGATCAATGAGTAGTTGAATAATTATGCAACTATATGAAGACTCTCCAACATTTAAGAATTTCAGATCTTGGAATTTTATTCAAACAGCAAGCAAAACTAACAAAATAAATTGACGCTCCAAGCAAAACACATATCATGTGGTAAATAAAAATATAGCTCCAAGTAAAGTTACTGATGAACGAAGACGAAAGAGGGGATGCCTTCCGGGGCATCCCCAAGCTTAGGCTCTTGGTTGTCCTTGAATATTACCTTGGGGTGCCTTGGGCATCCCAAGCTTAGTATCTTTCCACTCCTTATTCCATAGTCCATCGAATCCTTACCCAAAACTTGAAAACTTCACAGGACAAAACTTAACAGAAAACTCGTATCCTCCGTTAGTATAAGAAAATAAATCACCACTTCAAGGTACTGTAATGAACTCATTATTTATTTATATTGGTGTTAAACCTACTGTATTAAAACTTCTCTATGGTTTATAAACTATTTTACTAGCCATAGATTCATCAAAATAAGTAAACAACACATGAAAAACAGAATCTGTCAAAAACAGAAAAGTCTGTAGTAATCTGGATCAAACGTATACTTCTGGAACTCATAAAATTCTCAAATAAATTTCTGGACCTGAGGAACTTATATATTAATCATCTGAAAAAATAATTAACTAAATAGAACTCTCCAAATAAAAATGGTAGCAATTGTCGTGAGCGCTAAAGTTTCTGTTTTTTAAAGCATGATCAACAAGACTTTCCCCAAGTCTTCCCAAAGGTTCTACTTGGAACAAACACTAATTAAACACAAAAACACAACAAAAACAGAGGTTAGAAAATTTATTGATTACTAAACAGGAGAAAAAATCTAGGAATAGAAATAGAATTGGGTTGCCTCCCAACAAGCGCTATCGTTTAACGCCCCTAGCTAGGCATGATGATTTCAATGATGCTCACATAAATGATAAGAATTGGAACATAAAGAGAGCATCATGAAGAATATGACTAACACATTTAAGTCTAACCCACTTCCTATGCATAGGGATTTTGTGAGCAAACAATTTATGGGAACAAGAATCAACTTGCCTAGGAAGGTAAAGCAAGCATAACTTCAAAATTTTAAGCACATAGAGAGGAAACTTGATATTATTGCAATTCCTACAAGCATCATGTATAATTTTCAGTAGCATCATGAATGAATTCAACAATATAACCAGTACCTAAAGCATTATTTTCATGATCTACAAGCATAGAAAATTTATTACTCTCCACATAAGCAAAATTCTTCTCATTCGGAATAGTGGGAGTATCATAGGAAACTCGAATACTATAAATTGTTTCCACATTAAAGAGTAATGTTTACAGAAGGGGTTATCATAATCATGACAAGTTTTATAAATATAATCACTACTTTTTATAGCATAAGTATCATCACAATAATCATCATAAGTAGGAGGCATGCTATCATCATTATAAACTTGCATATCAAAACTTGGGAGACTAAAAATATCATCTTCATTAATCATAGCTTCCCTAAGATTGGGACAAACATTAATTGTAGCAAATATATTCTCAAAATTAACATCTTCATCAAACATAGAATCCCCAAGCTTGGGCCTTTTCATATCATAAGCATAATCACTGTCATCATTAATAGTATGGATAGCACCAATAGTATAGCAATTATCATATTTTTCCAAGGAAGTGCCAAAAAGATTTTCAAGATCATAAGAAGTATCATTATCTTCCACAATTATATTTTCATGAGGCACAATAGTAATAGGAGCACCATTATTTGGGAGGGGTACCTTTTTACCTCTCTTCCTTTTTCTTTTCTTCTTCTTCACCACATCATGTGTGGGTTCAATCCTCTTTTTGGAGCACCTTATTAATGAGATTGGTTGAATAGGAGGCTCCTCCTCATTACCTGATTCATCATAAGAAATAATAGGAGGATATTGGGAAGTCTCTTCCCTTTCATTAGTATTCTCTTCATCTTCTATTTCTTTTCTTTTCTTTATGTAGTTGGCAATATAAGGATTTTCAATAAAATTCACCGCACAATACATATAAATTTCCTCTAGATCAAAATGAAGAACTCTATCAAGGGAAAATTTTGGAATATCGTTAGTTATACGTTTCATTTCTTCATAACCCAAGAGAAAACTAAGTTTGTCGTGGTTCTAAGTCTGACAGTAGAATGGGGGGGGGTAGGGATTTAGAGGCAAGATCCTAGCTTTGGAGGAGTTTAACACGCAAGTTTTACGAGTTCAGGCCCTTCTCGGAGGAAGTAACAACCCTACGTCTCGGAGCCCGGAGGCGGTCAACTGTATTATATGCGTGTGAGTTACAGGGGGTGCAAACCCTTGTGCCTGTGGAGGGGGTGGCTTATATAGAGTGCGCCAGGACCCCAGCCAGCCCACATCACAGAGGGTTTAAGGTACATTGAAGAGAGAACGTTACTGGTAACACCCACACTAAAGTGCTATAAATGACAATTAAGCCTATAAGTAAATGCCCGACCGTTATTCATGCAGAGTGGCTTTAGCTCTTCTGCCCGTCGAGTGACTTCTGCGACGGTCGAGTGACATTGATTCTTCCGAGTGGAACGTCTCTGTTCGAGTGGATGATGGTACCGTTTGAATGATCCTAGCTTTAGGGTGACGTCCTAGGGGAGGATGTCTAGGTCAGGTCTATGACCCTACCATAGGTACATAGCTTCATCATTAGCCCCCGAATGGTTCGGGGTCCGAGTGGAGAAGGAGTTGATAATCCCTCTGATTCAGCTTTTGTGCTTTGAGAATGTCTCGCCCAGAGGTCGAATGAACATTCATGATGGCTTCAACTGCTTGTTCAGTCGCCTTGATCCATTCTTGGTTTTGTCGAGTGAACTTTCGTTGTTAAGTTTCGAGTGTTGATATGGAAATAATTCTTCCGTGTGACGGGTTGTTTTGTCATCTACGGATTTCATAGGATTTGAATTTTGGGAAGCGCACAGGGCAGGGGAGGCCGCAATAATCGAGACGGATTAGGCAGGCCGCCTCGATCTCTGCGCCACCTTTTTTGCCACGTATCGCGTGCGCGACTGTTGCGGGATTTGATAAGATCGTCCGGGCCTACAAGTCAGTCACTCAAAAGTGACCTTATATAAGGCGCCTGACCGGGGCTTTTGAATAGTGCGCCTCCATTCTTCTTCCTCCTCCTCAGATTTCTCCGCAGCGCCTGCTTCTGCTCTCGGCGTCGTCGTCCTGCTTGAGCTCAATTCGCTGCCATGGGGAAGGAGAAGACAGTGGCATTGGAGCGTGCGAAGAAGGCGACGGCGAAGGCAAAAGGGAAGAAGACCAGCCGGGGCGGATCTTCGTCGAGGTCCGGCCTGCCGCCTGGCTGGATCCAGGGCGACTGGATCCGCTCGACAATCAGTCAAGATGACATCGACGACCTGGTTGAGGGGGGACTGATCCCCCACGAATCAGCGAGGCTCCTGGGGAACGAGACTGAGCCGCAGCCGCAGGAGGGTGAGTGTGTTCTCCTTGCCACCCATGTCGACCGCGGGTTTTCTTTGCCTCCCCACCCTTTCTTTCGTGGTTTCTTGAACTTCTTTGGGGCTCAACTCCACCATTTTCTCCAAAAACCATCATGTACCTTGCCACTTTCGTGTCCATGTGCGAGAACTTCTTGGGTTGTCGACCACACTGGGGTCTCTTCAAGCACATATTCACATGTCGCTCTCAGATGGTCAAGAAGGCCAACCCGAGTGACGAGAGGACTCACGTGATACAGATGTGCGGGGGTCTTGGAATTCAAATGAGGAACAAAAGCACTTTCCCAACTATGATCCTTCCCGACTCGGTCCGGGGTTGGTAGTCGACCTGGTTCTACTGCAAGGACCAGCCGACCCCGGGCCAGTCGACTGGACTTCCCCCCTTTCCATGGCTCCAGTGGAGAAGCCCTCCACCTTAAGAGTGATCCCAGAGGAGAAGGTGTAGGTGAAGGTGTTGGTCGAGCGGGTTGTCCAACTTGTCCGTGGCGGAGTGCCTGGTATGGACCTGCTGGAGGTCTTCGTCAGTTGACGCATCCAACCACTCCAAGCACGTGACCATCCGATGTGGATGTACTCGGGACTCGAGGATTCCACTCGGATCCACCCGGAGGATGTTAGTGAGGACACGATGGAGCAGTGGCTGAGAGGTATTACCGGCACCAAGGATAATCCCCGGGGGTCCAGGAGGGTGGTTCCATTCGACCATTCACGCCAGTCGGAACAGGTACGATTCTGCATTGTCGAGTGTCTTCTTGTTTTACTATGTAGCATCTTGTTGATGGTCGACTGTCTTTCTTTTGTTCACTGTCTTTCAGGCTCTTGTTGATATGTACTCAATGCCCAATGGTGTGTAGGAGCAAAATGTCAAGGGAGAGGCGAGCGGGGGCGAGAGTGGCGAGTGGCACTCGGATGCAGAGGAGGACAAGGAGAGCGATGACCCGAGTGACTAAGAAGAGGTCGACTCGCCTCCTCGCAGAGAAAGGAGGTCCAAGCACGCTCACGACCCAGCAAGCACCCCTGACCTGGTGGCCGCACCAACTGGGCAGTCTTCAGAGCACCCTCGGACGTCTTCTCCGGTGCCGACCGAGAAGGTATCGAAACAGCTCAAGACTGCGCCGCCTCCAGCGCCGAAACCATTGAAGGCCGCATCCTCCAAACCGCCGAAGGCTTTGCCAAGAATCAAAGTGACCATTCCCACCATCTCTGGGTAACCATCTGACCTGATCCTTTGGTCGACTCGAGCAACAGAACGTAACCGACTGAATGTTGACATTTCCAGTGCCGCTACCTCTGGAACTTCCTCCCGCCAATACCGAGACGAGGAAATGGAAGACGCAGTTACCTCCAACCCAGGTACAATTCTCGTGATCTTGTTCTTGACTATTTGGTTGATTAAATTCTAGCGATTCACTTGGGGTCGACTAATTTATTTGCAGCTCCACTCAACATTATCGAGCTTCCGGATGATGATGAAGATGTGGTCCCGAAGCCCAGAAGGAACAAAAAAGTAGCTGCTGGCAAGACATCTCAGCCGAGACTGACGATAGAACCAACCGTCCAACAACCTGAAGATGAAGGTGGGACCTCTGTAACTTTTGCTGTCCCATTGTCGAGTGAGCGCCTCGCACCGTCGATTGTACCAGTGTTTCTCAGCCGTCCAACCTCATGCCTCGGAGCTCCAAGCTGTCGCATCTGGGCCGTCTGCTCCCTTCTTCACCAACTATCATGTTCCGGGAAGCCAGTCGGATGCCGCTGCGGACGCCATCCGTCAGGCTAGCATGATGATGGAGCGGATGAAGACGGTGCACGACAACAGCCAGGCTGCTTACGATGCCAGCGCGGCTCTTCGGGCCAATGTCTAGGTAAGTTGACTTTCGACTGACCTTGTTCTATTAGGATATGCAACCTGAAATATTTTCTTTCATACAATCTCTTATTGTTTGCGTCGAATCTGTACACCCACTGGGTGTTTTGTTGTCTTTAGTATTTGCACTCTTCCACTCGGTCTGGTCGAGTGGGATCTAAACCGGTGGGGGCACGCTAAGCGCACCCACTGGGTGTAGTCCCCGAGACCGCAGTCGACTGCGAGCAGTCGGCTGGGGCCTGAGTACTTCTTTTCACTTTCCTTTCTTCCACTCGATCCGGGCAGACCAGCCGAGTGGGATCTGAACCAGTGGGGGCATGTCAAGTGCACCCACTGGGTGTAGTCCCCGAGACCGCGGTCGACTCCTGGCAGTCGGCTGGGGTCTGAATAGTTATTCTCCTTTTTTTGACTCGACCCGGGCGGACCGGCCGAGTGGATTCTGAATTAGTGGGGGCCCGCCAAGTCCACCCGCTGGGTGTAGTCCCCGAGACCGCGGTCGAATACGGGCAGTCGGCTGGTGTCTGAGCAAACTTTGAGGTTTCATTCATTCGGAAGTAAATGATCTCTGATCTTGTCGATTGATATGTCTTTTACCCTCTGCAGAAATCTTGTACTCTCATTTGTAAGTTTGCCGAATTTGAGGAGAAGCAGAGGCAACTCAACCTTGACTTGGAGCTGGCCCAACAAAAATTGAAGAAAGCTCAAGATGAAGTTGCTGGTATGGAAGGTAATTGCCTGTCGACTGCTCATGTCGATCGTCCTTTAAAATATTTCTTTGACCTCTTGTTTGATCCGATTGCTTATTTTGCAGTGAAAATGAGGTTGGCTCTGGAGAAGGACTTGGACCTTGCAGCTGCGCAGAAGGAAGCTCAAGATAAGACTGCCCTTGCTAGCCAGAAGCTGGCTTCAGTCGGAGCGCTGGAAGAAGAAGTAAGCAAGCTGAAATCCTCTCTCACTGAATCCAACCGAGAGGCAACTCGTCTGAAGAAGGATAAGGTGGCTCTGAATGAGAAGCTGGAATCCATGGCTCATAAGAGAAATGACGTGGAAGCTTATCTAAGAACTCTCGCCAAGAAGCTCTTTCTATGCTGGAAGGTACTCCTTTTAATCTGACTGCTTTACTGCTTGCAAGTTAGTCCTGTCCAGTCGACTCACTAACTCCTTGACTGCAGAATTCTGCCAAAACTTTGACGAGGAGACTGGACAGATCGAGACGGGTTTGGGCCCTATTGTTTCTCCAGTCAGCGATGAGGCTGCCATGAATGTGCT
Source organism: Triticum urartu (assembly GCF_056163025.1). Lineage (NCBI taxonomy): Eukaryota > Viridiplantae > Streptophyta > Magnoliopsida > Poales > Poaceae > Triticum > Triticum urartu. The sequence continues at coordinate 194,562,402 of NC_141879.1, forward strand.
TCGACTGGAATCCCGTGTCGCCAGTGTTACAAGTTACCTCGCTCGTCTGAAGGTGGCAGTTTCACGGATCGACTCATCACTCTGGCCAAGGGCGATGCTTCAAAATGACCTCGAGTCTTTGATGGTTCGACTCAACGAGGTTCCTGGTCGAGTGCAAGAATGGAAGAAGTCCTCTGCCCGGTGTGGTGCTGATGTGGCGTTGTCCATGGCCGGAGTCCACTGCAAGGAAGCCCGCGAAGATAAGCTGGCGGTGATCAAGGTCGCCAACACCAAAAGACATGATTTCCAGTCCTTTATGGAGACTTTCATCGCTGCTGCCACTCGGATTGCAGATGGAATGGACTTGGACGAATTCGTCGAACCTGCCAGCCCTCCTCCTGCCGAATGAACAAACTTTGAGATTTAAACCTGCCTTAAATTTTCCTCGGAATGCCGAGTGGTTGCTGTAACCGTTAAACTCCTTTGGGCTTGATGCTTGAATACTTTTGATCCATCGTCCGGAACTTTCGGATTTATCTAAACTTGGTTTATTTCTGAATATGCTTGTATTTGCCTTCGAGTGGAATTTGCTCTTTACTCTGAATAATCTTTCTACCTGCATCTCGTTGTCCTTGCGGACAAGGATGGAGCGCACATTGTATTTGTGGCGCAGCTCCGAAGGAGAAGATTGCAGTCGACCTGCACCTCGTCGTCCTTGCGGATGGGGATGGAACACATGTTTTATTTGTGGCGTAGCTCCGAAGGAGAAGGTTGCAGTCGACCTGTACCTCGTCGTCCTTGCGGATAGGGATGGAGCGTACGTTGTACTTGTGGCGCAGCTCCTAAGGAGAAGGTTGTACTCGACCTGCACCTCGTCTTCCTTGTGGATAGGGATGGAGCGTACGTTGTACTTGTGGCACAACTCCAAAGGAGAAGGTTGCAGTCGACCTGCACCTCGCCGTCCTTGCGGATGGGGATGGAGCACACATTGTATTTCTGGCGCAGCCCCGAAGGAGAAGGTTGCAGTCGACCTGTACCTCGTCGTCCTTGTGGATAGGGATGGAGCATACGTTGTACTTGTGGCGCAGCTCCTAAGGAGAAGGTTGTAGTCGACCTGCACCTCGTCGTCCTTGCACATGGGGATGGACTTTAAACCTTAGGCGAGCACTGGACTGCAGCTAAGCCCCTGAGTGAGAGGGTCGCCCACCACTCGGTAGGATTTTTTAAACTTAGGCGAGTACTGAACTGCAGCTAAGCCTCCGAGTGGGAGGGTTGCTCACCACTCGGTAGGATTTTCTTTTAAGCTTAGGCGAAACAGATTCGCAGCTAAGTCACCCACTGGGGGATTTCAGACGCAAATAAAAGCAACAACAATCATTTAAGAGGACTGTAAAGCTCTTGTCTTTGATAAGCAAATTACAAAGGTACTTCTTATTACATTTTATTCGAATGAGTAATTAAGTGTAAAATGGGCGGAGCAACTCCGCATTCCAAGCTCGTGGCTCGTCCTTCTTATGCTCGACATTGTAAAGGTGGTATGCTCCGTTGTGGAGCACTCTCGTGACAATGAAGGGGCCTTCCCAAGCAGGAGCGAGCTTGTGTGGTTTCTGCTGATCCACTCGAAGAACCAAGTCTCCCTCTTGAAAGGCTCGACCTTTCACATTTCTGGCGTGGAATCGACGCAAGTCTTGCTGATAAATGGTCGACCGGATCAAGGCCATCTCTCTTTCCTCCTATAGGAGGTCGACTGCGTCCTGCCGAGCTTGCTCTGCTTCATCTTCAGAGAAGAGCTCGACTCGTGGTGCATTATGAAGCAAGTCACTCGGTAGAACAACTTCAGCTTCATAGACCAAGAAGAATGAAGTTCGGCCAGTCTACCGATTGGGAGTTGTCCTCAATCCCCAAAGAACTGATGGAAGTTCATCAACCCAGGTGTAACGCCCGCGACCGTTGCGCCAGGTGTCTCCTAGTTGTTTGCCGTCGTTGCCATTTCATTCGCTTGCGTGTTGCATCTTGTCATGTCATCATCTGCATTGCATCATCATGTTTTAAAAACTTGCATCCGTCCAGGTCTCCCCGTTCTCTCCGTTGTTCGTTCTGAGCCCAACCACACTTGCATGCGCCCGTTTGATGCCCCAACGTATAACTATAGCGGCACCGCTGCCGGTCTAACGTCGGACGTTTTCGGTCTCCGAAAACTGCTGTCGGGCCCTCTCTCTCTTCTCTCCTCTCAGCCTCTCCACAGCCCACCCAGTCCATCCTCCTACCCCTCTTCGCGTCGGGAGCCGTCCGATGCGATCGCACGGTCCGAGAACCCCTCTTTGCACAGTGCACCGACCCCTCACGTGTGCGTCCGAAACTTCCCCGGACCCGACCCGGGCAGTCATCACCGTTGTGTCTGGATCATCCCCAAACGTTTACAAAACATCTCCTTTTTGTTAATTGGACTTCCTAACCTATATTTTCTCTCGACCGTACGATTTTAATCGGATGATCCAATTACCCCTTCCTTTCCCTATATAAAAACCCCTAGTCTAATTCAAGATAAAACCCTAAAACCTAGGGGATGTGTGTAACGCCCCGAGACCGATGTGCCAGGTGTCCTCCAGTTATTCGCCGTTGTTGCCTTGTCATTGCTTGCATGTCATGAATTGCATATCATGTCATCATGTGCATTTCATTTGCATACGTGTTTGTCTCATGCATCCGAGCATTTTCCCCATTGTCCGTTTTGCATTCCGCCACTCCGTTCTCCTCCGGTGGTCATTTCTACCTTCATCTCATGTGTGGGGATTAAACAGTTCCAGATTGGACCGAGATTTGTCAAGCGGCCTTGGTTTACTACCGGTAGACCGCCTGTCAAGTTTCGTACCACTTGGACTTCGTTTGATGCTCCAACAGTTAACCGAGGGACCGAAAAGGCCTCGTGTGTGTTGCAGCCCAACACCCTTCCAAAGTGGCCCAAAACCCACTTAAACCTCCTCCATCATCTCGGCCGTTCGATCACGATCGCGTGGCCAAAAACCGCACCTCATTTGGACTCTCCTAGCTCCCTCTACCTATATATGTGCTCCCCTCCCGAAAATTCGCGGATGAACCCTAACTTCGTCCTCCTCGCGCCACCGGACGCGTCCACCCCGCGTGCCGGACATGTCCGCCGCCGCCCTCCTCCAATCGCGGCGCGCCACATCGCCTCCACCGAGTCCCACCGCCGCGGCCCGCCGCAGCCCACGGCCGGACCGCCCGCGCGGGCGCCTGGGCCGAGCCGTGCCCCGCCTGCCGTTCGACCCCGCCGCCACGGCGCGCTTTGCCGCCGCCTTCAACCACCTCCCGCCGGCGACGAACTCTGCCGGAGCCGCTCCCGCCATTTTGCCTGAACGCCGCGGCCATGCCCTCGCCGCGCCGCCGTCGGGGCCATCCGGAGCCGCCCTGCCTCGCCTCCGTCCGGTCTGGGCCAGCGCCGCCCAGATCCGGCGAGTTCCTCCTCTGCCCGGAGCTCCCGCCGCCACCCCTGCCTTCTCCGGCGCGGATCCGGTGAGATCCGCCGCCGCCTCGGTTCGCGCGCTGCCAAACCCTAGATCTGTTTTCAGAGGGTATATTTTTCCTGAGTCCCCGAAATTTCCAGATCCATGTGCCCATATTCATCGCATCATAATTCATCATCTGTAGCTCCGTTTTGGGCATATAGCATATCAAAATGTTCGCCTCAGAGAGTACATCATTTCATCTCATTGCATCATTTTCATTTGAGTTCTTCTTGACGCCCGAAATGCTGTTGGAAGAGTGCTATTTGAGATTATTGTCAGATCTGCTGCACCATATAGCTATTTGTCTTTTTTGCCATGATTATTGTGTGCATGATATGCCCATGACCTCTACATATGTTTTGTTAAGGGTTTTGCCATCTTTCCAGAGGTGCAACCCATGTATTTTTGTGATGTGTGTGGTGACTAGCACGAGCTTGCAAAGTGAGACTCTTGGTAATGCTGATTTCAGGGACTTAGCATTTCCACCAAGTCCTTGATCTGTTTATCTCATGTTGCCATATGTTCATGTTGTTTCCTAGTGATCCGTGCCTCTTTTGAGGATGATCATTAAGGATATTTTGTTAGTCTTGTAGTGCTCTATCCATCCATGTCTTTGTTTGCAATTATGGAGCACCCTAGCTTGGGTCAATCGAGCTCTACTTTTGCTACTTCGTGAATCTGGGCAGATTGTCTACTTTTTAGCAATTTTGCCGAGGATGTTGTAGTTGATCCGTGCATGCCATGTTATTGTTCTTGCCATGTATAGCTTGTATAATGTGTATTCTTGATGGGTGTATGCTTAGTTTGTCATGCCTTGCTCTGTAGTGAGTGCATCGAGCTCGTAAACATGCCTACTTGATATCTGTTTCAGCATGCTCCAGTTTTCACTAAGTCTGAAAACTGATTATGTTTTTGCCATGTTCACATGCTTGCAAATGTGTTTTCTGATCCCTTTTGGCTCAAGGTCAGTAAGGGACTTTTGTTAAGCTCTTTGAGTAGCTCCATGCCATGTTTTACTTTGCCATGTTCAGGTCCTGTTGCATGTAGTTTTGTTGCTCCAACGAGTGCTACCTGATCTGAGATTCCAGACAAGTGTTAATTTCACTAAGTCTGAAATCTGTTTACCATATGCATTTTTGCCATGATTGTTTGAACCTGTTAATGGATGAATTGGCTATAGCTCAGTGCTAGACTTTTGTTAAGCATCTTGAATGCATCCCTGCCATGTATTTTGTTGTCATGTTTGGATGCTGTAGCATGTTCCTCTTGTTGCTTTTAGATGACTAATTGCTGTAAATCGCAGACCGGTGTCATATTTGAATTGCTTGCCATTTCCAAACCGTAACTCCGATTCCGGTGATCTTTATATCGTTTTCAAGCGATTTCATCTCACCTTTCCAGTGGTACACTTGGATTTCCAAGTTGAGGCGAGGTTCATGCATTCCTTGTTCAATCATGGATATGCATCGCATCCCGCATCTCGCATATCATACCATGTTCATGTGTTGGTTATTTACTATGTTGTGTGCTTTCTTTTCCGGTTTTTGCTTCTTCGGGTTGGTTCCGATTATGTTGTGTTTGTGAGGATCCGTTCGTCTACGTCCGTTTGTCTTCTTCATGGACTCGTTCTTCTTGCTTGCGGGATTTCAGGCAAGATGATCATACCCTCGAAATCACTTCTATCTTTGCCTCCCATATTATTGAACCAAGCCTCTAACCCACCTTGTCCTAGCAAACCGTTGTTTGGCTATGTTACCGCTTTGCTCAGCCCCTCTTATAGCGTTGTTAGTTGCAGGTGAAGATTGGAGTTTGTTCCTTGTTGGAACATGGAGATGTTGTTCCTTGTTGGAACATGGAGATGTTGTTCCTTGTTGGAACATGTTTACTTGTTGGGATATCACAATATAGCTTACTTAATTAATGCATCTATATACTTGGTAAAGGGTGGAAGGCTCGGCCTTATGCCTGGTGTTTTGTTCCACTCTTGCCGCCCTAGTTTCCGTCATATCGGTGTTATGTTCTGGGATTTTGCGTTCCTTACGCGGTTGGGTAATAATGGGAACCCCTTGACGGTTCGCCTTAAGTAAAGCTCCTCCAGCAATGCCCAACCTTGGTTTTACCATTTGCCTCACCACCACCTACTTTTCCCTTGGGAGTCGCTCTCTCGAGGGTCATCATTATTTTAACCCCCCCTGGGCCAGTGCTCCTCTGAGTGTTGGTCCGACCGAGTAGACTGCGGGGCCACCTCGGGGCAACTTGAGGGTTGGTTTTACTCGTAGGATGTCTCATCTGAGTGTGCCCCGAGAAAGAGATATGTGCAGCTCCTATCGGGATTTGTCGGCACATTCGGGCGGTGTTGCTGGTTTAGTTTTACCCTGTCGAAATGTCTTGTAGAACCGGGATACCGAGTCTGATCGGAATGTCTCGGGAGGAGGTCTATTCCTTCGTTGACCGTGAGAGCTTGTGATGGGCTAAGTTGGGACACCCCTGCAGGGATTTGAACTTTCGAAAGCCGTGCCCGCGGTTATGGGCAGATGGGAATTTGTTAATGTCCGGTTGTAGAAAACCTGAAGTTGACCTTAATTAAAATGCATCAACCGCGTGTGTAACCGTGATGGTCTCTTTCCAGCGGAGTCCGGGAAGTGAACACGGTGTTGGAGTTATGCTTGACGTAGGTTGTTTTAGGATCACTTCTTGATCATACTTTTATCGATCGTGCTTTGCCTTCTCTTCTCACTCTCATTTGCGTATGTTAGCCACCATATATGCTAGTCACTTGCTACAGCTCCACCTCATACCTTTTACCTTACCCATAAGCTTAAATAGTCTTGATCGCGAGGGTGCGAGATTTTTGAGTCCCTGTGGCTCACAGATTACTATTACACCAGATGCAGGGCCTGATGATTCCGCTCCAGGTGACGCGCTTGAGCTCAAGTGGGAGTTCGACGAGGACTCTCAACGATACTATGTTTCCTTTCCTGATGATCAGTAGTGGTGCCCAGTTGGGGGTGATCGGGACCGTGTCGCATGTTGGGTTATCTTTTATTTTGGCGCCGTAGTCGGGCCATGAGTGTTTGAATGATGTAATGTTATTTATGTACTTGATTGACGTGGCGAGTGTAAGCCAACTATGTTATCTCCCCTTTTATAATCTATATATTACATGGGATGTTGTGAAGATTGCCTAACTTGCGACATATGCCTTCAATGCGATTATGCCTCTAAGTCGTGCCTCGACACGTGGGAGATATAGTCGCATCGAGGGTGTTACAATCTGTCCCATCCATTCCGTGTCTGCCGCCGCCACCAACTCACCAGCTACCTCGGGATCTTCCCCGATCCCCTTCTCCTTGTTTTCCTCCTCCACCCAATCCCGAAGGCGCTCACTGCCTCCTCCCGCATCCCTCTGCTCGCTCGTCCCCGAGCAAGTCACTCGACCGGCCGGCCACCGGAGCACTACCACCACTGACCAGCAGCCGCCCCAGGCCTCTCCCGCATCCCTCTGGTTACCCTTCTCTACGCTTTCCATCTCTCTCCCTCTTACCCCCTGCTCTTCCTCTCTTGTCCTGGACAGGAACAACGACGCCATGGCGCCAGAAGCTTGAGTTCCTCCGGCACCACTGCCCAGAACCATCTCCCGGGACCGGATTCGCGCCCTGTCATCCATCCCAGCCGTCCACGTGTCCTCGGAGGTCACCCCGAGCGCCAAGTTCGCCACCGCCACTCCCCTGCATCTCGCCTCCGCCTCCCCTATTTCTGCGAGCACTCGAGGATGAGACGCGCCCCGACCCTGCCGTCGCCTTCCTCTGCCGCCCTGGCCCGTTCCCGACCGGTTCCCGCCGGTGACACCCCGCACCTGGACCCGCTCGTCTCTGCTGCCGCTGCAGCTCTGAACCTCGCGCCCCGCTGCAGTGTTTGTTCTTCAGAGACGAGAATAGAGCCGCCTCGTCCCGCTCGCGTTGACCGAGCCTCGACCCTCTGCTTCGCTAGCCGGAACCCTCAATGCCGCCATGCCTGCTGCTTGCTTCATCGACCCGGCCGCCAAGTCCCATGCCGCCACTGCTCTTCTTCCTATCGAGAAGAGGAGGACGACACCCCTGCCTCTGCTCGTTCGATTCATCCGTGTTGACCGCAGCCGCGCGCTAAGGCCCAGCCGCTGGCCAGATCCGGCCCAGCGAGGTGAGGACGCGCCCAGCCTCCCCTGTGCACTGTTGGGCCAGCCCGCAGATTCGGCCAAGTGTAGTTTTTTTCAGATCTGTGATTTTCTCTATTTTCCAGGGTTTTGCAGTTTAAAAAAAACCTTGAACTTCATGCATATAATAACTCATTAACCGAGCATCGTATTAAAATGTTTCATATATGAAAAACGGTTAGAATCTTGTCTAGTTTCATAATATGCAATTTTCACCCATGTTTAAAAATTTTAAATTGTTGTTTGCTTAAATTTGCTCCTATGTCATGTTAAAATGCTTTAATTCATAACTAAATAACCGTAGCTCCAAACTTAATAAACTTTATATGTATTTGGGGTAGAAAAATGCCTAGTTTAACATGGTGTATTTACTTTGCATGTTTAATAACTCTAAAATTGTGTTTAGGGCAGAACAGTACCAAACCTAAAAATATGCACATGAGGAGCTTCCGGACTTGTTGTTTGTTGTTCCGGCCTCATTTAAACTTGCCTAGATGTGTAGTTTACTTATGCTTCACCTCTTGCCATGCTAACCAACATTGAATATTGTTGGGTAAATAAACAAGAGTGAACTAAACAAGTCATGTGGTGTTTTCGGCAATATGCTACTCGTTGCATATTGGGCTCCACTTAACTTGTAGTTTTGTTTGTGCACTTTGCCATGCCATGCATATTTAAACCGGACATGCATCATACTTGGTTGTGCATCATGCCATGTTTATGTGATGGTTGTTTACTATGTTGTTTGCTTCTTTCTGGGTTGCTTCCCTCATTAGCTTTGGTTCCGTTCTGGAGTTGTGAGGATTCGTTCGACTACGTCCGTGTGTCTTCTTCTTGGACTCGTTCTTCTTCCTTGCGGGATCTCAGGCAAGATGACCATACCCTCGAAATCACTTATATTTTGCTTGCTAGTTGTTCGCTCTTTTGCTATGCTACGATACCTACCACTTGCTATATCATGCCTCCCATGTTGCCATGTCCAGCCTCTAAACCACCTTGTCCTAGCAAACCGTTGTTTGGCTATGTTATCGCTTTGGTCAGCCCCTCTTATAGCGTTGCTAGTTGTAGGTGAAGATGGAGTTCGTTCCATGTTGGAACATGGATTTTGTTTGGGATATCACAATATCTCTTATTTAATTAATGCATCTATATACTTGGTAAAGGGTGGAAGGCTTGGCCTTATGCCTGGTGTTTTGTTCCATCATGCCGCCCTAGTTTCCATAATACCGGTGTTATGTTCCTTGATTTTGCATTTCTTATGCGGTTGGGTTATAATGGGAGCCCCTTGACAGTTCGCTTTGAATAAAACTCCTCCAGCAAGGCCCAACCTTGGTTTTACCATTTGCCACCTAAGCCTTTTTCCCTTGGGTTCTGCAGACTCAAGGGTCATCTTTATTTAAACCCTCGGGCCAGTGCTCCTCTGAGTCTTGGTCCAAACTAGAGCACCGTGCAGGGCCATCCCTTGGAAACTTGGGTTATGTCGGCTCCTGTACGCTTAGCTTATCCGGTGTGCCTTGAGAATGAGATATGTGCAGCTCCTATCGGGATTTGTCGGCACAGCAGGTGGTCTTACTGGTCTTGTTTTACCATTGTCGAAATGTCTTGTAACCAGGATTTCCGAGTCTGATCGGGTCGTCCTGGGAGAAGGAATAGCCTTCATTGACCGTGAGAGCTTGTGATGGGCTAAGTTGGTACACCCCTGCAGGGTTTTGATTTTTCGAAAGTCGTGTCCGCGGTTATGGGCAGATGGGAATTTGTTAATGTCCGGTTGTAGAGAACTTGACACTTAACTTAATTGAAATGCATCAACCGCATGTGTAGCCGTGATGATCTCTTTCCGGCGGTGTACGGGAAGTGAACACGGTTCTTGTGTTATGCTTGAACGTAAGTAGTTTCAGGATCACTTCTTGATCGCTTCTAGTTCGCGACCATGCTTTGCTTCTCTTCTCGCTCTCTTTTGCGTAAGTTAGCCACCATATATGCTAGTGCTTGCTGCAGCTCCACCTCACTACCTTTTCCTACCCATAAGCTTAAATAGTCTTGATCTCGCGGGTGTGAGATTGTTGAGTCCTCATGACTCTCAGATACTTCCAAACAGTTGCAGGTGCCGATGATACCAGTGCAGGTGACGCAACTGAGCTCAAGGAGGAGCTCGATGAAGTTCGTGTTCGTTGTGTTGTTTCATTTCCAGTTGATCAGTAATGGAGTCCACTCGGGGCGATCGGGGATCTATCGCATTAGGGGTTGTCTTTCTTTATTTGGTTTCATAGTAGGACCTTGATTGTATTCTGGATGATGTAATGCTATGTTTATGTATTGTGTGAAGTGGCGATTGTAAGCCAGCTCTTTATCCCTTTCTTATTCAATACATGGGATGTGTAAATATTACCCCTCTTGCGACATGCCTACTATGCGGCTATGCCTCTAAGTCATGCTCCGACACGTGGGAGATATAGCCGCATCGTGGGTGTTACACCAGGCACCCGCTACATGCTTGAGGTCTCGCATCAGTTGGGGTTTCAATCCTTTGAGAATCAGGTCATTTGCTCTCTCTGCTTGTTCATTCGACTGGGGATGGGCGACCTAAGCATAGTCGACTCGTGTGCCTTGGGAGGCGTAGAAGGTTCTAACTCGTCTGAATCGAAGTTCGATCCATTGTCAGTGATGATGCTGTGTGGAACTCCGTATCTGAATGTCAATTCTCTGATGAAGCTGACGGCAGTACTAGCTTCCAGATTCTTGATAGGCTTGGCTTCAATGCACTTGGTAAACTTGTCGACTGCTACAAGCACGTGAGTGAAGCCGCTCCTACCAGTCCTTGGCGGTCCAACCATATCTAATCCCCAAACAGCAAAGGGCCAGACGAGTGGAATGGTCTTTAGGGCTGACGCGGGTTTCTGGGACATATTAGAGTAAAACTGGCAGCCTTCACATCTGTCGACTATATCTTTCGCCATTTTATTTGCTCGTGGCCAATAAAATCTAGCTCGGTATGCTTTAGCCACAATGGTCCTAGAGGACGCATGGTGGCCACAGGTCCCCGAGTGGATGTCGTTGAGGATCGCCAGTCCTTCTTTCGGGGTTATGCATTTCTGGCTGACTCCGGTTACACTTTCCCTGAACAGTTGTCCTCTTATCACAGTAAAGGCTTTGGATCGACGGACGATCTGTCAAGCCTCTTCTTCATCCTCTGGGAGTTCCTTCCTAAGGATATAGGCAATGTACGGCACTGTCCAGTCGGGAGCAATAACCAAAATATCCATGATTAGGTCGACCACGGCTGGAATCTCTACTTCCGTTGGATCGGTGGCACTCTTTGGCTGTGGGGGCTCTTCAGTGAAGTGATCTTCTTGAACTGAAGGTGCATGAATATGCTCCAGGAACACATTACTGGGAATGGCTTCTCTCTTGGAGCCTATCTTTGCTAAATCATCAGCTGCTTGATTTTTCAGTCGGGGTATATGATGGAGCTCTAACCCCTCAAACTTCTTTTCCAACTTCCTGACCGCATTACAGTAGCCAGTCATGGCTGGGCTTCTGACGTCCCACTCCTTCATCACTTGATTGACTACCAAATCTGAGTCACCATAGACCATGAGGCGACGGACGCTGAGTGAGATGGCCATACGTAACCCATACAAGAGTGCTTTATATTCTGCTTCGTTATTGGAGGAATCAAAGTGAATCTGGTGGACATATCTGAGCTTGTCTCCTCGGGGGGATACCAGTACCACCCCAGCACCGGAACCATTCAACATCTTGGAACCATCAAAGAACATGGTCCAGTGCTCCGAGTGAACATGAGTCGGCAGTTGCTGTTCGATCCACTCGGCGAGGAAATCCGCTATTGCTTGGGACTTGATAGCTTTCTTTGCCTCGAACTTTATATCCAAGGGAAGGAGTTCAATCGCCCATTTTGTCACTCGACCAGTTGCATCTCTATTGTTCAGAATCTCTGATAATGGAGCGTCGCTGACGACTGTAATGGAGTGGTCAGAGAAGTAATGTGCAACCTTCTTCGTGGTCATATAAATCCCATAAACAAGCTTCTGATAATGTGGATATCTTTGCTTTGATGGAGTCAAAACACCAGAGACATAGTATACTGGGCGTTGAACTTTGTAAGCTTTTCCTTCTTCTTCCCACTTGGCTGTAAGTACTGTACTAACGACTTGTCCAGTGGCTGCAATGTAAAGCAGTAAAGGCTCTTTGCTGATTGGAGCAGCACGCACCCGCTGGGTGGAAAGCTGGGCTTTAAGCTCTGCAAATGCTGCATCAGCTTCAGGAGTCCACTCGAACTTATCTGACTTCTTCATCAGTCGGTAAAGAGGCAGTACCTTTTTACCGAGGCGAGAAATGAATCGACTTAGTGCGGCCAAACAACCAGTAAGCTTCTGGACATCATGCACACGCACAGGGCGTTTCATCCGGAGTATGGCACCCACTTTCTCTGGGTTAGCATCGATCCCTCGTTCGGAAACAAGAAAACCGAGTAATTTTCCACCCGGAACTCCAAACATGCACTTTGATGGATTAAGCTTGATATCATACCTTCTGAGGTTGGCAAAGGTTTCAGCAAGGTCAGCCAGTAGGTCGGAACCTTTACGTGACTTGACCACAATGTCATCCATGTATGCTTCCACATTCCAACTGATCTGAGTGAGTAAACACTTCTGAATCATCCGCATGAATGTGGCTCTAGCGTTCTTCAAGCCGAATGGCATAGTGACATAACAGAAGCACCCAAATGGGGTGATGAAAGCTGTTTTATCTCATCGGGTCCATACAGACGGATCTGATGATACCCGGAATAAGCGTCCAAAAAGGACAAGCACACACACCCCGCAGTCGAGTCGACTATTTGGTCGATGCGAGGGAGAGGAAAGTGATCTTTCAGGCAGGACCGATTGATATATTTGAAGTCAATGCACATGCGAAGTGAGTCTTCCTTCTTCGGGACCATGAAAACATTAGCTAACCACTCAGAGTGATAAATCTCTCGGATAAATTCAGCTGCTAGAAGCCGGGCCACCTCTTCACTGATTGCCTTTCTCTTCTTGACGGTGGACCATCGAAGATGTTCTTTAACTAGTTTCACTTTTGGGTCGACTCGCAAACGATGCTCAGCTAGTCCCCTGGGAACACCTAGCATGTCAGAAGGTTTCCATGCAAAGATGTCCCAGTTCTCATGGAGGAACTGGATGAGCGCTTCTTCCTATTTGGAGTCGAGTGTTGTAGAAATGTGATTCGGAGCAGCACTGGGATCCGTTGGGTGAATATGAATCGGCTTCGTTTCACCAGACGACTGGAATGCTAAATCTATGGCAGGCTTCTTAGCTCGCAACAAATCACTCGGATCTGCATTTTTTTGATATTCCTGCAAATCCACTACTGCCATCTATGCATCGACGATCTTTGAGCCCTTCTGGAAGCACTCTTCTGCCTTCTTTCCATTGCCGGTGATAGTGATCACCCCTTTAGGACTAGGCATCTTCAATTTGAGGTACACGTAACATGGCCGAGCCATAAAACGTGCATAAGCTGGCCTGCCCAGAATAGCATGATAAGCACTCTAGAAATACACAACTTCAAGTGTCAACTTTTCTTTGCGGTAATTCTTGGAATCACCAAAAACTACATTAAGGGCGATCTGGCCGAGTGACGCAGCCTTCTTGCCAGCAATAACTCCATGGAAACTCATATTGCTTTCACTGAGTCTGGACATCGGAATGCCCATTCCTTTCAACGTCTCTACATATAGTATATTCACACCACTACCACCATCCATCAGAACCTTAGTCAATCGAGTGCCTTCGACTACTGGGTCGACCACCAGCGCTTGCCTCCCAAGGGTGGCTATGTGCGCTGGTGATCGGACTGGTCGAATGTAATGGCAGTCTAAGACCAGTTCAAATAACTGGGTGTCACCGGAGCAACCATGCTCACTTCTCTGTTGATGACTTTCAGTCGACTCTTACTCTCAACATCAGCGAAAATCATCAGAGTGGAATTGACGTGGGGGTAACCATCATCGTTTTCTTCCTCATCCTCAACTTTGTCCGCTTCCTTCTCCTTTTCCTTGGGCTATTTCTCTCGGAATTGCTGGACTAGGAGTCGACACTGTCGAGTGGTATGCTTTGGGTAAATGAAATTTCCCTCTTCATCTTTCTTGGTGTGAATGTGACATGATAAATCTAGCACATCATTTCCATCTTGATCTTTTACTTTCTTGGGGTTCCACGGTCCTATGGGTTTCCCTTTGAACTTTCCTTGAGTCACGACTAAGGCTTCTCCAGGAGCAGCTGGCTCGGCTTTGCGCTTCTGCTTCCAACTGGAGTTCCCTCCTCCGGTTTCATGGGCGACTGTTTTGTGCTTGCCACTCCGGAGTCGGTCTTCTTCTTCACCATTGGCATATTTGGTGGCAATCTCCATCATCCGAGTCAGAGTCATATCTCCTGTCCGACCAAATTTCAGATTCAATTCCTGATACTTAACGCCTTATTTGAAGGCACAAATTGCTTGGTGATCTGATACATTCTCCACTATTTGGTGTAATGTGATCCATCTCTGGATATAATCTTTCGGAGTTTCATTCGGTTTCTGAACGCAACACTGTAATTCTGTCAGCCCTACTGGCCGTTTGCAAGTACCTTCAAATGTTCTGATAAATACTCGGGCAAGATCTTCCCAAGTATAAATACTAGCAGGCGCTAACTGATTTAGCCACGCTCTGGCCGAGCCCTCTAACATCAAAGGGAGATGCTACATGGAAACTTCATCATTGCCACCACCAATCTGTACAACCACTCGGTAATCCTCAAGCCAAGTGTTAGGCTTGGACTCACCAGTGAACTTACTGACTCCAGTCGCCAACCTGAAGTTGGGAGGAATCACCGCATCCTTGATGGCTTTGCCGAAGCACTCTGGACCTGAGACATGCACTCTGCTGCTGGTTGGAAAATCTCTGTCGTGACCTTCTCTGTGAGCTCTGTTTCTGTCGAGTAGACCCTAAACGAGAATAGATCTCACATCAAAGCCCGGTTTCCTGGGGTCGACTAGAATCCTTCGCCCACCACTGTGAGGACGTTTGTCATCATGCTACCGAGGCACATATGACCCACTCCTTGGGGGAGGCGTGGGCACTCGACGACGATCATCGTGATCGAGTCGGTGATCATACTTGTCGGTGTCAAAACCGGCAGATCTCAGGTAGGGGGTCCCGAACTGCGTGTCTAAGGCGGATGGTAATAGGAGGCAGGGGACACAATGTTTTACCCAAGTTCGGGCCCTCTTGATGGAGGTAAAACCCTACGTCCTGCTTGATTAATATTGATGATATGGGTAGTACAAGAGTAGATCTACCACGAGATCGGAGAGGCTAAACCCTAGAATCTAGCCTATGGTATGATTGTATGTTGTCCTACGGACTAAAACTCTTCGGTTTATATAGACACCGGAGAGGTTAGGGTTACACAAGGTCGGTTACAAAGGAGGAGATACACATATCCGTATTGCCTAGCTTGCCTTCCACGCCAAGTAGAGTCCCATCCGGACACAAGATGAAGTCTTCAATCCTGTATCTTCATAGTCTAACAGTCCGGCCAATGGATATAGTCCGGCTGTCCGGAGACCCCCTAATCCAGGACACCCATAGTAGCCCCTGAACCAGGCTTTCAATGACGATGAGTCCGGCGCGCAGTATTGTCTTCGGCATTGCAAGGCGGGTTCCTCCTCCGAATATACCACGGAAGAATTTGAATATAAGGATAGTGTCCGACCCTGCAAGATAAGTTCCACATACAACCGTAGAGAGAATAATATTTCCACAAATCCAATTTGCTGACTTATTTTCGCAACACGACATCATGTCACGGCCCGGTGATTATTCGAACTGTTTCCTTTAACTAGCCGCACATAACGCGAGGCAGTTTTTTGACACGTCTTGTCAAAGCAGAGATCGTGTCCCCTTATCACGGGATTCTCATCAATACGGGTGTGGGTAAGCCAACCGCGCCATCGATTACGGTGCTTGGGGGACAAGAGAGTTTTACCAGGCTAGTGGGGACGCATAGTTTCGTCCGCCCGTATAAAGGGATAAGGATTTACCTTTTCATCCATGCCTTCTTCCTCCTTTGTTCATCCACCTTCGCACACTTGAGCTCCAGCGCCCAAGTTCGCATTTCCCACCTCGACCTTCTCCAACCATGTCTGGAGCGGGAGGCAGGTGGATGGTCTCCTCCGTCACGGAGGGACACGTCAAGAAGCTGAGGAGAGCCGGATACATGCCCGACGACATCGCGCACCGGCTCCCAGAGGAGGGCCAGCTCATCCCCACCCCCAGGCCCCATGAGAGGGTAGTGTTCCTCACCCATTTCCTCCGTGGACTGGGATTTCCTCTCCACCCATTTTTCCGGGGGCTCATGTTCTACTACGGCCTGGATTTCCACGATCTGGCCCCGAACTTCATCCTCAACATCTCGGCGTTTATCGTCGTGTGCGAGGCTTTCCTCCGCATCAAGCCCCACTTCGGCTTATGGCTGAAGACTTTCAATGCCACGCCGAAGGTAGTGAGAGGCCACCAGGCGGAGTGCGGAGGCGCGATGGTGGGCAAGATGCCCAACGTCACATGGCTCGAGGGCTCCTTCGTGGAGACCATATAGGGGTGGCAATCGGGGTGGTTCTACATCACCGAGCCGCGTGACCCTTCATGGGTAGCGGCCCCCGAGTTCCGATCAGGCTTCCCCACACGGCTCACCTCCTGGCAAGAGAAGGGCCTGTCCTGGGGTAATTCGGGAGAGCTGACCGGACTCCAAACATGTATTCAAAACATGGTGAGCAAGAAGCTCAAACTCATCAATGTAGTCCAGGTCATGCTCCACCGCCGGATCCTCCCGTGCCAACAACGGGCCTTTAACTTGTGGGAGTTCGACCCGGCGCAGCACCGAACTCTGAACAGGCTCTTCGACACAACTGACGAAGATGCCTGGAGGGTGCTGTTCAAGAGCGCCAAGGTGCCCCCTCCCATTACTGAGGATCGCGGATTCAGCGCGAAGCGCCAAGCCAGCGCGGTAAGCTGCTTTACCTCTTAGAGGATACTTTTTTTTCATAGATTGACTCCATGCATGATCTAAACTCCCGTACCTTTGACAGGACTGGCAGGAGATGGCCGGACATATCGACTATCCGGCTCCTTTGCCCGAAGGACCAGCAAATGCTCTTCTGGCGAAGATGCTGACCCCGGCTCCTTATACGGTGCCGGAGAGGACCAAGAAGGCCAAGGGAACCCGAAAGAGTTCCCGACGCCAGGCGTCATCGGACTCACCGTCCGAGGACTCTACGGCGCAATCCTCCCCCGAAGACGAGGAGGCAGAAGAAGATGCTCCCCCTCGAGACGGGGGAGACAAGAAAAGGAAGGCCGCCCCAACTAGGGAGGCCGAAGGGTCCAAGAAGGGGAGGACTCTCCTTCCGGACAGCTCTACCACCGCCGCCGACGGTGAAGACGAGTGGCTGCCCAGGGCCAAGATCCTGGGGAAGTCGTAAGTATTCGGATACCAGAGTAACTCATAGTATTCCTTTGTCGCACTACTTCACCTAACGCCGAAATATGTTTATGCAGGCCGCCCTGAGCCCGTATCAATGTATCATCGGACGGCTCCCTGGGCTCGTCGGATATGGATAGCGATCCAGTCCCGACCGCCACCTCCCCTCATCCTACGGACGACGCCGAGGTGCTGTCTCATGAGTCACCGGGTCGAGGGGAGATAGTCTCGGAGGTGCCTCAAGGCGGCCTCCCGGACTCCGGGAGCCGAGGGGACAAGGCCCCTGAGAGCTCCGACTTCGGCCCTCAGCCGAACACCGCGCCGGAACCTCAAGTGGTTCCGGACTCGGGCAGGCGGTCTCCTTCAAAGAGGGGCGAGACGCCTGTACTAGCGACCTCTGTCCATCCAGAGGCGCCGGACAATCTGCTGGAAGCGCTTCGCAGCGCTTCCGCCGATGAGGAGCACTTCACTATCATGAGTGCGGTGATCTAGAAGGTTTAGTCCGCTAAGAGCGGATTGACTGAAGCCTATGCCAGCCTTCTAACAGGCTTTGAGGTAAGTGTATAGGAAAATATTACCGCATAGACAGTAGCCCCTGATGCTCTGTTCAGCGTTCACAAAGAAAAGCCGAACAGAGGATCAAACAATATCGCAGGAGTCTAATATGAGTATGTCGATATGCATATACAGGACTTCACTGCTGGCGTCCGCCGCACTGACTGCGGAGGTCGCCGTGATGAAGTAGGACCTTCAAGGGTCCCAGGACGAGCTCGGCCTTAGCAAGAGGCAGCTCGAGGAGAACAAAGGTAAGTAGTACCTAGTCCGTGGATATGTATAAAAAGAGTGCGATTGCAAAATGACAGGATCATCATGAATTTGCCAGGGCCATGACCGAAGTGGCGACCCTAAAGCAAGTGTTGTCCGAGGCCGAAGATAAAGCGGCCAAGGAGTGCACCGAGCGAGAAAAGCAAGAGGCTCGGGTGGGCGAGGTGCAGCAAGAGCTCCAGGCTCTCGTGACGAAGCACGAGGCGTTGGAGCTTGACTCGAAGACGCGAGAGTCTGAGCTTGCCGCGGCCCTCGAGAGCGCAAAAAGTGCCAAGGCCGAAGCCCAAAAGGCCCTCCAGGAGATCGACACAATGAAGAAGAATGCGGTGGGTAAGGTATTCTATATGCAGAGCAAGCATGTAAAAGTAAATTACCGATTACTTACCCGAATTCGGAGCTCTCCAGGAGCATTCGCAGATTTTCCCCGCAGCGTGTCAGATGCCGCACAGTTTTACCAGGCTGAGGAGGGAAGCTCAATGGAGAAACTGTTCTGGTCTCAGTATACTGGGACCGAACACCCGATGCCTCTGAGCGACCAGCTAAAGCAGCTGGTCGAGCTGCACAAGGCGGCCGAACAGCTACTTCAACCTGGTGAGGCGGCTTGTGGATGCCTGCCCACGGCTGGAGGTCGTCAAGCGGTCCGTCTGCATCGAAGGTGCACACCGGGCTTTCACCCGTGTGAAGGTGCAGTGGGCCAAGCTAGACGCCGTGAAGCTGATCAAGGAAGGGCCGCCACAGGGCAAGGAGCATCGCACCCCCGAAATTTATTATGAGGGTGTCCTGAAGGGTGCCCGTCTTGTAGCGGACGAATGTTCAAAGGATGTAATATTTGAGTAAACTTGCCCGTGTGATCCTATATGATGAAAACTTGTTTCATATGCGCTATGCAACGCTTGTGTGAATTTAAAATATTACCTTCTGTTTGGCTGTTTATCCAATCTGAGAGATGGCTAGTCCTCGGCTTCTGCCCCCATGCCACGAGTGCTGGGGTGTTCGGGATAAACCTGAGCACTCTTGTTCCCATGTTTGGGTCCTTCGAGGGAGGTGCTGAGCACAACGAACAAGGCAACCGAACTAATAATGCTTTATCACTCTCACTTAGCCATAGAATTCTATAATTTTAAATTTCGACGAAGCCCCTGGTATTCGGAAGGCCAAATTCGGGGCGCGATACATGCCTTTAAGCCGGGTAGGACCGGCCTATCGCTCTAAGCGGCATAAGTCTTTAGGGACTCGAAAACCTCACCGAACAGCGACTAGTCTCTCGCCTTATCATGACAGTCAGTTTTAGCTTTCTCTACTGAGGTGCATAGCCCAGCAGAACCGGGGCACAATCGCAGTAGTTCTCCTAGCGCTACCTCAGCCGATAGAGCGGAACGTAAGGTACCAAGACATAGGAGCCGGGCAAACCCAACATTTGACCAAAGACATGATTCGGAGTTGATGCATATAATGCTATAAGTTCGGGGTGCCGCACTTGTGAAAGTGTTCGGACTTTTCACACCATATTGTGGGGTACGTAAGCCCCTGGTGTATTGGCCGTACCAAAGTGTACGGTTGCAAGGCGTCATTAATGAACACACACACACATATATGTATAGTGTTACTATTCATCACCCAGGGTGCAGAATAAGTTATTCTTCATCCGAGGTAATCTTACGATAATTTCATAATTAAATTACGTTTGCAATTTAAATAGTTACATTCCTATTGATTCATTACGTAAAATTTGGCATAAGAAAATAAAAATATAGGTCATAAGACAAGAAAATTTGCAGTTTATGTGTATTTTACACTATGTTTTTATGTTTGTAATTTTACATAACATAAAATATTTTTAACAACGATTATATATTTTCTTACGGTGTCTTTTTACGTCGGAAATAAGAGAAAAGTTACGGAATGTAAAATTACGGGGCATTGATGGTAAAATAGAGGGGGTGAAGAATAACTATTCCTCACCAAGGGTGACCAATAGCGCGACCCTATATATATATAAATATAAAAACAAGAATGCAATAATAGTCATAATGTTATGCATTGTTTATTCAAAAAGGTGCGTTAAAGCAGAATGATACAGATGGTGCGATAAGCAAAGAGTAGGACTATGTCCCTTCCAAGGGCAAGCTGAGGAATAGTATTAAATCAAATATTTCGCTCGTTATTATAATCCACCTGGGAATTCCGTGGCGTGACGTAGCTTTCTGCCTCCATGGTTGCTGCATCATGTGTTCGGCAATAGTGCTGCCGGACAGGGTTTCCAGAGATTAAGGCCCTGAAAAAGAGAAAAATAACCAAACGAGAAGCCCCTAGTGCGGTTTAAGCTGTGTCTTGGGGCGTGCCGCTGTTGTGCCCCCTCCCCACCTATGCCCATAGTATTTATAATGCGTAATTATGTACGCGTGGCACGAGTATCGCCGTTTGGCTGGGACTGGGTGGGGGCCGCATTGCTACACGAGCTCAGATCGCGCCCGGCGGTCTAGTTGCCGATTGTTCCGAGCGCGCTTCAAGGTATCCGGGTCTTGAAATGCCGAACTGGTGGATTGCCTCGAGAGGTTGCTTTGCGCTTCTGCTGCGGGGGCCGCGGTGTGCTCCTCCGTTCGGAGAGAGCGCTCTGTGTTTTCATTGACTGTAATAACCCCGCGAGGTCCTGGCATCTTGAGCTTGAGGTATGCATAATGCGGTACCGCATTGAATCTCACAAATACGGTTCGCCCGAGCAGTGCATGATAACCACTGCGGAACAGGACTATATCGAAGATTAACTCTTCGCTTTGGAAGTTATCCAGGGATCCGAAGACCACTTCCAGTGTAATTGAGCCTGTGCAATGGGCCTCTACGCCTGCAATGACGCCTTTAAAGGTCATTTTTGTGGGTTTGATCCTTAAGGGGTCTATACCCATTTTGCGCACTGTGTCCTAGTAAAGCAGGTTCAGGCTGCTGCCGCCATCCATAAGGACTCGAGTGAGGTGAAATCCATCAATGATTGGGTCCAGAACCCGTGCGGCGAATCTGCCATGACGGATACTAGTGGGATGGTCCCTGCGATCGAAAGTGATCGGATAGGAGGACCATGGGTTGAACTTTGGGGCGACTGGCTCCAACGCATATACGTCCCTGAGCGCATGTTTCCGCTCCCTCTTGGGGATGTGGGTTGCGTATATCATGTTCACCGTCCGCACTTGTGGGGGAAACCTCTTTTGTCCTCCGGTGTGTGGCTGCCGGGGCTCCTCCTCGTCATCGCTATGTGGCCCCTTGTCTTTGTTTCGGTGATTAACTTGCCGGCCTGCTTGAACACCCAACAAGCCCTGTTGGTGTGATTGGTTGGCTTGTCTGGGGTGCCGTGTATTTGACATGAGCGATCGAGTATACGGTCCAAGCTGGACGGACCCGGCGTACTTTGTTTGAATGGCTTTTTCCGCTGACCGGGTTTAGAGCCTTTGAATTCGGCATTGACTGCCGTATCCTTGGTATTATCGCTGTTAATGCGGCGCTTATGTTCGTTGCGACGTGACCTGCTATTGCCGTCCTTGGTATCCGAAGTACTATGGTTCTTTGATATGTTATTACTACGAGCCAGCCAACTGTCTTCTCCCGCACAAAAGCGGGTCATGAGTGTCGTGAGGGCTGCCATAGATTTTGGCTTTTCCTGACCAAGGTGATGGGCTAGCCACTCGTCGTGGATGTTGTGTTTGAAAGCCACTAGGGCCTCTGCATCCCGACAGTCGACGATTTGATTTTTCTTTGTTAGGAACCGAGTCCAGAATTGTCTGGCCGATTCTTCTGGCTGCTGAATTATGTGGCTCAAGTCATCGGCATCTGGTGGCCGCACATAAGTGCCCTGAAAGTTGTAGAGGAATGTGGCTTCCAGATCTTCCCAACAGCTAATGGACTCTGCTGGCAAGCTGTTAAGCCAATGCCACGCTGGTCCCTTGAGCTTTAGTGGGAGGTATTTGATGGCGTGTAAGTCATCACCACGGGCCATGTGGATGTGGAGGAGGAAATCCTCGATCCATACCGCAGGATCTGTTATGCCGTCGTATGATTCAATATTTACAGGTTTGAAACCTTCTGGGATTTGATGATCCATTACTTCGTCTGTGAAGCATAAAGGGTGTGCGGCACCTCTGTATTGGGCTATATCACGACGCAGCTCAAATGGGTCTTGCCTGCTGTGTTCGGCCCGGCCGGATATATTTCTGTATCCGGCATGACGTTTATCGTCTCGCATAGTGGCGCGCCCTCATGATCCGTAGATCGATCTTGCATGTTTTGCTTTATCCTCCAATACGTCTCGCAGGTCTGGCGTGTTTCCCCATGCTTTTTTATTTGAATGGCGCGGGGGTGCGGGCTGAGCTTTCGGCTGGAATGCCTCTCTATCACGGCCACGAGGTGGCCGATCAGCCGCGTCATACGCTTCTTCCTCCAGCCGAGGTAGCAACCTGCATTTCGGGTAACTCTTGGAGGGGCGCTCGAGTTCATATTCCTCGGCCGCAAGGACTTCAGTCCATCTGTCAGCTAGCAGATCTTGATCAGCTTGAAGCTGCTGCTGCTTTTTCTTAAGGCTATTTGTCGTGGCCATAAGCTTGCGTTTGAAGCGCTCTTGTTCGACAGGATCCTCTGGTACGGCGAATTCGTCATCGCCGAGGCTTGCCTCGCCTTCGGAGGGGGAATGTAATTATCATCCTCCGCTTCTCCATCTGCCGCTTTCTCAGGAGGGCTGGCTCCTCCATCCTCCTGCTCTAAATCTTGCTGGAGGGGGTTGTTGTTTTCTTCGGCACTATCCGAAGTGTTATCACCTCCTGTGCCGGTATCACCACTTTTGCTTTGGCGGGACTTAGAGCGGCACTGCTGACGTCGGCGCTTGGGTTGCTTCTTGGAGGGGTCATCCTCCGCTATGCTGTCGCCATTGCCTTCTTTGGGTGTATCCACCATGTATATATCGTATGATGAGGTGGCTGTCCAGTGCCCTGTGGGAAGTGGTTCCACTTCATCTCCCGCATCGTCGTCCATACCGTCGATGTCTTCGGAGTCGAAGTCGAGCATGTCGGTTAAGTCATCGACAGTGGCTACTAAGTGGGTGGTGGGTGGGCCGCGAATTTCTTCGTCGTCCGCATCCTTGTCCTGCTGGACATAGTTCGGCCAGGATCCTCCTGACAAGGAGAGAGACCTTAATGAGTTCAGTATGTCGCCAAAGGGCGAGTGCTGAAAAATATCCACGGAGGTAAACTCCATGATCGGCTCCCAATCGGATTCGATAGGAACGGGCGCAGGCGGTTCGGGGTCCGTGGCCGGAGAAGGATCCGGCAGTTTAACAACACGGCTCTCGTGCAAGGTAAGGTCGATGTTTGGTTCGATCGCCGCTGAGGGTAAGGCCTCCGTGGCGGGGTCCATCCACCCGTCCATGGATGGCACAACTGGCTCCGAATTGATGGTCGGAGCGGCTGCCTGTGCGATCTCCTGAATAATGTCCGATGGTAGAGCCAAATCGTACTCATCGTGACCGCGTGACGTACAAGGCAGAGGCTCGAATCCGTCAAAGATCAAGTCTCCTCGGATATCGGCCATGTAGTTTAAGCTTCCAAACCTGACCTGGTGGCCAGGGGCGTAACTTTCAATCAGCTCCAGATGGCCAAGCGAATTGGCCCGCAGTGCAAAGCCGCCGAACACAAAGATCTGTCCGGGGAGAAAAGTCTCACCCTGGACTGCATCGCTATCGATGATGGTAGGAGCCATCAAGCCTAACGGCGACGACACAGAGGAACTCTCAATGAAAGCACCAATGTCGGTGTCAAAACCAGCGGATCTCGGGTAGGGGGTCCCGAACTGTGCGTCTAAGGCGGATGGTAACAGGAGGCAGGGGACACAATGTTTTACCCAGGTTCGGGCCCTCTTGATGGAGGTAAAACCCTACGTCCTGCCTTATTAATATTGATGATATGGGTAGTACAAGAGTAATCTACCATGAGATCGGAGAGGCTAAACCCTAGAAGCTAGCCTATGGTATGATTGTATGTTGTCCTACGAACTAAAACTCTCCAGTTTATATAGACACCGGAGAGGTTAGGGTTACACAAGGTCGGTTACAAAGGAGGAGATACACATATCCGTATTGCCTAGCTTGCCTTCCACGCCAAGTAGAGTCCCATCCGGACACGAGATGAAGTCCGGCTAATGGATATAGTCCGGTTGTCCGGAGACCCCCTAATCTAGGACTCCCACAATACTGCTCACGGTTTTTGTACAGATCTCGCCTGTCCCCACGTCCCTCACACCTTGGGGGCGATCTCGGGCTGTGAGCCGACTGGACTGTGTCTGCAACCACGGATCTACTATGGATCCTATTCCGCGACTGAGATACTGCTGTATTCTGCTCTCCCGCTGCTCGGAGCAAAGCCCGGATCTGCACCAAACCTCGACCAGCTTCTGACTGGGAAGGTTGAATTGACTCCGCTATTCGGGCCGCAGCTGCGAGATTCTGGATCGGAGTTTGGTATACCTGAGTTAGAGGCGGAAAAAGTTGGCATCGACTTGACTCGGGGATATGCTGCCGAGCATGCTCGTCGAGTGCGCGCTTGAGGTTCTCAAGTCGAGTGCGCTCAGCCAAGTTGGCCAGGCGTGTCTCCTCCAAGGCATGGGTCTCAGGGGTTTCTCCAACGATAGGAGTGTGAAGCGCATCCATGTTCCGGCAGCGAAGTTCTTCGCTCCGCTGCAAAGAGAGGGGTTCAGGGCGGTACTCTTCATGAACACACGACGGATCGCCGCCCCCATCGCCTCCGTCTTCTGGTTGTTTGGCCGCCCTAAGTCGATTCATTTCTCGCCTCAGTGAAAAGGCACTACCTCTTTACCGACTGATGAAGAAGTCAGATAAGTTCGAGTGGACTCCTGAAGATGATGCAGCATTTGCAGAGCTTAAAGCCCTGCTTTCTACCCAGCCGGTGCTGGCTGCTCCAATCAGCAAAGAGCCTTTACTGCTTTACATTGCAGCCACTGGACAAGTCGTCAGTACAGTACTTACGGTCGAGCGGGAAGAAGAAGGAAAAGCTTACAAAGTTCAGCGCCCAGTATACTATGTCTCTGAAGTTTTGACTCCATCAAAGCAAAGATATCCACATTATCAGAAGCTTGTTTATGGGATTTATATGACCACGAAGAAGGTTGCACATTACTTCTCTGACCACTCCATTACAGTCGTCAGCGACGCTCAATTATCAGAGATTCTGAACAACAGAGATGCAACTGGTCGAGTGGCAAAATGGGCGATTGAACTCCTTCCCTTGTATATCAAGTTCGAGGCAAAGAAAGCTATCAAGTCCCAAGCAATAGCGGATTTCCTCGCCGAGTGGATCGAACAGCAACTGCCGACTCAAGTTCACTCGGAGCACTGGACCATGTTCTTTGATGGTTCCAAGTGCTGAATGGTTCCGGTGCTGGGGTGGTACCGGTATCCCCCGAGGAGACAAGCTCAGATATGTCCTCCAGATTCACTTTGATTCCTCCAATAACGAAGCAGAATATGAAGCACTCTTGTATGGGTTACGTATGGCCATCTCACTCGGCGTCTGTCTCCTCATGGTCTATGGCGACTCAGATTTGGTAGTCAATCAAGTGATGAAGGAGTGGGACGTCAGAAGCCCAGCCATGACTGGCTACTGTAACGTGGTGAGGAAGTTGGAAAAGAAGTTTGAGGGGTTAGAGCTCCATCATATACCCTGACTGAAAAATCAAGCAGCCAATGATTTAGCAAAGATAGGCTCCAAGAGAGAAGCCATTCCCAGTAATGTGTTCCTGGAGCATATTCATGCACCTTCAGTTCAAGAAGATCCCTTCACTGAAGAGCCCCCACAGCCAAAGAGTGCCACCGATCCGACGGAAGTCGAGATTCCAGCCGTGGTCGACCTAATCATGGATATTTTGGTTATTGCTCCAGACTGGACAGTGTCGTACATTGCGTATATCCTTAGGAAGGAACTCCCAGAGGATGAAGAAGAGGCTCGACAGATCGTCTGTCGATCCGAAGCCTTTACTGTGATAAGAGGACAGCTGTTCAGGGAAAGTGTAACCGGAGTCAGCCAGAAATGCATAACCCCGGAAGAAGGACTAGCGATCCTCAACGACATCCACTCGGGGACCTGTGGCCACCATGCGTCCTCTAGGACCATTGTGGCTAAAGCATACCGAGCTGGATTTTATTGGCCACGAGCAAATGAAATGGTGAAAGAATATAGTCGACAGATGTGAAGGCTGCTAGTTTTACTCTAATATGTCCCACAAACCTGCGTCGGCCCTAAAGACCATTCCACTCGTCTGGCCCTTTGCTGTTTGGGGATTAGATATGGTTGGACCGCTGAGGACTGGTAAGAGCGGCTTCACTCATGTGCCTATAGCAGTCGACAAGTTTACCAAGTGGATTGAAGCCAAGCCTATCAAGAATCAGGAAGCTAGTACTGCCATCAGCTTCATCAGAGAATTGATGTTCAGATACGGAGTTCCACACAGCATCATCACTAACAATGGATCGAACTTCGATTTAGACGAGTTCAAAACCTTCTGTGCCTCCCAAGGCACACGAGTCTACTATGCTTCGATCGCCCATCCCCAGTCGAATGGACAAGCAGAGAGAGCAAATGGCCTGATTCTCAAAGGATTGAAACCCCGACTGATGCGAGACCTCAACCATGTAGTGGGTGCCTGGGTTGATGAACTTCCATCAGTTCTTTGGGGATTGAGGACAACTCCCAATCGGTCAACTGGCCGAAGTCCATTCTTCTTAGTCTATGGAGCTGAAGCTGTTCTACCGAGTGACTTGCTTCATAATGCACCACGAGTCGAGCTCTTCTCTGAAGATGAAGCAGAGCAAGCTCGGCAGGAAGCAGTCGACCTCCTAGAGGAGGAAAGAGAGATGGCCTTGATCCGGTCGACCATTTATCAACAAGACTTGCGTCGATTCCACGCCAAAAATGTGAAAGGTCGAGCCTTTCAAGAGGGAGACTTGGTTCTTCGAGTGGATCAGCAGAAACCACACAAGCTCGCTCTTGCTTGGGAAGGCCCCTTCATCGTCACCAGAGTGCTCCACAACGGAGCATACCACCTTTACAATGTCGAGCATAAGAAGGATGAGCCACAGGCTTGGAATGCGGAGTTGCTCTGCCCCTTTTACACTTAAGTACTCATTCGAATAAAATGTAATAAGAAGTACCTTTGTAATTTGCTTATCAAAGACAAGAGCTTTACAGTCCTCTTAAACGATTGTTGTTGCTTTTATTTGTGTCTGAAACCCCCCAGTGGGTGACTTAGCTACGAATCCGTTTTGCCTAAG
This sequence comes from Triticum urartu, assembly GCF_056163025.1. Lineage (NCBI taxonomy): Eukaryota > Viridiplantae > Streptophyta > Magnoliopsida > Poales > Poaceae > Triticum > Triticum urartu. The sequence goes on from NC_141879.1 coordinate 194,589,783, forward strand.
TTTAAAAGAAAATCCTACCGAGTGGTGAGCAAGCCTCCCACTCGGAGGCTTAGCTGCGAATCCATTTCGCCTAAGTTTAAAAAATCCTACCGAGTGGTGAGCAACCCTCCCACTCCGGGGCCTAGCTGCGAATCCGTTTCGCCTAAGTTTAAAAAATCCTCCCGAGTGGTGAGCAAGCCTCCCACTCGGAGGCTTAGTTGCAGTCCTGTACTCGCCTAAGTTTGTAAAATCCTACCGAGTGGTGAGCAAGCCTCCCACTCGGGGGCTTAGCTGCAGTCCATTACTTTCCTAAGTTTGTAAAATCCTACTGAGTGGTGAGCAAGCCTCCCACTCGGGGACTTAGCTGCAGTCCAGTACTCGCCTAAGTTTGTAAAATCCTACCGAACGGTGAGCAAGCCTCCCACTTGGAGGCTTAGTTGCGAATCCGTTTTGCCTAAGCTTAAAAATCCTACCGAGTGGTGAGCAAGCCTCCCACTCGGAGGCTTAGCTGCAGTCCAGTACTCGCCTAAGTTTGTAAAATCCTACCGAGTGGTGAGCAAGCCTCCCACTCGGGTGCTTAGCTGCAGTCCAGTACTCGCCTAAGTTTAGAAAATCCTACCGAGTGGTGAGCAACCCTCCCACTCAGGGGCTTAGCTGCAGTCCAGTACTCGCCTAAGTTTGTAAAATCCTACCGAGTGGTGAGCAACCCTCCCACTCGGAGGCTTAGCTGCAGTTCAGTACTCGCCTAAGTTTGTAAAATCCTACCGAGTGGTGAGCAACCCTCCCACTCGGAGGCTTAGCTGCAGTCTAGTACTCGCCTAAGTTTGTAAAATCCTACCGAGTGGTGAGAAACCCTCCCACTTGGAGGTTTAGCTGCAGTCCAATACTCACCTAAGTTTAAAAAATCCTACCTAGTGGTGGGCGACCCTCTTACTCGGGGGCTTAGCTGCAGTCCAGTGCTCGCCTAAGGTTTAAAGTCCATCCCCATCTGCAAGGACAACGAGGTGCTGCTCGACTACAACCTTCTCCATAGGAGTTGTACCACAAGTACAACATACGCTCCATCCCTATCCGCAAGGACGACGAGGTACAGGTCGACTGCAACCTTCTCCTTCGGGGCTGCGCCACAAATACAATGTGCGCTCCATCCCCATCCACAAGGACGACGAGGTGCAGGTCGACTGCAACCTTCTCCTTCGGAGTTATGCCACAAGTACAACGTACGCTCCATCCCTATCCGCAAGGACGACGAGGTGCATGTCGACTACAACATTTCCTTAGGAGCTGCGCCACAAGTACAACGTTCGCTCCATCCCTATCCGCAAGGACGATGAGGTACAGGTCAACTGCAACCTTCTCCTTCGGAGCTGCGCCACAAATACAACGCGCGCTCCATCCCCATCCGCAACGACGACGAGGTGCAGGTCGACTGCAACCTTCTCCTTCGGAGCTACGCCACAAATACAACATGCACTCCATCCCTGTCCGCAAGGACAACGAGATGCAGGTCGAAAGATTATTCAGAGTAAAGAGCAAATTCCACTCGAAGGCAAATATAGGCATATTCAGAAATAAACCAAGTTCAGAGAAATCCTAAAGTTCCAGACGACAGATCAATAGTATTCGAGCATCAAGCCCGAAGGAGTTTAACGGTTACAACAACCACTCGGCATTCCGAGGTAAATTTAAGGCAGGTTTTAATTTCAAAGTTTGTTCATTCGGCAGGAGGAGGGTTGGCAGGTTCGACGAATTCGTCCAAGTCCATTCCATCTGCAATTCGAGTGGCAGCAGCGATGAAAGTCTCCATAAAGGACTGGAGATCATGTCTTTTGGTGTTGGCGACCTTGATCGCCGCCAGCTTATCTTCGCGGGCTTCCTTGAAGTGGACTCTGGCCAAGGACAACGCCACGTCAGCACCACACCGGGCAGAGGACTTCTTCCATTCTTGCACTCGACCAGGGACCTCGTTGAGTCAAGCCATCAGAGACTCGAGGTCATTTTGAAGCGTCGCCCTTGGCCAGAGTGATGATTTGATCCATGAAATTGCCACCTTCAGACGAGTGAGGTAACTTGTAACACTAGCGACGTGGGATTCCAGTCGGAGCACATTCACGGCAGCCTCGTCGCTGACTGGAGAAACAATAGGGTCCAAACCCGTCTCGATCCGTCCAGTCTCCTCGTCAAAGTTTTGGCAGAATTCTGCAGTCAAGGAGTTAGTGAGTTGACTGGACAAGACTAACTTGCAAGCAGTAAAGCAGTCAGATTAAAAGGAGTACCTTCCAGCATAAGAAAGAGCTTCTTGGCGAGAGTTCTTAGATAAGCTTCCACGTCATTTCTCTTATGAGCCATGGATTCCAGCTTCTCATTCAGAGCCACCTTATCCTTCTTCAGACGAGTTGCCTCTCGGTTGGATTCAGTGAGAGAGGATTTCAGCTTGCTTACTTCTTCTTCCAGCGCTCCGACTGAAGCCAGCTTCTAGCTAGCCAGGGCAGTCTTATCTTGAGCTTCCTTCCGAGCAGCTGCAAGGTCCAAGTCCTTCTTCTCCAGAGCTAACCTCATTTTCTTTACAAAATAAGCAATTGGATCAAACAAGAGATCGAAGAAATATTTTAAAGGACGATCGACATGAGCAGTCGATAGGCAGTCACCTTCCATACCAGCAACTTCATCTTGAGCTTTCTTCAATTTTTGTTGGGCCAGCTCCAAGTCAAGGTTGAGTTGCCTCTGCTTCTCCTCAAATTCGGCGAACTTAGAAATGAGAGTACAAGATTTCTGCAGAGGGTAAAAGACATATCAATCGACCAGATCAAACATCATTTACTTCCGAGTGAAATGAAACTTCAAAGTTTGCTCAGACCCCGCCGACTGCCCACAGTCGACCGCGGTCTCAGGGACTACACCCAGCGGGTGCACTTGGCGTGCCCCACTGATTCAGATTCCACTCGGCCGGTCCGCCCGGGTCGACTAAATAAGGAGAAGAACTATTCAGACCCCGGTAGACTGACAATAGTCGACCGCGGTCTCGGGGACTACACCCAGTGGGTGCACTTGATGTGCCCCCACTGGTTCAGATCCCACTTGGTTGGTCTGCCCGGGTCGAGTGGAAGAAAGGAAAGTGAAAAGAAGTACTCAGACCCCAGCCGACTGCTCGCAGTCGACTGCGGTCTCGGGGACTACACCAAGTGGGTGCACTTAGCGTGCCCCCACCGGTTCAGATCCCACTCGACCAGACCGAGTGGAAGTGTGCAAATACTAAAGACAACGAAACACCCAGTGGGTGTACAGATTCGACGCAAATAATAAGAGATTGTATGAAAGAAAATATTTCAGGTAGCATATCCTAATAGAACAAGGTCAGTCGAAAGTCAACTTACCTGGACATTGGCTCGAAGAGCCGCGCTGGCATCGTAAGCAGCCTGGCTGTTGTCGTGCACCGTCTTCATCCGCTCCATCATCACGCTAGCCTAATGGATGGCCTCCGCAGCGGCATCCAACTGGCTTTCCGGAACATGATAGTTGGTGAAGAAGGGAGCAGACGGCCCAGATGCGGCAGCTTGGAGCTCCGAGGCATGAGGTTGGACTGCTGAAGGAAACACTGGTACAATCGATGGTGCGGGGCGCTCACTCGACAACGGGACAACAAAAGTTACAGAGGCCCCACCTGCATCTTCAGGTTGTTGGACGGTTGGTTCTATCATCAGTCCCGGCTGAGATGTCTTGCCAGCAGCTACTTTTTTGTTTCTTCTGGGCTACGGGACCACATCTTCATCATCATTCGGAAGCTCGCTAACGTTGAGTGGAGAATCAAATAAATCAGTCGACCCCAAGTGAATTGCCAGAATTTAATCGACCAAATAATCAAGAACAAGATCACGAGAATTGTACCTAGGTTGGAGGTAATCGCGTCTTCCATTTCCTCATCTCGGTTTTGGCGGGAGGAAGTTCCAGAGGTAGCTGCACTGCAAATGTCAACATTCAGTCGGTTACGTTCTGTTGCTCGAGTCGACCAAAGGATCAGGTCAGATGGTTACCCAGAGATGGTGGGAATGGTCACTTTGATTCTGGGCAAAGCCTTCGGCGGTTTGGAGGATGCGGCCTTCAATGGTTTCGGTGCTGGAGGCGGCGCAGTCTTGAGTTGTTCGATACCTTCTCGGTCGGCACGGGAGAAGATGTCCGAGGGCACTTTGAAGACTGCCCAGTTGGTGCGGCCACCAGGTCAGGGGTGCTTGCCGGGTCGTGAGCGTGCTTGGACCTCCTTTCTCTGCGAGGAGGCGAGTCGACCTCTTCTTCGTCACTCGGGTCGTCGCTCTCCTCGTCCTCCTCTGCATCCGAGTGCCACTCTCCACTCTCGCCCCCGCTCGCCTCTCCCTCGACCTTTTGCTCCTGCACTCCATTGGGCATTGAATACATATCAACAAGAGCCTGAAAGACAATGAACAAAAGAAAGAGCCTGAAAGACAATGAACAAAAGAAAGACAGTCGCCCCCGCTACATAGTAAAACAAGAAGACACTTGACAATGCAGAATCGTACCTGTTCCGGCTGGCATGAATGGTCGAATGGAACCACCCTCCTGGACCCCCGGGGATTATCCTTGTTGCCGGTAATACCTCTCAGCCACTGCTCCACCGTGTCCTCACTGACATCCTCCAGGTGGATCCGAGTGGAATCCTCGAGTCCCGAGTACATCCACATCGGATGGTCACGAGCTTGGAGTGGTTGGATGCGTCGACTGAGGAAGACCTCCAGCAGGTCCATACCAGTCACTCCGTCGCGGACAAGTTGGACAACCCGCTTGACCAACACCTTCACCTGCACCTTCTCCTCCGGGATCACTCTCAAGGTGGAGGGCTTCTCCACTCGAGCCATGGAAAAGGGGGGAAGTCCAGTCGACTGGCCCGGGGTCGGCTAGTCCTTGCAGTAGAACCAGGTCGACTGCCAACCCCGGACCAAGTCGGGAAGGATCATAGTTGGGAAAGTGCTTTTGTCCCTCATTTGAATTCCAAGACCCCCGCACATCTGTATCACGTGCGTCCTCTCGTCACTCAGGTTGGCCTTCTTGACCATCTGAGAGCGACATGTGAATATGTGCTTGAAGAGACCCCAGTGTGGTCGACAACCCAAGAAGTTCTCGCACATGGACACAAAAGCGCCAAGGTACACGATGATGTTTGGAGAAAAGTGGTGGAGTTGAGCCCGAAAGAAGTTAAAGAAACCGCGAAAGAAAAGGGTGGGGAGGCAAAGAAAACCCACGGTCGACATGGGTGGCAAGGAGAACGCACTCACCCTCCTGCGGCTGTGGCTCAGTCTCGTTCCCCGGGAGCCGCGCCAATTAGTGGGGGATCAGTCCCCCCTCAACCAGGTCGTGGATGTCATCTTGACTGATTGTCGAGCGGATCCAGTCGCCCTGGATCCAGCCAGGCGGCAGGCCGGACCTCGATGAAGATCGCCCCGGCTGGTCTTCTTCCCTTTAGCCTTCGACGTCGCCTTCTTCGCACGCTCCAATGCCACCATCTTCTCCTTCCCCATGGCAGCGAATCGAGTTCGAGGAGGACGACAACGCTGAGAGCAGAAGCAGGCGCAGTGGAGAAATCTGAGGAGGAGGAAGAAGAATGGAGGCGCACTGTTCAAAAGCCCCGGTCCGGCGCCTTATATAAGGTCACTTTCGAGTGATTGACTTGTAGGCCCGGACGATCTATCAAATCCCGCAACAGTCACATGCGTGATACGTGGAAAAAAAGGTGGCGCAGAGATCGAGGCGGCCTGCCTAATCCGTCCTGATTACTGCGGCCTCCCCCGCCTGGCGCGCTTCCCAAAATTCGAATCCCGTGAAATCCGCAGACGGTAGAACAACCCGTCAGACGGAAGATAAAGTAGCATGTCATCATATTAAGCGATGCATAACGTAAGCAGACACGGAAGAGTGCGACCTCTCTTGCGGACCTGTGTAGTCCTGATGTCTACTACACAACCTTCTTCTTGTAGACGTTGTTGGGCCTCCAAGTGCAGAGGTTTGTAGGACAGTAGCAAATTTCCCTCAAGTGGATGACCTAAGGTTTATCAATCCGTAGGAGGCGTAGGATGAAGATGGTCTCTCTCAAGCAACCCTGCAACCAAATAATAAATAGTCTCTTGTGTCCCCAACACACCCAATACAATGGTAAATTGTATAGGTGCACTAGTTCGGCAAAGAGATGGTGATACAACTCAAGATGGCAATGGGGACGAAACCCATCGGGGTTTGCCTTCCCAAACCCATCCCCACGAGAAAATCGTAAACCCGTCCCCATCCCCATCACCATGCGCGGGGCTACTTTTCCGCCCGTCCCCTAAACCCATCGGGTTTCGGGGAACCCACGGGGGACCCACAAGAAAATCAAAATATTTAAACAAACATAGTGGCGACAAAGAATAACATTTCAACAGCAAAACAAGCACATTTCAGCAGCATAACTTGAGCAAATTTCAACAAAAAACAATATTAGATGGTTCAACAGCTATATAGAATGTATTTCAGCAGCATGACACCACATTTCAGCAACAAAAATGATCAGATTTCAGCAAGAAAGATGATAAGCCATACATGGTTCAACAAGATGTGCAATTACATAAGTTTTAAAATAGAATTCTTGGTTTGGCCTTCAACGTTGGGGGGTGGGGGCTCGGTCGCTCAGGCTCGATAGCTTTGGTTTGGGCCGCACCGGATCAGTGCTTGGTAAAAAATGTATTTTCCTGGGTTTGCCAGGTTTCGGGTTCGGGGACTACTGAAACGGGTGCAAACCCACGAAACATGTCGGGTTGTATAATGTGCCCAACAACAGCCCCACGGGGATGAAAATACGCCCATCCCCGTCCCCTAATAGGGTAAAAACCCACGGGGACGCGGGTTTCGGGGCCCCATTGCCATCTTGAGATACAAGTCGTATATGGATAGTAGACAACAGTTTTTGTAATCTAAAAATATAAAGACAGCAAGGTAACTAATGGTAAAAGTGAGCATAAACGGTATTGCAATGATAGGAAATAAGGCCTAGGGTTCATACTTTCGCTAGTGTAAGTTCCCTCAATAATAATAACATAATTGGATCACATAACTATCCCTCAACATGCAATAAAGGGTCACTCCAAAGTCACTAATAGTGGAGAACGGACGAAGAGATTATGGTAGGGTATGAAACCACCTCAAAGTTATTCTTTCCAATCAATCCATTGGGCTATTCCTATAAGTGTCACAAACAGCCCCAGAGTTCGTACTAGAATAACACCTTAAGACACAAATCAACCAAAACCCTAATCTCACCTAGATACTCCAATGTCACCTCAAGTATCCATGGGTATGATTATACGATATGCGTCACACAATCTCAGATTCGTCTATTCAACCAACACATAGGAGCTCAAAGAGTGCCCCAAAGTTTCTACCGGCGAATCATGACGAAAACGTGTGCCAACCACTATGCATAGGTTCATGGGCGGAACCCGCAAGTTGATCACCAAAACATACATCAAGTGAATCACGTGGTATCCCATTGTCACCACAGATACGCACGGCAAGACATACATTAAGTGTTCTCAAATTTTTAAAGACTCAATCCGATAAGATAACTTCAAAGGGGAAACTCAATCCATTACAAGAGAGTAGAGGGGGGGAGAAACATCATAGGATCCAAATATAATAGCAAAGCTCGTGATACATCAAGATCGTATCACCTCAAGAACACGAGAGAGAGAGAGAGAGATCAAACACATAGCTACTGGTACATACCCTCAGCCCCGAGGGAGAACTACTCCCTCCTCGTCATGGAGAGCACCGGGATGATGAAGATGGCCATCGGAGAGGGATTGCCCCCTCCGGCAGGGTGCCGGAACGGGTCTAGATTGGCTTTCGGTGGTTACAGAGGCTTCTGGCAGCGGAAATCCCGATCTATTGTGCTCCCCGGTAGTTTTAGGGTATATGGATATATATATGCGGAAGAAGTACGCCGGGGGGGGCACGAGGGGCCCACGAGGGTGGAGGGCGCGCCCTAGGGGGGTGGGTGCGCCCCCCTAACTCGTGGCCTCCTTGAAGCTTCCCTTATGTGCACTTCAAGTTTTCTGGGCTTCTTTCCTTCCAAAAATGAGTTCCGTGAAGTTTCAAGTCAATTGGACTCCGTTTGATTTTCCTTTTCTTCAAAACCCTAAAACAAGGTAAAAACAGAAACTGGCACTGGGCTCTGGGTTAATAGGTTAGTCCCAAAAATGATATAAAAGTGTATAATTAAGCCCATAAACATCCAAAAATGTAGATAATATAGCATGGAGCAATCAAAAATTATAGATACGTTGGAGACGTATCAAGTCCTCAAGGTCATCTGCTCAGTTGCTGATGGTAATGCAGTTGTCGTGTCTGCCAACGGCGGGGAAGAAGATCTGAGGCGGCGAAATATAGTCTGGAGAGCGGATCCCTGCTGTGGTGAACCCTTCCGTCGTTGGAGCAGCTCAGCTGGGGTGGAACACAGCACCGCAGGAGCAGGAGAAACCACACAAGGTTTTCTTTGACACATATCTGTAACAGAAGTAATTGTGTAAGGGCTTGTTTGAATTTGAGGATTCTAACAATGCAGGGATAGGAAATAGACAGAAATAGGATAGGAATGCACGTGCAAAACAGAGAATTTAAAAACACATGATTTCTGCCAATCTAGGTGTTTGGTTCACAAGAATTGGAAGATCACAGGATGCAAAGAAGCATGGTGAGATTAAGTCAAACTTCAAGAAAATGTACGGTTATAATGCTATTATGCTACTATCTCTTAGTATTGTGCTTCATGAATAGGAATTTGAAAAGGAGAACAAGTGGAAATTAAAATTCCTACAGTTTTTTCTTTCAAGGAGACACTAAAGGAACAAATCCTACAGTTTTCCTTTGCTCCATTCCTTTGCACCAAATTCATGAAAAGTAGTACCATAGGAAACTTTCCAATTCCTATGTTTTTCATTCACTTTTCCTTTCAAGCACTGGCGATTCTAGTAGGAAGTCTTGAGCAAGGAAAAGCCTACACTAAAAAATGTTTTTGTGCTACTTCTATTACTTCTATTACTCAAGAGAGTCCATCATGGATAGCTAAGTTTCCTGGTACCTCACTGCTTGTCATATAGTAGGATAAATAATCGTATTTCCCATTACTCCGTGTGTTCAGTGGACAATATATATAACATGTAGAGTAAAAAAGATATGCAACAAGTGTACAACCTCTTTGGCAAAGCCATGTCCATCTCTGGCTGACTTGGGTGTCGGAGGAGGGGAAGAAGATCTTAGGCGTCTAGAGATGGAGCCCGAGGTACTGCTCCGCTGTGATGGAGGGTTTCGTTGTTGGAGCAGCTCCGGTGAGTTGTACGGCGCCGAGGCTGAAGCAGGACAAGAGAGACAACATTAACCCGAGTGGAATTCTAATAGCATATCCAATAGATGACATAAAATACATAACCACAAAGTGCTAGATGTAAAATACATCAACCGCTCATCTCTGAACTTAACTATCGAGACTGAATTTAACTGTCGAAACTGAACTTGACTGTCGAAACTGAATTTTACTGTCGAAACTGAACGCATTAGAGGTGAGGCTACACGTCAGTCGACTGACTTTTACATCTCTGGTCAGTCGATTTTGCGGTCGTTGGATACGAAATCAAGGGCCTGCAGTTGATCTTCAACCTCCTTACCCTGAGCCTCCAACCACCACCGGCCAAACAGCCACCCACGGCCGGCGATGCGCCGCCCTGCCCACCCCGAAAACACTCCCCACCGCCGGTCCGCCGCCACGCCGGCCATCCCTCTAGCCCCCCCCCCCCCCGTTCTGAGCTTTTTCTCCGGTGATCCCCACGCCACTGCCCCACCACCGCCGGCGACCACCGCCCCCACCCTGAACCCTAAGATATATAGTGGGGTACCTCTCCAGTGAGCCCCCTCCCCGCTGTGGCTGGTTCTTCCTTAACTCCGGCAAGCCCACACCCCCTGAAAATCGACTGACCCAAAAGTCGATTCAGTCGACTGAAGTGTAGCTAAATCGGAGCAGCATCGCAAGCAAGAGCAAGAGCGAGAGCAGCAGCGTGAGCAAGAGCAAGAGCAAGAGCAGACAAGGCAAGGGACCGAGAGCAACAGCAGAGCAGCAGCGCGAGCGAGAGCTAAAGCAGTAGCTCCTACTGATGTGGATGTCGCCGCCGAGGGAGCGACGCCGTGGAGGAAGTGGCCGGCGACGCCGCCGTGGATGGAGCCACGCCGTGTTGGTCGGAACCGAGTGCCGGCAACACCGTGAGATCGAATCAAGAAGAAAATGCGGCAATTAGTGTACAGCCTATTTGGTGGCGCAGATTAGGCCGCAGCTTCATTCGAGGAAACGGTGATGATGATGCTCTTTCGATGGTGTAGGTGAAGACGGCGGTGTGGGAATGGAGGTGGCGTGAAAGACGAGGGGAACGTCGGGGCAGCTCCTTGGAGGTGGAGGACGGGGTGGCTGAACCGGCGGGATGACCAGATCGACGATGAATCCTTAGCTAGTACGGTGGATGAGGGACGTCGAGGTGTTGCTGTGGACGACATCGTCGGGGAAGAGGCTCCAGCTGGGTGGCGGACGGAGGAGGGTGTGGGGCTTCGCAGGTTTTCCCGGCTTCGTTGTACGAATGGGTGGGCGGATGGGATGGGAGTGGGGAACCATGGCTTAGGGACGCGCTTGTCCAAAATGTGGGGTAAGTTAAGAAAGTACCCCCACCGATTTAGGGTATCACGGGCATTTTGCGTGTAGGGATTTCACAGGAGGTGGGAGTTTTCGCACAGGTTGTAATTTTGGAATAGCAAGGCGCGGGTTGAGATGGAGGGAGTTGTCAGAGCACAACGAGACAAAGATTTATCTTAAGTATTTCTGGGTAACAAGGCGCGGGTTGAAGAGGCGGGAGTTTCGCAGCACGATAGACAGAGACGCTAGCTTGAAATTTCGGCATAACAAGGCGCGGCTCGAAATTTCGAGAGAACAAGCTTAACATGTACCCAAAAAAGACAATTTAGACTAGTATGATATACTACGTACAATGTGTTTAACATGCACAACACACACACAGATACCATTCACACAAGTAAGGCACACGTGCATTGCACGCATGAGATTTGGCAACCAAATTATGAATAAATACCACATTATAGCATGTAAGCTTTGAGTCATATATGCATGATGTAGATGTTCGTTTGATTCTTATAGTTCATTTCATTCAAAATCATCTAGTTTTTATAAGAAAGCTAATCTATTTTAAGATTCATGGAATTGTGCGTCGTAAGGCATAAAGTAAAAACAAATCATGTAGAAAAACATTTGGGCAATTCTGATACGGAAGATTCTAGAACAAAGAATAAGTGCTTGTGTTTTGAGGTTTCTGCATTATGCTTAAGTTCAACCATAGAGTCTTCTAGATTGTACATGTGGCAAAATCTGATGGAATCTATATGATATCCAATGGCTGGTAGTGCTCAAATTTGCCAGCTCCGCACCATCGGATTGGCCTCATCCAACGACCATCTTTCAAAGTTAAAGTTATCCGCACACTATATAAAAAATATATAATATAATATATATTGGGGTATAGATATAGATATGTGATGCGAAAGCCACCCATCATCTCCAATTAGAATAGTGTGTACATGCACGAATGCAATGTGGCCAAATGATGTCTGCCATCGGTATCTCAAATTCAAACCAGTCTGACCTTGTTCAATGTGTATACATTACAGGATGCTCATTTCCAAACCACACCGCGCAGATCTCCGTTATATTCATGCATGCATGGGTTTCAAACATCATGATCTCTTATTCAAATATTTGAATTCAACTTTACATTGATTATGACCTCACCTAGTCTTTTACACCCACACATTGGTCTTCTCTTTATAATTGTACCACTAACTTTCTCTCGTGCATGCATGCACACACACTACCAGTCGGCATTATCCATCGCACACATGCAATCTTTTTCTTCAAGCCGGTCTCCCATGAAGGCACACACACACACATCCCCCTCTCCATCATATCGGGCATTCTTTATCTCTCACGTGCATGCGCAACGATCGATGTTTATCTATGTGTGTGTGTATATAGCTAGGTCTTTCATAGTTTTCCACATAAACCGATCAATCTATATATCTAGTGAGGTCTCACCCTCTTTCTCACGTCCACATCGATCAATCTATACCTCTCTATATAGGATTACATATATAGCTAATACACCCACATTAATTATATATCCAACGCCCCCCCTCATCATCCATGCCTTCTGCTTCATCTCTTAGACGAGCGCAATATGGTGAAGACAGGGGGCAGCAAGGCCCCCCTAACATCACTATATATCGAGGCTAATATGAATGTGATCATTAGACAATTGCTGGCAAAAATGGTTTAAGTTGATGAATTGGCCCTCCTCGTAAAGGATTAGCAATGCTTGGCCCCCTAGCTCATGGGACATTTTTCATGGCTCCGCCACTACGCAATAGCGCACGTTCTCGCCCCCTATCTCTAAATATCGATCTCGCAGTTGTGCACTCCTTCATAGTCTCCCTCCACTCGGCCGCTCGCACAATATTCTAGCCCCCACCGGATTTTGCCACATGTACAATCTAGTAGACTCCATGGTTGAACTTAAGCATAATGCACAAATCTCAAAACAACAGTGGTTCTCCTTTGTTCTAGAATCTTCCGTATCATAAGTGCCCAAACTTTTTTCTAGTTGAATTGCCATTATTTGTTTTTACTTTATGCTTTACAACGCACAATTCCATGAATCATAAAATAGATTAAGGGCTTCTTTGATTCAAAGGATTCTCGAAGGAATTTTGGAGGATTCTAATCCTTAGGAATTTTTCCTATCTTGGTTGTTTGATTCGTAGGATTGTAAACCATAGGAATTTTTCCATATGATTCATTTGCACTAGATTTCATAGGAAACATCCCATCCACTCAAACCTTTTTGAAAGAATTCTGCATTTTTTCTATGGACAATTAAACACTCGTACAATCCTATAGGACTCAAGACGACATTCCACTCTAATCCCATGTTCTTCCTATTCCCGCGTTTTGGAAATCCTATGAATCAAAGAGGCCCTAGGTTTTTTTATAAAAACTAATTGATTTTGAACGAGATGAACTATAAAAATTAGATGAAAGTCTACATCAGGCATATATGACTCAGAGCTTACATGCTATAGTGTGGTATTTATTCACAATTTGGTTGCAAAATCTAACACGTGCAATGCATGTGTACCTTACTAGTACTTCGAGATGTGAAAAACACAATGGCACGCTACACAGTGTCTCTCTTACAGTTCATGAAGCCACGTGGCACATGTGGAGGCGTTGTCGCGACATCCTTGTGTGGATTGATCACAGTGACATGCTGTTGGTTCCAGAAGAATGTACTCATCCTCCCAGAGCCACACTAGCGGTACATGCACTAAGCGAAGATGTGCATGCACGCCACGCACGCACTCATTCCCTCACACGCACACGCGGGTACACGGGCGGACACAATTTTTACCAAGATCCACCCCATGTGATAATTTGACGCGTGTAAAGTCCTTCACTTCATTGATGGTCAATTAATACAGCACATGCTGAAGGAAATATGCCCTAGATGCAATAATAAAGTTATTATTTATTTCCTTATATCATGATAAATGTTTATTATTCATGCTAGAATTGTATTAACCGGAAACTTAGTACATGTGTGAATACATAGACAAACAAAGTGTCACTAGTATGCCTCTACTTGACTAGCTCATTGAATCAAAGATGGTTAAGTTTCCTAGCCATAGACATGAGTTGTCATTTGATTAACGGGATCACATCATTAGGAGAATGATGTGATTGACTTGACCCATTCTGTTAGCTTAGCACTTGATCGTTTAGTATGTTGCTATTGCTTTCTTCATGACTTATACATGTTCCTATGACTATGAGATTATGCAACTCCCGTTCACCGGAGGAACACTTTGTGTTCTACCAAACGTCACAATGTAACTGGGTGATTATAAAGGTACTCTACAGGTGTCTCCGAAGGTACTTGTTGAGTTGGCGTATTTCGAGATTAGGATTTGTCGCTCCAATTGTCGGAGAGGTATCTCTGGGCCCACTCACTAATGCACATCACAATATGCCTTGCAAGCATTGTAACTAATTAGTTAGTTGCGGGATAATGTATTACGGAATGAGTAAAGAGACTTGCTGGTAACGAGATTGAACTAGGTATTGAGATACCGACGATCGAATCTCGGGCAAGTAACATACCGATGACAAAGGGAACAACGTATGTTGTTATGCGGTTTGACCGATAAAGATCTTCGTAGAATATGTGGGATTCAATATGAGCATCTAGGTTCTAATATTGGTTATTGACCGGAGACGTGTCTCGGTCATGTCTACATAGTTCTCGAACCTGTAGGGTCTGCACGCTTAAAGTTTGGTGATTATCGGTATTATGAGTTTTTGTGTTTTGATGTACCGAAGATAGTTAGGAGTCCCGGATATGATCACGGACATGACGAGGAGTCTCGAAATGGTCGAGACGTAAAGATCAATCTATTGGACGACTATATTCGGACATCGGAAGTGTGCTGGGTGGTTTCGGAGAAAACCGGAGTGCCGGGGGGTTACCGGACCCCCCCCCGGGAGAAATAATGGGCCTTATGAGCCTTAGTGGAGAGAGAGAGAGGGCTGGCCTAGGGCAGGCCGCGCGCCCTCCCTGAATTGGACTAGGAGAGGGGGGCGGCACCCCCCTTTCCTTCTCCCTCTCCCCTTCCTTTCCCCCTCTAGTAGGAGTAGGAAAGAGGGGAGTCCTACTCCTACTAGGAGGACTCCTCCTCCTGGCGCGCCATAGAGGGTCGGCCAGCCTCCCCCCTTGCTCCTTTAATACGGGGGCAGGGGGCACCCCATAGATACAACAATTGATCATTGATCTCTTAGCCATGTGGGGTGCCCCCCTCCACTATAATCCACCTCGATCATAACGTAGCAGTGCTTAGGTGAAGCCCTGCGTCGGTAGCATCATCATCACCGTCACGATGCCGTCGTGCTGATGAAACTCTCCTGTGAAGCTTTGCTGGATCGGAAGTCGCGGGACATCATCGAGTTGAACATGTGCAGAACTCAGAGGTGTCATACGTTCGGTACTTGGATCGGTCGGATCGTGAAGACGTACGACTACATCAACTGCGTTGTGCTAAACGCTTCCGCATTCGGTCTACGAGGGTACGTGGACACACTCTCCCCTCTTGTTGCTATGCATCACCATGATCCTGTGTGTGCGTAGGGAAAACTTTGAAATTACTACGTTCCCCAACACATGCAAATTGAGTGGACATGAGGGCGGAAGAAAGACATTACTACTCCACTGCGTGCATGTGAGTAGTTAGATCATGGGTTGCTAGTAGTACTTCCATTGGTCTCCTTCATATTTTGTGCCAATTTTTGACAGTAACATAATATTTACGCATCTGAGTAGTGTAGTCTACCTGAAATTTTTGTTCCACTAAACTCATCGGGAGCTGTTTTGGGCCTCGAAACCAAAACCCATCAATTTATCTTTACCTTGTTCCCATCACATTCGAAAGTTCTAGTGCTACAATTAAGTGCAAGCCTGCTCACACCTACTAGTACATATCAAACCTGAACGTGTTCCCACTATGCAGGTATTAGTACTAGTGCTAGTACTTAGGTTATAATAAGGGGAACTACCTAACCGAAAATTACTCTACCTTTCCTCCTCATAAGTGCTTCTTCTTCGTTCGTCTTTGCCATGTCCGGTGCGCAGAGCTCTAGGTCGAGAACTACTCATAACAAGGGAGCGGCAACCAAGGCTGCGGGAAAAAAAGAGGGCTCGCCGCCATGCAGAGACCTCAAAAGATCTCTCACGGGCAGGCGATGGCTCCCAGGAGCACCCTAGCCACAGAGGCGAACATGCCGAGCTGGCGGCGCTGGAGTCGTTATCCCTCGACGGCATGCCCGATCAGCTCAATAAGCACCTCAAGAAGCAGAAGGAGTTCATCCACGGCTTGGTGGAGCTGCTGAAGGAGAGCCTCGACGACATGCCCGCTGAGCTCAATAAGCAGGGGGAGTTGACCGCCGTCTTGGTGATGCTGCTGAAGAAGAGCATTGCCTCGGAGAAGAAGGCGACCGACGAAATCCTGCAACTTCAGGAGGACAAGGCGAAGCTCTGCCATGAGCTCGACCTGCTGAAAGAGAAGAACGCCGGCTGGAAGAAGCTGCATGAGAGTAGTAGTTCCTCGATGAAGATGATGCAGGCCCTCATCACAGAAGGAGTTGGCGAAGCTCCGCATCGAGCACCCGGCTGCTTTCAAGGTACGTAATGCGGACGTGGGACAGATGATGAAGGCTCGTGTCGAGAAATCCCGCGTCATGGACAGAATGAAGAAGATGGCGGAGGAGACGCGCAAGGAGATGGAGGTCGTGGAGGCGATGAAGAAGCAGTTACGACTCCGCAGTGAATTAGATCATTTGGGGTCATAATCTTCCTTCTTCTTTTGCTCCTGTGTTTCTTCTTTTGCTTCGGGTGTTTCGCCTCACATGTCACGTTCTCTGTGAGGCATGAATAGAACAATGCTAACAATGAGATGACTAGCAAATTAGATCATTTTTTATCGCCATATGGCACTGGGCTGCCGTGTTTCGTGCTCCTCCATCGTACTAGTACTGCTCCAGTGGAAAACTTGAGTATACCGCACGGTTCTTTGCTCCTCCTCAGGTTGTCGGCACATTTATACGAGCAGTCAAATCACAAGGCCCCGCCTTCCAGCAGCAATGAGCAGTCAAATCACAAAGGCCCTCGCCTCTCGTGAAAAGGACCAAGCTAGACTACCCCACCCTCTAGCCTTTTAAAAATGTATACATTTGTACAGTAGTAGCATCGATGGATTGTGGCATGGAGCGAAACTAACAAGATGAAATTAAAGAAAAAAGGTGGTACATATAGAGAGCGCTCGTCGACCAGCCAAAGTCGAGGCGCGGATACCAACGAGGGCCTGGTTGTGTCTATACTTGGACAACTCACCCGACTGCATGCGCACCAGGTAGACGAAGCTCGTGTCGTGTTGGTGCCGTGTGCGGCCCGCACATTAACCAAAACCTCGCGTCTTCATCTTAGCCTCCGCGTTTTAAACTTCTCAATCTCAAGGCCAAGGAGCAACATGAAACCTATGATAGAGCCAATCGGATGGTTGAGAACACTACAATTCGTAGCTACAGATGTGTGTGTGAGAGAGGACGAGTGCGTGCTTGCACCTCTTCTCAGAGTACAAGTGTATGTGGGTGGCATCGACCTAGGGAGCAGTGATGGTGCGTGAAAGAAGTCCCGATAGATAGGTGTAATGCCTCTGAAAAAAGACTAGTCTATAGCTCGCCACGAGGCTATTCCTGTCGAACGCCAAGCGTAAGATATGTATCCGACGATGCCAGTTTTTGCATGTACACAGCAGTAGAAAAAGAACTAGTACCATGGCATATGCTACACCACGGCCGAGAAAACATGCTGATGTTACGCCATCCAGGAATAGTGCCGCACTTCGAAACTAGAACCGTCAATAAATTTTGAGCGCGTTTCGTCACATTCCAAATTACTACTACTACCACGCTATATTTAACTGCAAACCTGTTCACACCGATCATAACCTAAACGGTTTCCCACATAGGAGCGTATTAGTAGTACTCGGTTATAAATACTACTATGCTAAGATGACTGCACATTCCTCCTCAACTCCTCATCCACAAAAAACAATCAAGTCAATCAAGCCATAGCCAGTGTGAGTTCTGGGTCGAGAGATTTTCACCAGGGAGAGGTGAGCATGGAAGAGGAAGCACGAGAGATGTCCCGCCTCACTGCGAAAGCAGCACACATGTCCAGCCGCGCAGTAGTAGCAGCACAGAGGTCCCGCCGTGCCGTCGAAGCAACACGGAGGTCCCGCCGCGCCGTCGATGTAGCAGACTGGTCCGGCCACGTCATGGAAGCAGCAGAGATGTCCCGCCGCACCGCCGAAGCAGCACGGAGGTCCCGCGGCGCTGCGACGGCTTGGAAAATTTCTCACGGGCAGGCGAGGACTGTTACAGGCGCATGCATGCGATGTCCATAGGCAGATGGATCAGATCTCCGGCTGGGCAAGGTTGCAGGACTAGGCTACCGGCGTCATCTGACAACTAGGGGAGGGCAATGCGAAGCTTCGAGGCGAGCGCGACCTGCTGAGGGCGAAGATCGCTGGAAGGGCGAAGCAGGAGGAGGAGACCGCTGCCTTGTTGTAGAGGACGGGCGTCATCATCAAGAAACTTATGGACGAGAATGCCATGCTCCGCATCGAGCGCAATAGGCTGGTGGAGGAATCCATGGATGCTGCCAAGCAGCATATTAAGGACCTGAAACTGATGAAAGAGATCATCGCCCACCGCGAAAACTAGTCTCCGCGACCTGCAGCACATAAAGAAAGTAAAGATCAGCGAGCCAGATCGTTGTATGCGTCTTCCTTCTTCTTTTGCCATTGTGTATTTCAGGCGTAGCCGCATGTGTTTTTTTAATTATCTTCCTAATTATGTAAGACAATTATTATCCACTCTCGTCGTCCTTATATATATTCATCAGTCTTGCTATAAGTCGCAGTAGATGCTATATAGGTCTGTCGGATCTTACATCAAGATCCATGCAAAATTTTATTTTCAGATTTTCTTTTCTCTCTCTTAAATCTCAGTCGAGTGAGACATTTCCACGCCATTAAACAGAGGCTCGGGCGCCATTAATGGAGACCTTGGGAGAGAGGTGGACCGTAGATGGAGGTCAAAGGGATCGCACGCCTCCCGTACTCAAATAGCTACCACGCACGGCACCTCCTAGCTAATAAAAAGGGGGACGCGTGGCGGCACGTAAATGGTAAATAGAACGCCCACCGTTTCAATAATACTTGTGTTTCTGATTGTAATGTGACAGCACTTGTTCCAAAATGACTCTGTTGATTGTTAATGTGTGCACCTTCGCAAATCGGACAGCAAAATTACCACAGCATGTTGGTGCCATGTCATGACACCAAGCCAAGTTTCATGATTTTCATGCGTGTTTCGGATTTACAAGAATTAAAAAAACCAAGTTTCTCAATGTTTCCGGCCGAGCCATGATGCCTAGATGTTTGAATTTCATTCCCATTTCTGGCATGGGACCTAGAAATTTACCCGAGGACACACATGTGATTTTTTAACCAGCTTTGGTGCACTGGAGCATGTTCTTGTATTTAAAATATGAATTATGCACACAAAGGTGACACATTCCCTCTCAGAACCACGCGCCTTCTTGAGAGAAGCTCTGGTTTGCAAGAAACTTATACCAAAACTTGTCCCTATTCAGCAATTTTTTTACCACAACATGGTAGTATCATGACATGACACCATGCCATGTTTCATAATTTTTGGTTTACAAGAATTTTAAAACCAAGCTTCTCAATGTTCTCGACCGAACCACGATGCCCAGATGTTTGAATTTCATTCCCATTTCTTGCATGGGACCTAGAAATTCACCCGAGGACACACATGTGATTTTTCAATCAACTTTGGTGCATGGGAGCATGTGCTTGTAGTTCAAATTTGAATTATGCACATTAAATGACCAGAAACTCAATTAACGTATAAAAAGGCCAAACGAACCCGGAATAATTCCAAAATTTATCAGGGCACTCATATAGTTCTATGTTGCCTCTGTAAAGAAAATCTGGGGGGAGGCAGAGTATATTGTTTCGCACACAAAGGTATAAAGAAATAAAGAAATTAGTATACCTATTTAATTCTTGGGTTTTTATTATTTATGCCACTAGTTGTGTATCACTACTCAGTTTTGCCATTAGAAGTTACAACTACTCAAAAAATGCCATCGATCCGTGAGATGCCTGCTCAAAAATGCAATTAGATATCTAAAAAAATGCCATCGTTAAGTTAGAAGTTTGCTCAGAAATTCCATTAGACATTGTTATTTTCACATCAAACACGTTGACCATGTTACATGACAAAAATAAGCCGATTCTCACAATGATTAGTTAATGGTGTCCAGCACAACACACCCCTCAAATAAAACTAAGCACCCTGGAATTCTTTGACAAAACTAAGCACCATGAAATTCTTTGACAACTAAACTGCTGGCTATATGATGTTGGCCATATATATTGTACGTATATAATGTGAAGAAACGAGTGGTAGTACTATACCAACTAAAAGATGAAATGTACGAAATATAACGAGAAGAAACATAACATAGTTCTACTGGGGGGCTCAGCACAACACACCCCTCAAATAAAACTAAGCACACCAGAAATTAAACTAAGCAACTAATCCGGTAGACACCGCATTAGAACCACCATAAGCAACGACACTGCCACCTTACTCGGAGTCCTCGTCCACGTCCTCAAGTTCGTCCTTGTCCCTCTTCCTCTTGGGCGATACTTCTTTGCTTGAACCGCACACTTGGCTCTTGCTCTTCATCCAACCCTTGTAGATATTGAAACAAAGGTAGCCATCCATTGCAGCGTAGTGGATGTGGTCTATATCTAGTACAGTCCACTGCCATGCACGATGAAACGTGTGCGGAGGTTTATTCAGTTCACCGTATGAAGGATGAACCATGGCTCCTGCCAGGGTCAGCATTGAAGGCTGAACAAGGGAGGGCACCAGTCCTTCCTTCTGTTGGTCGAAGGGGTCGCCTACAACGAGGCCTGTCCGACCCAGGATTTCCTTGTCACCCCTAAAGTCTATAGTAACAAATTTGACTCGGTCGCCCTTGAGGAACTTCTTAAATTCCTCGCACTCAACGTTGGCATGGCATATGTGGTAGACCAAGCATAATTCATGCACGCAAACCTAGATCACGGTGGGCTTCTTCTTCTATGCCTCCTTTAGATTCTTCTCGCTTCCCAGGACTATGGTGTACTCAACATCTAGCCCAGCGACCCACTCATCATTTGAGTTTTCGAACATGCGTTTGAAGCAAGCAAGGAATTCTTTCACTGTTGCGGAAGAATGGGTGTAGATGACGTCGAACTCATCGCTAGTGATGGTTCTAACCTTATTCCCGCCGCCGATCATGGAGATTTGGGACGCCATGGATTTGGGAGGAGGGTTAGGATTAGTGGAACTGCCGTAATGTGAAAGGACGGGACGACTAGGAGAGGTTTATCGTTTGTAAAAATGTGGAGTGGGGGGGCGCGTGCGAATGGCAGGGTAGTGGCTTGCCTGGTGGATAAATGGATTCATGCACAGTACTATGGGGGGCCAATTAGATGTCATGTCTACTAGACGCCCAATTAAATGGCTTTCGATGTCATGTCAAGCGTCGGGAAAATTACAGGTGATACGAAGCTTTCCATTCTCCCATGATACGGGCTTCCAAGAGCCCTTGGATCTGAGACCGAATGGTTACATGGCGTGATTCTAGACCTATGGGTGAATATCCTATCTTGGAGGGTTATTCTGCAAATTTTCAGCAACTTAGCATGCGACCGTTCGATCTCAGATCCAAGGACTGCCAGCAGCCCGTATCATGGTCATGCCTACCACGACCGTCGCCTCGCTCGCGCGGTCGCGCCCTTGGAGATTTAAAACAGTGCGTTAGGCTATCTGATGTTGGCATGTCATACATAGTCATCACTTAGTCACTCATACAACAAGGTTAGTTATAAGGTTGGCTATAAGAGTATTTTTTTGTTTACTTCTCTCTATCTCTTTCTTCGTAGTATTTATTGCATTTGCCAAGGAGTGACCTCTTCCAATGAAATGGTGCTTAGATGAGGTGCTATGGGCATTAAATGGCTTAGCAACTCAAGTCCCAAATGCATAGGTGCTTAGTTTTTTTTGCTAAGTTTGCTTCATCTAGGTACACGCGCTTATCACTGTTTCTTCCTGGGGTCACCAAACTAGTCTCTCTCTTCTTAATTAACTTGCCACATCAGACTTTATGCCTATGTGGCAGGCTTAGCACCTGTAGGATCAAGTACAATAGTGGGCTATATGCCCGCTTTACATGGCATTTTTGCATATCTGGGGGAAAGAGGCAAGGAAAAAGTGGAGGAGTGGGCTCTCAAGCAAGAGCCAGCCTCTACATGGTGGAGCATCAGGAGAGGCTCCTGTATGGAGGTGGTCAGGTATCGGGAGACTCACGCCGGTCGTAGAGCCATAGTTAAAATGATAATGGCAAGTCAAATCACTGGGCCCCACCTGTCCAGCAGTAACTCACTGTCAAATCACACAACCCTACGTTTGCAGCAGCCTACTCCCTCATCTTCTCGCGTCTCTGTCGAACCAACTAGGCGGAACTGCCCCGCCTACCACGTGGGAAAAGCCTCTCCCTCAACTTTTAAATAGTACAGTATACTAATTTTGTATCCATGGATTGCGCCACGAAGCAAAGCCTCAAGAAAACGGCGGTACACATGTACGGAGTATACAGCACGCCCGTCGCATTCGCGTCGCACCCCGGATGGTCGGTCGGTCTGGCACGCCGCTCTCCGAATGGAACGCGCGTCATATTGCGTTTGCACACACATGTGGGACTGCAATTGAGAACCGACCATAGGCACACTCCCCGGCCCCGCAACTCGGGTGAGTTAATAGAAGAGAGAGACGAGCGATAGTACTACTAGAGAAGTGTTGTAGGAGTACATATGTTGGTACCTGGACGATCCCTGCAAGACACGGAAGATCAGTTCATCCATGCATGTGGCCAGACTCCAGCAGACACGTCTGGATTAGCTATCATCTACATATCGTGCAGGCTGTGTTGTGCAGGGCTGTAGTTCTAGTGAGAAATCTAAAAAAAGGTTTCTTGTCATCTTGCAAAATTAGGTGTCATGTGCTTCGGATCACTGCGAGGGTTAAACAGCGACAACTGAGTTGGGCTAGTCATTGGGGGCACAGGCACGAAGACTACTCGGCTGCCATCTAGGTCAAGCCGGCTATGTTAATTAGGAAATCTATCGACGGACCCCTTTTCTACGAGTTTATCTTTAATTTGAGCTTTGATCCTCGTCTAGTTTGTCCGTCGGGATTCATCTTGTCTCCTTTGGGCAGTGAGGTTATGATTTCTTGTCATGTGGATTTTTTGTGTTATATGTTATAATCCGGTGCTTCAGATCAAAATGACGACAACTGCGCCTCCGGGGCACGTGCAAGAAGACTTCTCGACAGTCATTGCCGAGGTCAAGCCGGCTCCGGCCGGTAGACAAAGAAAACTAGTACTCCATTATATAGGCAGGAGCCTCCGCGCTTGCTTGCTAGTGTTGCTCTCTTCACACTGTCTCGTCCTCTCCAGATCTAAACACGACAGCGGTGGCCACACACTCTCTCTCTACTCACCGTTGGTCACAGATTCAGCCGGATCCTCTCCGCCGGGGAAGGTGAGAAGGTGCAACGTTCACGTGGTCATCCTCGGCGACGGCTCTTACCCATTGCCAGCACATCCCGATCAGCGTGCCTTGCCGTTCTCTCCCAAGCATCGCTGGCGAGGGAGGGCCTCCCACCCCTTCTTCCTCGTTGTCGTAGTGTGGGCAGATCCGGCCTCCCTCCGCCCACCTAGCAACATCACGCTGACCCTCAGGTATAACTTCCTTTGAAACCGGCCTTGCTCTACTTCCCGAGTTCATGAGGTCGCTGCATTTGTATCTTTTACTATTTCTCAGGCCCCCTCATAGATAGGATCGATCGGCTGTTCGAAAACCACCTAATTTTTTACTGTTAAGAGGTAAAACTAGTTCATGCACTTGAATCTAGTAGTACTTGGTTCAAACAAGGAAGAAAGGGGGTGGGAGTGGGGGAATATTTGTTACCTGAATCTAGGACTTGGTCAAAAGAGGAAATAATGGGGGCGAAAAGTAGCAGAGACTGGCTATCCAACTGGTCTCTAGGTCTAATAGGGAAATAAAGGGAACGCGGTACAAACTCAATATAAACCGATCTATTGGTTGAAAAGGAAAGAAAGTGGGGACTGGGGGACAAGTCAGCAGAGTAAGTCCATCACTGGATTTGCTAGCCTCACACAGTATAAGGTGGCTATATACCGAACAAAAATGGGACCAACCCAGATATCGTCTTCTGATGTTTATTACCCCGAGCTGCTCTTATGTAATGCCACTAGTAAAATGCAGCAGTCGCACTGTTAAAAGTAAGGACACGTTAAACCAATGTTGTTTTCAATGTAATGCCTCCAGTAATATGAGTCAATGGCACTTTTTTCATGTCCTGCTAAATTTCCCATTAAGATAAGTTGTTTCTTTTCGTTAGAGATGCAACTATCCTGGTCCGCCTACTCTCCCGTGCCCAAATACCGACTCTGTAGCAGCTGTTAATGTAATGTTGCTGGTAAAATGTAGCAATGGCACCATTAAAGTAATGTTGTATTTAACGGTTGTCATAGTCTATCCTAATGCCCACACTAATTCTAGCAATGCTGCTAGAAATTTCTACTGTCCTTGTATGATTGCCATTCAGATAAGGAACATGCTTTTTTCATTTGATGCATGTTTCATCACTTGTTAGTCACCCTCCTTTCCACCTTTTTGTGCAAACAAAGATATACATTTCATGCTTGATCTTAGTTGAACTGCATAAATGATATCCAAATTATAGTTGAACATTCCAGGAGCTTCACGAACAACCTTGATGTTGCTCAATTTTATTGCATCTAATGAACAAGAAGCTCTGTGGGTTTCGTTTTCTGATGGAAATGGAACCGGGGCTGGAGCTCTTTTCTTGAAAAAAAAGAAGAAGCTGCTAGCTCATGGGACATTGCTTCATTTTAGGTGAACTGCACCAAAAGGTCCCATGAATTGAATCATCCATGTTGGTGACTGGTGTCATCCCTTCTACGATGGTGTTGACTGCAGATATGGTTCCCATCACGAGGTATGTTCCTTTTTGGACTGACCGTTTGCCAAAGCTCCTGCATGTTGATCCTGCTCTTGTGCTACTGTTTTGGCACTGCCATGATAAAGCAGTAATGTTATTATTTTGCACCTTAATCTAGTGGCACTATTAATTCGAGGAAATGTTTTGGCACTGCTAGTGCCACTGTTTTTTTATATAGCGAAAGAGGGGGTTCCCTCTGATTTCATTAAAGAAACCCAACCATAGAGAACCATTATCCGACAACATCTCAGTGTAAACGGGCAGTTATGCAACTACTACTAGAACGGACTGAGTACTAGCAGGAGACAAGTTCGCCACATAAGCTAGGCAGGTAGGGGACACAGCACCAGCTCGACCAAGTTTGGATTACAACCCAAATGCTACCACAAAAACATCAGGGGGAAGATAGAGACTGAAAGAGCTAGCTTCAGCATCCCAGTCTAAGCACCCCCGGCCTTCATCCTTGCAACGCACGGTACACCTCGTTTGCCACCTGCTCGACCCTAGTGTCACTAATAAAATGAAGTAATAATACAGTTAAAATAGAGCGAGTGTCCTCTCTATCATTTCATTTCCAATGTAGATAAAGAAAGCGCTTCTCTTTGTTAATGTATGTTTCATCAACTAGTCCCATTGTTAATGTTTAAGCGTTTCTGCAAACTGGGGTGCTTAATTTTAGTTGATCTGCACAAAAATAGATATTTTAATGTCTCAAGTCCCCTCCTTGTACTACCGCTGTACACTGATGTTCATCACTGGAAGAAGGTGTATCGGGGAGACTTGGGACGATTTCTAGTATGAGGCGTGGCGTACCGTATGAGGCGTCGCAAGGCCCATCTCGCCCTCACAGCATGGCATACTATGATACTATCGCAATATTTTCTTCTATTTATTTTGCGTTCTTCCTCAACTAGTGCCACTATAATGTAATCACGCTTTTTCATTATCTGTGCAAACAGGGCTATTCAGCTGCATTTTGGTGAACCTGCACAAATGTACGGATGGAACTGGCATATATGCAGAGTGCAAGGTGTGCCAAGTAAAAATTACCGACACCAACCATGA
Source organism: Triticum urartu (assembly GCF_056163025.1). Taxonomy (NCBI): domain Eukaryota; kingdom Viridiplantae; phylum Streptophyta; class Magnoliopsida; order Poales; family Poaceae; genus Triticum; species Triticum urartu. The sequence goes on from NC_141879.1 coordinate 194,615,773, forward strand.
TCCATGCACGCATTGTCATCCACCACCACCAGTGGGATGTGTGGCGCTCTCTGTGGACGGATCTTTCTCGGCAGCAAATCCTCTATCCAAATACTAGTAGCTTATATTGGCAGTTTTCTAGGGAGTACTCTTTTCTGAAAGAAGCACCAATCTATTTTTCTTTATTTGTACACAGTGTCACAACTTTGACCCAAAGGTCCAGAGCTATTTAAGGGTGATTGGCGTAGTACTCGGAGACCGATTGTAAGCATGATTTTCATTAGATGTCACACTGATTGTAAGCATGAGGTGGTGGAAGATTAGGTTAGTGTGAAGCTTACCTTAAACCCTACCGCCGCCGTTGAAATGAGGCGAGCGTCGAGGGAACCATGGAGAATGGCGGGGAAGCGTCGTCGTGCCATCCGGCCTCCTCTTGCGGTGGGAGAACGAGTATTCCTGTGGCTCCGGCTAGCTTTGCACCCTCACGAATGACACACCATACTCGATCAATTCGTTATCCTCTGGGTGCTAGACCTTCGACCTGTATGCCCACCACCTCCGCCTGACTTTTTCCTCGGGCGAATCTGTCTACTCCATCGCCCAGAGGAGATACTTGATGAACTCAAAGGACTGCGGCGTGACTGCCGCTGAGGAGTACATGTATATCGCCGCTGTCTCGCTCTTCCGCATACATTGCCACATGGCCCTACCGTCCTCGAAATCTCCCACTCATTTGCAAACCAAGTAAGGATCTCCTTCAACCTGGCTAACTTTTCCTAGTCACCGTCGGCGATCTACCTGATTCGCTGCTGCATCCTCTCCATAAATGTCCTTTCGAGTGGTCCGGTGCTAGCTTTGGAAGATGGGAGGAGAGACGGTGGTCTTGCAATAGAGAAGAGGGAGAGGCGAGATGGTGCTTTTGGAATGGAAATGATGGATAGGAGAGGAGGTGGTTTTGCAATGGAGAAGAGGGAGAGGCGACACGGTGGTTTTGGAATGGAGATGATGGAGAGGAGAGGAGGTGTGTCGGTGTCAAAACCAGCGGATCTCGGGTAGGTGGTCCCGAACTGTGCGTCAAGGCCGGATGGTAACAGGAGGCAAGGGACACGAAGTTTTACCCAGGTTCGGGCCCTCTTGATGGAGGTAAAACCCTACGTCCTGCTTGATTAATATTGATGATATGGGTAGTACAAGAGTAGATCTACCACGAGATCGGAGAGGCTAAACCCTAGAAGCTAGCCTATGGTATGATTGTTGTTCTGTATGTTGTCCTACGGACTAAAACCCTATGGTTTATATAGACACCGGAGAGGGTTAAGGTTACACAAAGTCGGTTACAATGGTAGGAGATCCACATATCCGTATCGCCAAACTTCCCTTCCACGCCAAGGAAAGTCCCTCCCGGACACGGGACAAAGTCTTCAATCTTGTATCTTCATAGTCCAGGAGTCCGGCTGAAGGTATAGTCCGGCCATCCGGACACCCCCTAATCCAGGAGTCCCTCAATAGCCCCTGAACCAAGCTTCAATGACGACGAGTCCGGCGCGCAGATTGTCTTCGGCATTGCAAGGTGGGTTCCTCCTCCAAGTACTTCATAGAAGATTTTGAACACAAAGATAGTGTCCGTCTCTGCAAAATAAGTTTCCACATATTGCCATAGAGAGAATAATATTTACACAAATCTAATCTACTGACATATTCCGTAGCATGACAACACCACGGCCAAGCCTTTATTCGAATCGTTTTAGTATCCCACCTTAGCGTGTCATGCGAGGCGGTTTCCTTGGCACGTCTTGTTAAAGCAGAGATCGTGTCCCCTTATTCCAGGATTCTCATCAATACGGGCGTGGGTAACCCAACTGCGCCATTGATTGCGGCGCTTGGAGATAAGCGAGTTTTACCAGGCTGGTGGGGACACGTAGTTGCGTCCACCCATATAAGGGGATAGGGATCCACCTTTTCACCTACGCCTTCTTCCTCCTTTGCCTATCCATTTACGCACACTCGAGCTCCAGTGCCCAAGTCCGCACTCCCCACCTCAACCTTCTCCAGCCATGTCCGGAGTGGGAGGCAAGTTGATGGTCTCCTCCGTCACGGAGGGGCACATCAAAAAACTAAGGAAGGTCGGATACGTGTCTAACGACATCGCGTGCCGGCTTCCCGAAGAGGGGCAGCTCCTCCCCACCCCAAGGCCCCATGAGAGGTTAGTGTTCCTTCCCCACTTCCTCCGCGGACTGGGCTTTCCTATCCACCCATTCGTCCGGGGACTCATGTTCTACTACGGCCTGGATTTCCATGATCTGGCCCCGAACTTCATCCTCAACATCTCGGCGTTTATCGTCGTGTGCGAGGCTTTCCTCCGCATCCGCCCCCATTTCGGCCTATGGCTCAAGACTTTCAATGTCAAGCCGAAGGTGGTGCGCGGCAACCAGGCGGAGTGCGGAGGCGCCATGGTGGGCAAGATGCCCAACGTCTTATGGCTCGAGGGCTCCTTTGTGGAGACCCTGAAGGGGTGGCAATCGAGGTGGTTTTACATCACCGAGCCGCGCGACCCTGAGTGGGTCGCAGCCCCCGAGTTCCGGTCCGGACCCCCAACGCGGCTCACATCCTAGAAAGAGACGGGCCTGTCGTGGGGCAGCAAAGAAGAGGTGACTGGACTGCAAACATGCATCCTAACCGTGGTGAACAAGCAGCTCAAGCTTGTCAACGTAGTCCAGGTTATGCTCATCCGCCGGATCCTCCCGTGTCAACAACGGGCCTTCAATCTGTGGGAGTTCAACCCGGCGCAGCACCGAACTCTGAGCAGGCTCTTCGACATGATGTACGAAGATGCCTAGAAGGTGCTTTTCAAGGGTGCCGAGGCTCCCAGATCCGCTACCGAGGATCGCGGATTCAGCGCGCAGCGTCACGCTAGCGCGGTAAGTTGTTTGTACCTTTTACAGGGTATTAGTTTTTCATAGTTTAACTCTATGCGGGATCTAAGCTCCCTTACCTTTGACAGGATTGGTAGGCGAAGTCCGGACAGATCGACTGTCCGGCTCCTTTGCCCGAAGACCCAGCCGATGCCCGCTTGGCGAAGCTGCCGGTTCCAGCACCCTATGTGGTGCTGGAGAAGAAGGCCACGAAGAAGGCCACGGGGACTCGAACAAGTGCCCGGCGCCAGGAGGTGTCGGGTTCATCATCCGACGGCTCCAAGGCGCATTCCTCCCGTGAAGACGAGGAGGAGGAAGAAGAGACCTCTCCCCCTCCAGCGGGGGGAGAGAAGAAAAGGAAGGCCGCCCTTACTGGGGAGGCCGAAGGGTCCAAGAAGGGGAAAACCCTTCCTCCGGACTACTCCACCAACGCCGACGACGGCGGAGAGGAGTGGCCGCTCAGGGCCAAGCCCCTGGCAAAATCGTAAGTATCCGGATACTAGAGTAATTCATAGTATTCCTTTACTGCACAGCTTTCCCTTATGTCGAATATGATTATGCAGCCCACCCAAAGACCGACTCGACGCGTCGTCGAGCGGTTCACTGGACTCGTCGGATGTGAATTCGCTTCCGACGGCTACCTCCCCCCGCCCTACGGACGACGCCGAAGTGTTGTCCCAACAGGTTCCAAGCTAGGAGGAGGTGGTCCTGGAGGCGCCGCAAGGCGACCTCTCGGACTCCAGGAGTAAAGGGGATAAAACCCCCCAGGGCTCCAAGTCTGGCTCTAGGCCCGACACCGCTCCGGAACCTTCAGAGGTTCCAGAGTCCGGCGGGCGACCTCCTTCCAAGAGGAGCAAGCCCACCGTGCCGGTGACCCCCGTCCAACCGGAGGCGCCGGACAATCTGTTGGAGGTGCTCAAAGGCGCCTCCATCGACGAGGAGCACCGCACCATTATGAGTGCGATGGTCCAGAAGGTTCAGTCCGCCAAGAGCGGACTGACTGAAGCTTGTGCTAGCCTTTTAACAGGCTTTTAGGTAAGTAAAGAATGTGTAAATAATATTATCGCATAGACAGTAGCCCCTGATGCTCTGTTTGGCGTTCGGGAAGAAAAGCCGAATAGAGGATCAAATAAAATTCGCAGGAGTCTAACAAAAGGAGTCAATATGCGTATGCAGGCTTCTCTGCTGGCGTCCGCCGCACTGACTGCGGAAGTGGACACGCTAAAGCAGAACCTCGAGCAGTCCGAGCAAGAGATCGGGCATGCCAAGAAGTAGCTCGAGGACAAGGAAGGTAAGAAATACCTTGTTTAAATATATATAAAAAAGGTGCAATTGCAAAAAATGACAGGATTATCGTGGCTATTGTAGGGGCCACGTCTGAGGTGGCGACCCTTAAGCAAGCGTTGTCCGAGGCCGAGAAGAGGGCGGCCATGGAGCGCACCGAGCGGGAGAAGTATGAGGCCCAGGTTGGCAAGGTGCGGCAAGAGCTCCAGGCTCTCATGAAAAAACATGAGAGTTTGGAGCTTGACTCAAAGACGCGAGCGTCCGAGCTCGCGATGGCTATTGAAAATGCCAAGTCTGCCAAGGCCGAATCCCAGAAGACCCTCCAGGAGTTGGATGTGGTGAAAAAGATAGCGGAGGGTAAGGCATTCTTTATGCAAAGCAAACACATAAACGTGAGTTACTTGTTACTTACCCGAATCTGGAGCTCTCTAGGAGCATTCGCAGATCTTCCCCGTAGCATGTCCGATGCCGCCGCATTCTATCGAGCCGAGGAGGGCAGCTCGACAGAGAAGGTTTTCTGGTCTCAGTATGCTGAGGCCGGACACTTCATGCCCCTGAGCAACCAGTTGAAGCAACTGGTCGAGCTCCACAAAGCGGCCGAACAGGCCATGAAGGGCCTCATAGTTCGGCTGTGGCCTGGAGAGGTTCTGCCTGGGAGCTATTTCGGGCTGGTGCGGCGGCTGGTGGGGGCCTGTCCAAGGCTCGAAGTCATCAAGCACTCCGTCTGCATTGAAGGTGCCCGTAGGGCCCTTGCCCGTGCTAAGGTGCACTAGGGCAAGCTGGATGCTGACAAGCTTGTGAAGGACGGGCCACCGCCGGGGAAAGAGCATCGTAAGCCCGAGAATTATTATAAGGATGTTCTGAAGGGTGCCCGCCTTATGGCGGATGAATGTTCCAGGGATGTAATTTTTGAGTAAAACTCGCTCATTTTGTCCTGTGCGCTGAAAACTTGTTCATATGCGCTAAGCAATGCTGTTGGAATTTAAAATATTACCTTTTGTGCGGCTGTTTATCTATTCTGAGAGATGGCGAGTCGTCGACTTCTGCCCCCATGCCGCTAGTGCTGGGGTGTCCGGGGATAAACCTGAGCGCTCTTTTTCCCATGTTTGGGTCCTTCAAGGGAGGCGCTCAGCACAACGAACAAGGCAATCGGACTATAATGCGTGAACACTCTCACTTAGCCATAGAATTCTATAATTTTAAATTTCGGCGAAGCCCCTGGTATTCGAAAGACCGAGTTCGGGGCGCTATCCACGCCTTGTCCGGACAGAGCCGACTCCTCGCTCTAAGCGGCATAAGTCTTTAGGGACTCGAAAAACCTCTCGAACAGCGACCAGCTCTCGCTTCATCATGACAGTCAGTTTTAGCTTTCTCTACTGAGGTGCTCGACCTAGCTCAACTGGGGCACAATCGCAGTAGTTCTCCTAGTGCTACCTTAGCCGACATAGCGGAACGTAAGGCACCAAAACATAGGAACCGGGCAAACCCAACTATTGACCCAAGACATGATTCGGAGCCGATGCATATAATGCTATAAGTTCGGGGTGCCGCACTTGTTAAAGTGTTCGGACTTCTCACACCATATTGAGGGGTACTAAAGCCCCTGGCGCATTTTGGTCGTACCAAAGTGTACGGGTGCAACATGTCGTTAAGGAACATATATTTGTAAAAAAAAGAGTAGTGCAAAAATAGACAAAAGCTATGCATTGTTTATTAAAAAGGGCTGCGATCAAAGCAGAACGATACAAATAATGCGATAAGCAAAAGGTTGGACTATTTAACATGTCCGTTCCAGGGGCAGGCTACGGAATGGTATGCGAAACAGGTATACTGCTCGTGATAGAGACCACCTGGGAGTTCCGTAATGCGGCATGGCTTGTCTGCTTCCCTGGTTCTTGCATCGTTTGTGCGGCAATTGAACTGCCGAACAGGCCTTCCGAAGAATGGAGTCCTGAAAGTAAGAGAAAATTAAAAAATCGGCAGCCCCTGGTGCGGTTGAAGCCGTGTTTCGGGCGTGCCGTGATGGTGCCCCTCCCCCTGTACCCATGGTATTTCTAGAGCGTAGTTATGTACGCGAAGCACTGATGTCACATTTTTGCGAGGGCTGGGGTTGGGGCCGCATTGCTACGCCTGCTCGGAACGTGCCAGGAGGTCTTGTTGTAGGTTACTCCGGGCGCACTTGACGGTGTCCGGACGTTTAATGGACGGACTGGAGAACTGCCTGGAGAGGCTGCTTTGTACTTCCGTTGCAAGGGCCGCCGTGTGCTCCTCCATTCGGAGGGAGCGTTCGGTGTTTCCATTGACCATAATTACTCCTCGAGGGCCTGGCATCTTGAACTTAAGGTATGCGTAGTGCGGTACCGCATTGAACTTGGCGAATGCGGTTCGTCCGAGCAGTGTGTGATAGCCACTGCGGAATGGGACTATGTCGAAGATTAACTCCTCGCTTCAGAAATTATCCGGAGATCCGAAGACCACTTCAAGTGTGACTGAGCCTGTACAGTTGGCCTCTACACCTGGTATTACGCCTTTAAAGGTCGTTTTGGTGGGCTGAATCCTCAAGGGATCTATGCCCATTTTCCGCACCGTATCCTGGTAAAGCAGGTTCAGGCTGCTGCCGCCGTCCATAAGGACTCTAGTGAGATGAAATCCGTCAATAATTGGGTCTAGAACCAATGCGGCGAATTCGCCATGACGGGTGCTAGTGGGATGGTCCCTTCGATCAAAGGTGATCGGGCAGGAGGACCATGGGTTGAACTTTGGGGCGACTGGCTCTACCGCGTATACGTCCCTTAACGCGCGCTTCCGCTCCCTCTTGGGGATGTGGGTTGCGTATATCATGTTCACCATCCGCACTTGTGGGGGAAAACCCTTCTGTCCACTGTTGTTCGGCGGCCGGGGCTCTTCGTCGTCATCGCTATGTAGCCCCTTGTCTTTATTTTTGGCATTTAACTTTCCTGCCTGCTTGAACACCCAACAATCCCTGTTGGTGTGATTGGCCGCCTTTACGGGGGTGCCATGTATCTGGCACAAGTAGTCGAGTATTCGGTCCAAACTGGACGGGAACCTAGGATTTCTTTTGAATGGCTTTTTCTGTTGACCGGATTTATAGCCTCTGAATCTGGCATTAACTGACGTATCCTCAGCATTGTCGTCGTTAATGCGGCGCTTCTGCTTGTTGCGACGCGACCTGCTACTACTGTCCCTGGTATCCGAATTACCAGGGTTCTTGGTCATATTGTTGCTACGAGCAAGCCAGCTGTCTTCTCCCGCGCAAAAGCGGGTCATGAGTGTCGTGAGTGCTGCCATAGATTTCGGCTTTTCCTATCCATGGTGCCAGGCAAGCCACTCGTCACGGATATTGTGCTTGAAGGCTGCTAGGGCCTCTGCGTCCGGACAGTCGACTATTTGATTTTTCTTTGTTAGGAACCGTGTCCAGAATTGTCTGGCCGATTCCTCTAGCTGCTGAATTACGTGGCTTAGGTCATCGGCGTCTGGTGGTCGCACATAAGTGCCCTGGAAATTGTCGAGGAATGCGGCTTCCAGGTCCTCCCAACAACTGATTGATCCTGCTGGCAAGCTGTTAAGCCAATGTCGAGCTGGTCCTTTAAGCTTGAGTGAGAGGTATTTGATGGCGTGGAGATCATCGCCGCGGGCCATGTGGATATGAAGGAGATAATCCTCAATCCATACCGCAGGATCTGTTGTGCCATCATATGATTCGATGTTTACGGGTTTGAAACCCTTGGGGATTTGATGATCCATTACTTCGTCTATGAAGCATAGTGGGTGTGCGACGCCTCTGTACTGGGCTATATCACGACGTAGCTCCAATGAGCTTTGTATATTGTGTTCGGCCCTACCGGATTTGTGTCCGGCGTGACGGATATCGTCTCGAGTCGTGGGGCGCCCACGCGATCCGTAGATCGATCTTGTTTGCCTTGCCTTTTCCTCCAACATGTCTCGCGGGTCTGGCGCATTTTCCCATGCCTTGGTACGGGGTGCGGCTTGTGTGGAGGGCCGAGAGGCCTCTCTGTCGCGGCCATGAGGTGGCCGGTCGGCCGTATCAAGTGCTGGTGATGTAGGTTTAAGTGCTTCCTCCTCTAATCGGGGTAGCAACCTGCGCTTTGGGTAGCTCTTGGAGGGGCGTTCGAGTTTATGCTCTTCGGCCGCAAGGACTTCAGTCCATCTGTCGACTAGAAAATCTTGATCAGCTCTAAGTTGTTGCTGTTTTTTCTTGAGGCTTCTTGCCATGGCCATAAGTCTGCGTTGAAAACGCTCTTGCTCGACGGGATCCTCTGGCACGACGAATTCGTCGTCGTCGAGGCTTGCCTCGCCTTCGGAGGGAGGCATATAATTATCGTCCTCGACCTCTCTGTCTGCCGCTCTCTCATGAGGGCTGGCCTCTCCATCCTCCAGTGCTGAATCTTGCTGGAGGGGGTTTTCTGCGGCACTCTCCGGAGTATTATTATCTCCCGTGCTGGAATCACCATATTTGCTTTGGCGGGATTTTGAGCGGCGCCGCTGACGCTGGCGCTTAGGCTGTTTCTTGGAGGGGTCATCCTCCGCTGTTCCATCGCCATCTCCTTCTTTTGGGGTGTCCACCATGTATATGTCATATGACGAGGTGGATTTCCAGGGCCCAATAGGCGCTGGTTCTTCATCGTCTCCTGCATCGGCATCCATACCATCGATGTCTTCGGAGTCGAAGTCGAGCATGTTGGTTAAATCGTCGACAGTGACTACAAAGTGGGTGGTGGGTGGGCTTTGAATTTCTTCATCGTCCGTATCCCAACCATGCTGACCGTAGTCCGGCCAGGGCTCTCCTGATAAAGAGAGAGACTTTAGTGTCTTCAGAATATCGCCGAAAGGCGAGTGCTGAAAGATGTCCGCGGTAGTAAACTCCATGATCGGCGCCCAATCGGATTCGATTGGCAGGGGCACGGAGGGTTCGGAGTCCGGAGAGGAGTCCGGCTCCTTGGAGTCACGAGTCTCGCGGAGTGCGGGGCTGGTGTTCGGCTCGATCGCCATTGGGATTGCAGCCCCCGAGGCGGCGTCCAACCACCCATCCTCGATCGGCGCAGTTGGCTCCGAATTAAGGGTCGAAGCCGATGCGGGTGCGGCCTCCAGGGCACTGTTCGGTGGCAGAGCTAGATCATGCTCGTCGTGACAGTGCGGTGCGCTCAGCAGTGGCTCGAATCCGTCGAAGATCAAGTCCCCGTGGATGTCAACCGTGTAGTTTAAACTTCCAAATCTGACCTAACGGCCAGGGGCATAGCTTTCGATCTGCTCCAGATGGCCAAGTGAATTGGCCCGCAGTGCAAAGCCACCGAAGACGAAGATCTGTCCGGGGAGGAAGGTCTCACCCTGGACTGCATCTCTATTAATGATCGTAGGAGCCATCAAGCCTAACGGCCACGACACAGAGGAACTCTCAATGAAAGCACCAATGTCAGTGTCAAAACCGGCGGATCTCGGGTAGGGGGTCCCGAACTGTGCGTCTAGGCCGGATGGTAACAGGAGGCAAGGGACACGAAGTTTTACCCAGGTTCGGGCCCTCTTGATGGAGGTAAAACCCTACGTCCTGCTTGATTAATATTGATGATATGGGTAGTACAAGAGTAGATCTACCACGAGATCGGAGAGGCTAAACCCTAGAAGCTAGCTTATGGTATGATTGTTGTTCTGTATGTTGTCCTACGGACTAAAACCCTCCGGTTTATATAGACACCGCAGAGGGTTAAGGTTACACAAAGTCGGTTACAATGGTAGGAGATCCACATATCCGTATTGCCAAGCTTGCCTTCCACGCCAAGGAAAGTCCCTCCCGGGCACGGGACGAAGTCTTGAATCTTGTATCTTCATAGTCCAGGAGTCCGGCTGAAGGTATAGTCCGGCCATCCGGACACCCCCTAATCCAGGACTCCCTCAAGGTGGTTTTGCAATGGAGAAGAGGGAGAGGCGAGACTGTGGTTTCTAAATGGAGATGATGGAGAGGAGAGGAGGTGGTTTTGCAATGGAGAAGAGGGAGAGGAGCGTGCGGCAGCGATTTAGGATTGGACGAGAGGGCCGACGCGCTGTGACTGGATCAAAATAAAAATCAATTTACCCTTCAATTAAGAAAGTGACCCCACATTAACTAGTCTCCCGTTTATTCTGGGTCATAATTGACCATGATTTTTGCAAATAAAATATATGTTATACATTGTAAAAATAATATAATTTGAAAGTACATTCAAATACGAACCAAACGATATAATTTTTGGTGACATGCATTCACATTTTGCTTGTCAAATACAGTACGTGGTCAAACTTGGACCCAGAATACGCAAAACAAAAAAATACTTCCAAGACCAGCGCCGCTCTTCCGCTCTTCTCCTCTTAAACCACCGTCGCTCCTCTCCTGTTCCAATCTAAATCCAGCGCCGCTCCTCTCCTCTTCCATTTCAAAACCACCGCCGCACCTCTCCTGTTCCAATCCAAAACCAGTGTTGCTCCTCTCCCATTCTAATCCAAAACCAGTGCTGCTCCTCTCCTCTTCCATTCAAAAACCACCGCCCGGCGAGTGAAGGTGTTGTGGAGAAGTAGATCGATGGAGGAGTATAATCGATACGTGACGATCGTAGACAGTGACCCTGTGAAGCAAGCTAGGATGTTGGAGATACAGTCTTGGTTTGACAACAAGGACCAACTAGCGGCGACGGCGACATCCATGGCTAAATATCTGCAACAGAGCGAAAAGGCGGCGATACTCCCGGAGGGAGTCGCGCGGGAGTACATAGAGCTGCTCCTCTGGGCCATGGAGCAAACAGATTCACCGAATCCGATCGTGAGGGAGTGGTGGTGGAAGTATCGATCCCAAATGGAGCATCCACCAGAGATTGAAGGATCGAGCATCTATAGGGTGCCGTTTGTGGGTGTCGTGCCAGAGCGAGCCGGTGGAGTCTTTGTCGACCGAACCCAACTGCAAGAGGAGAAAACAGTTGGCCCGACGACGCTTCCCTGACATCCTCTCCCTCGCCGTTCACATCGTCTCACGGGGCGGCTGTCTGCCGCCGAGGAATAGGAGGGACTGCCCCCCCCCCCCCCGCGCGCAATAGTCGGGCAGGTTGTCAATTGTCAGGAGGAGCTTAGGGTTGTTAGTATTTGTAGGTTGTGAATTGTGTTTTGTGTTGTGTATTTTGAGAGTACTTTCAGATATGAATGTCTTTTGAATTTATATTTGCAGTATTGAGCATATGAAGTATTTTATGAATTCTAGAGATCTATTTTTAGCACTTAAAAAGGTAGTTTCATAGGAGTATAAAAGTGCAGACAATGTGATTCTCGGAGAAGAAACTGCAAGTTTCGGTTTCAGATAAGAAACTCCAAGTTCAGTTTCAGATAAGAAACTGCAACTTTCAGAGGCAGAGCATTTATATTAACACGGCCTTTTCAAACAGTGTTAACATCATGTTGGAAGTTTTATTCATGGTCGAAACTGGAACTACCAGCCAGTTAACATCATGATGATCAACATTCATGCATAGCACATCTTCATATGATGCACAGTCAAAAAGATATGCTATTTTCAAAATGCCCACACAATGTCGAGTGTGCGAAAAATAGAGAAAACGAGGGACGAAGTTTTGGCAAGTGTTGGACGTGGTGTGCGTAGATGACAATTGGGACCCACATGTCAATAAAGGCAGAGGCAAAAAATTTGGAGATAATTTCTCTGCACAGGTGGAATCGAACCCGGGCGGAACAACTGTCGAGTAGTGTCACTCGGCCACTAGGCTAGTTCAGTTGTTTCGTTACTAATAAAGCACTTCCTCAGGTGGTGATCTCCTCCTGCGCCTTTGTGTGCTCGCCGCGACGCCGCTGTCTACCGTTGTGAACATGCTGAACAAATGAGAGGAATCGGGAGAGGAATGTACGTGGAGAGGCGGACAGTCGGGACCCACCAGGTCTATGGTCGTACGCAAGCAAGTGCCTCATCGAAAAAATACTTCCTCCTAATCCTATACTAATGTTGGGGCCCACGGGTTTGTCAACATAGTTACATTTTTTTAGGTGCTTCAACGTAGTCACTATCTCTATTCTTATAAAAACGAAGTTGGTGATGATGGTGTGCCTGCCATCCTGCATTATAGGCCGTCTAATTTATATCTGACAGATAGGAAGGAAACATTGGCAATTTTGCAAAAAGTGAAGGAAATATGCCCTAGAGGCAATAATAAAGTTATTATTTATTTCCTTATATCATGATAAATGTTTCTTATTCATGCTAGAATTGTATTAACCGGAAACATAATACATGTGTGAATACATAGACAAAAAACAGAGAGTCACTAGTATGCCTCTACTTGACTAGCTCGTTAATCAAAGATGGTTATGTTTCCTAACCATAGACATGAGTTGTCATTTGATTAACGGGATCACATCATTAGTAGAATGATGTGATCGACTTGACCCATTCTGTTAGCTTAGCACTTGATCGTTTAGTTTGTTGCTATTTCTTTCTTCATAACTTATACATGTTCCTATGACTATGGGATTATGCAACTCCCATTTACCGGAGGAACACTTTGTGTGCTACCAAACGTCACAACATAACTAGGTGACTATAAAGGTGCTCTACAGGTGTCTCCGAAGGTACTTGTTGGGTTGGTGTATTTCGAGATTAGGATTTGTCACTCCGATTGTCGGAGAGGTATCTCTGGGCCCTCTCGGTAATGCACATCACTCAAGCCTTGCAAGCATTGCAACTAATAAGTTAGTTGCAGGATGATGTATTACGGAACGAGTAAAGGGACTTGCCGGTAACAAGATTGAACTAGGTATTGAGATACCGACGATCGAATCTCGGGCAAGTAACATAACGATGACAAAGGGAACAACGTATGTTGTTATGCGGTCTGACCGATAAAGATCTTCGTAGAATATGTAGGAGCCAATATGAGCATCCAGGTTTCGCTGTTGGTTATTGACCGTAGACGTGTCTCGGTCATGTCTACATAGTTCTCGAACACGTAGGTCAGCATGCTTAAAGTTCGGTGACGATCGTAATTAGGGTTTTTGTATTTTGATGTACCGAAGGTTGTTCAGAGTCCCGGATGTGATCACGGACATGACGAGGAGTCTCTAAATGGTCGAGACATAAAGATTGATATATTGGAAGCCTATATTTGGATATCGGAAATGTTCCGGGTGAAATCGGGATTTTACCAGACTACCGGGGGGTTACCAGAACCCCCCCCCCCCCCCCCGGGGATTATTGGGCCTACATGGGCCATAAGGGAGAAGAGGAGGGCCGGCCAGGGCAGGCCGCGCGCCCCCTCCCCCCCTAGTCCAAATAGGACAAGGAAGGGGGGCGGCGCCCCCCTTTCCTCTTTCTCCCTTCCTCCTTCCTTTTCCAACAAGGCAAGAGGGGGGAGTCCTACTCCCGGTTGGAGTAGGACTCCTCCAGGCGCACCCATAGGGCCGGCCGCACCTCCCCCTCTCCCTCCTTTATATACTGAGGCAAGGGGGCACCCCATGACACACAAGTTGATCCTCGTGATCGTTCCTTAGCCGTGTGTGGTGCCCCCTTCCACCATATTCCACCTCGGTCATATCGTAGCGGTGCTTAGGCGAAGCCCTGCGTCGGTAGAACATCATCACCATCATCACGCCGTCGTGTTGACGAAACTCTCCCTCAACGTTTTGCTGGATCGGAACTCAAGGGACTTCACCGAGTTGAACGTGTGCAAAACTCGGAGGTGCCGTACGTTCGGTACTTAGATCGGTCGGATCGGGAAGACGTACGACTACTTCCTCTACGTTGTGTCAACACTTCCATTGCCGATCTACGAGGGTACGTAGACTACACTCTCCCCTCTCGTTGCTATGCATCACCATGATCTTGCGTGTGCGTAGGAAATTTTGAAATTACTATGTTCCCCAATAGTGGCATCCGAGCCTAGGTTTTATGCGTTGATGTTGTGCACGAGTAGAACACAAGTGAGTTATGGGCGATATAAGTCATACTGCTTACCAGCATGTCATACTTTGGTTCGGCGGTATTGTTGGATGAAGCGGCCCAGACCGACATTACGTGTACGCTTACGCGAGACTGGTTCTACCGACGTGCTTTGCACACAGGTGGCTGGCGGGTGTCAGTTTCTCCAACTTTAGTTGAACGAAGTGTGGCTACGCCCGGTCCTTGTGAAGGTTAAAACAGCACCAACTTGACAAACTATCGTTGTGGTTTCGACGCGTAGGTAAGAACGGTTCTTGCTAAGCCCGTAGCAGCCACGTAAAACTTGCAACAACAAAGTAGAGGACGTCTAACTTGTTTTTGCAGGGCATGTTGTGATGTGATATGGTAAAGACATGATACTAAATTTTATTGTATGAGATGATCATGTTTTGTAACCGAGTTATCGGCAACTGGCAGGAGCCATATGGTTGTCACTTTATTGTATGCAATGCAACTGCGCTGTAATGCTTTACTTTATCACTAAGCGGTAGCGATAGTCGTGGAAGCATAAGATTGGTGAGACAACAACGATGCTACGATGGTGATCAAGGTGTCGCGCCGGTGATGATGGTGATCATGAAGGTGCTTCGGAGATGGAGATCACAAGCACAAGATGATGATGGCCATATCATATCACTTATATTGATTGCATGTGATGTTTATCTTTTATGCATCTTATCTTGCTTTGATTGACGGTAGCATTATAAGACGATCCCCCACTAAATTATCAAAGTATAAGTGTTCTCCCTGAGTATGCACCGTTGCAAAAGTTCTTCCTGCTGAGACACCACGTGATGATCGGGTGTGATAGGCTCTACGTTCAAATACAACGGGTGCAAAACAGTTGCACACGCGGAATACTCAGGTTTAACTTGACGAGCCTAGCATATAACAGATATGGCCTCGGAACACGGAGATCGAAAGGTCGAGCGTGAATCATATAGTAGATATGATCAACATATTGATGTTCACCATTGATACTACTCCATCTCACGTGATGATCGGACATGGTTTAGTTGATTTGGATCACGTGATCACTTAGAGGATTAGAGGGATATCTTTCTAAGTGGGAGTTCTTAAGTAATATGATTAATTGAACTTAAATTTATCATGAACTTAGTACCTGATAGTATCTTGCTTGTCCATGTTTGATTGTAGATAGATGGCTCGTGCTGTTGTTCCGTTGAATTTTAATGCGTTCCTTGAGAAAGCAAAGTTGAAAGATGATGGTAGCAATTACATGGACTGGGTCCGTAACTTGAGGATTATCCTCATTGCTGCATGGAAGAATTACGTCCTGGAAGCACTGCTAAGTGCCAAGCCTATTGCAGGAGCGACACCAGATGTTATGAATGTCTGGCAGAGCAAAGCTGATGACTACTCGATAGTTCAGTGTGCCATGCTTTACGACTTAGAACCGGGTCTTCAACGACGTTTTGAACGTCATGGAGCATATGAGATGTTCCAGGAGTTGAATTTAATATTTCAAGCAAATGCCCGGATTGAGAGATATGAAGTCTCCAATAATTTCTATAGCTGCAAGATGGAGGAGAATAGTTCTGTCAGTGAACATATACTCAAAATGTATGGGTATCATAATCGCTTGACTCAACTGGGGGTTAATCTTCCTGTTGATAGTGTCATTGACAGATTTCTTCAATCACTGCCACCAAGCTACAAAAGCTTTGTGATGAACTATAATATGCAAGGGATGAATAAAACTATTCCTGAGCTCTTCGCGATGCTAAAAGCCGCGGAGGTAGAAATCAAGAAGGAGCATCAAGTGTTGATGGTCAACAAGACCACCAGTTTCAAGAAAAAGGGCAAAGGGAAGAAGAAAGGGAACTTCAAGAAGAACAGCAAACAAGTTGCTGCTCAGGAGAAGAAACCCAAGTTTGGACCTAACCCTGAGACTGAGTGCTTCTACTGCAAGCAGACTAGTCACTGGAAGCGGAACTGCCCCAAGTATTTGGCGGATAAGAAGGATGGCAAAGTGAACAAAGGTATATGTGATATACATGTTATTAATGTGTACCTTACTAATGCTCGCATTAGCACCTGGGTATTTGATACTGGTTCTGTTGCTAACATTTGCAACTCGAAACAGGGGCTACGGATTAAGCGAAGATTGGCTAAGGACGAGGTGACAATGCGCATGGGAAATGGTTCCAAAGTCGATGTGATCGCGGTCGGCACGCTACCTCTACATCTACCTTCGGGATTAGTATTAGACCTAAATAATTGTTATTTGGTGCCAGCATTGAGCATGAACATTATATCTGGATCTTGTTTGATGCGAGACGGTTATTCATTTAAATCAGAGAATAATGGTTGTTCTATTTATATGAGTAATATCTTTTATGGTCATGCACCCTTGAAGAGTGGTCTATTTTTGATGAATCTCGATAGTAATGATACACATATTCATAATGTTGAAATCAAAAGATGCAGAGTTGATAATGATAGTGCAACTTACTTGTGGCACTGCCATTTAGGTCATATCGGTGTAAAGCGCATGAAGAAACTCCATACTGATGGACTTTTGGAACTACTTGATTATGAATCACTTGGTACTTGCGAACCGTGCCTCATGGGTAAGATGACTAAAACGCCGTTCTCTGGTACTATGGAGAAAGCAACGGATTTGTTGGAAATCATACATACAGATGTATGTGGTCCAATGAATGTTGAGGCTCGTGGTGGATATCGTTATTTTCTCACCTTCACAGATGATTTAAGCAGATATGGGTATATCTACTTAATGAAATATAAGTCTGAAACATTTGAAAAGTTCAAAGAATTTTAGAGTGAAGTTGAAAATCATCATAACAAGAAAATAAAGTTTCTACGATCTGATCGTGGAGGAGAATATTTGAGTTATGAGTTTGGTCTACATTTGAAACAATGCGGAATAGTTTCGCAACTCACGCCACCCGGAACACCATAGCGTAATGGTGTGTCCGAACGTCGTAATCGTACTTTATTAGATATGGTGCGATCTATGATGTCTCTTACTGATTTACTGTTATCGTTTTGGGGTTATGCTTTAGAGATGGCTGCATTCACGTTAAATAGGACACCATCGAAATCCGTTGAGACGACGCCTTATGAATTGTGGTTTGGCAAGAAACCAAAGTTGTCGTTTCTGAAAGTTTGGGGCTACGATGCTTATGTGAAAAGCTTCAACCTGATAAGCTCGAACCCAAATCGGAGAAATGTGTCTTCATAGGATACCCAAAGGAGACTGTTGGGTACACCTTCTATCACAGATCCGAAGGCAAAAACTTTTGTGCTAAATTCGGAGTTTTTCTAGAGAAGGAGTTTCTCTCGAAAGAAGTGAGTGGGAGAAAAGTAGAACTTGATGAGGTAACTGTACCTGCTCCCTTATTGGAAAGTAGTACATCACAGAAACCAGTTTCTGTGACACCTACACCAATTAGTGATGAAGCTAATGATAATGATCATGAAACTTCAGATCAAGTTACTACCGAACCTCGTAGATCAACCAGAGTAAGATCCGCACCAGAGTGGTATGGTAATCCTGTTCTGGAAGTCATGCTACTATATCATGATGAACCTACGAACTATGAAGAAGCGATGGTGAGCCCAGATTCCGCAAAATGGCTAGAAGCCATGAAATCTGAGATGGGATCCATGTATGAGAACAAAGTGTGGACTTTGGTTGACTTGCCCGTTGATCGGCAAGCAATTGAGAATAAATGGATCTTCAAGAAGAAGACTGACGCTGGCGGTAATGTTATTGTCTACAAAGCTCGACTTCTTGCAAAAGGTTTTCGACAAGTTCAAGGGATTGACTACGATGAGACCTTCTCACCCGTAGCGATGCTTAAGTCTGTCTGAATCATGTTAGCAATTGCCGCATTTTATGATTATGAAATTTGGCAAATGGATGTCAAAACTGCATTCCTGAATGGATTTCTGGAAGAAGAGTTGTATATGATGCAACCAGAAGGTTTTGTCGATCCAAAGGGAGCTAACAAAGTGTGCAAGCTCCAGCGATCCATTTATAGACTGGTGCAAGACTCTCGGAGTTGGAATAAATGCTTTGATAGTGTGATCAAAGCATTTGGTTTTGTACAGACTTTTGGAGAAGCTTGTATTTACAAGAAAGTGAGTGGGAGCTCTGTAGCATTTCTGATATTATATGTGGATGACATATTATTGATTGGAAATGATATAGAATTTCTGGATAGCATAAAGGGATACTTGAATAAGAGTTTTTCAATGAAAGACCTCGGTGAAGCTGCTTACATATTGGGCATTAAGATCTATAGAGATAGATCAAGACACTTAATTGGACTTTCACAGAGCACATACCTTGACAAGGTTTTGAAGAAGTTCAAAATGGATCAAGCAAAGAAAGGGTTCTTGCCTGTGTTACAAGGTGTGAAGTTGAGTAAGACTCAATGTCCGACCACCGCAGAAGATAGAGAGAAAATGAAAGATGTTCCCTATGCTTCAGCCATAGGCTCTATCATGTATGCAATGCTGTGTACCAGACCTGATGTGTGCCTTGCTATAAGTCTAGCAGGGAGGTACCAAAGTAATCCAGGAGTGGATCACTGGACAGCGGTCAAGAACATCCTGAAATACCTGAAAGGACTAAGGATATGTTTCTTGTATATGGATGTGACAAAGAGCTCATCGTAAATGGTTACATTGATGCAAGCTTTGACACTGATCCAGACGATTCTAAATCGCAAACCGGATACGTGTTTTTACTGAACGGTGGAGCTGTCAGTTGGTGCAGTTCTAAACAAAGCGTCATGGGGGGATCTACATGTGAAGTGGAGTACATAGTTGCTTCGGAAGCAGCAAATGAAGGAGTCTAGATGAAGGAGTTCATATCCGATCTAGGTGTCATACCTAGTGCATCGGGTCCAATGAAAATCTTTGTGACAATACTGGTGCAATTGCCTTGGCGAAGGAATCCAGATTTCACAAGAGAACCAAACACATCAAGAGACGCTTCAATTCCATTCGGGATTTAGTCCAAGTGGGAGACATAAAAATTTGCAAGATACATACGGATCTGAGTGTTGCAGACCCGCTGACTAAGCCTCTTCCACGAGCAAAACATGATCAGCACCAAGGCTCTATGGGTGTTAGAATCATTACTGTGTAATCTAGATTATTGACTCTAGTGCAAGTGGGAGACTGAAGGAAATATTACCAAGAGACAATAATAAAGTTATTATTTATTTCCTTATATCATGATAAATGTTTATTATTCATGCTAGAATTGTATTAACCGGCAACATAATACATGTGTGAATACATAGACAAAAGACAGAGTGTCACTAGTATGCCTCTACTTGACTAGCTCGTTAATCAAAGATGGTTATGTTTCCTAACCATAGACATGAGTTGTCATTTGATTAACAGGATCACATCATTAGGAGAATGATGTGATTGACTTGACCCATTCTGTTAGCTTAGCACTTGATCGTTTAGTTTGTTGCTATTGCTTTCTTCATAACTTATACATGTTCCTATGACTATGAGATTATGCAACTCCCGTTTACCAGAGGAACACTTTGTGTGCTACCAAACGTCACAACGTAACTGGGTGATTATAAAGGTGCTCTACAGGTGTCTCCGAAGGTACTTGTTGGGTTGGCGTATTTCGAGATTAGGATTTGTCACTCCGATTGTCGGAGAGGTATCTCGGGGCCCTCTCGGTAATGCACATCACTCAAGCCTTGCAAGCATTGCAACTAATAAGTTAGTTGCAAGATGATGTATTACGGAACGAGTAAAGAGACTTGCCGGTAACGAGATTGAACTAGGTATTGAGATACCGATGATCGAATCTCGAGCAAGTAACATACCGATGACAAAGGGAACAACGTATGTTGTTATGCGGTCTGACCGATAGAGATCTTCGTAGAATATGTAGGAGCCAATATGAGCATCCAGGTTCCGCTATTGGTTATTTACCGGAGACGTGTCTCGGTCATGTCTACATAGTTCTCGAACCCGTAGGGTCCGCACGCTTAAAGTTCGGTGACGATCGTAATTAGGGTTTTTGTATTTTGATGTACTGAAGGTTGTTCCGAGTCCCGGATGTGATCACAGACATGACAAGGAGTCTCGAAATGGTCGAGACATAAAGATTGATATATTGGAAGCCTATATTTGGATATCGGAAACGTTCCGGGTGAAATCGGGATTTTACCGGAGTACCGGGGGGTTACCGGAACCCCCTCGGGGGTTATTGTGCCTACATGGGCCATAAGGGAGAAGAGGAGGGCTGGCCAGGGCAGGCCGCGCGCCCCCTCCCCCCCCCCTAGTCCGAATAGGACAAGGAAGGGGGGGCGGCGCCCCCCTTTCCTCTTTCTCCCTTCCTCCTTCCTTTTCCAACAAGGCAAGAGGGGGGAGTCCTACTCCCGGTTGGAGTAGGACTCCTCCAGGCGCACCCATAGGGCCGGCCGCACCTCCCCCTCTCCCTCCTTTATATACTGAGGCAAGGGGGCACCCCATGACACACAAGTTGATCCTTGTGATCGTTCCTTAGCCGTGTGCGGTGCCCCCTTCCACCATATTCCACCTCGGTCATATCATAGCGGTGCTTAGGTGAAGCCCTGCGTCGATAGAACATCATCACCGTCATCACGCCGTCGTGTTGACAAAACTCTTGCTCAATGTTTTGCTGGATCGGAACTCGAGGGACATCACCGGGTTGAACGTGTGCAGAACTCGGAGGTGCCGTACGTTCGGTACTTGGCGGTCGGATCGGGAAGACGTACGAGTACTTCCTCTACGTTGTGTCAACACTTCCGTTGCCGGTCTACGAGGGTACGTAGACAACACTCTCCCCTCTCGTTGCTATGCATCACCATGATCTTGCGTGTGTGTAGGAAATTTTTGAAATTACTACGTTCCCCAACAAAAAGATACCCACACCCCTCTCCAGATTTGCAAATAAGGCCTTCCCTCGTTCATCCTTTTCTCCCACAAGATAAAGTACTCATAGAAATGCATCTTGATGCGTGCAATGCATGGGCATCTTGCTATTAGGAGATAAATTCACAACGAAGCCGGGGAGATGGCAGGTATCATTTATTATCACTGGGGCAACAAGTATCAGCTGGGTTTTGGGCTGCCCCGTCTAGGCTTTCTTTTTTAACATGTGTAGCCCACAACCTCGGATGGGAGGTCCATAGGCATGTTTGTATTTTCTTGAGGGCCCTCATGTATCGACCGGCCTATGGACCTCCCATCTGAGGTTTTATTTTTCCTGAAACATCGGCAGCCCAATTTATGTATTTTTTTTGGAGAAAACGCAGAGGTCTGTTCTATTTTTCTATATAAGAATAGGAACGCTTGGTCCAACTTATGTTTCCCTTCTAATTATATTATATATATTTAAATTATTTTATATGTTATTATATATTATTGGTATTGTCATCATATATTTAACAAATACTTACATATGTAAGAAAACAATATCCCACATCTTATTAACTTATAAAAATAATTTTTAACAATAAAATCCTGGATTTTTTGGCAACGAAAATCCCGGTGATTGTGTACAAAAGCTTGGTAAGATTTAAGGACAAATGTAATAATAAATCACTTATTATTTAAATATATATATATAACAAAATGCTCAGCCCCTGTTTATTTTTTGATAACATTGCTGCGCCCACCCCAACATTATAATTAGAATCGGCCTAGCAAAATCGTGTATTTTGAGAAAGTGCAAATGGCCTGTAATTTTTTAGGAAAAACTTAAATGGGCCGCATGGACGCTACATTATTTGTACACCCAGCCTAGATAATGGACTACAATTCAAAAAAAAGATCAAATTGACTATAAATTCTACACCGCGAAAAAAGACTGTAATTCTGAAAAAATGGGTTGAATACGTGCCACATTTTTGGAGGCTGAAATATGGGCCAATAGGTCGAAGGCAATGCAAGTCTTTGTCAACTTAGTCAACAAATGATTCTGACATCGTTAGCCATTGGATTTACATCCAACGATCGCCATCCATCTTCAATCTCTCATCTTCTTCCTCCAGCGCCGCCGGGACCACCTGCTCCCGCCTCCTACTGCTAGCAGCTCTGCTTAGCATGCTTTGTTGTGAAGCGCTACTCCACCGTTGGCCAGGCCATCCCTCCACCCCTCCACACCTCCTGTTCTTCTCCACCGACTGCCGAACCACACCGCACCAGAACTAGTTAACCCTCGTACACCTCTCCGTCTGTGACTCTACTCCCGCGTCTTCCCATCTCCGGCTCGTTGCTGTCCGAGGCCTCGCCATCGTCCACCACCTTGGATGCGCTCGACATGGAGTGGTCAACGTGGTCAACGAACGACACCATCAGAAGTAGATTGTGCGTGGAGAGGCTGACAGCTGGGTCCACGGCCGGACACAAGGAAATGCCTCCTTATTACGCGCAAAATAATGATTCATTCACCTGATAGTTGGGACCCACCGGAAGGGCCTTTGTATTTCGAAAAAAAATGTTCCCACCGCTGACAGGTCGGACCCACCAGCTATATCTTTGCACGCAAGGAAGTGCCTCCTTATTACGCACAAAAAATGAATACCCCATGCTAGCTGGGACCCACAATAGTGGGAGGCTGACGTGTGGGCCAACTAAGTTGACGGGGCCGGAGGGCTTTGTCAACTTAGTCAATATGAACGATGCTAGCTCCAGTGACCATACGATGTCCATCCAACGGCCGTAGTGCTTCTTAAACCTCTGGTCTTCTTGCTCCAGCCGCCCAAACCAGCGCCAGTCGTGCCTCGTGCTCTTGCCTCCCGTGGCCGGCTGCGATGCCGCGGAGGCCTCCCCGGCCCCTAGTACTCCCATCGCTGGCCAGGCCATCCCTCTACTCACCCACACCCCCTGTTACTGTGGCGACGGCAGCCTCACACCGCAGCGAACAGGTGAACCCTCATACTCCTCTACGCGTGGGCATCCACTGCCGCGTCTTCCCCGGCTCCACGTCGTCCCCTTCCTAGGCCTCGCCATCGTCCACCGCCCTGGTGCTCTCGGCGCGGCGTGGTCAACGTGGTCAAGGAATGACTTCCATCGGACATGGACTGTACGTGGAGAGGCTGACAGCTGGTTCCATGGCCGCAGCAAGGAAGTGCCTCCTTATTACGCGGAAAATAATGATTCCTCCACCTGACAGCAGGGACCCACCGGACGGGCAACCGTATTTCACGAAAAAAACGCTTCCCCCTGACTGCTGGGACCTATCAGCGACATCTTCGCACGCAAGGAAGTGCGTCTGGGCAAAAAAACGATTTGCCCCCCTGACTGTTGGGACCCACCAGCTACATCTTCGCACGCAAGGAAGTGCCTGACAGTCGGGACCCACCTGGTCGAAGCGTACGTAGTGTTGTCATTCTGGTTGCAAACGTGTACGTACATACTGGTCCATGTAGAGGCACGCATGTGTCGTAGTAGAGGCGCACACGTAGCATGTACACGTACGTACAGCGGCCAGTGTGCAAGAAAGAAAATATGGCCACATACGTACATACGGGCACGGTCTCGAACGCTTACTCGCGCATACGTACGGCTAGGGCTCATGTACTTGGTTGGGTCAGAACGGAGAAACAGCGTCGTCGTCGCGTTCATGGGGAGCCAACCGTCCGGGTCAGAATGGAATGTGTCGTCGTGTTCATCGGGAGGGCTTGGACGGAACAACCGATGGAAACGAGGCCTGGCGTACCGCAAAACGGAGGAAACGGCCTTGTGTTCGACCAGCCACGGTCGAAACGGGATCCTATTCATCGGGAGAGGTCTGGCGTACCGCAAAACGGAGGAAACGGACATCCTACAGTCGAAACTGGGGTCCTGTTCATCGGGAGGGGTGTGGCGTACCGCAAAACGGAGGAAACAGACTTGTGCTGGAGCGCTATGGTCAAAACGGTGGTCCTGTTCATCGGGAGGGGTGTGGCCTACCACAAAACGGGACTCCACGGGATACTGTTCATCTCCAGCGTCGACCCCCTCCAGCCTCCACGGGCTACTGTTCATCCATCGTTGACCTCCTCCAGCCTCCACCTGCGACTGTTCATCCACGGGCTCCTGTTCATCCAGCCTCCACCGCGCGCTACTCCACCGGCTACTGTTCAACCAGCCCTCTCCACGGGCTCCTGTTCAACCACCCCTCCACGTGCTACTGTTCATCCATCCCTCCACCGTCTACTATTCAACCAGCCCTCCACGGGGTGGTCCTGTTCATTCAGCCCTCCACGGGGTCCTGTTCATCCAGCCCCAACCGGCTCGATCGATCGGGGTCCTGTTCATCCAGAGGCAACACCACGGGGTCCTGTTCATCCACCCCCACCGGGAACTGTTCATCCAACCCCCCCCCCCCACCCAATGCTCACTGTTCATCCAGAGGTAGCATCGATCATCTTCAGTTAGCAGCAGTAGAGAAGGAATCACTCGGGTTCAGTAATGCATAGCCTGCAGTCCAATAGCTCGGGTTCAGTTAGAGCCCAACGCGTCGCTTGGGTTCAGTTAGAGCCCAATGCCTCGCACACACGCGCGTACGTGTATGAGAGAAACATGCATCGCTCGGCCCCCGACCACCCACTGTAACAGGGAACTCCCCGAAATTTTCCTCGCCCTCGCTTCTACCATGGTTTTTTCCATCATGGACGGCCCAAAGAATGTCATGCAGCTGCGTCTTCGGCCAGCCCAGGACGAAAAGCCCATTTTCTGTCATGATTTTTTGTCATAGAAGTAGGAGCCCGCCACATCTATGATGATACCGGGTTCTGTCACAATTATCGTCATAGAAGTGTCATAAGTATGACAGGAAAAAAATTCGTTCGGCCCAAAATGTCATGGATGTGTCTTTTTTTGTAGTGTACCCAGATGGAGGTTCATCCTCCTCCTGCTTCTACTGCTTCACAGCTAGAACAGGAAGAAAAGAAATATGAAGAGCCCATGGCTCACGAAGAAGTTGTTACACCTATTGTGCCCTAGGAAACCGAGAAAGAATCTGTTGTGACCCAAGCGTCTGAAGAGGTTGTAGTGCCTCCCACTGTTGATAGTTCACCGAAAGAAAAGGCCCTAGTGCCTGATAGCGAGAAAGCCTCTGAAGGAGTTCTAGCGAAGGAAAATCAAGGTCAGGCAAGTGCTTTAATGCCATCTGCGCCAAAAAAGTTGAAAAGGCCCCTTGCTCCACTTAAGCCCATCAATGAAAATGTGCCAGCATCTGATGATATTCGGCCCATGGAAATAAGCGACGAAGAAAATCTGAAAAATCCTCAGGAAACATTTCCCCTATTCCCTGCTGGATATGGCCCGAATGGTCCTGCATTCAATGAGAAGCTTCATTTTTCGAAGCTTGCGTTCTTTGGGGCCAGCCCATATGAAGGAGAGAGAACTTCACTGTCACCCAGGTTTTGGACTGAAGAACAAGTTGTGTATTATGCTAGGATTCTTTTCGACAAGAATCGAATTTTCAATCACAAGATATTGAACTTCATTGAGATCGAAGAAATACCCTGTTTCCACCATGCCATCGAGCATATTGAACATGCCCTCCTGAAAGGTTTTATGCGCTTGAATCATGGATGTAATAGAGAAGTTATCCATCAGTTCTGCGCCACACTATACAATTAAAGAGAACTTGGAGATAGCTCAACCTGGATTCTTGAATGCATGACTGGAAGTGAAAAGATCAAGTGCTCGACAGATCAATTTTTGGCCATGCTGAATCTTCCTCGATGTTAGTTTGAAAAAGATCGAGAACACATGTTGCATTATTGGGAAGTATCTGAAGCACAACTTCACATACTGATGGACCCCAATTTGGTTGGAGATGAATGTGTTGATGTAGATCCCAAGAAGTTGGCCTATGACAACAAAGTGATGTTTCATATCCTATGCAATTCTCTCACACCAACGAACAGACCAAATTCTGTCAATGGCATCATGGGAAATGCTCTTCTGGCCATCTCTCAAGGAATTCGGTTCGATGTCCCAGATCTTTTCATTCAAAACTTGGCTTGTGCTGCTAACAACCCCTAATCACTGAAGCCATATGCTCTATGGATCATGTATGCAATTGAGCAGCTCATCAATGAAAAATTCTTCTGGGCTCATGTTCCAAAAGTTTTCATACCACCAGTATGTGACACTCTCTGTATTGTCACTACTGCAGGCTGCTGCTAACACGACACTACGATCAGAGACCCTTTGACAAAACTGTGTGCGATGCATTAATCCCAAACGGTGATGTAAAAAAACCATCAAAAAAGATGCAAAATGTTTGCGATGGTAGAGCCATCAAACACGGTTCCGATTTTAGTTGTGTGTGCTATGCAGGGCGTATGGTTCAGTTCAATTAATTGTTTGCGATAAGGAAGAAGAACGGAAACGGGCAGCCAGATGAAGGCATGTGCGGTATACGGCGTACAGTTCACTCAGACTAACTGTTTGTGATGAGGTAGAACAACAAAAACGGACAGCTAGATAAAGGTGTGTGCGATTAAGGGCATACGCTTCAGGAGGATTAACTGTCTGTGATTAGGCAACACAACAGAAATGGTCAGCCAGATCAAAATGTCTGCGATTGACGGCATACACTTCACACAGACGAACTGTTTGTGATTAACCACAACAAACAGAAACAG
This sequence comes from Triticum urartu, assembly GCF_056163025.1. Lineage (NCBI taxonomy): Eukaryota > Viridiplantae > Streptophyta > Magnoliopsida > Poales > Poaceae > Triticum > Triticum urartu. The sequence goes on from NC_141879.1 coordinate 194,642,592, forward strand.
TTAGACAGATCAATGTGTGTGCGCTAGACGGGCACACATTCTAATTAAAAGAAGTGTGCATGATGGTAATAATGAGCACACACAGTTGTTGGAACAAGACATGTGCTGACATTGCCTATTCCGGTGCACCCTATGGTGCAAACGCCACGTACGCGGCCGAGAAAGCGTGCCCATGTTATGTCGTCCAGGAATAGTGCCGCACTTAGAAATTATAGAACCGTCAATAAATTTTTAGCCTGCGTCCCATCACATTCCAAATTACTACCATGCTATATTTAATTGCAAACCTGTTCACACCGACCAAAACCTAAACGGTTTCCCACTTAGGAGCATATTAGTACTCGGTTATAAATACTACTACTCCAAGATGACTGCACATTCCTCATCAACTCCTCATCCACAAAAACAAACAAGTCATTCAGCATCGTTCCCTTGCGTCTGCCATGGCCAGCGTGAGTTCTGGGTTGAGAGATTACCACCAGGGAGAGGCGAGCATGGAAGCGGAAGCACGAGAGATGTCCCGCCTTGCCGCGAAAGCAGCTGACATGTCCCGCCATGCGGCCGTAGCAGCACAGAGGTCCCGCCGTGCCACCAAATCAGCACGGAGGTCCCGTCGCGTCGCCGATGCAGCAGACTAGTCCGGTCGCGCCACGGAAGCAGCAGAGATGTCCCGCCGCGCCGCAAATGCAGCAGAGATGTCCTCCCATGCCACGGTGGCCTAGGAAAATGTCTCGCGGGCAGGCGGGGACTCTTACAGGCGCATGCATGCGATCGTTCATAGGCAGATGGATCAGATCTCTGGCTGGGCAAGGTTGTAGGACGACATGAAAGCCTCGTTTGAGCAGGCTACCAACATCATCCGACAACTAAGGGAGGGAAATGAGAAGCTCCGGGTCGAGCGCAACCTGCTCAGGGCGAAGATCATCAGAAGTGCGGAGCGGCAGGAGGAGACCACTGCCTTGTTGAAGAGGACCGACGTCATCATCAAGAAACTTATGGACGAGAATGACATGCTCCGCATCGAGCGCCAAAGGCTGGTGGAGGAATCCGTGGATGCTCTCAAGCAGCGTCTTGAAGACACGAAAGAGCTCATCGCCGCTCGCCGCAGAGACTAGTTCCCGCGGCCTGTGTTGAAATGTAGCATGCAATTTCAAAAAAATTCCTACGTTCAGGCAAGATCTATCTAGGACATTCAAAGCAAGGAGAGGGGGATAGTGTCTCTACATACCCTCGTAGATCGAAAGAGGAAGCATTTGACAACGCGGTTGATGTAGTCGAACTTCTTCTTGTTCCGACCGATCAAGCACCGAACGTACGGCACCTTAGAGTTCTGCACACGTTCAGCTCGATGACGTCCCTCGAACTCTTGATCTAGCACAGTTTCGAGGGAGAGTTCCTTCAGCACGACGACATGGTGACAGTGATGGTGAAGTGATTAGCGCAGGGCTTCGCCTAAGCACTACGAAGATATGACCGAGGGTGTAATTTGTGGAGGGAGGCGCCGCACATGGATAACAGACGTTGTTGTGTGTTCTAGGCACCTCCCCATCATATATATAGGTGGGAGGGAGAGGGAGCAGCCAAGGGGGTGCCCCAAGTAGGCCGAATCCTACTTGGGGTTCCTCCCCAATTCGCCCCCCTTATTCATCGAAGGGGAAAGGAAAGAGAGGGGGGAGGGAAGGAAGGGGGAGACCCAATCCTCCCCTTTCCTTCTCCCTTCTCCTCTTTCTTTATCCTCCTATTTTGGCCTATATGGGGGCGCACCAGCCCCTTAGGGGCTGGTCTGTCCCTCTCTTGGCCCATTAGGCCCATATAGTTGCTAGGGGGTGCCCGGAACCCCTTCCGGTGACCCGATATGTACTTGGTACCCCCGGAACACTTCCAGTGTCCGAATACTATTGTCCTATATATCAATCTTTACCTCTCGGCCATTTCGGGACTCCTCTTCATGTCCGTGATCTCATCCGGGACTCTGAACAACATTCGGTCACCAAATCACATAACTCATGTAATACAAAATCGTCATTGAACGTTAAGCGTGCGGACCCTACGGGTTCGAGAACTATCTAGACATGACTGAGACACCTCTCCGGTCAATAACCAATAGCGGAACCTAGATGCTCATATTGGTTCCTACATATTCTATGAAGATCTTTATCGGTCGTACCGTAATGACACTAGTACGCGTCGGTGCTATACAAATGGTTTTTAACCCCTTTCTACAACGGCATTTGGGACCATCGCCAAGTGAGTGTGGGCGATAGGGGGTCCTTCCCGCATGACCCAGAAACCGTCGGGGATAGGGATCCAAGATGCATATACAATACTCCTACTCGTTTGTGATTGCATTGCCATCGCAGTCGGTATTCTGTGGTGCTACGTTTATGATGCGCGGCCCATCACAAATGGTTCACTATTATAGAACGTGTATGATATGCATACAATCACACACATTTGCTTTTCCCGAACCGTATGCAATAACTATTTAATAAGATTAGCAAATCATCGTACTAGTGTCAGACAGGATTGCGAAACATCGGATCGTCGTAACATTGTCGTACACGACAACTATCGCACACGCTATTCTGTGGTGCAATGTTTACGATGCATACTTCATCAGAAACAATTCATGGTTACGAATCGTGTACGATAAGGCAACCATCACAAACATTTAGTTTGCCCACAACGTTTGTGATATTGTCGAACATCGCACACGCTTTGCTAACGGCAACTGTGTGCATGCTTGCACATGTTTCCTCTCTGTGAACCATGTCAGATTATGGTGTATATCGTAAACGTTTATGCTATACCAACCGTGTGTGCTGTAACAACCTGGAGAGCGTGATATTACTGTAATTTAATTGTTGCTATTTCAAATTATACGGATTTGAATTTGAATGTATGTTATAGCTTTATTCATATCCATCAGGTTCAAACAACCAATGCATTATTCGATTCATAGGTACATATGTTCAAGAATTACATAAGAACCAAATAAAGAATGATGAACCACAATTGTATACTTGTACTATTAAAGACGGTCGAGAAAGAGGTGAAATACATTCTGATTGCTGAACAAGGTGAAGCGGAATGCCCATATTGTGCCCTCCTCCATGCAGAAGGCACGCACGACTCTAGTCCAACCCCTTGTGATGGCCGACCGCCCATCCTTCATGGTCTTCATGAAAACATCTAGATAATAATCGTGTTCTGGTAGAAATAATTTGACCTTTGCATGCCCACCAATCATGTAGTTTGAGAGGTAATCTTGAGTAAACTGCTTTGGCAACCACTGCAAAGGAAAAAGATTCGGACATTGTCATCTAACACAACTCATTATGGGCAGTAAAAAGAAGGCAACAGAGTTCTTACTTACCATCCTGCAGTTTGATGTTGTCTTGGATAAAGTGTAAACAAATAGTTTAATTGCCATCTTTTGACCCATTTTACTAACAATCTTTATCAGCTTCCTCACTTGATGCTGGTTCATCGATATCTCATTGCCCCATATGCAGAAAGGGTCGAAGCGCAGATCTTTACCAATTACATATGTACCTAAAAGCACCGAGTTAATATTAGAAACTAAACAATAATCACAATGATGTAGTACAACACTCTTTTATAATATCTTATATCATCCAATGTACTCACATATTAGATGAATTAACATCTTATATTATGGGTGGAAGGAGTTTATTGCATTCTTACAAATTATCGGTTGATTAACTGTAGTTGTATCCATGGGTTAGAGTTAGTTTGAGCTAGTTCAGGCTCAAATAGCCCTAAAGTATATCCAAGCATGAGGGCTAGTTTGAGCTAGCTGCATCTAAACCACCCAAAAAAATATCCAACGCAAGAGGTGCTAATTGGAGCTAGTTCTCCTAGTGCATTTATTGTCAATCCAACCCTGTCATCCAAACACCTCTTTGGAAGGAGTATTGGATTTAGTTCAGGGTTAGTCATGAGCTAAAAACTAACTATAACTGCTAGCTAAGTTGTGTATCCAAACAGGGATGTGGTGTTGTTGTTGTTGTTGTTGTTGTTGCTGCTGCTACTGCTGCTGCTCTTCTACGTATATCTAGACATCATCAGAACATTAAGGTAACACTCTTCCTTGTTGCTATGTAGCCTAGGATTGCATATTTAGACATTAAGTACAGTGCATGTTGCTCTATAGCCTCAGATATATGACATATGGCCCTAGTTAACCTAACGATAAATGGGTTACAGATATATATTCAGTTAAAAGTCCGATTCACCGATTAGTCCCTTATCAGTCCCCGACCTATATTGTACCAGCTACCGATATCCTAAAAAGTGAGTATATATAAGCCATGGGATGAAACTAACCTCGATGGAAAACAGCAGTCGTTCCCAAAATTGTCCTGTGTAGGTACATCGAGAGGCATGTTAAGCACAATAGGCTAAACATCAACTAAAATTATCCATGGCAGACAAAATAATCTCCAAAAGATAGCTTCAGTGTGTAGGTTTAAGCATGCTAGTAAAGCAAAACAAGTGGAAAGGTGTGTTAACTGCAACAGGCCTAACATTTAACAACAAGCAAACATAGTCATTCAAACTGGTATTGTGCCAGTCTAAGTACACTGGTTATTGTTAAAAAAATGGAAAGGCGTGTTAACTATAAGATGCAGCAACCAAATATAGTCGTTCATAGTGATGTTGTTGAAACTGGTACTGATGAAATTGAACTACATAGTTCATACTTGCACATATAGAACATCACGTTGTGAATAACTGGAATAAACAAGGCATACTACGAACAACCAAAGATAGCGTTTTAAACTAGACATATGCTAACTGCAAACAACCAAACAATCAAAAAACTTTAAAATATGCATATGCTAGCTATACCAAGCTTAACAGCAAGCAAATATATGCATTCCTATCGGTATGTTTAAAACTAGATTGATGAAATGTACTGCATAGTAAATAATTGCACATGTAGAGCATCACATTGTGAACAACCGAAATAAACAAGGCATACTGCAAACAACCAGATATAGAAATTAAAACTGGACATATTCTCACTACACTACAAAAAGGAACTCGACAAAACAAATCATGGGTTTCCCCCTGTGAAGAGGCACGACAAAACAAATCATGGGGTTCCTCACTTGTCACAGATGGGATCCTTCCCGTGGGAAGAGCACGGACCCTGGATGTGCTCCATGTTGTCGCAGATGGGCTCCATCCCCTTGGAAGAGCACGGCTGTAGGGTGCCCTCCCTGATGTCGCAGATGGGCTCTTTCCCCTTGGGAGAGCAGATGGGCTCTTTACCCTCGGAAGATCCGGAGAGGGTGCCCTCCTCGTGGTCGTCGTCAATGAGTTTGACTTGGAAGCTGTGGATCCCAAGCCAGCGTCGCAGAACATGTCCTTCAGAAATGACAAAAGGGGTTGCGGCCAGTAAATGGTTGATACATCTCCAACGTATCTATATTTTTTATTGCTCCATGCTATTATATTATCTGTTTTGGATGTTATTGGGCTTTATTTTACACTTTTATATTATTTTTGGGACTAACCTATTAACCGGATGCCCAGCCCAAATTGCTGTTTTTTGCCTATTTCAGTGTTTCGCGGAAAAAGAATATCAAACGGAGTCCAAATGGAATGAAACCTTCGGGAACGTGATTTTCTCAACAAACATGATCCAGGAGACTTGGAGTGGGCGTCAAGAAACGATCGAGGAGGGCATGAGGCAGGGGGGCGCGCCTACCCCCCTAGGCGCGCCCTCCACCCTCGTGGGCCCCTCGTTGCTCCACCGACGTACTTCTTCCTCCTATATATATATCCACGTACCCCCCAAACATCCAGGAGCACCACGAAAACCTAATTCCACCGCCGCAACCTTCTGTACCCGAGAGATCCCATCTTGGGGCCTTTTCCGGAGCTCCTCCGGAGGGGGCATTGATCACGGAGGGCCTCTACATCAACTCCATGGCCTCTCCGGTGATGTGTGAGTAGTTTACTTCAGACCTACGGGTCCATAGTTATTAGCTCGATGGCTTCTTCTCTCTCTTTGGATCTCAATACAAAGTTCTCCTCGATCTTCTTGGAGATCTATTGGATGTAATCTTCTTTTGCGGTGTGTTTGTCGAGATCCGATGAATTGTGGGTTTATGATCAAGTTTATCTATGAACAATATTTGATTCTTCTCTGAATTCTTTATGTATGATTGGTTTATCTTTGCAAGTCTCTTTGAATTATCAGTTTGGTTTGGCCTACTAGATTGGTCTTTCTTGCAATGGGAGAAGTGCTTCGCTTTGGGTTCAATCTTGCGGTGCTCGATCCCAGTGACAGAAAGGGAAATGACACGTATTGTATTGTTGCCATCGAGGATAAAAATATGGGGTTTATATCATATTGCATGAGTTTATCCCTCTACATCATGTCATCTTACTTAAAGCATTACTCTGTTCTTATGAACTTAATACTCTAGATGCATGCTGGATAGCGGTCGATGTGTGGAGTAATAGTAGTAGATGCAGAATCGTTTTGGTCTACTTGTCATGGACGTGATGCCTATATATACATGATCATACCTAGATATTCTCATAACTATGCTCAATTCTATTAATTGCTCGACAGTAATTCGTTCACCCACCGTAATACTTATGCTCTTGAGAGAAGCCACTAGTGAAACCTATGGCCCCCGGGTCTATCTTCCATCATATTAATCTTCCAAAACTTAGCTATTTCTATTTGCCATTTATTTTACTTTGCATCTTTATTTCTCTTTATCATAAAAATATCAAGAATATTATCTTATCATATCTGTCAGATCTCACTCTCGTAAGTGACCGTGAAGGGATTGACAACCCTTTATCGCGTTGGTTGCGAGGTTCTTATTTGTTTGTGTAGGTGCATGGGACTCGAGCGTGATATCCTACTGGATTGATACCTTGGTTCTCAAAAACTGAGGGAAATACTTACTCTACTTTACTGCATCACCCTTTCCTCTTCAAGGGAAAACCAACGCAGTGCTCAAGAGGTAGCAAGAAGGATTTCTGGCACCGTTGTCGTGGAGATTCGCGCCAAGTCAAGTCAAGATTTGACTCCCGACAACGAGCCATTTCTGGCACCGTTGCCGGAGAGTCAATACACAAGTCAAGACATACCAAGTACCCATCACAAACTCTTATCCCTCGCATTACATTATTTGCCATTTACCTCTCGTTTTCCTCTCCCCCACTTCACCCTTGCCATTTTCTTCGCCCTCTTTTTCAATTCCCCTTTTTCTTTTCTAGTTCGTCACTTTCTTGCTTGCCTTGTCGTTATGGCTAGTCCTCTATCTTCTGCGTTGTCTCCCAAGAATGAAATTCTTAATTTTAAGAAAAGGGAGGGAGAAAATCTAAAAGACGCTTGGTATAGAATTTGCAATTCTCAAAATAGATCTACCAGGAAGCAATCTACTTCCGTTCTTCTCCGCAATTTTTATGTAGGCGCTACTCCTTGGTACAGATATATTCTTGATACCATTACCCGAGGGAATTTCTTGGGTAGCCATACTTTTGATTCTTATAATGCTATGATAGATTTGTTTGGCTCGCCACCACTTTTGGTTAATGGGACTATGTTAACTTTGGAACATGTGATGCAAAGGCTTGAAATTATTGAGAATAAAGTTGCTACTATAGAGTTGATTGAGAATTTGGATAAAAAGATCCACAACCAAATTACCCAATATGAATCTAAGGTGGGAGTTACTCTGAAAAGTTTTAAGGAAAAGAACCCATAGTTAATGAAAGAATAGATCAAGATTCTACTAGAATCGATAAACTTGAGGGAATTATTACCAACTTGGGGTCCGCTTTTTCTTTTGTTAAAAATACTCCAAACCCTCCTACCAAAATTTCCAAGCTTGTATATGTTCCTAAAAATAAGGGTGAATCCTCTAGTAAGGAAACTACGGATTTAAAATCAATAAGTGTTCATCCCAATCTTTTTGCTATCATTAAGGAACCGTTTTCTACAAATGATTTTCTTGATTTTGTGCCTAGGAGTTTGATAATTAATAAAAAGAAAGAAACTCCTAGGGGTTATAGGTGTCTTATTGAAGAATTTCCTACCAAAGATGGCAATACCTAGATCTATCCTTGCTTTTATGCCTAGCTAGGGGCGTTAAACGATAGCGCTTGTTGGGAGGTAACCCAATTTTATTTTTATTCCTTGCATTTTGATCCTGTTTAGTAATAAATAATTTATATAGCCTCTATTTTGGTTGTGTTTTTTGTGTTTAATTAGTGTTTGTGCCGAGTAGAACCGTTGGGAAGACTTGGGGAAAGTCTTTTTGATCTTGCTGTAAAAAAACAAAAACTTTAGCGCTCACGAGAATTGCTGACATTTTTATTTGGAAAGTGCTATTTAGTTAATTCTTTTTGAAGATGATAAATAAATAAATTCATCACGTCCATCAGTTTATTTTATAATTTTTGTGGTTCCAGAAGTTTGCGTTAGTTACAGATTACTACAGACTGTTCTGTTTTTGACAGATTCTGTTTTTCGTGTGTTGTTTGCTTATTTTGATGAATTTATGGCTAGTAAAAGAGTTTATAAACCATAGAGAAGTTGGAATAAAGTAGGTTTAACACCAATATAAATAAAGAATGAGTTCATTACAGTACCTTGAAGTGGTATTTTGTTTTCTTTCGCTAACGGAGCTCACGAGATTTTCTATTTAAGTTTTGTGCTGTGAAGTTTTCAAGTTTTGGGTAAAGATCCGATGGATCATGGAACAAGGAGTGGCAAGAGCCTAAGCTTGAGGATGCCCATGGCACCCCAAGTTTAAATTCAAGGACACCAAAAATCCTAAGCTTGGGGATGCCCTGGAAGGCATCCCCTCTTTCGTCTTCGTCTATCGGTAACTTTACTTGGAGCTATATTTTTATTCGCCACATGATATGTGTTTTGCTTGGAGCGTCTTGTATGATCTGAGTCTTTGCTTTTTATTTTACCACAATCATCCTTGCTATACACACCTTTTGAGAGAGACTCACATGATTTGAAATTTATTAGAATACTCTATGTGCTTCACTTATATCTTTTGAGCTATATAGTTTTTGCTCTAGTGCTTCACTTATATCTTTTAGAGCATGGCGGTGGTTTTATTTTATATAAATAATTGATCTCTCATTGTTCACTTATATTATTTTGAGAGTCCTTTAGAACAACATGGTAATTTGGTTTTAGGCATAATAAAAACTTTCATATAAGTGCATTGAATACTAAGAGAAGTTTGATACTTGATGATTGTTTTGAGATATGGAGATAGTGATATTAAAGTTGTGCTAGTTGAGTAGTTGTGAATTTTAGAAATACTTGTGTTGAAGTTTCCAAGTCCCATAGCATGCACATATGGTAAACGTTGTGTAACAAATTTGAAACATGAGGTGTTATTTGATTGTCTTCCTTATGAGTGGTGGTCGGGGACGAGCGATGGTATTTTCCTACCAATCTATCCCCCTAGGAGCATGCGCGTAATACTTGGTTTTTGATGACTTGTAGATTTTTGCAATAAGTATGCGAGTTCTTTATGACTAATGTTGAGTCCATGGATTATACGCACTCTCACCCTTCCATCATTGCTAGCCTCTTCGGTACCGTGCATTGCCCTCTCTCACCTTGAGAGTTGGTGTAAACTTCGTCGGTGCATCCAAATCCCGTGATATGATACTCTCTATCACACATAAACCTCCTTATATCTTCCTCAAAACAGCCATCATACCTACCTATTATGGCATTTCCATAGCCATTCCGAGATATATTGCCATGCAACTTTCCACCGTTCCGTTTTTTATGACACGCATCATCATTGTAATATTGCCTTGCATGATCATGTAGTTGACATCGTATTTGTGGCAAAGCCACCGTTCATAATTTTTCATACATGTCACTCATGAGTCATTGCACATCCCGGTACACCCCCGGAGGCATTCATATAGAGTCTTATCTTGTTCTAGTATCGAGTTGTAATCATTGAGTTGTAAATAAATAGAAGTGTGATGATCATCATTAATAGATCATTGTCCCAAATAAATAAAGAAAGGCCAAAAAAGAAGAAAAAATGAAGGCCCGGAAAAAAAGAATAAAAGGCGGCAATGCTACTATCCTTTTTTCCACACTTGTGCTTCAAAGTAGCACCATGATCTTTATGATAGAGAGTCTCCTGTTTTGTCATTTTCATATACTAGTGGGAACTTTTCATTATATAATTTGGCTTGTATATTCCAACAAGTGGCCTCCTCAAGTGCCCTAGGTCTTTGTGAGCAAGCAAGTTGGATGCACACCCACTTAGTTTATTTTGTTGAGCTTTCATACATTTATAGCTCTAGTGCATCCGTTGCATGGCAATCCCCACTCCTTGCATTGACATCAATTTATGGGCATCTCCCTAGCCCATTGATTAGCCGCGTTGATGTGAGACTTTCTCCTTTTTTGTCTTCTCCACATAACCTCCTTCATTATATTCTATTCCACCCATAGTGCTATATCCATGGCTCACGCTCATGTATTGCGTGAAAGTTGAAAAAAGTTTGAGATTACTAAAGTGTGAAACAATTGCTTGGCTTGTCATCGGGGTTGTGCATGATGAGAGCATTCTTGTGTGACAAAAATGGAGCATGACCAAACTATATGATTTTGTAGGGATGAACTTTCTTTGGCCATGTTATTTTGAGAAGACATGATTGCTTAGTTAGTATGCTTGAAGTATTATTATTTTTATGTCAATATTAAACTTTTATCTTGGATCTTTTGGATCTAAACATTCATGCCACAATAAAGAAAAATTACATTGAGAAATATGTTAGGAAGCATTCCACATCAAAAATTATGTTTTTATCATTTACCTACTCGAGGACGAGCAGGAATTAAGCTTGGGGGTGCTTGATACGTCTCCAACGTATCTATAATTTTTGATTGCTCCATGCTATTATATTATGTGTTTTGGATGATAACGGGCTTTATTTTACACTTTTATATTATTTTTGGGACTAACCTATTAACCGCAGGCCCAGCCCAAATTGCTATTTTTTTGCCTATTTCAGTGTTTCGCAGAAAAAGAATATCAAACGGAGTCCAAATGGAACGAAACCTTCGGGAACGTGATTTTCTCAACAAACATGATCCAGGAGACTTGGAGTGGGCGTCAAGAAATGATCGAGGAGGGCACGAGGCAGGGGGGCGCGCCTACCCCCCTGGGCGCACCCTCCACCCTCGTGGGCCGCTCGTTGCTCCACCGACGTACTTCTTCCTCCTATATATATCCACGTACCCCCCAAACATCTAGGAGCACCACGAAAACCTAATTCCACCGCCGCAACCTTCTGTACCCGAGAGATCCCATCTTGGGGCCTTTTCCGGAGCTCCGTCGGAGGGGGCATTGATCACGGAGGGCCTCTACATCAACTCCATGGCCTCTTCAGTGATGTGTGAGTAGTTTACTTCAGACCTACGGGTCCATAGTTATTTGCTAGATGGCTTCTTCTCTCTCTTTAGATCTCAATACAAAGTTCTCCTCGATCTTCTTGGAGATCTATTGGATGTAATCTTCTTTTGCGGTGTGTTTGTCGAGATCCGATGAATTGTGGGTTTATGATCAAGTTTATCTATGAACAATATTTGATTCTTCTCTGAATTCTTTATGTATGATTGATTTATCTTTGCAAGTCTCTTCAAATTATCAGTTTGGTTTGGCCTACTAGATTGATCTTTCTTGCAATGGGAGAAGTGCTTAGCTTTGGGTTCAATCTTGCGGTGCTCGATCCCAGTGACAGAAAAGTAAACGACATGTATTGTATTGTTGCCATCGAGGATAAAAAGATGGGGTTTATATCATATTGCATGAGTTTATCCCTCTACATCATGTCATCTTACTTAAAGCATTACTCTGTTCTTATGAACTTAATACTCTAGATGCATGCTGGATAGCGGTCGATGTGTGGAGTAATAGTAGTAGATGCAGAATCGTTTCGGTCTACTTGTCATGGACGTCATGCCTATATATACATGATCATACCTAGATATTCTCATAACTATGCTCAATTCTATTAATTGCTCGACAGTAATTCATTCACCCACCGTAATACTTATGCTCTTGAGAGAAGCCACTAGTGAAACCTATGGCCCCCGGGTCTATCTTCCATCATATTAATCTTCCAACACTTAGCTATTTATATTTGCCGTTTATTTTACTTTGCATCTTTATTTCTCTTTATCATAAAAATACCAAAAATATTATCTTATCATATCTATCAGATCTCACTCTCCTAAGTGACCGTGAAGGGATTGACAACCCTTTATCACGTTGGTTGCGAGGTTCTTATTTGTTTGTGTACGTGTGTGGGACTCGAGTGTGATCTCCTACTAGATTGATACCTTGGTTCTCAAAAACTGAGGAAAATACTTACGCTACTTTACGGCATCACTGTAACACCCTCGATGCGGCTATATCTCCCACGTGTCGAAGCACGACTTAGAGGCATAACCGCATTGAATGCAATGTCGCAAGTGAGGTAATCTTCACACAACCCATGTAATACATAAGGGAAAGAGATACATAGTTGGCTTACAATCGCCACTTCACACAATTACATGAATAAAGCATTACATCATCCAAATACAATCAAGGTCCGACCACGGAACCAAAATAAAAGAAGACTACCCCAAATGCTACACAGATCCCCGATCGACCCCAACTGGGCTCCACTACTGAACAACTAGAACGAAACAGCACCAAGGACAAGATCTTCAATGAGCTCCTCCTTGAGCTTGGTTGCGTCACCTGCTCGGTAACATCGGCACCTGCAAACTGGTTTTGGAAGTATCTGTGAGTCACGGGGACTCAGCAATCTTGCACCCTCGCGATCAAGACTATTTAAGCTTATAGGAAGGGTAAAAGGTATGAGGTGGAGCTGCAGCAAGCGACTAGCATATATGGTGACTAACATACGCAAATGAGAGCGAGAAGAGAAGGCAAAAGCATGGTCGAACAACTATGATAAAGAAGTGATCCTATAACAACCTACGTCACACATTACTCCAACACCGTGTTCACTTCCCGGACTCCGCCGGAAAGAGACCATCACGGTTACACACGCGGTTGATGTATTTTAATTAAGGTCAACTTTAGGTTTTCTACAACCGGACATTAACAAATTCCCATCTGCCCATAACCGCAGGCACGGCTTTCGAAAGTTCAAATCCCTGCAGGGGTGTCCCAACTTAGCCCATCACAAGCTCTCACGGTCAACGAAGGATATACCTTCTCCCAAGACAATCCGATCAGGCTCGGCATCCAGGTTACAAGACATCCTCGACAATGGTAAAACAAGTCCAGCAACACCGCCTGAATGTGCCGACAAATCTCAATAGGAGACGCACATATCTCGTTCTCAGGGCACACTCAGATAGGTCAAGCTACGAGTAAAACCAACCCTCGAGTTGCCCCGAGGTGGCCCGCAGGCTGCCCATTTCGGACCAACACCCAGAGGAGCACTGGCCCGAGGGGGTTAAAATAAAGATGACCCTTGAGTCTGCAGAACCCAAGGGAAAAGGAGGCTAGGTGGCGAATGGTAAAACCAATGTTGGGCATTGCTGGAGGAGTTTTATTCAAGGAGAACTGTCAAGGGGTTCCCATTATAACCCAACCGCGTAAGGAACGCAAAATCCGGGAACATAACACCGATATCACGGAAACTAGGGCGGCAAGAGTGGAACAAAACACCAGGCATAAGGCCGAGCCTTCCACCCTTTACCAAGTATATAGATGCATTAATTAAATAAGAGATATTGTGATATCCCAACAAGTAAACATGTTCCCACAAGGAACAATATCTCCATGTTCCAACAAGGAACAAACTTCAATCTTCACCTGCAACTAACAACGCTATAAGAGGGGCTGAGCAAAGCGGTAACATAGCCAAACAACGGTTTGCTAGGACAAGGTGGGTTAGAGACTTGGCTTAAAAATATGGGAGGCATGATAAGCAAGTGGTAGGTATCGCAGCATAGGCATCGCAAAAGAGCGAGCAACTAGCAAGCAAAGATAGAAGTGATTTCGAGGGTATGGTCATCTTGCCTGAGATCCCGCAAGGAAGAAGAACGAGTCCATGAAGAAGACAAACGGATGTAGTCTAATGGGTCCTCACAAACGCGACGTAACCGGAGCCAACCCGAAGAAGCAACATCGGAAAGAAACACACAACATAGTAAACAACCAACACATGAACATGGTATGATATGTGGGATGTGGTATGTGATGCATATGCATGATTTGGAAAGGAATGATTGAACCTGGCCTCAACTTGGAATTCCAAGAGTGCCACTGGAAAGGTGAGATGATTTCGGTCGAAATCGATATAAAGATCACCGGAATCGGATGCACGGTTTGGAAATGGCAAGCAAAACAAATATGGCACCGGTCTGCGATAAACAGCAAGAAGCCATTTAAATGCATCAAGATAAATATGCTACGGCAATCAAACATGACAACAAAGTACATGGCAGGGATCCACTCATGAAGCTTGGCAAAAGATGAACACTGAGCTACGGCTAGTTCACTCATTAACAGGTTCAAACAAGCATGGCAAAAGTGCAAATGATAACAGGTTTCAGACTTGGTGAAATTAACACAAGTCTGGAATTTATCATCAGGAAGCAATCTTTAGGGCATGAAAACTACATGCTACAGGAACATATCATGGCACAGCAAGGCATGGCATGAAGCTACTCAAAGCACTTAACAAAAGTCCCTTAGTGATCTTGAGCCAAAAGGGATCAGAGAATACAATTGCAAGCATGAGAACATGGCAAAAACATAAACAGATTCAGACTTAGTGAAAAACTGGAGCATGCAAAACAGATTAGCAAGTAGGCATGTTTACGAGCTCGATGCACTCACTACAGAGCATGGCATGACAAACTAAGCATACACCCATCAAGAAGACATAGCATAGAAGCTATACATGGCAAGGACAACATCATATCATGCACGGATCAATAGCAACATCCTCGGCAAAATCGCTAAACATGTCAACAATCTGCCAGGATTCACTTTATAGCAAAAGTAGAGCTCGATAGACTCAAGCTAGGGTGCTCCATAAATGCAAACAAAGACATGGATGGATAGACCACCACAATATTAACAAAACATCCTTACTGATCATCCTCAAAAGAGGCACAGATCACTAGGAAACAACATGAACATATGGCATAACAACAAAATCAGGACAAGGACTTGGTGAAATTCTAAGTCCCTGAAATCAGCATTACCGATTACGCTACTTTGAAAGCTTGTGCTAGTCACCACAAAGGTCACAAAAATACATGGAATACACCCCTGTAAAGATGGCATGGCATATAACAAAACACATGTAGAACTCAAGATCATAGCATGCACACATTAATCATGGCAAAAATGACAAAAGGCCATTTGCTGAAACAGATCTGACAAATTCATCACATAGCCCTCTTCCAACAGCATTTCGGGCATCAAGATGAGCTCAAATGAAAATGATGCAATGAGATGAAATGATGTACTCGTCGAGACGAACATTTTGATATGCTACACGCACAAATCAGAGCTACAAGTGCAGAGTTACGATGCGATGAAAAATGCAAAAAGATTAGGGTTCGAAGGGAAAAGTCAACTGGGGGTCGATCTGGATCTGGATCCAGATCGGGGCGGTTACTGTAGCTGCACGGAAAACGAGGAAGCTCGCCGGAGAAGACAACGATGGCCGGAGGGAGGGCGCGGATGCCGGGGCGCGGCGCCGGTTGAGGTCGGCGAGGAGAGGCGCCGGCGGGGAAGAGGCGCATGCCGGCGCGGGGCGGACGGCGGCAGTTGCCGCGGGCGTGACGGTGCCAGCGAGGAAGAAGTGCGGCGGCCCGGCGAGCGGGAGGAGTGGCGGCGCGCCGGAGAGGCGGCGTCGGTCGGTCGGAGGAACGGCGACCTCGGGCGCGGGGGATCCCGGGTGTCACAGCCCTAGAATTTGATTGCAACTAGTTTCATAAGGATCCATGCATCATGTCTATATTTGTTTGAAATTTGAAATGGGGATGACAAGCCCTAGCACTAAATGAAATGCAATTACGATCAAAATAAAAATCTTTTCAATGATCCTGAAATGCCCTTCTAAAATGTTCATCATCTTTGCCTTGGTCCATAACCTCTGCCAAAAATGGTGCTCACTTTTCTAGGACACTTTGGATCTTTGAGTTAAATCTTAAAGTATTTGCATTTGGACATTTAAATGCTATAAATGTTTTTAAATGTCCAAATAATCTTGGAAGTATTTTTGGGCTGTTGGAATTAATTCCAGAGGTGCCCATAAATATTTTCAGCATTTTATAAAATGGTTTAGTATTTTACTAAATCAAAACAAAACAGAATAAATAGAAAACAGAAATGGAAAAGAGAGAGAGAGAGAGAGAGAGAGAGAGGAAACCTTACCTGTGCAGCCCACCTGGAGCCCAAGTGGCCGGCCCAGCCCACTTGGCGACTTGCCAGTCATCTTCAACCTTTGCCAGTAGGCAGAGGGAGAGACTTCGCACGCGGCCGAGCGTGCCACCTCCTGCTTCGCGCTGGCTAGCCTTCCCCGAGTCCACCAGCACGCCCAGGAGATGAGGGTGGCCCCCTCTCACTTTCCCCTCCTTCCTCTGCTTCGCCCCCTTCCTCTGGCCTCTCCTCCTCGCGCCGCCGAGCACACCCGAGACCACCGACGCCGTTCGCCGCGCTCACCGCCACCCCCTCACCTCTCTGACGCGGCCCTGAGCTCCGCCGTGCCTCCCTCGTCCTCCACTTCGTCTCACGCGACCGGAAGAGCCCCTACGTGTCGCCATCGTCGTCATCATCACCGATGGCCACCGGAGATCGCCACCGCCGATTCGACACCTCCGAGCGTCCCCGAGCCCGCTAACCATCCCTACGGCACCGATGTGAGCTCCGCCACCGTTTTCCCCTTACCCCGTGGTCTGTCTCTCGCCGTAGCCGTCGCCCCCTTGCATACCGTAGCACGCCGCCGCCTGAGCTCGCCATCAACACAGCTCCGATGACCATTTGGTCACCCCGGCGACTCCAACGCGTTCGCGGCATCCCGTAGAGCGTTACTAGTGCAAGCAACCGCCCGTTTGCAGGCTGTAGCAGCTAACCCGTGGCCACCCGAACTCCGGCTGCCGCAACCGAGCTCGCCGCCGTCGACCCCGGCCACCCCAGGCCCAACCACGGCCACCAACGGACGTGACGTTGCGCCAGCTACCCGTAGAGCCCAACCCCGCCTCCTCTCATCGCCGGAATCGCCGGAACGAGCGACGCCGCCGCGTCTGTGTGTCACCGACGGTTAGCCGCCGACGTGGCCACTTAGTTAAAGGCTAATCACCCGCTAATTAACCTCCCAAAGCACTGACAGCGGGCCCCATCCCTTAATTAACCACGGGACTTAGATTTAACTTAATCTCGGTGGCCCCACGTGTCATCTTTGACCGTGCTGACATGGCCGTTGACTGGGTCCACACGTCAGCGACCCTAACCAGCACTCTGACATTGACCAGTGGGACCCGCTGGTCAGGTTTGACCTGGACCACCGAGTTGACCTGATGACGTCATAGTGACATCATGCTGACACAGTAATATGTTTTCTGGATTTTAAATAATTCAAAAATGATTTATTTAATTCAGAAAATATCCAAAACTTCTAAAATTCATAGAAATTCAACCGTAGCTCCAAATGAAACAAGTTATATATGAAAAATTATCAGAAAAATCCAAGGAATCTGTATATGGCATTTTCATGCATGTTTGAACAAGTTAACCTCGCTGAATAGGACAAATGATGATTAGGGCAATTTATGAAATAACATTTGGAGTTGGAATTTGATCTTGTTTGAGTTCCACTTCGATTAACTTGGCTAGATATTGCATTAGGTGAATTCAGTACCTTAACATGACATGTCATTCATGTGAATGTGCATTGCATTGATTGTGTTCCTTCTTTGCTAGTCGGTGGTTGTTCCCCCTCAGTAGACGTATGTTCTGACGATGAGTTTGATGACACCGATGAAGAGCTACTATCTTTAGAAGTGCCAGGCAAGCAAAAACCCCTTGTTCATTCCGATACAATCCCACTCTCTCGCTCCTGCTCTCTTTTACTGCATTAGGACAACACTGTTTCAATTGTTACATGCTGCGGTAGCTGAACCCCTTTCCTATGCATGACCTGTCATTGCCACAGTAAATAGATGAAACCCACTAGCATGAGTAGGAGTTGTTTGAGCCATGATGTGCCTACTCATTCATGTTGTTTGTCATGCCTGCTACTGCTTAGAGTTGAGTCGGGTCTGATTCATCGGGGATGAATTGGAATGGTGTTGAACATGTCCTACTATGTGTGAGCTAAGTGTGTGAACACGATTTGGTAAAGGTAGCGGTGAGAGGCCATGTAGGAGTACATGGTGGGTTGTCTCATTGCAGCCGTCCTCAGGAACTGAGTTCTGTGTTTGTGATCCATGAACAGTTACTACCACACATTGGGTTCCGGTAACTCGGCCCCTCTCGGCTTATTAATCAACTCGATCTCTGTCCAGGAGTTGCAACTAGTTTCTGGTGTTTGTAGGTAGTGTTAGTAGTCTACCAAGTGGCACCCGGTACAGGTGGGCCTGGGACAGACTAGGCACAGTGGCACGGTGTACCAAGTGGCACCCGGATGGTGGGCATGGGAACCCTGCACACATCGTTTGGGGCCGTGAGCGACACCCCGGCCGGATCTCCTTGCGGATGGAACCCGAATAGGCGATAAACCTGGACTAGAGACTTGTTGGTTAGTCAGGTCGTGGCCGACTCCCTCGCCCGGTTTCTGCTTGAAGGTTGCCGAGGTACATGACGTGTACAGGGCGATAAGTGGCGAGAGCGTGTGTGAAGAAGTACACCCCTGCAGGGTTATCATTATCTATTTGAATAGCCGGATTCCTCGGATATGGAAACTTGGACCCCTTGCATAGTTCATAGACAAGTGAAAGTGGATACTCTAAAATGCGCAAGATAAGCGTGAGTGCTATGGATGGCGTTCTCGTAGGGAGACGGGAGCGGATCCATAGTGGAGTATTGATATGGTGAATATGTGGACTCGTGTGCGCCACCTCAAAAGAGTTACTTGCAGTTGTAGTTCAGGTTAGCCATTGAGTCAAAGCTGGCTTGCTGCAGTCAAACTCCACCACCTCTTTGTTGATACTGATGCATATGTAGCTAGTTCTGATGTAAGTCTTGCTGGGTACATTTGTACTCACGTTTGCCTATTTTATGTTTTGCAGAGAGACGTCAGTCTCGCTAGTAGTTCTGTGTGGACTTCGACGTTTAGCTTGATACCTCAGCTACGATCTTGTGCCCTCGGCGGGATCTGGTAGATAGTCAGGCTTCTCAGCCTTTTTCATTTGTAGATGTCTGTACTCAGACATGTTAAGCTTCCGCATGTGCTTTGACTTGTATGCTCTGAATGTGGGGTCATGAGACCCATGTTTGTAATATCTCGCTCCTAGGAGCCTAATGAATAAATACTTGAGTCGTAAAGTTATGTTGTGATGCCATGTTGTATTTACACATGTCGAGCATATTGTGTGTATGACTGAAATGCTTGGTATGTGTGGGATCCGACAACCTAGTTGTTTATCCTTGGTAGCCTCTCTTATGGGGAAATGTAGTCTTGTGCTTCCATGAGCCATAGTAGTCCGCTACAGCCCGGTTCACCGGAGTCCTGCTAGCCCATCACTGCTGCTCAGGACACTTGACTGGTCGGCATGTGTTTCACTTCGTTCCTGTGTCTGTCCCTTCGGGGAAATGTCACGCGGTGACATCCGGAGTCCTGCCTAGCCTGCTACAGCCCGGGTTCCCGGAGTCCTGTTAGCCCAGTGCTACAGCCCGGATTCACGCGCTGCTGACCGACATGCTCGATGTGATTCATGTATGCCTGTCCCCATAGGTTGGTGCCGCTTTGGGTTCACGACTAGTCATGTCGGCCCGGGTTCTCTGTCATATGGATGCTAGCGACACTATCATATACGTGAGCCAAAAGGCGCAAACGGTCCTGGGCCATGGTAAGGCAACACCCGTGGGAATACCGTGCATGAGGACGCAAAGTGATATGAGGTGTTACAGGCTAGATCGGTGTGACTTAGAATCGGGGTCCTGACACCGGGCGTGGGCGGCAGCGCACTCCACGGGAGCTCGCGGGTAGCGGGGCGGTGGCGCGCGCCGGAGCGGGTGGCCGGCGGAGGTGGTACCGGCAAAGCTCGCCGGCCGGAGGCGGCGAAGACGGCGGTGCATGGCGGAGTGGGCGCGGAGCGCGGGGGCACGGCTCGGGCCCAGCGCGGGTGCGGGCGGGCCGGCCATGGGCCTCGCGGGCCACGGCAGCGGAGGGGCTGGCGGCGCCACGTGTCGCGCGCGGGTTGGCTGAGCGCGGTGGCGGGACAAAACGGACATGTCCGTCGGCGGAGAAGAAATGTCCGGCGGCACGCGGAGGAGGAGGTTAGGGTTTGCACCGCGAATTTTGGGAGGGGATCACCTATTTATAGGTAGAGGGAGCTAGGAGAGTCCAAATGAGGTGCGGTTTGCGGCCACGTGATCGTGATCGAACGACCGAGATGATGGAGGAGGTTTAGGTGGGTTTTGGGCCACTTTGGAGGGGTGTTGGGCTGCAACACACACGAGTCCTTTTCGGTCCCTCGGTTAACCGTTGGATTATCAAACGAAGTCCAAATGGTACGAAACTTGACAGGCGGTCTACCGGTAGTAAACCAAGGCTGCATGACAAGTCTCGGTCCAATCCAAAAACATTTAGCACCCGCACACGAAGAGAGGTAGAAAGGGGCAGCGGATGACATAGGAGCGCCGGATTGCAAAACGGACAACGGGAAAAATGCTCGGATGCATGAGACGAACATGTATGCAAATGAAATGCACATGATGACATGATATGAAATGCATGACACGCAAGCAAAGACAAGGCAACAACAGCGAATAACTGGAAGACACCTGGCACATCGGTCTCGGGGTGTTACAATCACCCTTTCCTCTTCAAGGGAAAACCAACGCAGTGCTCAAGAGGTAGCAATGGTCGTCAGCCTCCTCGGCGACGTTGGGCGAAGAGACCATGATACACCTCTTTTGGGCCAGTCGCTCCTCGAGATCCATGGGAAGTGTAGCTGGGCTTAGGCTGCGACGCTCTGGAGTGGGGGATCGGGATGGGGATGGGATCTATGGGAAAGGGGGCGTTTGGCAGGTGTCATCTTAGAAACTCGCGACGGCCTGGGTATGGAGATTTGTGGGTAAGCTGCATGGGCAAACCGGCAGATGCTGATAATGGAGGCCTTGCGGCGGCGGGGGGGGGACCTTTCTAGGGTTTCGAGCGAGGGAGGGGTGTGTGTGCACGCCCGAGGAGGTTTTGGTGTGTGTGTGTGTGGAGAGGAGAGGAGAGGGGGGTGTTTGAGGAAATGACGCGGGTACTGAAAATTTTACTACGGGGGAGTGAAATGCTGGGGCTATTGAATTTTTTGATGATGGTATATTGCACACGGTCCGGAGATAACAACCGTGTTTTATGAAACAGAAAAACCCTCGAGGCAGGTAGATATTTTCGAGGGATGCAGGCGGGATTGGGAACAACAAACATCACACACGGTTGAAACACAATAATTGTGTGTTATCAAACAAAAAAAGCTACAGGCGGGTAGATATTTTTGAGAGGGGAAGCTTCGTGGATCCCAATGTACTATGCGGATGTGTGCGTGACAGGGGCACCGGTGTGGTACACGATTAGTTTGGGTGAACCGTGTCTGTTGCGTCATCCGACTTATCTAATGTTCATAAATTTGGCGAAAAATGACGAGGGAGAGGGTCAGAACACGAACACGCTTGCATGTGGACCAAATTTATGTATAAAAGGGTGGTTTGATGTTCAAATACCAAATGCAACTTCGATGTGGCACCTATCTCGCATAGAGTGCAGTATTGCTTGCCCCCTCGTGTCGGCACGAAGGGAATCATAAGCTATGAATGCATGACCGCCCAACCGAGGTTCACCTAACAAAGTGCAAAGTAGCTAGAAGCCCCCTCTCGTGTCGGCACGAAGGGAATCCTAAGCTATGAATGCATGCCCCCCAACCGAGGTTCACCTAGCAAAGTGCGAAGTAGCAGCCCCCCCCCCCCCACCACACACACTTTTAGTCGGCGGGCCAGAGAGGCATCTCACCAAGATGGGTCGTAAAACGGACCAAGAATAATCCACCTTGGTCGTACAACCTCTCTCTTGTTGTAGATCAAAGTGATGGCCGTCCATGCGACCCCAGAGATGGGCTAGCTCGCCAATAATCATGCAAGTAGCTAGTCCCAGAGGACAACCACTGCATGCATGTGGCCCAAACATATGTATGGATAGGTGTGTTTTTGAATACACAATGGAACAACTTTGATGTGGCACCGTGATTTCAAACTAGAAATCCCCACACTAAGTGAGGGCTAGGTTGACGATGCATATGTATGTTACACCACACTTCAAGCCAGCGACGGGGATTCATGCATGCATGCATGCATAGTATATGTGCTCAAACTTAATTAGGTCTGAATCTCACCATGACTTATACTATGATAAGACAAACCAGAGGAAGAATCCACCATGGTAACCAATCTTGTTGTCAGTCAAGGTGATCATGGATGTCCACGGGGGCCCACGAATATATAGGCTTGTCGTGGATAACCACGTAAGGGAGTGTACCGTTTGAAGACAATCACTACATGCATATGTATGGAGGTGATGTGTGCATGCATGTTTGAATACCCATTTCACAACATTAGTGTGGCGCGTGTGTCGAAGATCGTCACTACAAAAAAATACACTTCCGTGGTGATACGTGTTTGTCACAGTAGGTCACGTTTTCTATCATGCATGTACATCCATGACGATGTTATGACAGAATCAAGATAGTCATACTTGTGCTGTCATAGAAGTGTTCCATGACATTAGCAAAATTATCATCATAGAAGTGTCCACTTCCATGACGATAAATCGCGCGTCATAGAAGTGCTTTCGTCAAGGGTGACCGACACATGGCATCCATCGTAACGGGTCACCATTAAGCTATCGGGTTTCGATTTTGATCCGATAACCTGTTAACAGCCCGGACCAAGGGGATTTTCCACGTGTAAAATTATCATTGACTGGAGGAAACACATGTCGGCTCACCGCTGGGACAGATGTCATCCACTCATTGGACAGAATGCGCCAATGATACGTCAACACGTGGCACGGCCCAATAGAGGCCCATTCCTGTGAAAAGGCCGGCCCATTTGACTTGGTTAAAAGATAGTGGGCCGGCCCACAGAAAGCCTGTTAACGGCATGTTCGCACATAGCCCATTTACAGCCCGCTAACCCAGGGCCCATTACGGCCTATCAGAATTAGGCCCAGTAGTGTCATCTGGGCCGTCCAATATGGTCCCAGCCCGTTGTAAGTTCCGGCACATGTCTGGCCCATGACGTCTTTCGGCCCATATGAGACACTTTGTAACTCATGGCCCATTAATGGCCCGTGGTGAAACTGGCCTGTAATGAACAGTATATCGCTTTATACCCATTAACGGCCCATTATTCCAATGGGCCCTTTCAAGCCCATGTTATCTTTTGGCCTTCTCAGGGCCCATTTATTCTTGGGCTCATTTCCAGCATTCCGTTACTTACGGCCTGTTACTGGCCTTTTCTGATTGTGGGCCAAATTCAGCCCGTGGTTACAGTCGGCTCATTTGTGGCCCGTTAATCCGTTAGGCCATTTTCATAGCGTCATCAAATACGTCCGATTAACGACGGCCCGTTATGGTCGGCCCATGAACGGATGATTCCAACTCTAGCCCGTTTAAGGCCCATAATGTGGTCCGTTGTTGGCCCATGTTTGGCCGATCGATCATACGGCCTATAGAAGGCCCATTGATGCTACGGCCCGTAGAAGGCCCATTGTTTCTACGGCCCTTAGAAGGCCCATTATTTCTATGGCCCCTAGAAGGCCCATTGTTTCTATGGCCCGTAGGAGGCCCGTGGTAACTATAGTAAATATGTAGCCCATGGTTATTGTGGCCTAGTTTTAAAAATAGGTTATTGCGGCCACTAGCAAACCGTGAAAAAGAACTACACTGACTACAAGAAAACAAATAAACAAGACAACAAGGAAATAAATAAGCAAGCAACTTACGCTAGGCTATCACGGCTATTACACATATTACATCCATTGGGCATCAAAGTTCGCCACCAGTGCAAATATAGGGAACAAAGCAGCATATCATATACACTGGTTATCAAAGTTGGAGACCAGTGCAAATAAACGCCACAACAAAACAAATCCATAATTGAAACCACTTCAGAAGAGCTCAATAAACAATATCCTGGGTACCCATAATGCTTGCAAGATGCTTGGCAAGCTTATTAACTTTCTCTTGTTTGGCGCTTAAATCCTCCAGCACTTGCTGTTGCACAAGAAAGTATGCATCTGAATTCTGCAGGGACTTGCTCAGTCCTTCGGCTTCTTGCCGCAGCACAGCTGACTCATGCCTTTTAGCTTGACTGAAAAACCGAAGTGATTCAGGCAGCGAATTCGAAGAGCTTGTGCCGACGGTACTGGCCAGTAACTCGAACACTACATCAACGCAGGTCTGTGGGGTTTTCGCACTGTCTACAAGATCATTTTTATCACCTTTCTTGGAGACCAACAGGGATGTCTCACTATCTTGAACCTTATCTGCATTACTTTTTCTACCATTGCATAGTGGGGTGCTCTTCTCCAATATTCTGTTTGCATACTACAAGAGAAACAAGCAAACACATCACAGGTTTAGCATGTAGTACACCAAACTCATTTTGGTAAACCGGTTCAGTAGTAAGGTGGACATGATAACAACATGAAACAAACATATATCTATGTACTATGGTCACTGTATTGTCCATATCATTCTAGTTTATGTTGCCAAATCAAGATAGAGACACAGTCCAACTCATATATTTTTAAGACACAACAACATAGACAGAATATAAGTGTGAGAAACTACAAATCATTGGTAAAACTTGTAATGTGCATCACATGAGAACATAACTGTTTATACAACTGAAACTAAAATCAACATAGAGCAAGAAGTTAGAACAACAATCCAGTTAAAGAAATAGGTTTAAAACATACCTGTTGCACCATTGGAGTTTCAATTGGATCCTTCAAATTCGAAAGTAGTTGGTATGAGTAAATACAGTGATGTAACAACAAAGGAGTATGGACCATAGCTATGGAATCTGACCTGAGAACAGTTGTTCTTTTGCTTTACACGTGGAGTTTGGGTTCGCTGTGGTCTTCTTCGTGCTTTGGGCACTATAGTTGCTTTACAAACTGCTCGTGTGGGGGTACTCTATGGTGGACATGGTGCTTTGTCAACTAGAAGTGGGTTACTATCCGCTAGGGTTGGGGTTAGATGGGTTATAGCTGGTTCTCAACCAGCAGTGTAAGTGTGCAATCTGGAAGAGTCTCGATTATGTGTGGTGGGGCTAGTTTGTGGGCCAGTAAAACCATGGTTCTATCTGCATTGACGGGTAGCACTGTCTTTTGTGAAAAACGGAGTTTTGCTCCCTTAGATACTGCATCACCCCCTCCAATTCAAATGGTTGATAAATAAGAAAAGAAATTGAACATATAGACATTGTATGATAGACAGATGTGGTAATTCACATATATGTTGTCTAACCAAACAGGCAGCATGACACAATTTCACATATATGATGCCTAACTAAACAGGATAGCATGACACAGTTTCAGATATATGATGGATAACTTAACATGATATAATGGCATAATTCAACATATGATGAGTATCTAAATAGGATGACATGACAAAACAATATGATGTCTTTCTAAAATACGTTGGGATGAAATAATTCACATAGATGTTGTCTAAGTATGTAGGATGGCATGATATAATTGACATAATTGATTCATATACTAAGCACCTGGCACTCGCATGTATGATCTCTAAACTAAGAAGATGGAATTCAATATTGTGCATATCTTTACCTAATATTAAAGGGAGGATTGTTTCTCCACTTTTTTCATTTGCAGTGCAACCCACATTTATTTTCGTCCGTCATGGAACCAACGATTTTCGTTTCTCCCAAATCTCTGGCTCTCGCCCTGAGTTTTCCGTCCGGTAAAAAATCTCTCGCCCTGAGTTTTCCGTCCGGTAAAAAATCATGAAAAAGCGACCCAAATAGGAATCGAACCTGGAACCAGCAACATCTACACCCACGCTGCTAACCAGTGCGACCATCAATCTTTCATGTTAAATTCGAGCGTGACTTTTAATTAAGAAACAACCGGCAGTGGAAAAACATAAAAACAACTAGCGGAAGTCTATGCGTGAGTGGAATCGAACACAACACCTCGCGCGACTTAACCACGCCCCTAGCCAGTGTAGTTCTAAAAAAATTTTCCAAAAATTGCAGCTCAGCTTATATAAACTATATGCAGCGAAAGATGTAAACATTTTTCTCAAAAGTGGTTTTTTTATTTCAAAAAATGTAAATTGTTTTGGAAAAACAAACATTTTAAAAATATGCTAACAAATTTTTAGAGACTTGAACATTTCTCAAAACTACGAACAACTATTTAAAAATGCAAACCTTTATTGAAAAACAAGAACATAATTTAAAAATGGGAACATTTTATGAAATTATGATAAATAATCAGAACGTGAAAATTTTGTGAAATTCCCCTAAGAATTTAAAAAACAAATTATGAAAACATTAATTTTATTTAATTTATGAACAAAATTTGAAAACCGAATTTTGTTTTCTAAAAAACGAACAAATTTTGAAATTGTGAACAATTTTTCAAAACCGAACATTCTATGAAATCCCCTGAACATTTTTTAATGATTGAACATTTAAAAATTGAGCTAGCTCATACTTGTGTCTATTACCTCCATCCATTATTATTAAGCCAGGTGCAATGAGTAGGTTCGTTGTTTTTGGGTCGTTCGTGAAAAATGTCTGATTTAATCCCTCCAGCAGATCATTACAGAGCACCAAGCAATGTATGCGATGGGTTTTCTTTCCTCCAATTAGAAGCCGCTTCTTCATGCTGTCACCGGCTATAATTAGATGCATTTAATCTTCATGCGAGGTTATCACTTGGTCGTAGAGTTTTGGCCGCCAAGCCCTTTAAATCCAGACGAGAGGGTTTGTTTACTTATCAAATTAAATGATTGCCCTTCTCATTTTTTACACTAACTTTTATCAATTTATATACATTTGCAAGTTATACGGAAAGTCAATAAACCGCTCCAGCAAATGATAGAGTGAAAACTGGGTCCAATTATACTTAGAGAAACAAACACACCATTGTGTTGTTATAGATGAGCAGGAAGGATTTAACTCCGCATTTCTCAAAAAGAAGAAATTAACTCCCAATTCTTTGGAAGCTTTGTACACGAGATTGTGGGTGAACATGAGATGGGCGATATATAATGGGACAGTGGGAGTATGATATAGCTTAACATAAAATTGCAATCGTGTTGTCTTTAACTTGGTTGGATGGTCAACTTTTCTCCGGTGCAACGCACGGGCATATGTGCTAGTGATGTCTAAACTAAGTAATGCAAGACACCATATGCATGATATTGTTGGGGAACGTAGTAATTTCAAAAAAAATCCTACGCACACGCAAGATCGTGGTGATGCATAGCAACGAGAGGGGAGAGTGTTGTCCACGTACCCTCGTAGACCGGAAGTGGAAGCGTTAGCACAACGCGGTTGATGTAGTCGTACGTCTTCACGATCCGACCGATCAAGTACCGAACGCACGGCACCTCTGAGTTCAGCACACGTTCAGCCCGATGACGTCCCTCGAACTCCGATCCAGCCGAGTGTTGAGGGAGAGTTTCGTCAGCACGAAGGCGTGGTGACGATGATGATGTTCTACCAACGCAGGGCTTCGCCTAAGCACCGCTACAGTATTATCGAGGTGGACTATGGTGGAGGGGGCACCGCACACGGCTAAACACATCAAATGATTAATTGTTGTGTCTCTAGGGTGCCCCCTGCCCCCGTATATAAAGGAGCAAGGGGGGAGGTGCGGCCGGCCTAGAGGGGGCGCGCCAGGAGGAGTCCTACTCCTACCGGGAGTAGGACTCCCTCCCTTTTCCTTGTTGGACTAGGAGAGGAGGGGGAAAGAGGAGGGAGAGAGGAAGGAAAGGGGGGCGCCGCCCCCCTCTCCTTGTCCTATTCGGACTAGGGGGAGGGGTGTGGCCCTGCCCTGGCCGCCTCTCCTCTTCTCCACAAGGCCCACTATGGCCCATTAAGCTCCCGGGGGGTTCCGGTAACCTCCCGGTACTCCGGTAAAATCTCGATTTCACCCAGAACACTTACGATATCCAAACATAGGCTTCCAATATATCAATCTTCATGTCTCGACCATTTCGAGACTCCTCGTCATGTCCGTGATCACAGCCGGGACTCCGAAAAACCTTCGGTACATCAAAACATATAAACTCATAATATAACTGTCATCGAAACGTTAAGCGTGCGGACCCTACGAGTTCGAGAACTATGTAGACATGGCCGAGACACGTCTCCGGTCAATAACCAATAGTGGAACCTAGATGCTCATATTGGCTCCCACATATTCTACGAAGATCTTTATCAGCCAGACCACATAACAACATACGTTGTTCCTTTTGTCATCGGTATGTTACTTGCCCGAGATTCGATCGTCTGTATCTCAATACCTAGTTCAATCTCGTTACCGGCAAGTCTCTTTACTCGTTCCGTAATACATCATCCTGCAACTAACTCATTAGTTGCAATGCTTGCAAGGCTTAAGTGATGTGCATTACCGAGAGGGCCCAGAGATACCTCTCTGACAATCAGAGTGAGAAATCCTAATCTCGAAATATGCCAACCCAACAAGTACCTTCGGAGACACCTGTAGAGCACCTTTATAATCACCCAGTTACGTTGTGACGTTTGGTAGCACACAAAGTGTTCCTCCGGTAAACGGGAGTTGCATAATCTCATAGTCATAGGAACATGTATAAGTCATGAAGAAAGCAATAGCAACATACTAAATGATCGAGTGCTAAGCTAACGGAATGGGTCAAGTCAATCACATCATTCTCCTAATGATGTGATCTCATTAATCAAATGACAACTCTTTGTCTATGTTTAGGAAACATAACCATCTTCGATCAATGAGCTAGTCAAGTAGAGGCATACTAGTGACACTCTGTTTGTCTATGTATTCACACATGTATCATGTTTCCGGTTAATACAATTCTAGCATGAATAATAAACATTTATCATGATATAAGGAAATAAATAATAACTTTATTATTGCCTCTAGGGCATATTTCCTTCAGATATGAGATATATAAACATTGCAACTTAGATCATCTGTCTCTGAATCCTCCTCTGAGGAGCTCCCTGTAACCATCGAGATATATGCTTCAACGGGTACCATTGCCTGCTCTGAAGACCTTGTTGTCACTCCTGATTTTTCCATAACCGGCTCAAATGGCTGATACACATGAAGAGTAGTTCAATATACACATATTGTCGACAAATGGAATACGTAATGAAAAAAGATGGCATGAGATAATTCGCGTATATGATGCCTGGCTACATGGCGGTGCATAATTCACATATATGATAACTGGCTGAAAAACATGGTATTGCATAATTCACATATCTGATATAGAAAGCAAACATGAGGCATTCACACAAAGCATGTCTAATCGAAGCAGATGGCATGGTAATGCAAGACACCATATACATGATATGAGCAATATAACCCTGCCAAGTTAGAGCATGCACCTCGGGGGGGATACGACTGGTCATCTGTCTCTGAATCCTCCTCTGAGGAGCTATCTGTAACCAGCAAGAAATCTGCATCGGCAGGTAGCACTAACTGCTCAGAAGACCTTGTTTTCACTCCAGATTTTCCCATGAGCAACTCAAATGGCTGATGCACAGGAAGAGTAGATGAATGTATAAACATTGTTGACAAATGGAATACATTATCAAAAAAATATGGCACGATACAATTCACATATACGATGATTGGATAAACAAGATGACGTTCCATTATTCATGTATATGATGCCTGGCTAAAGAAAATTGCATTACATAATTCCCATATACTCCCTCTCGGTCCTAAATATTTTTCTTTTTAGAAAATTCAAATGGACTACCACATACGAATGTATATAGACATATTTTAGAGTGTAGATTCACTCATTTTGCTCCGTATGTAGTCACTTGTTGAAATATCTAAAAAGACAAATATTTAGGAACGGTGGGAGTATGATATAGAAACCAAACAGGTGGCATTCACACAAAGGAAATCTAAACCAAGCTGATGACATATAAGATGTATAGTGTAAGCAATGCGAGGTGCCATATGCATGATATGACCAACATCGGCATGCCAGGTTAGAGAAAACACCTCGGGTGGTAAATAGGAGTGGTCGGCTCCATATGAATCCCCATCTGAACAGTTTCTTCCTCTGGAATACAATCTGAAATGGCAGGAGGGGGGCACTTCGCCCACCATGGAGTGGCGTCTGCATGACATTATATTCCCACGCAATGGTCTTCTCTTTTTCTCTACATGTTCAATATGATTGTGTGCAATAACTGACATGCATAATAAAAAATAGTTAGATTTTATAAGGCCTAAGGGGTGCATGCAGAAATCAAGACTGATGGTAGCAAACGAGTGGATAGATCCAAAACTAATGATACCAGGTAGATTATAGCTTCAGTTTAAAAAGATATACAATGGATCATCTACTGTTTGTTGCCCACCCAACACAAACCACATAGAAGACCCGAGATGAACCAGATAGTAGACATATACTATTTTTTGCTGCCTCGATATGAGATCCATGGGCATTTTAAAACTCAAGTTTGAACAATAAAGTAGTAGGTAATAATAACTGATGTATAACGTAAGCAAACACGAAAGACTATGACCTCTCTTCCGGAACTATGTAGTCCTCAGGTTCATCTGCTCAGTCGATGATGGTAATGTAGTTGGCGTGGCTGCCGGCAACGGGGAAGATGATCTAAGGCGGCGAAAGAAAGTCTGCAGGGGGAATCTCTGCTGCAGTGAACGCTTTTGTTGATGTGGCACCTCAGGTGGGGTGGATGACGGCACGGTAGGGGCAGGACAAAACACATAGAGTTTTCTTTGACACCTATCGGAAAATGAAGTAAATTTGTAAGGGCTCCTTAGAATTGGAGGATTCTATAAACGCGGAGACAGGAAAAACACAGGAATATGATAGGAATGCATGTGCAAAATAGAGCATTTGGAAACATAGAATTTCTGTCAACCTGGGTATTTGGTTCACATGAATTGGAAGAACACAGGAATGGAGAAACATGGTCAAATTAAAGTCAAGACACATGAAAATGAAAAAAATAAGAATCTTATTATGCTAGTAATGCAATTAGTTCTGTTCTTCATGCATATTAATTTGAAAAGGATGTCCAAGTCGATATTAAAATTCATACATTTTTTCTTTGAAAGAGACACCAAAGGAAAAAATCCTCCAATTTTGCTTTGGTCCACTCATTCTAACCAAATGCATGAATAGTAGTACCATAGTAGTTCCATAGCAAAGGACCCCTGAGGGATCGACATGAATGCAGAGTAACAAAGTGATGCGACGAGTGTACAACCTCTTTGGCATACCCTTGTTGACCTCAGCATCATTGGGTTGGACGTGGAGGATGGTGATGCTGGTGTGACTGTCAGAGACGGGGAAGAAGATCTGAGGCCTCTGGAAACGGCACTGAGGGTACTTCTCTGCTGTGATGGACGGTTCTGTCGTTGGAGCAGCTCCGGTGAAGTGTACGGCAGCGAGGCTGAAGCAGGACAAGATAGACAACATTAATCTGAAGTGGGACTTTACTATCATCTGCAATAGATGATGTAAAATACATCACCAAAAAGTGCTAGATGTAAAACACATCAGCCGCGCCACGGCCGCTCCGACAGATGTTGTAAATACTGTTCACTCTGAACTTAAATGAAGAAACTGAACTTTACTGTCGAAATTGATTGAACTAGTAGCAGAGCATTGCAATAGATGTTTAGGGCATTCGAGCACTAGTAGCAGAGAAGAAGTGATCTAAATCACTAGACACTCGAGCAGGGAACGCACTAGCAGAGAGCAAGTCGTACAGTAGCACCGCGAGCGAGTGCTAAAGCAGCAACTCATGTAGCTGCCGGAGGTCATGCAGCAGCAGCGCGAGTGAGAGCAAGAGCAGAGCAGAAGCACGAACGAGAGCAAGAGTAGAGCAGCAGCGCGGCCGATAGCAATAGCAGAGCAGAGCAGCAGCACGACCGAAAGCAAGAGCAGTGCAACAGCGCGACCAACAACAAGAACAGATCCGCAGCGAGAGCCGGAGAAGCAGTAGCAGCAGCAGCACGAGCGAGAGCTGGAGCAGCTGTAGCTAGTGCCGGTGTGGAATTTGCATGTGGGGGAGAGATGTCGTGGATGAAGTGGCCAGCGATGGTGCCTTCGATGGATACCCTCCATGGCTACTCGGTATCGAGCACCGGCAGCCCCGTGAGATCGAATAAAAGATGAAATGCATCGATGAGTGCAGAACCTCCTTGGTGGAGCCGAGTTGGCCTCGGCTTCATCGGAGGAATCTGTGAGGGTGTTGCGGTTCCGGTGGGGCAGGTCAAGACGGTGTTGTGGGGATGGAGGTGGCGCGATAGACGAGGTGAATGTCGGGCAGCTCCTTGGAGGTGGAGGATGGGGCGGCTGATCCGGCGGGACGACGAGATCGACGATGGATCCTCGTCCGGTGCGGTGGATGAGGGATGGTGAGCTGTTGCGGTGGACGACGTTGTCGAGGCAGAGTCTTCGGCTGGGCGGCGGTTGGGAGGCCGACGGAGGAGCATGGGGTTTCGCGGGTTTTGGCGGCCTCGGTGTACGAATGGGGGGCAAAGGGGAAGGTAGGGGGAGCCATGGCTTAGGGACGCGCTTGTCCGAAATGTAGGGTAAGTTACCAGCGCACCCCCACCGGTTTTGACACCGCGACGTCGAGCCGGCATTTCCGGCTGAGGGGTAGAAGGGGGATTTCGCATGTCTGGGCTGCAGGACCAATTTCAGATGAGGAGAGTGTTTTCGCACGCGTCGAAATTTCGGCATAACAAGGCGCGGCGTGGGTTGAAGAGGCGGGAGTTTCAAAGAAGATGAGACAAAAGATACTCGAGCTTTAAAATTTCGGGGTAACAAGGCGCGGATTCCTTGTTCGGCAGAACAAACTTAATGTGTACAAAAAAAATTCATACAAGACACAAGAGAGTCATGTCCCCTTTTACTATATTGCTATAAATGCCATTGAAAAAACTACAAGAAAAATGTTAAAAAAAATTGGGAGAACAAGATTACCATGTACAGTACCAAATCGATTCGCACTTCCCTCAACAACAACAAAAATAAATCAATTCCCACCACAAGAAAGAGTCATGTCCCTTTTTATATGATTACAAATGCCAGGATCTTGAATTTCAACTTTTGAATCCATGTTATGCCGAATTCGAATATATCGTTAGGTGACCTTGCGGTTTATAATGGATGTAGTCGTACATTTTGATCTTCCATCATATATGACCATTTTACTCCACCCTATGAACATATATATTGTCGTCTACCATACGGACTAAATCTGAATCTAATTTTCTTATTTGAATATGATTGTTGTCAAGTTATACAATTGTTTAAATATTATCTTGATAATAAAATACATGCATATAGCAGTAATCATATTTCACTATGAACTACATGTACCATACAATCTCCAATTCAAATATTTGTATCCATTTTATGTTGAATTCAAATCATAGTACATTGGTCTAGGTAGCGAGATGTTCAAGATAATCTAAACCATGTTTTCATATGTATAATTTTTGGCTGACTTGGGACAATTTTTGGTATAAGCTTCTTGCAAAACCGGAGATTCTCTCAACAAGCCTCGTGGTTCCGAGAGGGAACTGTCACCTTTGTGTGCGAAACAATATACGATGCCCCCTGATTTTCTTTATAGAGGCAACATAGAACTATATGAATGCCCTATTAAATTTTGGAATTATTCCGGGTTCGTTTGGCATTTTTTATACATTAATCGGGTTTCTGGACATTTAATGTGCATAATCCAAATTTGAACTACAAGCACATGCTCCGGTGCACCAAAGTTGGTTGAAAAATCACATGTGTGTCCTTGGGTGAATTTCTAGGTCCCATGCAAGAAATGGGAATGAAATGCAAACATCTGGGCGTCGTGACTCGGCCGAGAACATCGAGAAACTTGGTTTTTAAATTCATGTAAATCCAAAACTCGCCTGGAAATCATGAAACTTGGCATGGTGTCATGTCATGGCACTAACATGTTGTGGTAAAAAATTGGGCCGATTTGGAACAAGTTTTGGTATAAGCTTCTTGCAGACCGGAGCTTCTCTCAAGAAGGCTCGTGGTTCTGAGAGGGAACGTGTCACCTTTGAGTGCAAAATGATATACGCTGCCCCCTTCAGTTTCTTTATGGAGGCAGCATAGAACTACATGAGTGCCCTGATAAATTTTGGAATTATTCTGGGTTCGTTTGGCCTTTTTTATACATTGATTAAGTTTCTGGTCATTTAATGTGCATAGTTCAAATTTGAACTACAAGCACATGCTCACGTGCACTAAAGTTGGTTAAAAATCACATGTGTGTCCTCGGGTGAATTTCTAGGTCCCATGCAAGAAATGGGAATGAAATTCAAACATCTGGGCCTCGTGGCTCGGCTGAGAACATTGAGAAACTTGGTTTTAAAATTCTTGTAAATCCAAAGCATGCCTGAAAATCATGAAACTTGGCATGGTGTCATGTCATGGTACTACCATGCTGTGGTAAAAAAATTGGCCGAATAGGAACAAGTTTTGGTATAAGCTTCTTGCAAACAGGAGCTTCTCTCAAGAAGGCTTGTGGTTCTGAGAGGGAACATGTCACCTTTGTGTGCATAATTCAAATTTGAAATACGAGCACATGCTCTAGTGCACCAAAGTTGGTTGAAAATCACATGTGTGTCCTTGGGTAAATTTCTAGGTCCCGTGCAAGAAATGGGAATGAAATTCAAACATCTGGGCGTCATGGCTCGGCTGGAAACATTGAGAAACTTGGTTTTTTAATTCCTGTAAATCCAAAACACACATGACAATCATGAAACTTGGCTTGGTGTCATGACATGGCACCAACATGTTGTGGTAATTTTGTTGTCCGATTTGCGAAGGCGCACACATTAGCAATCAACAAAGTCATTTTGAAACAAGTGTTGTCACGTTACAATCGGAAACACAAGTATTATTGGAACCGTGGGCGTTCTATTTACCATTTATGTGCCACCACGCGTCCCCTTTTTTATTAGCTAGGAGGCGCCATGCAGGGTAGCTATTTGAGTACGGGAGGCGTGCGATCAGACCCCTGTGCGTGCTTATCGGGAGGAGAGACCTTTGACCTCCATATGCCGTCCACCTCTCTCCCAAGGTCTCCATTAATGGCGCCCGAGCCTTTGTTTAATGGCGTGACTATGTCTCACTCGACTGATATTTAAGAGAGAGAAAAGAAAATCTGAAAAGAAAATTTTGCACGGATCTTGATGTAAGATCCGACGGACCTATATAGCATCTACTGCGACTTATAGCAAGACTGATGAATGTATAAGGACGACAACAGTGGATAATAATTGTCTTACATAATTAGGAAGATAACTAGAAAAGCCACATGCGGCTACGCCCGAAATACACAAGGGCAAAAGAAGAAGGAAGACAATGATCTGGCTCACTGATCTCTACTTTCTTGATGCGTTGTTGCGGGCCGCGGGAACTAGTCTCCGCGGCGAGTGGCGATGAGCTCTGTTGTGTCCTCAATACGCTGCTTGAGAGCATCCACGGATTCCTCCACCAGCCTTTGGCGCTCGATGCGGAGCATGTCATTCTCGTCCATAAGTTTCTTGACGATGACGCCGGTCCTCTTCAACAAGGCACTGGTCTCGTCTTGCTGCTCTACACTTCGGACGATCTTCGCCATCAGCAGGTCGCGCTCGGCCCGGAGCCTCTCATTGCCCTCCCTTAGTTGCCGGATGATGCCGGTAGCCTGTTCAAATGAGGCTTTCATGTGGTCCTGCAACCTCGCCCAGCCGGAGATCTGATCCATCTGGCTATGGACGGTCGCATGCATGCGCTTGTAAGATTCGTCGCCTGCCCGCAAGACATTTTCCCAGGCCGATGTGACGCGGTGGGACATCTCTGTTGCATTCGCAGTGCGGCGGGACATCTCTGCTGCTTCCGCGGTGCGGTCGGACCAATCTGTTGCATCGACGGCGCGGCGGGACCTCCGTGTTGCTTCTACGGTGCAGTAGGACCTCTGTGCTGCTACTTCTGCAGCGCGGGACATGTCAGTTGCTTTCGTGGTGAGGCGGGACATCTCTTGTGCTTCTTCTTCCATGCTCGCCTCTCCCTGGTGGTAATCTCTCGACCCAGAACTCATGCTAGCCATGGCAGACGCAAGGGAAGGATGCTGAATGACTTGTTTGTTTTTGTGGATGAGGAGTTGAGGAGGAATGTGCCGTCATCTTGGCATAGTAGTATTTATAACCGAGTACTAATACGCTCCTAAGTGGGAAACCGTTTAGGTTGTGATCGGTGTGAATAGGTTTGCAATTAAGTGGTAGTAGTAATTTGGAATGTGACGAGATGCAAGCTCAAAATTTATTGACGGTTCTAGTTTCGAAGTGCAACACTATTCCCGAATGGCGTAACGTGGGCACGTGTTCTCGACCGAGGCATAGCATATGCCATGGTAGTTCTTTTTCTATTGTTGTGTACGTGCAATAACTAGCACCGTCAGATACATATCTTACAGTTATTGGGGGCGTTCGACAGGAATAGCCTTGTGGCGAGCTATAGACTAGTCTTTTTTCCAGACGCATTACATCTATCTCTCGGACTTCTCACACTCACCATCTCTATCTCCCTAGGTCGATGCCACCCACATACACTTGTACTCTGAGTTTAGTATGTTATACAGGAAGAGAAGAGGTGCACGCACGCACTCGTCCTCTCTCACACACACATCTGTAGCTACAAATTGTAGAGTTCTCAACCATCCGATTGGCTCTATCATAGGTTTCACGTTGCTCCTTGGCCTTGAGATTGAGAAGTTTAAAACACGGAGGCTAAGCTAGAGGCGCGAGGTTTTGGTTAATGTGCGGGCCGCACACGGCACAAACACAACACGAGCTTCGTTTGCCTGGTGCGTAGTCGGGCGAATTGTCCAAGTATAAACACAACCAGGCCCTCCTTGGTATCTGCGCCTCGACTTATGTGCAGATAAATTAGGATTGAAGGGAGTACTACTAGTAGTACTACTACTTTGATGTGTCGCGTCAGCTCGCACAAGTATGCAACACTTCCTGAACAAACAAGCATATAAGTTGTTATACTTCTTACCCAAAGGAACTTTATATCCAATATACGCAAAAAATCCGTTCGAATGTAGGAAATTACTTTAAATGTTGATCTGATGTCGAAGTAATTGCTGCATCGCCACCAAAACCCACCATCTCTTAAGCTAAAGTAGACCGAGCTAACCCCTATATTAGCATATTACTAAGATAAACAGAAGACATTGTAGAATCATTTAGGACATGAGCTTGTCAATATGAATGTGGAGGGACATCAGCTTAGCCTCGGCCAACAGCTTGGGCGGAACTGTGAAGAAGGTCAGCTCCTGCACGGCGTCGGTCCTACCTTTGGGCTCCCTCGGTGGGCCGTTCGCCCATAGCTTGGCCACGTAGTGCGGCAGTGGGGATGCCCCCACTCTGATGCAGATGATTGACATGGCGATAGGCGCGCCGATGTCGAGCATGCCGCCGACCAAGAAAAACGTGCGGCCGTCCTCCTCCGCGAACAGCAAGAGCCGTGGCTTCGACAGTGGCACTTGCAGCTGGAGCACCTTGCCGTACTAGATCATGTGCGCGGACATGGGATGCATGGTGCTAATGTGGTGGGAGAGCGTCGGCGGCGGGCCTTCGTAGCCGCGGACGGGCACGGGGCCTTTGCAGGGCGCGAGCAGACACACGCTCTGGTGATCGGCGAGCTTGTGGTAAGTGACGTAGAGCCCACAGCCTTCATGCGGGCACTCCACCCTCACTGAGGAGAGAACGACATCCACCGCCGTGTTCCACGTGCCGTCGCGCTTGCACTTCTGGCACTGCCGCTGGTTCCCGGGGCGCTCGACGTGACAGTCCGCAAAGGCTAGGTGCTCTCCCTTGCACTACACAAATCAATCAAATAGCACATCAATCAAGAAATCTGCACCTTGCCCGATCAGCCGAACGGACGAGGTGTATTTGAACCTCATACACTGGAGGCTTCAAGGGGCAGAGGCACAAGGGGCAGTGGAGCAAGGTTGTCGGCGTCCTGGGAACGGGGGTCCCAGACTTGCCTACCTGCGGCCCGCGGCGTGGCTCCACCAACGGCCCGGTACAGCCCAGCTTCGGCCGCAACAACTCAAGACCCTCGCGAGGGGCCAGGCCTCGCAAGGCGGACGACGCCAAGACCTCCCTGGGGGCGGCCTCGCTAGGCTGGCTCCTGAGGAGCGGAGATATGTATGTAGGGGGCACCTCGCGAGGTTCACATGATGTGAGCCATGACGAATAAGGCCAGGTGGGCGCCAACGGGCGCAGTGTACCAGTTTCCTCTTTGGTGCTAGAGAAGCAGGTGCAGGCGAGGAGTCCCGAGGCATCAGGCAAAGGTTTCCATATCGTTGCAACAAGACCAAGACCAGCATAAGCGAAGACTACTTTTGTCAGGATAGCTTGTACTAGTTGTCTCCCTTCAAAATTGGTCGTTGTGGGATCCCTTTCCGCCTACATTTGGGAAGAGGACCAAGGCCTCTATAAATAGGACTAGCCACCACCATAGGAGGCAACTCATCTTGGACTGGATTCATTCCATCCTCTCACCCACCAGCTCATAGAGCTCAAGAACACCTCTCCTCCGGAGGCTGTTCCCCATTGTACTAGTTCATCCTTAGCCCTCGAGGTAATCTCACCACACTGGAGTAGGGTATTACACCACACGGTGGCCCGAACCAGTATAAACCCCTATGTCACTTGTTCTTCGGGTTCGATCAGCTAGGATGTGGAATTGTTGGGTAGGCAGGCTGGGGAGAGAGAGTCCTTCATGCGCACCCCAGAGTTCGATCCTCTCAAGGGTCTACGGAACCCTGAATCCGACATTTGGCACGCCAGGTAGAGGATGCGCCGAAGCTTTCCCTCTGTCGATCCACGCTCCGCCGCTCCACCAGTTCCATGGTTGACGCTCATCGAGGCCGCGCCGAGTGTCGGGCCGCTCCCAACACACGCGTCGCCTAGACAGCGCTCGTCGGCGGGCCTCCCCGTTGCTCTCCATCACCCGCCGCCAATGCCGCCACCGGCCCGGCAGGGAACGAGCAGCAAGCTTCGTTGCCGCACCCCTCTATACGGCGGGACGGACACACTGCCACCCCGTCACTGACTCCGGTGGTTCTTCATGCCATGCTCGCGGTGGGCCATTGGACGCGCAGGTTGCGCTGGTCATGGCGCGTGAGCTCTTGCGCTACCGCCTCGTCGACGACCTCTACGAGGACTGGCTGGACCGCATCATCGATCTCGTTGATAAGTCTCCAACATATCTATTTTTTTATTGTTCCATGCTATTATATTATCTGTTTTGGATGTTTATGGGCTTAATTATACACTTTTATATTATTTTTGGGACTAACCCACTAACCAAAGGCCCAGTGCAAATTGTTGTTTTTTTGCCTATTTCGGTGTTTCACAGAAAAGGAATATCAAATGGAATCCAAACGGAATGAAACCTTCGAGAGAGTTATTTTTGGAACAAACGTGACCCATGGGACTTGGAGTGGACGTCAAGAAACAAATGAGGCAGCCATGAGGCAGGGGACGCGCCTACCCCCCCTAGGCATGCCCTCCACCCTCATGGGCCCCTCGTAGCTCCACCAGCCTACTTCTTCCTCCTATATATATCCATATACCCTAAAAACATCCAGGAGCACCAGGAAACCCTATTTCCACCGCCGCAACCTTCTGTACCCAAGAGATCCCATCTTGGGACCTTTTCCGGAGCTCCGCCGGAGGGGGAATCAATCACGGAGGGCTTCTACATCAACACCAT
Source organism: Triticum urartu (assembly GCF_056163025.1). Classification (NCBI taxonomy): domain Eukaryota; kingdom Viridiplantae; phylum Streptophyta; class Magnoliopsida; order Poales; family Poaceae; genus Triticum; species Triticum urartu. The sequence goes on from NC_141879.1 coordinate 194,682,919, forward strand.
AGCCTCTCCGATGATGTGTGAGTAGTTTAGTTCAGACCTTCGGGTCCATAGTTATTAGCTAGATGGCTTCTTCTCTCTCTTTGGATCTCAATACAAAGTTCTCCTCGATTCTCTTGGAGATCTATTTGATGTAACTCTTTTTGCAGTGTGTTTATCGAGATCCGGTGAATTGTGGGTTTATGATCAAGATTATCTATGAACAATATTTGATTCTTCTATGAATTCTTTTATGCATGATTTAATATCTTTGCAAGTCTATTCAAATTATCAATTTGGTTTGGCCTACTAGATTGATCTTTCTTGCAACGGGAGAAGTGCTTAGCTTTGGGATCAATCTTGCGGTGTCCTTTCCCAGTGACAGCAGGGGCAGCAAGGCACGTATTGTATTGTTGCCATCAAGGATAAAAATATGGGGTTTATATCATATTGCTTGAGTTTATCCCTCTACATCATGTCATCTTGCCTAATGTGTTACTCTGTTCTTATGAACTTAATACTCTAGATGCATGATGGATAGCGGTCGATGTGTGGAGTAATAGTAGTAGATGCAGAATCGTTTCGGTCTACTTGTCGCGGAGATTATGCCTATATACATGATCATGCCTAGATATTCTCATAATTATGCACTTTTCTATCAATTGCTCGACAGTAATTCGTTCACCCACCGTAATACTTATGCTATCTTGAGAGAAGCCACTGGTGAAACCTATGGCCCCCGGGTCTATCTTTTACCATATAAGTTTCCAATCTATTTTACTTTCCAATCTTTATTTTCCAATCTATACAACAAAAATACCAAAAATATTTATCTTATTATCTCTATCAGATCTCACTTTCGTAAGTGACCGTGAAGGGATTGACAACCCCTTTATCGCATTGGTTGCGAGGTTCTTGTTTGTTTGTGCAGGTACGAGGGACTTGCGTGTAGTCTCCTACTGGATTGATACCTTGGTTCTCAAAAACTGAAGGAAATACTTATGCTACTTTGCTGCATCACCCCTTCCTCTTCAAGGGAAAACTAACGCAGTGCTCAAGAGGTAGCAAGAAGGATTTCTGGCGCCGTTGCCGGGGAGATCTACATCAAGTCAAGACATACCAAGTACCCATCACAAACTCTTATCCCTCGCATTACATTGTTTGCCATTTGCCTCTCATTTTCCTGTCCCCCACTTCACCCTTACCGTTTTATTCACCCTCTTTTTTCGTTCCCCTTCTCTTTTCTAGTGCGTCTCTTTTCGCTTGCTTCTTGTGTGCTTGTGTGTTGGATTGTTTGTCACGATGGCTCAAGATAATACTAAATTGTGTGACTTTTCCAATACCAACAATAATGATTTTATTAGCACTCCGATTGCTCCTCTTACCAATGCTGAATCTTGTGAAATTAATAATGCTTTGCTGAATCTTGTCATGAAAGCTCCTTTTTCTGGCCTTCCCAGTGAAGATGCCGCTACCCATCTGAACAGCTTTGTTGATTTGTGTGATATTCAAAAGAATAAAGATGTGGATAATGATATTGTTAAATTGAAGCTATTCCTGTTTTCGCTTAGAGATCGTGCTAAAACTTGGTTTTCGTCTTTGCCTAAAAATAGTATCGATTCATGGAATAAGTGCAAAGATGCTTTTATCTCTAAGTATTTTCCTCCCGCTAAGATCATCTCTCTTAGAAATGATATTATGAATTTTAAGCAACTTGATCATGAACATGTTGCACAAGCTTGGGAGAGGATGAAATTAATGATACGTAATTGCCCTACACATGGTTTGAATCTTTGGATGATTATACAAAAAAAAATATGTCGGATTGAATTGTGCTTCTAGAAATCTTTTAGATTCGGCTGTGGGAGGCACTTTTATGGAAATCACTTTAGGAGAAGCTACTAAACTCCTAGATAATATTATGGTTAATTATTCTCAATGGCACACTGAAAGATCTACTAGTAAAAAGGTGCATGCAATAGAAGAAATTAATGTTTTGAGTGGAAAGATGGATGAACTTATGAAATTGTTTGCTAATAAGAGTGTTTCTTCTGATCCTAATGATATGCCTTTGTCTACTTTGATTGAGAATAATAATGAATCTATGGATGTGAATTTTGTTGGTAGGAACAATTTTGGTAACAACGCATATAGAGGTAATTTTAATCCTAGGCATTTTCCTAGTAATTCCTCTAATAATTATGGTAATTCCTACAACAATTATTATGGAAATTATAATAAGATGCCCTTTGATTTTTAATCTAATATTAAAGAATTTATTAGTTCACAAAAGAGTTTCAATGCTTTGATTGAAGAAAAACTATCTAAGATTGATGAGTTGGCTAGGAACGTGGATAGAATTTCTCTTGATGTTGATTCTTTAAAACTTAGATCTATTCCACATAAGCATGATATCAACGAGTCTCTCAAAGCCATGAGAATTTCCATTGATGAGTGCAAAAAAAGAACCGCTAGGATGCGTGCAAAAAATGATTGCTTTATAAAAGCGTGTTCTTCTAGTTTTGATGATAATAAGGATGAAGATCTAAAAGTGATTGATGTGTCTCCTATTAAATATTTGTTTTGCAATATGAATCTTGATAATGATGGGACTGGAGATGATTCAACTTTAGTAAAAGTGGGATTGGAGAGGTCAAAACTTTACATAGCAATGAACCCACTATTTTGGATTTCAAGGAATTTAATTATGATAATTGTTCTTTAATAGATTGTATTTCCATGTTGCAATCCGTGCTAAATTCTCCGCATGCTTATAGTCAAAATAAGGCTTTTACTAAACATATCGTTGATGCTTTAATGCAATCTTATGAAGAAAAGCTTGAATTGGAAGTTTCTATCCCTAGAAAACTTCATGATTAATGGGAGCCTACTATTAAAATTAAAATTAAAGATCATGAATCTTATGCTTTATGTGATTTGGGTGCTAGTGTTTCCACAATTCCAAAAACTTTGTGTGATGTGTTAGGTTTCCGTGAATTTGATGATTGTTCTTTAAAATTGCACCTTGCGGATTCCACTATTAAGAAACCTATGGGAAGGATTAATGATGTTCTTATTGTTGCAAATAGGAATTATGTGCCCATAGATTTCATTGTTCTTGATATTGATTGCAATCCTACATGTCCTATTATTCTTGGTAGACCTTTCCTTAGAACGATTGGTGCAATTATTGATATAAAAGAATGAAATATTAGATTTCAATTTCCGCTAAGGAAAGGCATGGAACACTTTCCTAGAAAGAAAATTAAATTACCTTATGAATCTATTATGAGAGCCACTTATGGAGTGCATACCAAAGATGATAACAGCTAGATCTATTCTTGCTTTTATGTCTATCTAGGGGCGTTAAACGATAGCGCTTGTTGGGAGGCAACCCAATTTTATTTTTGTTACTTGCTTTTTGGTTCTGTTTAGTAATAAATAATTCATATAGACTCTGTTTAGATGTGGTTTTATGCGTTTAATTACTATTTCTGCCAAGTAGAACCTTTGGGAAGACTTGGGGAAGTCTTTGCGATCTTGCTGTAAAAAACAGAAACTTTAGCACTTACGAGATTTGCTGCCATTTTTTACTGGAGAGTGCGATTAGGTTGATTCTTTTCGCAGATGATTAATAGATAAATTCCTCACGTTCATAAATTTATTTTAGAATTTTTGGGGTTACAGAAGTATTCGAAACCTACAGATTACTACAGACTGTTCTGTTTTTGACAGACTCTGTTTTTCGTGTGTTGTTTGCTTATTTTGATGAATCTATGGCTACTATCGGAGGTTATGAACCATAGAGAAGTTGGAATACAGTAGGTTTAACACCAAAATAAATAAATAATGAGTTCATTACAGTACCTTAAGTGTTGGTTTGTTTTCTTATACTAACGGAGCTCATGAGATTTTCTGTTTAAGTTTTGTGTTGTGAAGTTTTCAAGTTTTGGGTAAAGATTTGATGGATTATGGAATAAGGAGTGACAAGAGCCTAATCTTGGGATGCACAAGGCACCCCAAGGTAAAATTCAAGTACAACCAAAAGCCTAAGCTTGGGGATGCCCTGGAAGGCATCCCCTCTTTCATCTTCTTCTATCGGTAACTTTACTTGAGGCTATATTTTTATTCACCACATGATATGTGTTTTGCTTGGAGCGTCTTGTATGATTTGAGTCTTTGCTTTTTAGTTTTCCAAAATCATCCTTGCTGTACACACCTTTTTGGAGAGACATACATGAATTGGAATTTATTAGAATACTCTATGTGCTTCACTTATATCTTTTGAGCTAGATAATTTTGCTCTAGTGCTTCACTTATATCTTTTAGAGCATGGTGGTGGTTTTATTTTATAGAAATTATTGATCTCTCATGATTCACTTATATTATTTTGTGAATCCTTTAGAATAGCATGGTAATTTCCTTTGGTTATGAAATTAGTCCTAATATGATAGGCATCCAAGATGGGTATAATAAAAACTATCATAAAAAGTGCATAGAATACTATGAGAAGTTTGATACTTGATGATTGTTTTGAGATATGAAGATGGTGATATTAGAGTCATGCTAGTTGAGTAGTTGTGAATTTGAGAAATACTTGTTCTAAAGTTTGTGATTCCCGTAGCATGCATGTATGGTGAACCGTTATGTGATGAAGTCAGAGCATGATTTATTTATTGATTGTCTTCCTTATGAGTGGCGGTCGGGAACGAGCAATGGTCTTTTCCTACCAATCTATCCCCCTAGGAGCATGCGCGTAGTACTTTGTTTCGATAACTAATAGATTTTTGCAATAAGTATATGAGGTCTTTATGACTAATGTTGAGTCCATGGATTATACGCACTCTCACACTTCCACCATTGCTAGCCTCTCTAGTACCATGCAACTTTCGTCGGTACCATAAACCCACCATATACCTTCCTCAAAACAGCCACCATACCTACCTATTATGGCATTTTCATAGCCATTCCAAGATATATAGCCATGCAACTTTCCACCATTCCGTTTATTATGACACGCTTCATCATTGTCATATTGCTTTGCATGATCATGTAGTTGACATCGTATTTGTGGCAAAGCCACTGTTCATAATTCTTTCATACATGTCACTCATGAGTCATTGCACATCCCGGTACACTGCCGGAGGCATTCACATATAGTCATATTTTGTTCAAAGAATTGAGTTGTAATTTTTGAGTTGTAAGTAAATAAAAGTGTGATGATCATCATTATTAGAGCATTGTCCCAAGTGAGGAAAGGATGATGGAGACTATGATTCCCCCACAAGTCGGGATGAGACTCTGGACGGAAAAAAAAGAAGAAAAGAGGCCATAAAAAGGCCCAAATAAAAAATGAGAGAAAAAGAGAGAAGGGACAATGTTACTATCCTTTTTCCACACTTGTGCTTCAAAGTAGCACCATGATCTTCATGATAGAGAGTCTCCTATGTTGTCACTTTCATATACTAGTGGGAATTTTACATTATATAACTCGGCTTGTATATTCCAATGATGGGCTTCGTCAAAATGCCCTAGGTCTTCATGAGCAAGCGAGTTGGATGCACACCCACTTAGTTTCTTTTTGAGATTTCATACACTTATAGCTCTAGTGCATCCGTTGCATGGCAATCTCTACTCACTCACATTGATAACTATTGATGCGCATCTCCATAGCCCGTTGATACGCCTAGTTGATGTGATACTATCTTCTCTTTTTTGTCTTCTCCACAACCACCATTCTATTCCACATATAGTGCTATGTCCATGACTCACGCTCATGTATTGCGTGAAGATTAAAAAGTTTGAGAACATCAAAAGTATGAAACAATTGCTTGGCTTGTCATCAGGGTTGTGCATGATTTAAATATTTTGTGTGGTGAAGATAGAGCATAGCCAGACTATATGATTTTGTAGGGATAACTTTCTTTGGCCATGTTATTTTGAGAAGACATGATTGCTTAGTTAGTATGCTTGAAATATTATTATTTTTATGTCAATATTAAACTTTTGTCTTGAATCTTTCGGATCTGAACATTCATGCCACAATAATAAAATTACATTGAGAATTATGCTAGGTAGCATTCCACATCCAAAATTCTGTTTTTATCATTTACCTACTCGAGAACGAGCAGGAATTAAGCTTGGGGATGCTTGATACGTCTCCAACGTATCTATAATTTTTTATTGTTCCATGCTATTATATTATCTGTTTTGGATGTTTATGGGTTTAATTATACACTCCTATATTATTTTAGGGACTAACCTACTAACCCAAGGCCCAGTGCAAATTGTTGTTTTTTTGCCTATTTTAGTGTTTCGTAGAAAAGGAATATCAAACGGAATCCAAACGGAATGAAACCTTCGAGAGAGTTATTTTTGGAACAAATGTGACGCAGGGGACTTGGAGTGGACGTCAAGAAACAAACGAGGCGGCCACGAGGCAGGGGGCATGCCTACCCCCCTGGGCGCGCCCTCCACCCTCATGGGCCCCTCGTAGCTCAACCGACCTACTTCTTCCACCTATATATATCCATATCCCCCGAAAACATCTAGGAGCACAACGAAACCCTATTTCTACCACCGCAACCTTCTGTACCCAAGAGATCCCATCTTGGGGCCTATTCCGGAGCTCCGCCGGAGGGGGAATCAATCACGGAGGGCTTCTGTAACATCCCAAATTTTCAATTTGGAATGTTATACACTAGATCATCATTTCATATCATATTTATTGCATTTTGGTTGATCCTAGAAATTTTTCGTAACTGAAGGACCCTCGGAGAGAGTTGGGGATTTCGTTATTTTCATATTTGAGTTGTCTCAAATTTTGAAATAGGATCATTCGATTTTGTTTATTTTATCTTCAATAATTTCTATTACAAAAATATGAGAGAGGGAATAAAATGATTTTCCCCAAAATAAAGAAATATTGAGGATTTAATAAAAAATCAAATAAGATTTTATTTGGTTTTATTTGCTATTTTATTTGAATTTAGGAAAAATGCGCGTTTTTCAAAATTGCATTTAGGCCCCAAATAAATGTTCATCCTGTGCGGCTTGATTTTAGAAGTCGGGGAAAATTTATTTCAGGATTTTTGGAGTCCGTTTAGTAGTCCTTTTGTTTTATTTTGCCGAGTGTAAGTTTAAAAAAAACGTCCAAACCGACCTACGGGCCGTGCTAGGCCCGGAATACCCGGACCCAGCCTTTATAAGCCGCCGGCCCACCCCGGGCCGAAACCATAGCCGCCCGCCCGCCGTCGGACCCCGCCGCCGCCGCCCCGCCGGACCCCGCTGCCGCCGACGCCGCCCGCCGCCGCCGCCTCGCCGGAGCGGCCGCCGCCATCCCGCCGCCCGAGGTTTACCTCGATTACGCCGCCGGTTTTCCCGGAAAAACCGTTCGGTTTTCGTCGGTTTTTTTTGTTGTTTCGTTTTTTAGATCGGTTTTTTCGGTTTAGTTAATTAGCGAGCGTTCGTTCGTTTTAACGAACGTGTTCGTCGTTTAGATCCAGTTAACGAACGTTCGTTCATTAAACTGTTCGTCGTTTTTCTTTTTCTCGAATTAAATCCGCGATTTTCTGATCGCGATTTCTGATCCGATTTTTGTTTTAGTTTAACTTTTCGCTCGTTTATCGGAATCAGGCGATTCAAGCGCCTGGAGTTTCGTCTCGAAACCCTCTTTCCGTTTAACCAACTTAAACAAGTTTTTGCTTCTATAAAAATTGCCTTAGATCCAGAATAGTAAACGAAGCCTGTTTCTTTTGCCGTTTGTTTTTCGTTGCTTCGTTCGATTTGATTCTTTTTGCCAACCGGAGTTCTTAAGTTGAACCTTCTGGTTAGATCTCTTATTTGAGTTTTACCTGTGCATTAGTTGAGTACTTATTGTGTGCTTGTTTGTTTGCGATAGAGTACCCAGAGTGCGCCGCTTGTTACTTCGAATCGCTAGGTTTCCCGGATCATCAGCAAGGCAAGTAACACTTTGATCATACCTCCTACTACCCAGTTTTATTGCAATAGATCAATCATTACACATTGCATGATTAGGATCTAATTAAATTGTGGGTTTGGGAAGTAGTTGAGGTAGTACCTATTACCTGTCTAATTATCAAACCTTTGGGAGTTACTTCTACATTTTCTCATTATTGCTATGCTATGCTAGTAGACGTGGATTGGGTGAGTGATATCCATGATAGATGTGAGGTTTTAAATCAATGGTTTATCTAAGGTGGCAACTTAAATACACATCTGGGTGGATTGAGGTACCTGGGTATTCTCGGATTGCCTGTATTCTTTTGGACCGCCACCCAGGCTCAAAGGGATCATGAGATTATTCATGCTAGAAACTTCCGTGTGCAGCCACAAGATCTTATGGGCTCTAGCATAGTTGACTAAGTCGTGCAAACTCTTACAATGGTAGACTAGCAGATGTAGGGGATGTAGGTGGTACGGTCTACCCATCGTAAGGTGCTAGTGCTTCTGAAAAACTATGTCTCGGTCATCCGTTTCTCAAACACTGTGTAGTGCGAGAAACCAAACGGAAGTGGTCGAGTCTTGTGGGGAAAAGTGCGCAAACCTCTGCAGAGTGTATAAACTAATCATGGTTAGCCGTGTCCCCGGTTATGGACATCTTGAGTATCTAGTACCTGGATTATCATGTGAATCTCAACATGTTACTATAAAATTTAATTGATGGGTTTGTTTAATGATGATACTTAATTGGGATTGAGAATGCTGTCAACCATTCTCAATGTTTAACAACCACCATAATAGTTAAATAAATATATTCCTTTGCAGTAGGGAAAAATTGGCTTTACGCAAAACTGTAACCATAGAGCATTCCACCAGCCAAATATGCATGTAGTATAGTTGTGTCTTTCCATTATTCTCTATGTGTTACCTTGCCAGCATATTCCATGTGTTGACCCGTTTTCGGGCTGCAACATTAATGTTGCAGACTTTTCAGACGACGGTTAAGGAGTTTTAGGTCGTGGTTCTATACTCAGTGATGCCGTTGGAGTTGATGGACTCACTTATCTTCCAAGCCTTCCGTTGTTATCGTTATTAGATGGCCTTAAGCCATATTTATTATAATAAGTTATCTATTGAGACACTCGATGTAATAAGTGTTTGATTGCTACTCTGTTATAAATCCTTCAAGTACTGTGTGGTGTCAGCATTACTGATCCAGGGATGACACCGGAGCACAGAGATTGGACCATTTGAGGTCTGGTCGCTACAAGATGGTATCAGAGCACACGCTGACTGTAGGACACGACCACTAAGCTAAAGACCTAGATCACTACTCACTCTCTTCTCTTCTGACCTCTCATCTTTTCTACTCTTTTAGGATGGCGGATGCAAGGAACAAGTTCACTCAACCGGATGAAGATACACCCTTTGGACGTCACTTGAAGGAAGTTACTAGATACCTGAACATAGGAGTACCAAGCTTCACTGGAACCTACAACGCCACTTTACCTGAAGAAGAGCGCTGGATGATTCAAGTTCAAGTTCCAGGAAGGACGTTGATGCCAGTCACTGAGCCCATAGAGTTTTCTTTTGATGCACCAACTTGGAGTCTAGGAAAGAGCATGGCAGCTCACATCGCCATGGGACGCATCGGAGAAGTCTACCGAAATGATCTCAAGGATACTATCTACTAGATTTGTGGGCGCCGAGATGAGCACTGGGAGATGATCAGCACCAGAAAGGATAGATCAATTGCAGCTTTTATTCAGGAGTTAAACCAGAACATTTGACGTCAGGAGAACCAGATGTGCGCCGACATGATAGACCTGAAGAAGGCAAGGACAAGAATCAAGGAACTGGAGGAAGAACTCAAGGCTACACATGAAGATTATGAAGAGGAAATCGAAGTATTAGTGGGGAAGAACGACGATCAGATCAATAAGATTGGAATATTTATAGGAGGCCCTACGCCAGTAGATGAAGACGAAGAACCCAAGGAGATTCGCCCAGAAGACTACATCATCATCGATGACACCGACTCGGATCCAGATGATAGCGATGATGACTATGTTAATGAAGCTGGAGCAGATATCATGGAGTCTGCAACCGAAGAATATTTCTAGTAGACCACCCCAACAGTAGTAGTAGCCCACCATGTAAATATAGTAGTCCGAGCACTTTTGCGATAGTTAGATCGATTGTATGCCCTTGTTTGATTGATTGAATGAAGTGAATTGTTTGCTTTTGCCTCATGTGCATATGGGTAGTGTTTTCTCTTTAGACCCCCTCTATTCTTAAATCTCATCTTTTCTAAACCCTCAGATGCCTCCGAGACGTGACCCCGGATTTACCTTCCCACCGGAGCTCACTCAGTTGATCCAGCAGCAGAACACAGTGATGCAGTTACTAGTCCAGAATCAAGACCAGGGGAACAACAACAACAACAACAACAACAACCCACCACCACCACCACCTGTTGATCACTTAGCCCGTTTTCTTAGGCTGAATCCGCCGGTGTTTTCTAGTAGCACCGAGCCGATAGTAGCAGATGATTGGCTCCGCAAGACAGCTAGAGAGTTGACCACAGAAGGATGCACTGATGCGGAGAAGGTGAAGTTTGCCGCACATCAGCTTGAAGGACCCGCAGCATCATGGTGGGAGAATTTCACAGCCACTTTCCCTGTCGATACTATCACATGGGACCAGTTTCAGCAGGCTTTTCGCACTGCCCATGTTTCAGCAGGAGCTATGGCCATGAAGAAGCGAGAGTTTCGCAACTTGCGCCAAGGAGGACGGATAGTTGGCCAGTATGTGGAAGACTTTAGTAAGCTAGCATGTTATGTCCCAGATGACGTTGCTACGGATGCAGCTAAGCAGGAGAAGTTTCTGGAAGGACTGAATGATGAGTTGAGCATGCAGTTGATGGTAGCAACCTTCAACAACTACCAGGAGTTGGTAGATCGTGCTCTTATGATTGAAGGGAAGCAGCAGCAAATTGAGAATCGCAAGAGGAAGTATGCACAAGGAAAGTACAATTCAGGAGCTCAGCAGAAGCCATGATTTACCCCTAGGCCGGGAGGACATTTTTAGCATACCCATGGAGGAGTTAGCTCGCACAATCACAATGGCCCCAAGAATGGTAATGGGAATGGATGAAGCAACGGCCAGAACCGCACCAACCCATCAACCCCAGCCAAGAGAGACCTGAGCCAAGTCACTTGCTTTAAATGCCAGAAGACCGGACATTATGCCAATGAATGTCCTGAATCCCAGAATGGAAATGGCAATGGAAGCTCTGGGAGGAAGCCGAACCCTTTCAACAGAGGACAGGTGAACCACGTTAACGTGGAAGAGGTTGAAGAGCAGCCGGATGCAGTAATCGGTAAGTTTTTGGTTAAGTCATTTACTGCACTCGTTCTTTTCGATACTGGTGCATCGCATTCATACATATCAAGGGGATTTGTGGATAAGTATAAACTGCCAACCCAAGCCCTTAGGTCACCCATGTTAGTAACCTCGCCTGGAGCAGAATATATGGCTAGTCTATGGTGTGATCGGTTACCATTAAGGATTGGTAACTATGTTTTTCCCTCGGGTCTAATAGTGTTGGAATCCCAAGGATTGGATGTGATATTAGGCATGGATTGGTTGTCAAAGTATGAAGGGAATATTGAATGTGCCAGTAAGTCAATTTTACTTACCACCCCAGAAGGCAGAAGGATCAAGTATGTATCCCGACATGTGCCAAAGAGGACTCAAGTAAATTGTTTAACCGGAGTTGTGCAGGAGGAAGTACCAGTAGTGAAGGATTTCCCCGAAGTATTTCCAGAAGAGTTGCCAGGCATGCCACCGGATAGAGATATTGAGTTTTTGATTGAGCTTTTGCCAGGCACGGGGCCAATATCAAAGAGACCATATAGGATGCCTGCAAAGGATTTGGTGGAAATTAAGAAGCAGATTAAGGAGTTACTGGATAAAGGATATATTCACCCAAGTTCATCGCCTTGGGGATCGCCAGTACTTCTAGTGGAGAAGAAGGATGGATCATTAAGGATGGTTGTCGATTATCGAGGATTGAATGAAGTAACCATCAAGAACAAGTACCCACTACCGATGATCAATGATCTGTTTGATCGATTGCAAGGAGCTAAGGTATTTTCCAAGATCGATCTACGATCAGGATACCACTAGTTGAAGATTCGAGAACAGGATATACCTAAGACAGCTTTTACCACCAGGTATGGGCTGTACGAGTATACCGTTATGTCATTTGGTCTGACTAACGCACCTGCATATTTTATGAACATGATGAACAAAGTGTTTATGGAGTTCTTGGATAAGTTCGTCGTAGTGTTCATTGATGATATCCTGGTTTACTCGAAGAATGAAGAGGAGCATAAGGAGCATTTGTGTTTGGTTCTTGGAAAGCTCAGAGAACATCAATTATATGCCAAATTTAGCAAATGTGAGTTTTGGTTGAAGGAAGTTGGATTTCTCAGACACGTTATATCTGGAGAAGGTATAGCAGTAGATCCCACTAAAGTTGATACCGTGACCAAGTGGGAAGCACCAACCACCGTGGGAGAGACCCGGAGTTTTCTTGGACTCGCAGGATACTACCGGAGGTTTATTGAGAATTTCTCAAAGATTGTGAAGCCTATGACTGAGTTGTTGAAGAAGGATACCAAGTTCATATGGACGGAGGAATGTGAGGCTAGTTTTCAGGAGTTGAAGAAACGTTTGGTTACCTCACCCGTGTTGATTTTACCGGACCAGACCAAGGATTATGAGGTGTATTGCGACGCTTCACGATGAGGACTTGGAGCAATGCTTATGCAGGAAGGCAGAGTTGTTTCATATGCCTCACGACAGCTTAAGCCTCATGAGTTGAATTATGCTACGCATGATTTGGAGTTAGCAGCCATAGTGCATGCACTGAAAACTTGGAGACATTTTCTGATTGGAAACCATTGCGAAGTGTACACGGATCACAAGAGTTTGAAGTATATTTTCACACAGAAGGAGTTGAACCTCAGACAAAGGAGATGGTTGGAGCTCATCAAGGATTATGATATGAAATTGCATTATCACCCTGGAAAGGCTAACATAGTAGCTGACGCATTAAGCCGTAAGAGCCATGTCAACACCTTAATGACGGGAGAATTACCAAGGGAGTTAGCCGAAAATCTTCGAGAGTTATGTTTGGAAATAGTTCCAAGAGGCTATGTAGCAGCATTGGAGATTCAGTCTACATTGATGGATAAAATTAGAGAAGCCCAAAGGACTGACAAGGAGATTGCTTCTATTAAGGAGAAAATTAGCAAAGGAAAAGCTAAGGGATTTCGTGAGGATGAGCACGGTACCATATGGTTTGAAGACCGTGTTTATGTGCCAAATGATTCGGAGATCGGGAAGCTAATTCTGCAAGAGGCCCATGATTCACCATACTCGATTCACCCAGGAAATACCAAGATGTATTTGGATTTGAAGAATATTTTCTGGTGGACCGGAATGAAGAAGGATATTGCGGAATATGTAGCAGTTTGTGATGTATGTCAGAGAGTGAAGGCAGAGCATCAGAAGCCAGCAGGATTGCTACAACCATTGTCGATACCCGAATGGAAGTGGGATAAGCTAGGCATGGATTTTATTACAGGATTGCCCAGAACACGTTCAGGCTATGACTCGTATGGGTTGTAGTCGATCATTTGACAAAGGTAGCTCATTTCATTCCAGTGAAGACTACCTATTCCAGTGCAAAGTTGGCAAAGATATACATGACCAGGATCGTATGTCTGCATGGAGTTCCAAGTAGCATTGTATCAGATAGAGGAACCCAGTTTACTTCAAAGTTCTGGAATCAGTTGCATGAGACTTTGGGAACCAGACTAGAGTTTAGCACAGCTTTCCACCCGCAGACAGATGGACAGACTGAGAGAGTCAACCAGATCTTGGAGGATATGCTAAGAGCTTGTGCACTAGATTACGGATCTAGTTGGGACGAGAATTTGCCATATGCAGAGTTCTCTTACAACAACAGCTATCAATCCAGTTTGAAGATGGCCCCTTTTGAAGCCTTGTACGGAAGGAGGTGCAGGACCCCATTGTCCTGGGATGAAGTTGGAGATCGCCAGTTGTTTGGACCGGATCTGATAAAGGAGTCTGAACAGAAAGTGAAATTAATTCATGACAGGCTGAAGGTAGCTCAATCCAGGCAGAAGAGTTATGCAGATTCTAAACACAAGGAGATAGTTTACGAAGTCGGAGACCGAGTTTATCTTCGAGTATCTCCACTTCGAGGAGTTAAGCGCTTTGGAGTTAAGGGAAAACTAGCGCCACGTTTTATAGGCCCACACAAAGTGTTGGAACGTATGGGAGAAGTAGCCTACAAGTTGGAATTACCTGAAGGACTGTCAGGAGTTCACGACGTGTTCCATGTATCCCAGTTGAAGAAGTGCCACGCAGAGATGGCCGACATACGGCTGAGGGATACGGTACCACTGGAAGCAATTCAGTTGGACAGTGATTTGACCTATGAGGAGAAACCAGTTAAGATTCTAGAGTATGCCAGTCGAGTCACCCGCCGCAAGGTTATCAAGTTTTGCAAGGTTCAGTGGAGCCACCACACGGAGGATGAAGCCACCTGGGAACGAGAGGAAGATTTGCTGAAGGACCACCCTCACCTATTTTCTATCCAACCCGAATCTCGAGGGCAAGATTCATCTTAAGGGGGGTAGGTTTGTAACATCCCAAATTTTCAATTTGGAATGTTATACACTAGATCATCATTGCATATCATATTTATTGCATTTTGGTTGATCCTAGAAATTTTTCGCAACTCAAGGACCCTTGGAGAGAGTTGGGGATTTCGTTATTTTCATATTTGAGTTGTCTCAAATTTTGAAAATAGGATCATTTGATTTTATTTATTTTATCTTCAATAATTTCTATTACAAAAATATGAGAGAGGGAATAAAATGATTTTCCCCAAAATAAAGAAATATTGAGGATTTAATAAAAAAATCAAATAAGATTTTATTTGGTTTTATTTGCTATTTTATTTGAATTTAGGAAAAATGCGCGTTTTTCAAAATTGCATTTAGGCCCCAAATAAATGTTCATCCTGTGCGGCTTGATTTTAGAAGCCGGGAAAATTTATTTCGGGATTTTTGGAGTCCGTTTAGTAGTCCTTTTTTTGCCGAGCGTAAGTTTTAAAAAAAACGTCCGAACCGACCTACGGGCCGTGCTAGGCCCGGACTCCCCGGACCGAGCCTTTATAAGCCGCCGGCCCACCCCGGGCCGAAAACTAGCCGCCCGCCGCCGCCGCCCCGCCGGACCCCGCCGCCGCCGACACCGCCGCCTCGCCGGAGCCGCCGCCGCCGTCCCGCCGCCCGAGGTTTACCTCAATTCCGCCGCCAGTTTTCCCGGAAAAACCGTTTGGTTTTCGTCGGTTTTTTTTGTTGTTTCTTTTTTTAGATCGGTTTTTTTCTGGTTTAGTTAATTAGCGAGCGTTCCCTCGTTCGTTCGTTTTAACGAACGTGTTCGTCGTTTAGATCCAGTTAACAAACGTTCGCTCGTTAAACTGTTCGTCGTTTTTCTTTTTCTCGGATGAAATCCGCGATTTTCTGATCGCGATTTCTGATCCGATTTTCGTTTTAATTTAACTTTTCGCTCGTTTATCGGAATCAGGCGATTCAAGCGCCTGGAGTTTCGTCTCGAAACCCTCTTTCCGTTTAACCAACTTAAACAAGTTTATGATTCTATAAAAATTGCCTTAGATCCAGAATAGTAAACGAAGCCTGTTTCTTTTAACGTTTGTTTTTTGTTGCTTCGTTCGATTTGATTCTTTTTGCCAACCGGAGTTCTTAAGTTGAACCTTCTGGTTAGATCTCTTATTTGAGTTTTACATGTGCATTAGTTGAGTACTTATTGTGTGCTTGTTTGTTTGCGATAGAGTACCCGGAGTGCGCCGCTTGTTACTTCGAATCGCTAGGTTTCCCGGATCATCAGCAAGGCAAGTAACACTTTGATCATACCTCCTACTACCCAGTTTTATTGCATTAGATCAATCCTTACACATTGCATGATTAGGATCTAATTAAATTGTGGGTTTGGGAAGTAGTTGAGGTAGTACCTATTACCTGTCTAATTATCAAACCTTTGGGAGTTACTTCTACGTTTGCTCATTATTGCTATGTTATGCTAGTAGACGTGGATTGGGTGAGTGATATCCATGACAGATGTGAGGTTTTAAATCAATGGTTTATCTAAGGTGGCAACTTAAATACACATCTGGGTGGATTGAGGCACCTGGGTATTCCAGGATTGCCTGTATTCTTTTGGACCACCACCCAGGCTCAAAGGGATCATGAGAATATTCATGCTAGAAACTTCCATGTGCAGCCACAAGCTATTATGGGCTCTAGCATAGTTGACTAAGTCGTGCGAACTCTTACAGTGGTAGACTAGCAGATGTAGGGGATGTAGGTGGTATGTTCTACCCATAGTAAGGTGCTAGTGCTTCTGAAAAACTATGTCTCGGTCATCCGTTTCTCAAACATTGTGTAATGCGAGAAACCAAACGGAAGCGATCAAGTCTTGTGGGGAAAAGTGCGCAAACCTCTGCAGAGTGTATAAACTAATCATGGTTAGCCGTGTCCCCGGTTATGGACATCTTGAGTATCTAGTACCTGGATTATCATGTGAATCTCAACATGTTACTATAAAATTTAATTGATGGGTTTGTTTAATGATGATACTTAATTGGGATTGAGAATGCTGTCAACCATTCTCAATGTTTAACAACCACCATAATAGTTAAATAAATATATTCCTTTGCAGTAGGGAAAAATTGGCTTTACGCAAAACTGTAACCATAGAGCTTTCCACCAGCTAAATATGCATGTAGTATAGTTGTGTCTTTCCATTATTCTCTATGTGTTACCTTGCCAGCATATTTCATGTGCTCACCCGTTTTCGGGCTGCAACGTTAATGTTGCAGACTTTTCAGACGATGATTAAGGAGTTTTAGGTCGTGGTTCTATACTCAGTGATGTCGTTGGAGTTGATGGACTCACTTCTCTTCCAAGCCTTCCGCTGTTATTGTTATTAGATGGCCTTAAGCCATATTTATTGTAATAAGTTCTCTATTGAGACACTCGATGTAATAAGTGTGTGATTGCTACTTTGTTATAAATCCTTCAAGTACTGTGTGGTGTCAGCATTACTGATCCAGGGATGACACCGGAGCACAGAGATTGGACCGTTTGAGGTCTGGTTGCTACAGCTTCTGCATCAACACCATAGTCTCTCCGATGATGTGTGAGTAGTTTACTTCAAACCTTCGGGTCCATAGTTATTAGCTAGATGGCTTCTTCTCTCTCTTTGGATCTCAATACAAAGTTCTCCTCGATTCTCTTGGAGATCTATTCGATGTAACTCTGTTTGCGGTGTGTTTGTCGAGATCCGATGAATTGTGTGTTTATGATCAAGATTATCTATGAACAATATTTGATTCTTCTCTGAATTCTTTTATGCATGATTTAATTTCTTTGCAAGTCCCTTTGAGTTATCAGTTTGGTTTGGCCTACTAGATTGATCTTTCCTGTAATGGGAGAAGTGCTTAGCTTTGGGTTCAATCTTGCGGTGTCCTTTCCCAGTGACAGCAGGGGCAGCAGGGAACGTATTGTATTGTTGCCATCGAGGATAAAAAGATGGGGTTTATATCATATTGCTTGAGTTTATCTCTCTACATCATGTCATCTTGCCTAATGTTTTACTCTGTTCTTATGAACTTAATACTCTAGATGCATGCTGGATAGCGGTCGATGTGTGGAGTAATAGTAGTAGATGCAGAATCGTTTCGGTCTACTTGTCGCGAACGTGATGCCTATATACATGATCATGCCTAGATATTCTCATAATTATGCACTTTTCTATCAATTGCTCGACAGTTATTCGTTCACCCACCATAATACTTATGCTATCTTGAGAGAAGCCACTAGTGAAACCTATCGCCCCCGGGTCTATCTTTTATCATATAAGTTTCCAATCTATTTTACTTTGCAATCTTTATTTTCCAATCTATACAACAAAAATACCAAAAATATTTATATTATTATCTCTATCAGATCTCACTTTCGTAAGTGACCGTGAAAGGATTGACGACCCCTTTATCGCGTTGGTTGCAAGGTTCTTGTTTGTTTGTGCAGGTACGAGGGACTTGCGTGTAGTCTCCTACTGGATTGATACCTTGGTTCTCAAAAACTAAGGGAAATACTTACGCTAGTTTGCTGCATCACCCTTTCCTCTTCAAGGGAAAACCAACGCAGTGCTCAAGAGGTAGCACTCGTCAGTGTCGTTGGGGGCTCTCCTGCACCATCCCTTTCGCTACCTCATCCACCTCCCGCTGCGGGCGACGTGGCCCACGGAGCGCCTCCACCACGTCCGCATCAAGACATCGCCATCGCACCAAGACGCGCGGCCCCACGGTGTGACCCACTACGCAGGGCGCCCGCGCGTGAAGAAGGAAGCTGCCAGGAGGTCCCTCGGCCGCAAGAAGATGCTCCTGTGCTCCCCGCAGCACCACGTCAAGACCGTGCGCCGCCTGCAGTGGCAGCGCGTGGATACCTAGACCAAGCTCCGCCCCCGCGACGGGCTCCAGTGACTACTGCAGGTTGTCGTGCCTTCACTCCTGAGCTGTGTAGCGTCGACTGGCCCAGGAAGTTCAAGCCCGACCTGCCTCCACGCTACAACAACACCCCCGACCCTGCTGACTTCCTGCAGCTCTACGAGCTGAGCATCGAGGCGGCCAACGGCGACGAGAAAGTCATGGCGAACTGGTTCCCCATGGCCCTTAAAGATGGCGTGCACTCGTGGCTCCTGAACTTGCCCGCGGGATCGATCTCCTCCTGGGGCGAGATGCACGAGCGTTTCATCGCCAACTTCCAGGGCACTCGTGACCGCCCGCCAGCCGCAGGTGACCTGCGGCGCATCAAGCAGCAGCCAGGAGAGACCCTACAGAAGTGCATCCAGCGCTTCAACAGCTTTCACCTCAAGATCCCCAAGGTGACGGACGAGGCCATCATCTCCGTGTTCTCCGATGGCGTCCACGACGTCAAGATGAAGGAGGAGCTCGCCATCCGCGAGGACCTATGCACGGATCTGGAGATGTTCAACATTGGCAACCAAGTGCGCAAGAGCTGAGGAGGGGCACCTCTCCCTCCTTCAGCTCCCTGCTGCCGACCCAGAAGACAAGAAGGCCAAAGCCAAGGATGTGAAGCGCAAGGGAGCGGCCGTGCTTGCGGCTGAGCCAGAGATGAAGCGCGGCTGCGACCACCCGGAGTCGTCCAAGGGCAGTCGTCCGTTTTGCGCCTTCCACAACGTACACGGCCACAACACCAATGACTGTCAGGAGCTCAGGGCCATCCGTGATGGGCGCTTCGGTCGACGCTCCAAGCGCAACGACCGAGGCTACGGCCGAGGAGGACGACGAAGCGGAGGACGCTGGGACGACCGAGTCCCTCGCCATGAGTGGCGCGACCAGCCTCATGAGGACCGCTGGCAGGACCAACCTCGTGAGGGCGCCTGGAGGGACCAGCCTCGTGAGAACCGTCCTCAGGGCAAGGCTGGCCTCCCTCCGCTGCCACCGCCGCCACGAAGAAACGACGATCATCACCAGGACGAGGGTGCTGGGGGCTTCCAGGAGCCACGCGCCATCGCTTGCATCTTGGGTGGCGCTCAGGCCCCAGTCTCCCAACGCATCTTTAAGTAGTTTGCTCGTGAGGTGAACGCGGCCCTCCCCAGGCTCGAGGCCACGCGCCCACTGAGATGGTCCAAGTGCACCATTACCTTTAGCTCGTCTGACCAACTCAAGTGCGCGGCAACTGCCGGCGCCCTCCCAATGCTCTGCTCGCCCATCATCAGCAATGTCCTTGTCACCAAGACCCTCATCGATGGTGGCGCAGGACTCAATGTTCTCTCCATCGACATAGTCGACCGCCTCCAAGTGCCATACAATTAGTTGTAGCCGACCAAGCCCTTCTCAGGAGTGACCGATGGATCCACCACCCCGATAGGGCAGACCCGCCTCCCTGTCACCATAGGCAAGCGCAACAACTACCGCATTGAGCTCATCGACTTCGACGTCGCCCACATTCGCTTTCCCTACAATGCCATCCTTGGGTATTCGGCCCTAGCCAAGTTCATGGCAGTGACTCATCATGGTTACAACATCCTCAAGATGCCAGGGAGTTGCAGCGTCATCACGGTCGCCTGCGAAGAAAAGGACGTGGTGTGCTCTCTCAAGCGCGCCTACCAAGCTACGGCGGTCGAAGACCCAGACAACGAAGGCACCATCTACCCTCCTGAGGCCATCCCCAAGAAGAAAAGGTGGCTGCTCCACCAAGGGCCTCGGGAGAACAGCGTCTCCAGCGGCACCTCCTCAGGACCTGTGCCCGCGGACGGGGCGCCTCCCTCCCTCGCATAGGAAGGTGTGCCCGACGCCCTCCTCGGGCTGGGCTCGGGGGCTCTCTTCTGTAGAGCCTCAGACCTAGCCAACGACACGAGGGAGGCGCTTGGGCACTACATGGAGGCATGCTTTGCCGCACGCTTCCTTCATCAGGGCACAAGGCACGAGGTGCCTGGTGCTCAGGAGTTCATCACCAAGACCACCAAGGAGTTTCAAGAGGCGAGAGCCATGCGCGATGACCACCACCCACCACCTGGCGCAGCTCCTTGTCCTGGCGTGGACGACGAGCTGCGCGTCTGCGTCGACATTCCAGGGCTCAACAGGGCCGCATCTCAAGGGCGCTTCTGGCCATCGCGCTTCGGCCGGTGCGAGGGTCCACCTCACATCTACGTTTGCATGCCTTCGGCTTGCCGAATGCGGCTGTCACCTTCCAGCGCCACCTGCAGAGCATCCTGGCGTCCTAGGAAGCCAGGCACCAGGCGGTCCTGGCAGAGATGGCAACGGCCCTTTGCGAGCCTCCCGAGCCCCTAGAGCCTCCTGAGGCTCAGGACCCTGGTGGCTCATGAGGAACGACTTCTTTAGCATGCATCTTCGGCTACTCCAACACCTCTTCAACAACGATGCCATGTGATATTTTCTGGTTTACTCAGCTAGGAGCGCCCCACGGGCTGCATCATTCCCAGGTCGCACGGGCATGTCCCTGCGGTGTGTATCCTTTTGCATCTTTAGCTTACTCTGTTGGGGGCGTCCCTCGGGCTGTATCATCCCCAGGCCGCACGGGTCCGTCCCTGTGGCATGTATCATTCTGGCATCTATTTGAACTAGCCGCCTCCTCCTATGGGTCACCTTATGATTTTATACCTGCTTGATTTACACTTCGCGGCATCCCGCGCTGCTGACCGACCTCCTGCTCATCCCGCGAAGAGGACTCCACATGCTGGCACAACGCTTGTTCTCAGGTCCGTCCCTGCAACGCTGATAAACCTGAGAGATTGAGCTCTGGCTCGCGGCCCGCCCCGCGCATGTCACCTCACCAGATCCTCAGTGCCTTCATTTTCTGCAGAACGATCAGCAGCCGGATAGCAAACGCGATTACTAGCTATATTTCCCTCTCGAACTAACCTGCGGGGATCTCCAGAGCCTAACTACTGGTGGCCCCATCAGCTCCTTCCTTCTCTCACGCAATTCGCTTGCGCATTAAAGGGGGGCTCCTGAGCATCGCGCCTCAGGAGATCTTACTGACTCTCCAGCCCTCACCCCCTGGCCTTGACCACTACATCGCGACCTGGCATACCAGCGGCGGCTGAGCCCTGCTCGAGGGTCAGGACCCGAGGACGCAGAACACTTAGAGAAGCATGAAAGGGGGGAGGAGGCTGGCGCGGGCCTAACCTAGTCGTACCACCGTCGTAGACGCGCAAACCGGGCGTGGCACAAGGAATCGACCCAAGATCACTAAGATAAGTCACGCATTCTAGTCAGCCTTGCTCCGGCGATGCCGCCTTCCTTTTCTGCCTTTAGGGAGTTGCTTGCACACTAAAGGGGACCTCTTGAGCATTACACCTCAGGAGCTCTTACCGGACCTCGGGCCGCTCACCTCCTGGGGACTAGGACCTGTCGTCGTAGAGCGCTAAGCTACCGCGATGATGGAAAGGGGGGACAAAGCCGAAGCAAAATGCGTAAACACGAACTTCATAATGAGAATAATATTGACGCAAAAGCGCTACAAATTCTTTACACGCCCCCATGAGATTCATCTCGATTCCTCGCAGGGAACAAAAGAAGAGGGCTTCCAGGAGTCATATCTACAGACGTCGTCGATGACGCCATCATCAATAGTGGGCCCCTGCGGGCGGGCGCCAACCCCATCCAGATCATCAACGACGGCAAACAGATGTCGTTGCCGTGCTTCGGGCGCGGTGGGAGCTCCGGGGCATGTAGCTGTCATCGTTGTCTCCGGAGTCTCGTCAAGCTGAGGAGAGTCGCTGGACTCCCAGTAGCCGCCGCTGCTGCTGGAGGAGTTGTCGGCAGGACCAAGGGCGGGCTCAATGCTCGCCGCTGCACCATCTCGGCGGCCGCCACTAGGGCAGCACTCTAGGCGGCAGCCCACCTCGTCGAAGACCTTGAAGAACAGCGTGGAGGCACCGTCGTACTCGGAGTGCATAGCGAGGGCCCCCACTGCGTGGCTAGCACGGGCGACCTCGCCCCGTCCTCGCGTCATGAAGATCTTGCCCGGGGAGGTGACCTCGACCTCCGCCCCCGTGGCCTGGGTGCTGCACTCAGCATGCTGCAGCCACAGCTCGAGCGGCCCTCTCTGCGGCACTCTTCGGCGAAGAACCACAGAAACTTGATCCATGTACGCGGTGGCATCGCCGCCCATACCATGAACTCCCGCGAGGAGCCCTCGGCGTGGGTTCGTGGGTCGGCGGCCCATGCAACCGTAGCCTGGCCGCCACGGCCATGACGCGAGCGGCGCAAGGCGCCGCCTCCTCCTCCAGAGCCTTGCGCTTGGGTGTACAAGGGCAGCGAATTACCTGGCGGAGGCCGCTCATACCAAGGCCTTGTCACCTCCAGCCTCATGCCGGCGCCGCGGTGGTAGCTGAACCTCTTCCTCAGTGGAAGTGGCCCCCGTTCCTCGCGGGGGTTTTTTCCTTTCTTAGTGGCAGAAAATCTCCTGATCGGCACCATAGGGGTTGCGGCAAGATGGCGGAGCAAGGAGGAAGAAGAAGGAGCGTGCAGCGAGAAGGAGGAGATGAGCAATGGGGGCTTCGCCCCTCTCCTCATTTATAGCCAGAAGAAGGCCAATCGTCGGCCTCCACAATCACACGCAATGATGGTTTTTCTTCTGCATGTATTAGGGTCTCGTCAAGTCGAGAGTGGTTGCCGAGGCAGCGTGGGGAAGCGGAGGCGCCCACGTCCCGTCAATCGCCGTGCGTCAACCAAGGCCGCAAGTGGTTGGGGCCCGCAGCGCTCTGCACTTGCCCTTTGGCTTCACCTCGAAGCCAAGTCCGAGCGCGCCTTGGGTCCGGGGGCTACTGTCAGTGTCTTGGGAATGGGGGTACCTAGACTTGCCTGCCTGCGGCCCGCGGCGTGGCTCCACCAACGGCCCAGTACGGCCTAGCTTCAGCAGCAACAAATCAAGAGCCTCGTGAGGGGCCAGGCCTCGCGAGGCAGACGACACCAAGACCTCCCTGGGGGCGGCCTTGCTAGGCTGGCTCCTGAGGAGCAGAGATATCTATGAAGGGGGCACCTCACGAGGTTCACATGACGCGAGTCGTGACGACCAAGGCCAGGTGGGCGCCAGCGGGCGCAGTGTAGTAGTTTCCTCTTTGGTGCTAGAGAAGCAGGCGCAGGCGAGGAATCCCGAGGCATCGGGCAAAGGTTTCCATATCGGTACAACAACGAGAAGTTTGATTACTACAATGCCCTCTCCCTCGCGGACTGAGCTCCGGTGCCTTAACTGCACCTGCCTTTGGCTGTATGACAGGTGGGCCACCCACCTGTTGGGCCCACCTGTCATACACGCAAAGGCAGGAGCAGTAAGTCAATGAAGCTGTGTCCCTCCCTCGCCCATGAGCGTGGTGGCTGGCAGGACTAGGAGAAGCTTTCGCTACACGCCCTCCCCCCCCCCCCCCCCCCCCGCATGCGGTGGACATGCAGCAGTTCATTCGGTGTTAGATGGCCAGAAGCATACTGTAGTACTCCTCCACTGCAGTAGTACTCCATCATTGCTCGACTTCCCGAAGAGGCGAAGAGCCAAGCGCAGCCCGGACGCTCGTGTGGCAGTTTCATGTGTAGAGTAGTCTAGGATAGCGTGTACCGTGCCTGTAAGCTTAAATCGTTGGGGTCGGCTCCATGCTATGAGGCCGTCTCGAAGCATTTTTGTTGATTAAAATAATCTTCTGGCCCTACCTGTCATCCTGGTGATTGTATTTTGCGCGCTCATCTGGTCAAGATAGGAATATATATTTTAATTTGTGGTGGGGTAAATGTTAGAGGTTGCAGCAAATATATTGTACACTACGGGTCTTTCAGCCAAGTTTAGAGGCAAGCATGTACGGCCAGTGCTATGATGTGTCTTGTCAACTCGTACAACGAGGAGAAGCTTGATTTTACTACTACACGCATTCTCCCTCGCCCATGCGCACGGTGGCTCGCAGACGAGGACATGCTTTTGCTTATACTACAACAAGATATCCCTCCCACACGCGGTGGACGGACATGCAGCAGTGGATTCGATACTGTAGAAGTAATGGTAACATCATTGTTCGTCTTCTCGAAGAGGCGAAGGGCGAAGCGCAACCTGAACGTGGCAGTTGCGAATGCTCGCGTGGCAGTCTTTGTGTAGGGGTGGGGTGTGGTGCGGTGCCTTGGAGCACGCATATAGCCTTGGTGAGTGAATCTACACCGTAAATAAATACGTAGTTCTCTCGTTTTCCTCTCCGCTTTGGTCGCGGTGCACAATATTGAGTATACTAGTACTGACTAGTCTCTTTTTGACACGCATTATGTTTTTTTAACATAGTACAGACGCAAGCGCTCATATACATGCGCATACACTCACCCCTATGAATGCACACATGCACACCCTAGCCCTATGAGCACCTCCGAAAGACTGAGCCAGCATATCATCTTGAAATTTACAAAGTCACCATAGGCACCTCATCGTCGACGGGAACGTCTCCTGACACGCATTTACATTGATACGGCTTGAATGCCAAGGAGGGAGAGGGTAGCGGTTCCCGAGACATTGAACGGTCAATGATGCATCCTCAATTAGCATGTAGAGGGAATTAATTGGAGAAGCAGAATAGAGACAGCATGATGTGAATGCAACAGAGTTTGGACTCTCATATAAAGGCGCCCCACCACGCCAATCCATCTACTCCTAGTCTCTGTGCAACACTGCTCACTCCAATCAAAGACCAAGTGACCAGAAGCCACAAGCACCTATGGAGGCGATGGACACGAGCGGCAGTCAGCTGTGCCAAATCATCCAAGACGTCGGCCTGCGGCCCAGCACCGTGCAGCGTTTCCATATGGTGCTGGCGATCGCCGGCGTCGTAGCCCTGTCGACGCCAGCTTCGCCTCTCGCATGCACGACATGATGGTCCACTCCACCCGCAAGTTCACCGCCGTCAAGAAGCGCGCGGACGACCTTGCCGTACTGCTCCAGCCCGCATGCCCAGACTCCTAATTGCCTACCACCCTCATCGGCCACCATGGTGACGAACTCTTTCAAGCCCTGGTGGCCCTGCAGGTGCCGGAGGTCGTGACGAAGAATGTGCACCTCGAGGCCGCGCTCGCCGCGCAGCGCCTCGCCATGCAAGAAACCGTCGACCTGCACATCCACGTCTACGAGGAAATCGTCTACATAGGCCACTACAAGGCCATCGAGGACAGAAAGACGTTGGCCTTCTTCCAGCAGCTAGAATCTTTGGACGCCATTGTTTAGAAGCATGTCGACCTGGCCACGAAATCCGCTGCTACTTAGCCGCCGTTCGGCGGGCCGGTGCCCTGAGTCGAGGAGGTGGACATCATCGATGGATGCATCTCTTCTTCTTGCCTCTTGTAATCATCAATGCATCGCCTCGTGGCCTTAATGTTTTATTAGTATAGTACTCCCTCCGTTCCCAAATATAAGCCTTTCTAGAGATTCCAGCAAGTGACTACATACAGAGCAAAATGAGTGAATCTACACTCTAAAATATGTCTACATACATTCGTATGTTGTATTCCATTTGAAATATCTAAAAAGGCTTATATTGAGGAACAGAGGGAGTATATGGCATTTTTATTCCAGTCGTAACGTTTTCACTGTGAGGTGGGCCGCAGTTGAGGAAACCGACCATTGGCAAATCCCCACTCCGCCCACCCGGCGTCGGCTAAGTTTAGAATTAGAAGAGTGAAATGCTACCTCTTGAGCATGCGTTGGTTTTCCCTTGAAGAGGAAAGGGTGATGTAGAAAAGTAGCGTAAGTATTTCCCTCGGTTTTTGAGAACCAGGGTATCAATCCAGTAGGAGACTACACACAAGTCGCCTAGTACCTGCACAAACAAACAAGAACCTCGCAACCAACGTGATAAAGGGGTTGTGAATCCCTTCACGGTCACTTACGAAAGTGAGATCTGATAAAGATAATAAGATAAATATTTTTGGTATTTTTGTTGTATATATTGAAAAGTAAAGATTGCAAAATAAATAGTGAACTAGAATTGTAGATTAGAAACTTATATGATGTAAAATAGACCCAGGGGCCATAGATTTCACTAGTGGCTTCTCTCAAGATAGCATATATTATGGTGGGTGAACAAATTACTGCTGAGCAGTTGATAGAAAAGCGCATAGTTATGATGATATCCAGGCATGATCATGAACATAGGCATCACGTCTGTGTCAAGTAGACCGAAACGATTCTGCATCTACTACTATTACTCCACACATCGACTGCTATCCAGCAAGCATCTAGAGTATTAAGTTCATAAGAACAGAGTAACACATTAGGCAAGATGACATGATGTAGAGGGATAAACTCAAGCAATATGATATAAACCCCATCTTTTTATCCTCGATGGCAACAATACAATACGTGCCTTGCTGCCCCTGCTATCATTGGGAAAGGACACCGCAATATTGAAACCAAAGCTAAACACTTCTCCCATTGCAAGAAAGATCAATCTAGTAGGCCAAACCAAACTGATAATTCAAAGAGACTTGCAAAGATATCAAATCATGCATATAAGAATTCAGAAAAGAATCAAATATTGCTCATAGAAAATCTAAATCATAAACCCACAATTCATCGGATCTCGGCAAACACACTGCAAAAAGAATTACATCAAATAGATCTCCAAGAACACCGAGGAGAACTTTGTATTGAGATCCAAAGAGAGAGAAGAAGTCATCTAGCTAATAACTATGGACCCGAAGGTCTGTGGTAAACTACTCACACATCATCGGAGAGGTTATGGTGCTGATGTAGAAGCCCTCTATGATCGAATCCCCCTCCGCAGATCGCCGGAAAAGGTCCCCAGATGGGATCTCACGCGTACAGAAGGTTGCGGCGGTGGAAAAGTGGTTTCATGGCTCTCGTGGATGTTTTCAGGGTATAATAGTATATATAGGCGAAAGAAGTAGGTCGGTGGAGCTGCGAGGGGCCCACGAGGGTGGGGGCGCACGTGCCCCCCTGGGCGCGCCGCCCTACCTCATGGCCACCTTGTTGCTTCCTTGACCTCCACTCCAAGTCTCTTGGATTGCGTTTGTTCTAAAAAGATCCTCGCGAAGGTTTCATTCCATTTGGATTCCGTTTGATATTCGTTTTGAAATAGGCAAAAAAAAACAGCAATTTGCACTGGGCCTTCTGTTAATAGGTTAGTCCCAAAAATAATATAAAAGTGCATAATAAATCCCATTAAACATCCAAAACAGATAATATAATAGCATGGAACAATCAAAAATTATAGATACGTTGGAGACATATCAAGCATCCCCAACCTTCATTCCTGCTCGTCCTCGAGTAGGTAAATGATAAAAACAGAACTTTTGATGTGGAATGATGCCTAACATAATTTTCAATGTATTATCTTTATTGCGGCATGAATGTTTAGATCCAAAAGATTCTAGACAGAAGTTTAATATTGACATAAAAATAATAATACTTCAAGCATGCTAACCAAGCAATTATGTCTTATCAAAATAACATAGCCAAAGAAATCTTATCCCTACAAAATCATATAGTTTGGCCATGCTTCATTTTCGTCACACAAAATGCTCCCATCATGCACAACCTCGATGACAAGCCAAGCAATTGTTTCATACTTAGCCTTTTCAAACTCTTTCAACTTCACACAATATATGAGCGCGAGCCATGGACATAGCACTATGGGTGGAATAGAATATGATGATGGAGGTTGTGTGAGAAGACAAAAAGGGAGAAAATCTCACATTGACGCGGCTAGTCAATGGGCTATGGAGATGCCCATCAATTGTTGTCAATGCAAGGAGTAGGGATTGCCATGCAACGGATGCACTAGAGCTATAAATATATGAAAGCTCAAAAAAAGAAACTAAGTGGGTGTGCATCCAACTTGCTTGCTCATGAAGACCTAACGCATTTTGAGGAAGCCCATTATTGGAATATACAAGCCAATTTCTATAATGAAAAATTCCCACTAGTATATGAAAGTGACAACATAAGAGACTCTCTATCATGAAGATCATGGTGCTATTTTGAAGCACAAGTGTGAAAAAAGGATAGTAACATTGTCCCTTCTCTCTTTTTCTCCCATTTTTTCTCTTTTTTTGAATAACTTTCCTCACATGGGACAATGCTCTAATAACGAAAATCATCACACTTTTATTTACTTACAACTCAAGAATTACAACTCGATACTTAGAACAAAATATGACTCTATGTGAATGCCTCCAGCGGTGTACCGGGATATGCAATGAATCAAGAGTGACATGTATCAAAGAATTATGAAGGTGGCTTTGCCACAAATACCATGTCAACTACATGATCATGCAAAGCAATATGACAATGATGGAGCGTGTCATAATAAACGGAACGGTGGAAAGTTGCATGGCAATATATCTCGGAATGGCTATGGAAATGCCATAATAGGTAGGTATGGTGGCTGTTTTGAGGAAGATATAAAGAGGCTTATGTGTGATAGAGTGTATCATATCACGGGGTTTGGATGCACCGGCGAAGTTTGCACCAACTCTCGAGGTGAGAAAGGGCAATGCATGGTACCGAAGAGGCTAGCAATTATGGAAGGGTGAGAGTGCGTATAATCCATGGACTCAACATTAGTCATAAATAACTCACATACTTATTGAAAAAATCTACAAGTCATCAAAACCAAGCACTACACACATGCTCCTAGGGGGATAGATTGGTAGGAAAAGACCATCGCTCGTCCCCGACCGCCACTCATAAGGAAAGCAATCAAAGAACACCTCATGCTTCAAATTTGTCACACAGCGTTTACCATACGTGCATGCTACGGGACTTGCCAACTTCAACACAAGTATTTCTCAATTCCACAATTACTCAACTAGCATGACTCTAATATTACCATCTTTATATCTCAAAACAACTATCAAGTATCAAGCTTCTCATAACATTTAATGCACTCTATATGAAAGTTTTTATTATACCCATCTTGGATGTCTATCATATTAGGACTAATTTTATAGCCAAAGAAAATTGCCATGCTGTTCTAAAAGACTCTCAAAATAATATAAGTGAAGCATGAGAGATCAATAATTTATATAAAATAAAACCACCACCGTGCTCTAAAAAGATATAAGTGAAGCACTAGAGCAAAATTATCTAGCTCAAAAGATATAAGTGAAGCACATAGAGTATTCTAATAAATTCCGATTCATGTGTGTCTCTCCCAAAAGGTGTGTACAAAAAGGATGATTGTGGTGAACTAAAAAGCAAAGACTCAAATCATACAAGATGCTCCAAGCAAAACACATATCATGTGGTGAATAAAAATATAGCCTCAAGTAACGTTACCGATAGAATAAGACGAAAGAGGGGATGCCTTCTGGGGCATCCCCAAGCTTAGGCTTTTGGTTGTCCTTGAATTTTACCTTGGGGTGCCTTGGGCATCCCCAATATTAGGCCCTTGCCACTCCTTGTTCCAAAATCCATCAAATCTTTACCCCAAAACTTGAAAACTTCACAACACAAAACTCAACAGAAAATCTCATGAGCTCCGTTAGTATAAGAAAACCAACCACCACTTTAATGTACTGTAATGAACTCATTCTTTATTTATATTGGTGTTAAACCTACTGTATTCAAACTTCTCTATGGTTCATACCCCCCAATACTAGCCATATATTCATCAAAATAAGCAAACAACACACGAAAAACAGAATTTGTCAAAAACAGAACAGTCTGTAGTAATATGTAGGTTTCGAATACCTCTGTAACTCAAAAAAATCCTGAGAAATTAGGAAGTCCTAAATAATTTGTATATTGATCTACTGCAGTTGGAATTGGTATTTTATCGCTCTCTGGTTAAAAATGTAAATTATTCTCGTGAGCGCAAACTTTCTGTTTTTTTCAGCAAGATCAAATAACAATCATCCAAGAAGATCCTAAAGGCTTTACTTGGCACAAACACTAATTAAAACATAAAAACACAACCATAACAGAGGATAGATGATTTATTTATTATTAAACAGGAACAAAAAGCAAGGAACAAAAATAAAATTGGGTTGCCTCCCAACAAGCACTATCGTTTAACGCCCCTAGCTAGGCATAAAAACAAGAATAGATCTAGGTATTGCCATCATAATGGTAAGGCAAATCACGAAAACTCATCTCATACTCCCTACGTTCAGCAGCAAGTTTTCTCCGTGGAAAGAAAAAGTAATCAAAAGGGCTGAATTTAATGGGACAAAAGTCCCCAAGATCAAGCTCGGGAGGTATTTGTTCCTCCTTTGGCCCCTCATATTGCACAACCAACTCATCACTATAAGCATTCTTTTGGCAAAAAGTCATGAGCCTTTGTTCAAGGGAAAAACCTAACCCATCATTCTGGATAGCAAAATTATCATTAAGTTCAGAAATCCTGTCAACAAGAACATCGGTAGGGACCTTTTTTCTAAGGTTTTCATTAAAAGCAACATGATCTAAATATCGTAAGCGCATTATGTCTTCTTAATAGAAAAGAATTGCTTCTACGGGAGGATGGCCGGCATCCACCCTATAATGCGCAAAAATTTCATTGGCCTATTTTATTATAAATTTGAACTCATGAGCTAAAAAGATGGTAGCTGCTCGCTTAACAGAAGAATGCTCAATATTAGAAAATTCTAGAAAAATCCTCTCTATGCAAGGATGCATGTGGATGAATTGTCTTTCAAGTTCAACCACGAGCAAAGATATAGCATCCGCAAGACTACTAGTTTTATGAAGAATAGACCCGCTCATGGTGGGCAAAGCACCGGCGCAAGTAAAGAGATCTTGAATAACTCCTTTTCCAATAATATTACCACCACCGATCCGAAACTTTTTAGTGTGTAAAATAGTAGGTTCTTCATGAGGATAATCAAAAGCATCAACGTTCCCCCCATCATTACTATTATCCTTTTCAACGATAACCTCCCCAGTTTCAGACATGATGGCAACAAAACATACTAAGAACGAACACACAAAAGGCAAGCGGAAAGAAACGAACGGAAGAAGGGCGAATAAAATGGCAAAGGTGAAGTGGGGGAGAGGAAAACGAGAGGCAAATGGAAAATAATGTAACGCGAGGGATAAGAGTTTGTGATGGTTACTTGGTATGTCTTGACTTGGACGTAGATCTCCCCGGCAACGGCGCCAGAAATCCTTCTTGCTACCTCTTGAGCATGCGTTGGTTTTCCCTTGAAAAGGAAAGGGTGATGCGGCAAAGTAGCATAAGTATTTCCCTCGGTTTTTGAGAACCAAGGTATTAATCCAGTAGGAGACTACACGCAAGTCACCTAGTACCTGCACAAACAAACAAGAACCTCGCAACCAACGCGATAAAGTGGTTGTCAATCCCTTCACGGTCACTTACGAAAGTGAGATCTGATAAAGATAATAAGATAAATATTTTTGGTATTTTTGTTGTATAGATTGAAAAGTAAAGATTGCAAAATAAATAGTAAACTAGAATTGTAGATCGGAAACTTATATGATGTAAAGTAGACCCGGGGCCATAGGTCTCACTAGTGGCTTCTCTCAAGATAGCATATATTACGGTGGGTGAACAAATTACTGCCGAGTAATTGATAGAGAAGCGCATAGTTATGATGATATCTAGGCATGATCATGAACATAGCCATCACGTCTGTGCCAAGTAAACCAAAACGATTCTACATCTACTACTATTACTCCACACATCGACCGCTATCCAGCATGCATCTAGAGCATTAAGTTCATAGGAACATAGTAACGCATTAGGCAAGATGACATGATGTAGAGGGATAAACTCAAGCAATATGATATAAACCCCATCTTTTTATCCTCGATGGAAACAATACAATAAGTGCCTTGCTGCCCCTGCTATCACTGGGAAAGGACACCGCAAGATTGAACCCAAAGCTAAGCATTTCTCCCATTGCAAGAAAGATCAATCTAGTAGGCCAAACCAAACTGATAATTCGAAGAGACTTGCAAAGATATCAAGTCATGCATATAAGAATTCAGAGAAGAATCAAATATTGTTCATAGATAATCTTAATCATAAACCACAATTCATCGGATCTCGGCAAACACACCGTAAAAAGAATTACATTGAATAGATCTCCAAGAACATCGAGGAGAACTTTGTATTGAGATCCAAAGAGAGAGAAGAAGCCATCTAGCTAATAACTATGGACCTGAAGGTCTGTGGTAAACTACTCACACATCATCGGAGAGACTATGGTGTTGATGTAGAAGCCCTCCGTGATCGAATCCCCCTCCGGCAGATCGCTGGAAAAGGTCCCTAGATGGGATCTCACGGGTATAGAATGTTGTGGCGGTGGAAAAGTGGTTTCGTGGCTCTCCTGGATGTTTTCAGGTTATAAGAGTATATATAGGCAAAATAAGTAGGTCGGTGGAGCTGCGAGGGGCCCACGAGGGTGGGTGAAAGCACAAATGCTCCCTCGGTGATTTTGGTAATTAATGTCAACATATCTCTTGTTGGACTAATGTTTCCATCTAGTATGCTTCAGATAAGTTCAACAATGCAGTGGCATGGACTAGAGGATGTGGAACCCCTTTGAGATGTTAAGGACAAAGGATTGGCTCAAGCTCAAAGCTCAGGACTCTACATTTTTCATTTTAGTGATCCAAGATCACATTGAGTCCATAGGAAAGCCAATACTATTAAGAGGGGATGAGGTGTTGCTTAATGGCTTGCTTGCTCAAAGTGCTTAGTGATATGCTCCAAAGCCCTCAACCACTTTCTCACATCCACATTTGTGCCAAACCAAAAGTCAAACTCGGCCCCACCGAAACTTTCTATCCGGCGCCACCGAGTTCTCTTGACATAGTCACTGCCAGAAACCCTAATCAATTCGGTCTCACCGATGGGATCTCGGTCTCACCGAGATGGGCTTGCAAACTCTCTGTTACCTATTGCATTAATTTCGGTCTCACCGAAATATGAAATCAGTCCCACCGAGTTTGCTTGGCCAACTCTCTATTTTGCTTATTACCCAAATCGGTTCCACCGAGCTTGTGTAATCGGTCCAACCGAGATAAGGCTTTACCCTAACCCTAGCACATCGGTCCCACTGAGTTGATCATGTCAGTCCCACCAAAATGCCTAATGGTCACATTATGAACCAAATCGGTCCGACCGAGTTTTATAATTCGGTCCCACCGAGTTTAGAGATTTGTGTGTAACGGTTAGATTTTGTGTGGAGGTTATATATACCCCTCCACCCACTCTTCATTCGTGGAGAGAGCCATCAAAACATGCCTACACTTCCAACATACATTTTCTGAGAGAGAACCACCTACACTTGTGTTGAGGTCAAGATATCCCATTCCAACCACATAAATCTTGATCTCTAGCCTCCCCCAAGTTGCTTCCCACTAAAATCATCTTTCTACCAAATCCAATCCTATGAGAGAGAGTTGAGTGTTGGGGAGACTATCATTTGAAGCACAAGAGCAAGGAGTTCATCATCAACACACCATCTATTACCTTTTGGAGAGTGGTGTCTCCTAGATTGGTTAGGTGTCACTTGGGAGCCTCCGTCAAGATTTTGGAGTTGAACCAAGGAGTTTGTGCGGGCAAGGAGATCGCCTACTTCGTGAAGATCTAACCTAGTGAGGCAAGTCCTTCGTGGGCGATGGCCATGGTGGGATAGACAAGGTTGCTTCTTCGTGGACCCTTCGTGGGTGGAGTCCTCCGTGGACTCGCGCAACTGTTACCCTTCATGGGTTGAAGTCTCCATCAACGTGGATGTATGATAGCACCACCTATCGGAACCACGGATAAAAAATCTCCATGTCTCCAATTGTGTTTGCACACTCCAATCCCATCCCTTTACATTCTTGCAACTTGCATGATTTACTTTCCGCTGCTCATATACTCTTATCATGCTTGCTTGATATGTATTGTGAATGTTTGAACTTGTGCTAAAACTCCACTTCAACTTAAAGAATTTAAAAACTGTAACTTTTCTTGCTAAGAGTCTATTCACCCCCCTCTAGACACCTCTTCTCGATCCTTTCAATTGGTATCAGAGCATTGGTCTCCATCGCCTTGGTTTAAACACCTTTGGAGGAAGATGGATGAGTCTATGTTGGGGAGTCTTAGACATAGAGTGCCTATACTTGATGGAGAGTACTTTCATGAGTGGAAAAATGAGATGCTTGATATTTTCAATGAATATCATTTGACCAAGTACATTACTACTCCTTGTGCTCGCATTGTTGATCCCTCGCATCCCACACCCGATGAGGATCTTGACATGATCCGCAATCTTAGAACTATCAATCTTATTGTGAAAGGATTGCCTAAAAAATTGATTGCTAGCTTACCTACTCTAGATTGTGCTTACACCATATGGAGATTTCTAGAGGAACGATTCCCAAATTACTCCTTGAAAAATCTAGATGAGATTCTCCATAAGTCTATTGCCTTGAATAGGATGAGTACTAGTGATCCTAAGTTTGATGATTGTCTATTTGAGCTTTGTGATCTCATGCGTGCCAAAGGAGATGTTGGAATTATTAGCAATATCATTTCCGAAGTCATTAGAATTGATAGAGATGAACATTGTTATGGTCATACTTCTAATGAATCACTCTCTCTAGGAATTGATCCTCCACATGACGATGTTGAACATGGATACTATGATGAGGATGATGATAGTGACTATGATCTTGATGATGCGATGAGACACTTTGGTCTTATGGCTAATCTTCGCGGCTACATGGCTGGAGGAAAGGAATGGGTCCTTGATAGTGGATGTACTGATCATATGACCGGAGACAAAGATATGTTTCGTGAGCTTGCTGAAAACGACGGCCCTCGAAAGTATGTCACTTTCGGTGATAACTCAAAGGGTAAGGTGGTTGGCCTTGGTAAGGTGGCCATCTCACATGATAGCTCCATACAAAATGTTATGCTCGTTGCATCGCTTGGCTACAATTTACTTTCCATATCTAGACTTGCTGACTTTGGTTTCAACGTCCTATTTACTGAAGTAGATTGCCAAGTGTTTCGTAGAGATAATCATAAAATGGTCTTTATCGGTATCCGTAGAGGTGATCTTTACATTGTTGATTTGACTAAAAAGGCTCAACCTAGAACTTGCTTTATTGCTAAATCTTCGAAAGGATGGTTGTGGCATAGAAGGTTAGGTCATGTGGGCATGCGAAATCTTGATAAGCTTATTAAAGGTGATCATATCCTTGGAGTAAAAGATGTTATATTTGACAAGGATGGACTTTTTAGTGCTTGTCAAGCAGGAAAACAAGTTGGAGGAAGTCACCCCGTGAAGAACATTATGACCACAAGAAGACCGCTCGAGCTACTTCATATGGATCTCTTTGGTCCCAATGCCTATAAGAGTCTCAGTGGTAACTCATTTGGCCTAGTTATAGTTGATGATTTTTCAAGATTTACGTGGGTGTTCTTTCTTGATGATAAATCTCAAGTTCAAAAGATCTTCAAGAGCTTCGCTAGGAAGGCCCAAAATCAATTTGAAGTGAAGATCAAGAAGGTTCGTAGCGACAATGGAACGGAGTTCAAGAACGCAAATGTGGACACCTTTCTTGACGAAGAAGGGATTTCACACGAGTTCTCGGCTACGTACACGCCTCAACAAAATGGAGTTGTTGAGAGGAAGAATCAAACTCTTATTGAGATGGCAAGAACGATGCTTGATGAGTACAAGACTCCAAAACACTTTTGGGCGGAAGCGATTGAGACAACTTGTCATGCAACAAATCGCTTGTATCTTCACAAGCTACTCGGCAAGACGGCATATGAGCTCCTCACTGGTAACAAACCCCAACTTGGATACTTTCGAGTATTTGGCTCAAAGTGTTAAATTCTTGATAAGCATCGTCATTCTAAATTTGCTCCTAAATCTCACGAGGGTTTCGTACTTGGTTATGGCTCAAACTCTCACACTTACTGTGTCTACAAGAGTTTCACCCAAAAGGTTGAAGAGACGGTAGATGTGAAGTTTGATGAATCTAATGGCTCGCAAGTAGAGCAATTGCCAATTGATGTAGGGGATAAAGACCCTTCGGAAGCAATCCAAGACTTTTCTATTGGAAAGATTCGACCAAAGGAGGTGAAGGAGAGTACCTCGTCCGTCCAAGTGGAGGCTTCCACCTCACGACAAGGTGAACCAAGAGTCGACATGGAAGAATCCATGAGTGGGACACATCAAAATCAAGAAAACGAGGAAGTACACCAAGATGAACCTCATCAACCTCCTTCTCCACCATGACAAGAGAATGACAACGTCAACAATGAAGAAGGCCAAGAAGAAGGACAAGATGAAGAAGATGTTCCACCCCGACCCAAGCAAAATCTCCCACGAGTTCGAGCAATAGTCTCAAGAGATCATCCTGTCGAACAAATATTCAATGATATTCAAACCGGAGAATCACTCGCTCTAAAACTCGTTTAGCTAATTTTTGTGAACATTATTCATTCGTCTCTAGTATTGAACCTATGAAGGTTGAAGAAGCATTGGAAGATCCGGATTGGATAAACGCCATGCATGAAGAGATACACAACTTTGAGAGAAATCAAGTATGGACATTGGTCGAGAAGCCCGATGACAACCACAACATCATTGGTACCAAATGGGTGTTTCACAACAAGCAAGATGAAGATGGTCAAGCCGTCCGCAACAAAGCTTGTCTAGTTGCCCAAGGCTACACTCAAGTCGAAGGTATGGACTACGGTGAGACATATGCCCCGTTGCTAGACTTGAGTCCATCCGCATCTTACTTGCCTATGCTAATCACCATGATATCACTTTATACCAAATGGACATTAAAAGTGCTTTTCTAAACGGTGAAATTGAGGAGGAAGTTTATGTTAAACAACCTCCCGGCTTTGTCAATCCTAAGAAACCCGATCATGTTTACAAACTTCACAAAGCTCTTTATGGTCTTAAACAAGCTCCTAGAGCGTGGTATAAATGCTTAACCAAGTTCCTTATTGAAAAAGGCTTTGAGATTGGAAAGATATACTCTACTCTTTTTACTAAAAGGGTTAATGGTGAGTTATTTGTATGCCAAATTTATGTTGATGATATCATATTTGGCTCAACTAACCCTCATTTTAGTGAGAAGTTTGGAAAGCTAATGTCGGAGAAGTTTGAGATGTCTATGATGAGTGAACTCAAGTTCTTTCTTGGGTTGCAAATCAAGCAAACTAAGGAAGGCACCTTTCTTTCCCAAACAAAGTACACCAAGGACTTATTCAAGAAGTTCAACATGCAAGAAAGCAAAGGTATGAAAACTCCCATGCCAACTAGTGGACATCTTGATTTGACCAAGGACGGCAAATCGGTTGACCAAAAGGTTTACCGCTCTATGATTGGATCATTGTTATATCTATGTGCCTCTCGTCCTGAAATTATGCTAAGTGTGTGCATGTGTGCACGATATCAAGCGGCCCCCAAAGAATGTCATCTTAAGGCTGTGAAAAGGATAGTGAGATACTTAATACATACACCAAATTTTGGCATTTGGTATCCTAAGAGGTCCTCTTTTGATCTTGTTGGCTATTCCGACTCGGACTATGCCGGAGACAAGGTTAATAGAAAGTCCACTTTGGGTACTTGTCAATTTCTTGGTAGATCTCTTGTGCCTTGGTCTTCCAAGAAACAAAACTCGGTATCCTTATCCACCGCCGAAGCGGAATACATTGCTGCCGGTTCATGTTGTGCTCAATTACTTTGGATGACCCAGACTCTTAAAGATTATGGGATCAATGTGAAATATGTTCCATTGCTTTGTGACAATGAAAGTGCTATTAAGATTGCTCACAACCCCGTGCAACATTCTCGAACTAAGCATATTGAAGTTCGTCATCATTTCATTCGAGATCATGTTGCTAAATGGGACATTGATCTTAAGCATGTTCGTACTGATAAGCAATTGGCGGATATATTCACCAAACCGCTTGATGAGAAAGTTTTTTGCTGTTTGAGAGGTGAATTGAACATCATTAATGCTTCAAACTTGGAGTAGGAACTCCATTTGGAGACATGCAAGGCATGAATCTATGACTAATCCTTGATATTTCTCTTATGGTGATATTTATATGTCTTGGATATATTTGCACCCTTGCATGTTATCTAACCCTTGTAGGTACTTGGATGAATCTAAATCTATGAGATTGCAACTCACTCACATCTTGAGCAATCTCTACATCACCAAGTCTCTACACAATGGTGGTTGATGCCGAGGAAGCATGAAATCCTTCAACATATCCTTTGAAAAATTATATATATCAAATTTCATTTGGTATCAAGTTTCATGATTGTCATTTTGGATACACAAGTGCTCTTCCTTGCAAAAACTAACCCATGTAGGTAGATGAACCAACTTCCAAGTGGTGCTCCCGACTCTTGATGAGCTACATCAACCTCGAGCAACTCACACAAGTTCAACTACATGACTAGGATCAACACTGCCATCCAAGGTATGTCATTCCATCTTAGAGACGCTTAACCTCAAGTGATAGGTCAGCGCAACTCAACAAGATGAGAATACATCAAATGCTTAAACAAAAAATGGTAACCCCATTTTGAGCTTAAATGATGAGTATGACTTATGATCAAGTGTTCTCACTTGACTCCTTAGTCAATATACTCTAACATAGGTGACTTTGTCACCGGCCAATTCTAGATGAAGTTCTCTAGTGTTTATTTGAGTTTTTTTGCATATTTCCCTTTGCATATTCATTCCCTTTCCTTTATCAAAAAAAACTTCATCTAGATTTTCTTTTCTTTGTTTTGTTCTGCATTCCCTGTATCCAATTCCTTGCAAATTCTTCAGTTAATTCCTTGCAAATCTTTGTGAGATCTTATTTGCCTAGTGAGCTGAGGTGACAAGTGTTCTCTTTGTGTTGAACTCGGTCACACCGGTCTGCCATTTTCGATCAAACCGACACCTTTCGGTGCT
Organism: Triticum urartu; assembly: GCF_056163025.1. Lineage (NCBI taxonomy): Eukaryota > Viridiplantae > Streptophyta > Magnoliopsida > Poales > Poaceae > Triticum > Triticum urartu. The sequence goes on from NC_141879.1 coordinate 194,722,476, forward strand.
ACCGAAGTAAACAACTCGGTGTCATTGATTTCTACGCAGCAAAGACCATTTGGCACTTGTTCCTGCACTCTTGTTCCAGCTCCACTTGATGATCCCTGTCCTCTACCAGCATCACACTCTATATGCTTCTTTGCTCGACTCAAGGACCAAACCTATTTTGACTCACACTCAAGAAGAACCCTTCTTGGAAATTGATGTCAAAGGGGGAGAGAGAGATCACATCAAAGCTTACTTCTTCAAAAGGGGGAAGAGAGAATACTTCAAATAGGAAGGAAGAGAGAAATCACATAAAAGCCCCAGATTCTCGGTATTCAAAGAGGAGAGAAGTCACATGTCTTTAGAGGGGAAAAGGCATGTTCATGTTTGCTTATTTGGTTTGCTCTGATTTTCTGTTCCCTATCTTCTCCCAGTATCCCATACAAGATTCAGGGGGAGAAAGACATCTAAGGGAAGAAAATCTTCGAATTCATTGCATATCTTTACCTTTTGGGGACATGTCTATATCTAATAGAGTATCCAGTGCTCACACTCTACATGTCATCCCAATCTTGGTACTCTTGTGGTTCCTTTTGTTTGCTCTGGCTAGTAGATGTATCTGTGTTATCTAACCTTGTTTACTCAGGTTCATCCCTTTCTAAGCCAACTGAAGACCATAAGGTAAGTATATGCATCACACTCATGTGCATGAGGATTTCTTACTGATGTACATATTGTTTGCAAGAAGGACTCATGAGCATGAAGGTACATTTCCTATACTTACATCATTTGCTCTGATGCATATAGCCAAGATACATGTAACACATTCTTACTATGTCATGCTTATGCATTCACATGCTCTTATATTCCATATTTACATGATTGCATACATATAGGGGGGGCCTATGCATGTTACATGTCTTTCCAAAGCTTTACTTATTATTCTCTATATCTTTATCTAAAGCTTTGATGTATGTTGTCATCAATTACCAAAAAGGGGGAGATTGAAAGCACAAGTGCTCCCTGGGTGATTTTGGTAATTAATGTCAACATATCTCTTGTTAGACTAATGCTTTCATCTAGTATGCTTCAGATAAGTTCAACAATGGAGTGGTATGGACTAGAGGATGTGGAACCCCTTCAATATGATAAGGACAAAGGATTGGCTCAAGCTCAAAGCTCGGGACTCTACATTTTTCATTTTAGTGATCCAAGATCACATTGAGTCCATAGGAAAGCCAATACTATTAAGAGGGGATGAGGTGTTGCTTAATGTCTTGCTTGCTCAAAGTGCTTAATGATATGCTCCAAAGCCCTCAACCACTTTCTCACATCCACATTTGTCCCAAACCAAAAGTCAAACTCGGCCCCATCAAAACTTTCTATCCGGCGCCACCGAGTTCTCTTGATATAGTAACTGCCAGAAACCCTAATCAATTCGGTCTAACCGATGGGATCTCGGTCTCATCGAGATGGGCTTTTAAACTCTCTGTTGCCTATTGCATTAATTTCGGTCTCACCTAAATATGAAATCGGTCCCACCGAGTTTGCTTGGCCAACTCTCTGTTTTGCTTATTACCCAAATTGGTTCCATCGAGCTTGTGTAATCGGTCCAACCGCGATAAGGCTTTACCCTAACCCTAGCACATCGGTCCCACCGAGTTGATCATGTCGGTCCCACCGAAATGTCTAACGGTCACATTATGAACCAAATAGGTCCGACCGAGTTTTATAATTCGGTCCCACCGAGTTTGGAGATTTGTGTGTAACGGTTAGATTTTGTGTGGAGGCTATATATACCCCTCCACCCACTCTTCATTCGTGGAGAGAGCCATCAGAACATGCCTACACTTCCAACATACATTTTCTGAGAGAGAACCACCTACACTTGTGTTGAGGCCAAGATATCCCATTCCAACCACATAAATCTTGATCTCTAGCCTTCCCCAAGTTGCTTTCCACTCAAATCATCTTTCTACCAAATCCAATCCTATGAGAGAGAGTTGAGTGTTGGGGAGACTATCATTTGAAGCACAAGAGCAAGGAGTTCATCATCAACACACCATCTATTACCTTTTGGAGGGTGGTGTCTCCTAGATTGGTTAGGTGTCACTTGGGAGCCTCCGTCAATATTGTGGAGTTGAACCAAGGAGTTTGTACGGGCAAGGAGATCGCCTACTTCGTGAAGATCTCCCCTAGTGAGGCAAGTCCTTCATGGGCGATGGCCATGGTGGGATAGACAAGGTTGCTTCTTCGTGGACCCTTCGTGGGTGGAGCCCTCCGTGGACTCGCGCAACTGTTACCCTTCGTGGGTTGAAGTCTCCATCAACGTGACTGTACGATAGCACCACCTATCGGAACCACAGATAAAAAATCTCCGTGTCTCCAATTGCGTTTGCACACTCCAATCCCATCCCTTTACATTCTTCCAACTTGCATGATTTACTTTCCGCTGCTCATATACTCTTATCATGCTTGCTTGATATGTATTGTGAATGTTTGAACTTGCGCTAAAACTCCACTTCAACTTAAAGAATTTAAAAACTATAAATTTTCTTGCTAAGAGTCTACTCACCCCCCTCTAGACACCTCTTCTTGATCCTTTCAATGGGGGGCGCGCCTGCCCCCCTGGGCGCGCCGCCCTACCTTGTGGCCGCCTCATTGCTTCCTTGACCTCCACTCCAAGTCTCCTGGATTGTGTTTGTTCAAAAAAAGATCCTCGCGAAGGTTTCATTCCGTTTGGATTCCATTTGATATTCCTTTTCTGCGAAACACTGAAATAGGCAAAAAAAATAGCAATTTGCACTGGGCCTTCGGTTAATAGGTTAGTCCCAAAAATAATATAAAAGTGCATAATAAAGCCCATTAAACATCCAAAACAGATAATATAATAGCATGGAATAATAAAAAATTATAGATATGTTGGAGACATATCAAGAAATGAGGGAGAAGAGCTAGCTGTAGCACGGACGCTGTTTTAAGATGGGACTCGTGTTGATAGAATAGGAGTACTAAGCACTCGTACCTCTTTTTCTAGGGAAAAAGTAGTCGTATGCCTAGTACCACTAGTTGGATGCGTGCGACCTATACTGTCATCACTTTAGGTCTCCTTTTCGAACTGCAGCTACGCTTCACAGTGCATATTTTTTCATGCATTTATCCTCCTATATGTACTCGTAGGCTATTTCCACGTGCTCCCTTTCGCCGACATGTGGGACATAGAGCATATGGGTCGTAGTGCATGCACGACTCGGAGCATATGCCGGGGTACTTTACATTTCAGACCTCATGAATTACATGCAAACCCCCCGCAGGAGAATAAATGAATTACTACATGAAACCGGATTATTTTCATAGAAACTGAAGCATGTTCATTAAATTTTGGACATAACATGTTTATAAATGCTCTTTCTCAATCATTTGACTACTTTGAACCCTATTTCCTTCCGGATTTGGTCTGGTCGGCTGTTTTGTGGCCTCCTCCCGCTCACAATTGACATATAACGAACCATCTTTACAAATCAAGCATGGAAAAGATGATAAATTTTACTTTGTCCAGACAAATGAGACATCCCACTTAAACATACAAGTCGCCAATCAAGCTTCACAAAAAAAATACACTCCATGAAACAAAGCATGAGCTAACTCATCACAGAAGTCATTCATGATAGGGAGGGAGCCCGGAGCGCCTCACGCACCCAGTGAGGAGCTCGTCATCGTCGCTCTGGAGGAAGGCTCTGTAGAGCCCAAGCCCCGAGAACCCCTCCGACGCTGGCGCTTGCGAGTTTAGGTCGACACAGACATGGGTAGAAGGGCCACTTCCCGATGACTGCGAACCGAATCTTTGGGCCTCTAGAAATAATGCAAGCCTGAAACTGAAATACCTAAAAAGGTGAACTGAATCTTTGGGCCTCTAGAAATAATGCAAGCCTAAAACTAAAATACCTAGAAAGGTGAACTGAATCTTTGGGCCTCTAGAAAGATTTATTACCTCCTTAAGCAGCATCAAACAATTCCATGCGTGCACCACAAATCTATACCAAGTTTAATCAGGATCTACTTTTCCAAATCAAAATTAGCGCTAAAGCGAGCAAGATCAATGATATGGCTGTGAGACAGAGAAGGAACGAACAAACTCACCCCTCTTGCGACCACCTTGGTAGATGCGCCGCCGCCGCGCACGACAGAGGGAGAAAAACGACCGGTGAAGGGGGAGCGGGGCGAGCTTCGAAGGCCGGAGGGAGAGGGCGGTCGGAGGAGTGAGAGGGCGAGCGGCGGAGCGGCGCTTGGGCGGGCGGTCCGATGGGGAACAGAGAGGAGTAGTGCGAGGGGGAGGGAGCGATCTGGTGCGGGCAGGGGAGATTTTTTTAGTTCTCTTTTTGTGGGCCTGAGGAGAACTGACCCAATTAGAACCTCTCCATCGAGCTAGTTTTTTAGCTTGGTTAGAGCAAACTAGCTCAAACTAACCTGTCCTGTTTGGATACTTTGAGGCTATTTCAACCCAAACTAGCTCTAACTCAGGGATCCAAACAAATAGGAGTAGTACTGTACATGTTATAGTCTGGACTGTAGCACATTGTTTTTTATGGCTATATCACCACATTCTTTTCTACTACTGGTTCACTGGGCTGTCGTGGTTCGCACTGCTGGTTCACTGGGCTACCGTGGTTCACGTTCCTCCGACGTGAGTAGTAGTACTAGTATATACTATGTGGGAGAGCCAACATCCGGGTCGACGTGTCATGCACCAGATTAGAGTGGGGAACGGAAGGGGGGCATCACCCTGGTCGTAGCACCAGTAATTCATGACTATAGTGAGTAGTCATATCACAAGTCTTTCCAGCAGTAACGCGCTGTCAAATTGCACATCCCGACCTTTCCAACAGTAAATAAGTTGAATTCGCTACTCCCTCACCCTCCTCGCCTCTTTGTCAAACCGCCTACACGAAAACTGCTGCGCGTACTGCCCGGGAAAAGCCCGGCCCTCAACTTTTACCTACGCAAAAATAGTTCGAGCTTGTTCGTTCTATATAAATACTACTCCCTCCATTCCTAAATATAAGTCTTTCTAGAGATGTCACTAAGGACTACATACAGAGCAAAATGAGTGAATCTACACTCTAAATGTGTCTATATACATCCGAACGTAGTCCGCAATGAAATCTCTAAAAAGACTTACATTTAGGAATGGAGGGAGTAGTACTGTATGTTTATTCACCTGTATGAATGGAGGGCTGGGGAGCACAAGTGAACAATACTAGCACTAGTAAGTAGGAGTCATACAGTTAGTCACCTTAAATAGAGAGTTTCTTTTCTTTAATGCCACGTACACAAATTGAAACGCTTGTTGTGGAGAGAAAAAGATTATCACTCCACTATATATGTATGCAGGGGCCTGAGCGCTTGCTTTACTAGGGTTGCTCTCTTCATTCTCTCATCCTCTCCAGATCTAAACAAGACAGCGGTAGCGACATTTTCTCTCTGCTCACCGCTGGTCACAGATCCGGCCGGATCCCTTCGGCTGGTGTGTGTAGAGGACTAAGGTGCATCATTCATGCGGTCATCGCCGGTGAGGGAGGAAACCCACAACTACCGATGGGGCCCGATCCTCTGCCCGTGCTGTTCTCTCCGACACAGCGCCAGCTCGGGAGGTCCTCCGACCCTTCTTCCTCCCTATTGTATTGTGCGCAGATCTGACCTGCCGCCGCTGACATCCCGAGTATAAGTTCTTCGAAAGCGGCCTTGCTTTACTGCCCCAGCTCCCCACGTGTCTGCATGTGCATCTTTTTCTACTTCCATCAGCTCTTCCAAATCCACCTAAATTTTTAGTATTATTAGAGGTAAAGCTACTTCATGCATTCGAATCTAGGACTTGGTTCAAACAACGAAGAAAGGGCGAAAGTCGTAGCATGAATCTAGGACTTGATTCCAAGAGGAAATAACATGGGGAAAGTAGTAGAGACCGGATACCCAACCGGTCTCTTGGTTGAAAAGGGAAATAATGGGAAAACACAGTACAAATTGGATAAGGAACGGATCTATTATTGGTTGAAAAAAGGATAGAAAGTGGCGGCTGGTGGACAAGTCAACAGAGTATGTCCATGATTAGATTTGCTGCCCTCACATAGTAAAAGGTCTCCAGGATTAGATTTGCTGCCCTCACATAGTAAAAAGGTCTCCGATATTAGATTTGCTGCCCTCACATAGTAAAAGGTCTTCAGGATTAGATTTGCTGCCCACACATAGTAAAAGGTCTCCAAGATTAGATTTTCTGCTCTCACATAGTAAAAGGTCTCTAGGATTAGATTTGCTGCCCTCACAGGGTATGAACAAACTCGGCATCACCACTTTATGCCTTCTTGTAGGTACATTGTGCTGATGCGTCACTGTCGCATGTCCTTATACCAACTTTTTGTTGTTATTAATGTAAGGGCACATCTAAAATGAAGCAATCACACTGTTACCTTAAGGTCATGTCTAACCAGTGTTATTGTTAATCTAATGCCTCCAGTGATATGATGCAATTAAAATATGTTACAAATGGCACTCCTGTTGTTTTCCCCAGTATGATAAGTAAGTTGCTTCTTTACGCTGTTGAGTGTCCTGGCGTCCCCACGGTCCCATGCCCTTAAAACAATTCTTTGGCTGCTATTGATCTACTATATCTGGTAAACAAGCAATGTCAGCATTAAAGTAATCCCATATTTGACGAATGTCATTGTTGATCGTAATGCTTCCGGTAACATGAAGCATTGTTGACGTTTTAAAATTTCTACTGTCCTTACATGATGTAACACCCACGATGCGGCTATATCTCCCACGTGTCGGAGCACGACTTAGAGGCATAACCGCATAGTAGGCACGTCGCAAGAGGGGTAATCTTTACACATCCCATGTACTGAATAAGAAAGAGATAAAGAGTTGGCTTACAATCGCCACTTCACACAATACATAAATATAGCATTACATCATCCAGAATACAATCAAGGTCCGACTACGGAACCAAATAAAGAAAGACAACCCCAACTGCATAGATCCCCGATCGCCCCGACTGGGCTCCACTACTGATCAACTGGAAATGAAACAACACAACGAACACGATCTTCATCGAGCTCCCACTTGAGCTGGGTTGCGTCACCTGCACTGGTATCATCAACACCTGCAACTGGTTTTGGAAGTAATCTGTGAATCACGAGGACTCAGCAATCTCACACCCGCGAGATCAAGACTATTTAAGCTTATGGGTAGGAAGGGGTGGTGAGGTGGAGCTGCAGCAAGCACTAGCACATATGGTGGCTAAAATACGCAAATAAGAGCGAGAAGAGAAGCAATGCAATGGTCGTGAACTAGAAGTGATCAAGAAGTGATCCTGAGACTACTTACGTTCAAGCATAACACCAAAACCGTGTTCACTTCCCGGACTCCGTCGAAAAGAGACCATCATGCCTACACACGCGGTTGATGCATTTTAATTAAGGTAAGTGTCAAGTTCTCTACAACCGAACATTAAAAAATTCCCATCTGCCCATAACCGCGGGCACGGCTTTCGAAAGTTCAAAACCCTACAGGGGTGTCCCAACTTAGCCCATCACAAGCTCTCACGGTCAACGAAGGATATTCCTTCTCCCAGGAAGACCCGATCAGACTCGGAATCCCGGTTACAAGACATTTCGACAATGGTAAAACAAGACCAGCAAAGCCGCCCGGACGTGCAGACAAATCCCGATAGGAGTTGCACATATCTCGTTCTCAGGGCACACCAGATAAGCAAGATGTCGGGTTGGCATAGACCCTAGTTGCCCAGGGGGCGCCAGACATCGCTCAGGTTGGACCAACACTTAGAGAAGCACTGGCCCGGGGGGGTTAAAATAAAGATGACCCTCGGGCTCCGGAAACCCAAGGGAAAAATGCTAGGTGAGGCAAATGTAAAACCAAGGTTGGGCCTTGCTGGAGGAGTTTTATTCAAAGCGAACTGTCAAGGGGTTCCCATAACACCCAACCGTATAAGGAACGCAAAATTAAGGAACATAACACCGGTATGACAAAAACTAGGGCGGCAAGAGTGGACAAAACACCAGACATAAGGCCGAGCCTTCCACCCTTTACCAAGTATATAGATGCATTAATTAAATAAGAGATATTGTGATATCCCAACATATCCATGTTCCAACATGGAACAAACTTCATCTTCACCTGCAACTAGCAACGCTATAAGAGGGGCTGAGCAAAGCGGTAACATAGCCAAACAACGGTTTGCTAGGACAAGGTGGGTTAGAGGCTGGACATGGCAACATGGGAGGCATGATATAGCAAGTGGTAGGTATCGTGACATAGCAATAGAGCGAACAACTAGCAAGCAAAGATAGAAGTGATTCCGAGGGTATGGTCATCTTGCCTGAGATCCCGCAAGGAAGAAGAACGAGTCCATGAAGAAGATAAACGGACGTAGTCGAACGAAACCTCACAACTCCGAAACGAAACCGAAACTAACGAGAGAAGCAACCCGGAAAGAAGCAAGCAACATGGTAAACAACCATCACATAAACATGGCATGATGCAGAACCAAGTATGATGCATGTCCGGTTTAATGAGGCATTGTATGGCAAAATGCACAAACAATCCTATAAATTAAGTGGAGCTCAATATGCAACGAGTTGCATATTGACGGAACACCACATGACTTATTTAGTTCTCTCTCGGTTATGTACCCAACAATATTAAATGTTGTTAAACATGGCAAGAGGGTGAAGCATAAGTAAACTAACTATCTAGTCAAGTTTAAATGAGGCCAGAACAACAAACAACAATTCCAGTAAATCCTCATGTGCATTTAGCAATTTAATGCAAAACAACAATTTTAAACCTCTTAATGTTGTTAACATGATGCGGATGACATGTGCAAGTTTATGCAATTTTATGAAAAAGTTGACATGAGCATTATGAAGCATTTGTCACCGTGGTGGAAAGAAAGGGTGCCACGGCGATGATAACAAAACGGTGCCACGGCAACGTTCCGGTTCTAGTAACTCGATTGAGATGCCGGTGAAAAAGATGGGGCGTGAGCGAGTTGAGCAAGATGGTGGGGTGCTCCCGACTACCGGGTTCCCACGAGTTAGTGGCATGGAAACGAGTGACAATACAGACACGGTGCAGACAAAGGGTGCATCTCATCCAACATGCATTCATTCGTTCACGGGCGTCGTCTCGGGGTTATACCTTCGAGGCGAGACTTTTCGGAACGGATCAAGTTCATAGCGGAAGTAGACGTTCTCGCCACGTTTGTAGTGGTAGTAGTTGTACTCATGCCGTAGTGGAAGTAGTGGTTCACGTCGACGGTAGTGGCACATAGCAATCATGTATGAAGTTGGAGGGTCATCGTTAGTCGTTCATGGGTCTTCGGCGATGGTTGTGGTACACATTTTGTAGAAGTACGGGCGGCAGTAGTGGTACATGTTTATCGTTGCACGGGTTTCCGTAGATGTTCGGGGTCACGGCGAGGAACTTGATGCATCGTTGAACTCGGCGTCCGAGGAATCCCGCGTAGCCGTACACGAGTCGTAGTCGAACTTAACGGTTCCGTTACACGGTTCTTTGGAGACGATAATGGTGTAAGGGTCTTTTGGCCCTGATAGTCATACACACATCCGAAGAGGAAACTCGGCGTTCCGATGCGGTGTAGGGATACATGCCGATGGTCATCGTGGTACTTGGCATTTCGTTCAGCACTCGTTCGAGCATCCGTGTGATCTTGTCGGTGGTGTACTTGGAGATTTCCAAGGCGGCCTTGACGCATCCGAAAGGTACTTGGTGTGCATCAAACTGTTGACCAACAACGTGTGCAGGAGACGAAGAGGTCTCTTGTGGTCTTCCAGTCAACGTGAACAGGAGATCAAGACACGACACAAAGCCTGCCATGACGGCTTTTGGGTGGAAGACGTCGCAACACTCCCGCGGTGCCGGGAATGAGCGCGGGAGGTGTGGATCCGGAGCTGGAAGGCAAGCTCCGGCTGGATACAGGGCGAGGACGGCGGAGATGGCTGGCGGAGCAGGAGGCGCAGTGATGGAGGGGATGCGGACGAAGGAGACGGGGCGCGGGGTCGTCCTCGAGGGCGGGACGGTGGATATGGTGCAGGGCTGCCCGGACCTGCATCTGTTGCTGCCAGAGACTCGAAGCTCCGCGGCGGCGGCCACTACGAGTGGGACGAGCAGAAGCGTGAATGGAGCAGAGGAGGGAAGGCCGGGAGGAGGTGTACGGGTCGCGGGCTCCTGGTGGAGGTCGTCAGCGACGGCGGCCGCTGGCACGGCGCGGCGGGGTGGACAGCGGGAGCAGGTCGAATGGGCGAGGGCGGCTGCTTGCTGGTGGCGGGGTAGAGCAGAGGACGGTCGCGGTGGCGGCTTGGCGCTGAGGAAGGAGGCGCGTGGGAGGCAGGAGGCAGGAGAGCGACGGGGTCTGGAGGAGGACAAGCGAGGGGATCGCTACTCGGGGACGGGCGTCGCCCTTGGAGGCGCTTGGTCGATCGGGCACGGGAGCGAGAGGTGGGGGTTATCGAGCAGGGAGAGAGATGGCGGCGCGCGTGGGAACGAAGGAGGGAAAGATGGGGATCGAGAGGAGAGGCCGAGGCCTAGGGTTAGGGCACGCGGGCTGGGCCTTAGAGGCCTCAGCGCAAATGGGCCAGCCTGGCAGGACTAGGCCCAAGCAAAAAAGAATTCAAGAGAAGAAAAAAAGAAAGAGGAGGGTAGGGGAAGAAGTTGGACACACGGATAAATTCCCCGGACTCACAAAAATGAGCTTGTACCAAAAAAATATAAATGGCATGATTGAAAGATATAAATTCAAACTCATTTGAATTTAATTCGAATGGGTTTGAACTGGGACTTGGTAAAAGAAAGGTCCATAAATGTTCAGATTTTTGGAGGAACCCCGATAAAAGGGAAAAGAATTATTGGGAAAGGCTTTGACGTCCCACTAGAAGTAGAAAAGGCATGGGGAATATTGCAGGTGTGTTATGGTAATTTCCAAAAGAACGAAATATTTATTATAGCTCCCTAGTATATTGGGAGGATAGGTTATATAGATAAATCACCATGTGAGTTCCCTCAATTTAAATAGATCAAAGATCTGTGCATTTTATTTTGTTGAGTTTTTTAAAAAAAGGAAATGGCATAATGGCATGATGACATGATGCAAGGCACATGATGCAAAGAGGAACGCAACAAGCAAAACAAAACACATGACGACAACTCGGAAATCAAGGAAAGCATCTGAAGCTCCGGTCTTGGGGCGTCACACATGATTGCCATGAGCATAATCAAGATGCTTCTTTTCATTTCGTGTATGATTCGTATCTTGTTATTGACCAGCAACTGTTTTCTTTCTATCTTTTTGTGCAGACAGGGATATCCATTTCACCTTGTTGCTATTGTGACCTTTTGGTGAACTGCACAAAACATTTTTTTTGGAATGAGTGTCTTGTGCAGTTCAACTAAAATGTCACTTGGGCAACATCTCTTAATTTTGGTAGAACTTCACAAAATGGTGATTGGAGTTTCAAAAATCTCCGTCAAATTCTGCTGGTAATCTCGTGCAACATTTTATTAGCTTTTGCAAGATGAGTCGTCACTGTCACCATAATGACACTTTATTTTAGTGGAATTGCACAAAAGGATAAGAAAATTATAGTTGCACCTTACATGAGCCGGACAACCAACCTTAATGTTCCTCAATTTTAGTGCAACTACTAAAGAAGAAACTGCCAGCTCACGGGAGCAAGTACTTCTTGCTAGCTGAATGATGCAATCTTTGCTTCATTTTAGGTGAACTGCAGAAAAAGTCGCATGAATTGAATCATCGAGTGGAGCTGCAGGTTGAGTTCAAGCAGTGCCACAATTATAGTAATCATGCTCTTTCTTATCTGTGTTGTGCAAAACAGGAATACTCAAGTACAGATGTTGTGATGGTCAAGAGCATTCGCCAAGTTCTTGGGTTGTATGACACGGCTAGCCAAGATGGATTTAATCTCGATATTCACTTTATCAAAAGGCTCTAATGGGTTGGTTCTGGATCTTGCAAGCAGGGAATCAATGAGATGTGTAGGCATCTTTGTTGTACTTATTATTTGAATCTTATTTGTTGGTTCTGAATCTTGCAAGCTGGGATTGAATGAGATGTGCAGGCATCTTTGTTGTACTTATTATTTAAATCTTATTTATTGGTTCCGAATCTTGCAAGCTAGGAATCAATGAGATGTGTAGGCATCTTTGTTGTACTTATTATTTGAATCTTATTTGTTGGTTCTGAATCTTACAAGCTGGGAAACACGACATGATGATGCAGAGGACAGCAACCATAGAAAACAGTTCAAATTTGATAGTATTATCTGTGTGGAAGTGCAAAAATGTGATGATCGTGTGTGTTCTGAGAATAATAATTCTAATTGTTGTGCATGTTGATCCTGCGGCACTGATAAAACGAGCCAATGCACCGAGCTAATTAAATTTAAGTAAAGTAACCACTAACACTTGTTATTACAGTACCAATATAGACCCGCTCGTGAACCGACGTGTGGCTGGAATAGGTTTCTTAATGGAGGCATTTGAATGCGCTGTGGGTGCATGTTCTGCTGGGCATGTCTCTGAATTCGGTGAAGCTCTGCCTCGCCGAGTTCAAGCAGTACCTACAGGACGAGAAAGTACAAGGTCGTAGGGCTAGACCTTGTGTGACTGAGTGGGTGGGAGAGCACAACCCCCACCCCTCACTTATCCAGGAACCTACTGTCATGGAGCCCAGCGGTTGGCTCTGCTACCCTACCGCCAAGAACCACGGCGGTAGGGTACTTTGCCACGTCATCGGCCGTTAACGGCCAAACGGCCGTCTATGCCACCTACCGCTGGAGGGTAACGGTTGGCTGTCAAAAGCTACCGCTACAGACCTTGGCGGTATCCAAAAGGATTAAATTCCGGAAAAAAATGTAACCGGGTCAGATCCAGCTAAAGTACACAAAAAGGGTTAAAACATGAAATTTAGCCGGATCTTGCCGGGCTGCCAGTTCTAGCCAACAACGGTGATGCTTGCAGACCGATGGCGTTGAAGATTTCATGGTAGGATGCTGCGTCGACCACAGTGGTATGCAAGGAAAGGAGATAAAAGAGTACGCTGAGCACCCGTACGAGAGGGGCAGGCGGGAGATAAGTGGAGAAGTGTGACAAATCCACCTACCGCTGGTGTGCATGTTTGACCTCTTTTTCCTATATGCTCCCTCCGTTGACTTCTTTTTAGTCTGTATATAAGATTTGATCAAAGTCAAGCGATGCAAAGTTTGACCAAATATATATCAAAAGATATCAACATCTACAATACTAAACCTATATGCTATGAAAATTGATATCATGATGCATATAGTAATACTGATTTCATATTATGAATGTTGATATTTTGTTTTATAAAGTTAGTAAAAGTTTATGAAGTTTGACTTTGACCAAATCTTATATGCGAACTAAAAAAACGGAGGGAGAACATGGTTAGACTATAAAATTTGACTTGGGCAAAGGCAAGGTAATTTGAGACGGATAGAGTAGACTGTGGTTCGATAGCAGAAGAATTTCAGTTCTTGTAGTACGTACATAACTAGTTTCAGCCAGACATTTCGGCGATTTCAGCCAAGGATTCTCATATGTGGTCATCTCTGCAGGTCTCTTGGGCCTTGAGCAAAAGCATGCTGAAGCGTGTCTGCTAAGGGGTGTGTTGAGCATTCGCATTGCACAACCATCCGTACGTGCAGCAGAGAGAGAAAGAGACACCATCGACAGTAACCATGAATTGAGAAGCAACTCATTTTCGTCTAGCCGGTACTACATACTTGGCGCTCTTTGCATGGCCATGCCCTATGGTGCCCACCTCCGTAGCCTCATTCACTTCCTTTAACGCATTCTCCCCCTTGATAGCCTTAGCCAGCTTCGCTGCTTTCTCCTCCTTGATAGCCTCGGCCAGTTTCGCCGCTTTCTCCTTCTTGATATCCTCAGCCACTTCCTCGAACACTCGTCTCACCCTAGCTTCCTCCTTTTCCAGCCAAGCCTCATCATGCACGGTAATTAACTGCAAAATGGGGAGGAAATATGATATTAACAATAAGCAGCAAAACTTTAAAGTGTCACAATCAAATGGACAGGCTATCTCATCAAGGAATTCGACCCTGCACAATTGAAAATAAAATGATGCTTTCATAGTAGGTAAAACCCTGTCTTTAAATTGGCCTAAGATGTTTGTTTGCTGTTAGAAATCATTTTGTATATCCTATAAGAACAAGCTACAAATCTTTCTTGATACTAGGTATCTTGCTAGGTTTGCTTAAAACTGAGTTGCTCCATCATGATGCCATACTAATGTTGTTGGAAACTTAGTGGCTATAAACCATGTTTTGACAGGATACTTGTAAGGTTGGTTGATACTCAAAAGATCACCATTATAGGTATCTTGCTAGCTCTGTAAATTGTTGTATGGTCTCATTTTAATGAATCAAGGATTTAATCACTTTCTTAAGGAACAAAATAACTTAGGATGGCAATTATTGTTGGTTTGCCATCAAGAGGTCATTAATCCAATGTAACAGCTGGGTAGTCAGCAACTACACAGCAATTTGGAACATCGAAGACCACCACGTCTCCGTACCCCAGCGCTAAGAAACAGGTTCTGGAAACTGACCAAGACAGGCCCATCTGTTATCTGGTTTGCCTGTGATTTGCCTGGCCCATATAGCAAAGGAAAGTACACACAGACGTCCAAATTATAACTTCAATAATCAGTGGATTCTCAAATCCCGTGATTACTCTTTCTACTACTACTTCTCTCTTTTTCACCTTCCCATGTAATCCCTAATGGCCAACAGGGGCATAACGCCGGCATGGAGGAGCACATCATGCACGGATGCGCATGTTGCACGCCAAGCGTTGACGCCGCCCCGCCGCCCGGAATCACCACCGTGAGCACGGCCGCCTCCTCAGCCAGTCTCCTACTCTCTGCAGTAATGTACCTCTGGCGACCGGCGAGTGCACCAGGAGTCTAGCACGAGGTCCTTTTTCTTCCATTTGGATGTTATATCTTCTTCCTCTTCCAATTTTTTTCTCGTACTAAGAAATTAAGATCTTGTTTTTCATAGTAAGTAAAAGGCTTGTTTTGTCACTTCTTAGATCTTATGTTTGGTAATGACACCAATGATAAATTGATAAATTTGTCAAAGGGCTGCAACCAGAAATATGTGTAAAATGAAGTACAGTCTTTTATGTTCCTGTTTATTTTGTCCAAAAAATGATTCCATTTAAAAAGATTGACAACAAAAGGCTTGGATCCTGGCACCGCCACTGACTGAATATAAGGAAACATGCTAAGAAAATATCGCGCAGTCCCCACAATACTCAATTAAACATAAGAAAAAGTTCGGCTTAGGAGGCTAGTAAATTATCATACCTCGTCACCCAAGGCTTTTGCATCTGCATGGGAACAACATCTAAAGATTGGCGTGGAGCGACCATGGTTGTATTTAGCATCAATGGGGTGCTTCATTTGATCTCCACACACAAGGCATTCACCTTTAAAAGGAGTGCAACAACAAATTTGAGGAATGAACACCGTAAAACTCAAAGCAAATAATAAAGTAAGTACAGAATACCATTGGCATCAGGTTCAACTGCGCAGATACAGGTGAGCACATACTCTTCATGTTCGCCTCTCATACAAGTGACTTCAGCAAAATACAGCTTCTTGCGGGGATCATCGGCTCCTTTAGTCTTTATGGTCATATTCAAATGTGAATATGACCTATAATCACAGTCTTTCCCGTCAAAACATGGTTTATATCTCACTATTTCTTCTAGTCGATATGCAAGATCCTAAAATTGAGTATGGACATGAATATGATGGCATTCGACCCATGCAAACAAGCACAAGAGAGACTGAGGGAGGGAGAGAGCATACCCCCAAAAGATCATTGTCCTCGTTGTACTTGTCCAGTAGAGCTTTAATAACTTCCTGTTTAGGGCGACGGGTCTTCATGGCAGCAAAGGCTGCTGCAGAATTTCTTCTTGTGCCATCATGAGGCCAGTATAAAGCATACCGCACAGACTTCTCCCTAGATGAAAGTCCATTCATGCACCTAGTTTACATATAGAGCGCTGTTAATGACAAAACTCATGGTAGTAATAAGCAACAAAAGGCAAAACAAAACTGAACTCACGACATGCTTACAAAACTAAGTTCTCAACGCATATCTTATGTGAAGAAATATCAACCTTTTGTTTAATAAGTGTGCCTGGCTATCGCCATCTTTATCATGTGGGTGCGGCGGCTATTAGCTACCCAATTGCACAAGTTAAGGGTCAAGTAAAAATAAATATACCTATAGCATAACATCTATATATATCTTCTGAATTTTAAGATCTGCTTACTATTTCAACTTTTTAACAGTAACAGAAAATATTCCCGTAACTCAAAAAATCTCCAAAACTTCAAAATTAATGTAGCCTCGTTATCTAAATGAGAACACACAGACTGAAACAAAAATCTAAGGAAGTTGATAGACTTACAAGTTATTTCGCTCAACAACATGATGTGAGTCAATAGCTTGTTGAGCTTCATGCAAACTCTGAAAGGGTCCACCGCGATCAGGATATGTATGAAAACGTCCCTCCTTATCAACTCTGACAAAATATTTAATAAGTAGACCAGTAGGCGTCAATGAAAAGACACATGAAGACAATGAGGGGGTAGTGTTGAGCTCCGATTCCAAGATATCTGGCACCTCGCACCTGAAATGGAACACAAAAAATTTGATTTCACAAGATGAGAAATATGAAAGAAAATGGGACAAAAACAAATTGCTAGTTCATGCATTACAGAATTAGTTCACCCGTGCCTACTATCAACAGTCCCTCCCCATGGAAAAGATCACAGGGAAACAACTCATGATTTCAACAAAGGAGAGAGAGAGAGAGAGAGGTTCATGCATACGATGGTGACTCTGGCAGAGAGGAAGAAGCAGCATTAGTGATGGATGATTCCACCAGTGTTGTACTGTCAAGCAACTCCTTAGGCCTGAAATAAAATAGAGGGACATTGTCGTGCACAAAAGAAAGTGTGGTTTAAAGAGAGTAAAGAAAGAAGAAAGTAAACGTGACTTCTATTAGATAGATGGGTTTGTCTAGGGCACATCTAGATGTGCACTAGTTATTGCACATCTAAATGACTCAATCAAATTAGAAAGGAACAGAAAAAGGACAAAAGAAAATGCTTGCATGAATCTTCACGTAAAATCAATGACATATGACTTAGATGTGAAATACTTAGGGCACATCTAGATGTGCTTTAGCAAAACTGTAGATATAAATAATCTTATCTACACCCATGTACATTGATGAAAGATGATAGCTAGCTATGCACAGTCTTATTATAAACCCATGTCTATTGATGAAAATGGTAGGTGGCTATGCACAGTTTTACAGTGAGGCATGTATCTGATAAAGAATCTACTTTGGTCTATAATGTCTACTTTTTATTTGTGATCCATAAGTTGGTGTTGCATTGCTAATTGTGGATTATTTGCAGCAAAGTATTACATTGTGGTTTTTCTTTTTCATTCACACCATGTGATGATTTCAGCAGCACTGGCACAAAAAGCTCGGATAAAAAGCGCATACCTTTGAGCCAGCTGCAGTTTGTGGTCAGCATAGGCTTTGTTCAGCAGATCATCGACATATTGCGGGTTTGGAGTGGGCGTTTTTTGATCTTCCTCGGGGCGTTTGGACTCAGGGTCTGCGACCCTATTCAATTAAGTTTGGTCAGGACCATAGCCATAGCATTCAACAAAACAAGAGAAGATATGATATACGCTGAGAAAAGACGGCACTGCATAAAAGATGTCGCATACGGCGGTGGGGGATCGCGGATGAGGCCGGGGAAGAGTTCATTGCAGACATCTGCGACGGGTCGTGTCGGCCCACAATGGTCGGTGAAGAGAACTCCCTGCCTATCTTTGTAGACAGGGATTTGCTGGCCATTGGGGAGGCGAAAGTGGAACCAAGAGTGTCCCTGGTCGGGGCGGTGGCGCTCGAGCGGCATGCAAGGAAGGGAGGAGCGCTCTGGTCTGTCGTCGCCGCGGCGGCGTTCGCGCGGCATGGAAGGCGGCGGAGGAGGGGAGGAGCCCCTGGTTTGTCGTCGCAGCGCCGGGGTTCGCGCGGCATGGGAGGCGGCGGAGGAGGAGAGGAGCCCCCTGGTTTGTCGTCGCGGCGGCGGGATTCGCGCGGCATGGGAGGCGGCGGAGGAGGGGAGGAGCCCTCTGGCTCGTAGTGGCGGCGGCGGCGGCGGGCTCCGTGTGCCAGGGGGGGAGGTCCTAGGGCTTGGAGATTTCCTGGGGAGGGGAGGGGAAAGGTGCGCGGTTGGGTGGACCGGTGAAATATCTTATTTTCCTTTTGATGAGTTTTTTTTAGACACTTCTTTTGATGAGTGAATAAACGTTATTTTCTTTAGAAGGCCACTCGAGGCCTGTGGGCCGCATGGCAGCCCATCTTCATCTATAGGTCTCAAAAAAGACTTTGGGACCCCTAAAAAAAAGGAATTTGGGTTTATCAAAAAGAAAAATGAATTTGGGAACCAACTAACTGGAGATTACCAACTGCGGGGATTTGGGCGTGCTAAAAAAATAGGAATTTGGGAGTGCTAAAAAAAGGAAATTGGGAGCGCGAAGCAATGTGATTCCTCTAGGAAGCGTTATTTGTGGATAAACTACATCACATCCTTCCTTACGGCTTGTGCAATGAAGTATTGTAATCCCGCGTTTGTGGATAAAGCTCTTGATTCCCAAAAAAATGCGGGGGACCTACTTTGCTGCCAAAAAGTACCCTCTCAATTAGGGTTTGCTATGCTCTGGCAGGGACTCACCTCGCCGACGTGAGATCTACCTTTTCCATAGCCATACCCACGCGTAGCAATCTATGCTGCGGCGAGGGGATTTAGGGAAGACGGGGGAGCTGCTCATCCAAGTGCTTTCCCTTCTTCCATGGCGGCGACGATCAAGGTCGCAAGCGATGGACGATGTCGATCTTGAGGAGATGCTTAAGAACATGGAGTTGATGGACGAGGAACTCGATGAAGTGGTGATACGTCTCCAACGTATCTATAATTGGTTTTGGGGATTTTGGAGTATTTATAGAGTTGGAGATAGGTCCAGACGTGCCTGTGGGGCCCACTACCAACCAGGGCACGAATGGGGCCTCTGGCGCGCCCTGGTGCCTAGTGGGCCCCACAACCATCTTCTGGCTTCTCCCGAAGCTTCCGCGGTCTCTTATCACCAGAAAAAAAATCCCTAAAAAGTTTTGTGGCATTTGGACTTTATTTGGTATTGATATTATGCAAAGTAAAAAAACAAGCAAAAATAGGAACCGGCACTTGGCATTAAATTAATAGGTTCGTTCCAAAAAATGAAATAAAGTTGCTTGTAAGTGTATATAAAACATCCAAGATTGATAATATAACAGCATTGAACAATCAAAAATTATAGATACGTTGGAGACGTATCGGCATCCCCAAACTTAATTCTTGCTCGTCCTCGAGTAGGTAAATTATAAAAACAGATTTTTTGATGTGTAATGCTGCCTAAAATATGTTGGGGAACGCAGTAATTTCAAAAAAAAATCCTACGCACACGCAAGATCCATCTAGGTGATGCATAGCAACGAGAGGGGAGAGTGTTGTCCACGTACCCTCGTAGACCGAAAGCGGAAGCGTTATGACAATGCGGTTGATGTAGTCGTACGTCTTCACGATCCGACCGATCCTAGCACCGAAAGTACGGCACCTCCGCGATCTGCACACGTTTAGCTCGGTGACATCCCACGAACTCTAGATCCAGCTGAGGTCGAGGGAGAGTTTCATCAGCACGCCGGCGTGATGACGGTGATGATGAAGTTACCGACGCAGGGCTTCGCCTAAGCACTACAATGATATGACTGAGGTGGAAATCTGTGGAGGGGGGTGTAACGCCCCGAGACCGTTGTGCCAGGTGTCTCCCAGTTATTCGCTATTGTTGCCTTGTCATTTGCTTGCATGTTGCATTTCATCATGTCATCATGCGCATTTGCATCATGTTTCAAAACTTGCATTTGTCCGGGTCTCCCAGTTCTCTCCGTTGTCCGTACTGAGCTCAACCACACTTGCACGCGCCCGGGGCCCCTCCGGAATATTATTTTATAAGTGGTCGAAAAATGTTCTCGGAATGGGTTGAAAGTTGGCATGCGGTGTTGTTATGTTGTCAGTAGGCCGTCTGCCAAGTTTCATCGCATTCGGAGTCTGTTTGACGCCCCGACGGATAACTATAGCGGCAATAGTAGCCGGTCTATCGTCGGACGTTTCCGGGATCCGGAAACACGTGCTGGGCTGCCCATCTTCCTCTCTTCCCAGCCCACTAGTCCACTTGCACAGTCCACATAGCCCACCTACTTATCCCCTCCGCTCCGAACCGTCGGATCGAGATCCGATGCCCGAAAACGGAGGAAAACCCCTCCTAATCCCTCCTAACCCTAGCCCCTTCCTTATATATAGACCCCTCCTGCCATTTTGGGCAACCTAGCTCCTCCCCTACCCCCTAGACCTCCTCCCTCGGATCTAGCACCACCCCTTCCCCTCGAATCGCGTCGCCAGCCACGGCCAACCGCCTCCCCCTCAAATTCCGGCGCAACCACCTCATCCCCGCCACTTGTCACCTCCTGTTTGGCCGAGCCATCTCCTGAGCGCCCCGCAGCCAACCAGGGCAGGCCACGTCGCCCCTGGGTCTCCCTCCAGCCGCGAGGGCCCGCCAAACCCAGATCGGGCCCGGGCAAGCCCATCGGGGCCCGCCCCGAGCCCGAGCAGCGCCGCCGCTCCCGCAGGAGCTCCTCCCGTTCCCGAGCAACTCGAGCCCCTGCGCTGCCCGGCTCCTCCGTGCCTCGCCGGCCGGAGCCTTCCCGCGCCGCCCGTCTCCGGCCACTGGACCTCGTCGCCGACGACTGCCTCCTTTAGGTCGCGCCTCCCGTCAACTACCTCTCCTCCTTGTCTCCTTCCTCTCTCGGGATCTCACCTCACCTCATCTCTCTCTCAGGGAATGGAACATGGATGTCGCCCCGCTGCCGGAGATGACCGGTGTCGGCCCATCGACCCTGCCGGATCCACGCAACCGCCGCCCTGGACCAGGTCCCTGTCGCCATCCGCTGCCATTCCATGACCCGCCGGAGCCGGAGCCCCCTATCGCGTGCCAGGGTTGACCGAAACGGGCAGCCTGCGTGGGCCGCCTCACGCGCACCTGGCCCAGCGCCAGCTCCTGCCTGGGCCTCTCCACCAACCGGCCTGCTATGGCCCATGGTGAGAACACCCCAGCCCAGCGCCCAGCAGATTAGGCCCAGTGTCTATTTTTTTCCTCCGGTCAATTTTAGGATTTATCCACGGAACGCCAGTTTTGCAGAAAAACCCTCCAAGTTCATGCATATCATAACTCACAAATGGTGCATCAGATTAAAATGATTTATATATGCAAAATGCTTAGAATTTCATCTAGATTCATAATTCTCAACTTTCACCCATGTTTGAAATGTTTAGCTTGATGTTTGCATATATTTTGCCTATTGCCATGCTAAAATGCTTTATTTCATAACTTAATAACCGTAGCTCCAAACTTAACAAACTTTATATGTAAATGGGGTAGAAAATTGCATAGTTTAACTTGGTGGATTTACTTTGCATGTTCAACAACTCTAAAATATGGTTTAGGGCAGAACAGTATCAAATCTAATATACGCTCATGAGGATTTTTCTGGACTTGTTGCTTGTTGTTCCGGCCTCATTTAAACTTGCTTAGATAGACAGTTTCTTTTATGCTTCACCTCTTGCCATGTTAATCAACATTTAATATTGTTGGGTACATAAACGAGAGAGAACTAAATAATTGATGTGGTGTTCCGTTAATATGCAACTCGTTGCATATTGAGCTCCACTTAACTTGTAGTTTTGCTTGTGCATTTTGCCATGCCATGCCTCATTAAGCCGGACATGCATCATACTTGGTTGTGCATCATGCCATGCTTATGTGATAGTTGTTTACTATGTTGTTTGCTTCTTTCCAGTGTTGCTTCTTCGGGTTAGTTCTGATAACGTCGCGTTTGTGAGGATCCGTTCGACTACATCCGTTTGTCTTCTTCATGGTTTCGTTCTTTTTCCTTGCGGGATCTCAGGCAAGATGACCATACCCCCGAAACCACTTCTATCTTTGCTTGCTAGTTGTTCGCTCTATTGCTATGTCGCGATACCTACCACTTGCTATATCATGCCTCCCATATTGCCATGTCAAGCCTCTAACCCACCTTTCCTAGCAAACCGTTGTTTGGCTATGTTACCGCTTTTGCTCAGCCCCTCTTATAGCGTTGCTAGTTGCAGGTGAAGATGAAGTTTGTTCCATGTTGGAACATGGATATTGTTGGGATGTCATTATTATATCTTATTTACTTTAATGCACCTATATACTTGGTAAAGCATGGAAGGCTCGGCTTTATGCCTGGTGTTTTGTTCCACTCTTGCCGCCCTAGTATCCGTCATACCGGTGTTATGTTCCTTGATTTTGTGTTCCTTACGCGGTTGGGTGTTATGGGAACCCCTTGACAGTTCGCTTTGAATAAAACTCCTCCAGCAAGGCCCAACCTTGGTTTTACATTTGCCTCACCTAGCCTTTTTCCCTTGGGTTTCCGGAGCCCAAGGGTCATCTTTATTTTAACCCCCCGGGCCAGTGCTTCTCTAAGTGTTGGTCCAACCTGAGCGATGTCCGGCGCCCCCTGGGCAACCAGGGTCTATGCCAACCCGACGTCTGGCTCATCCGGTGTGCCCTGAGAACGAGATATGTGCAGCTCCTATCAGGATTTGTCGGCACATCCGGGCGGCTTTGCTGGTCTTGTTTTACCATTGTCAAAATGTCTTGTAACCGGGATTCCGAGTCTGATCAGGTCTTCCTAGGAGAAGGAATATCCTTCGTTGACCGTGAGAGCTTGTGATGGGCTAAGTTGGGACACCCTTGCAGGGTTTTGAACTTTCGAAAGGCGGGCCCGCGGTTATGTGGCAGATGGGAATTTGTTAATGTCCGGTTGTAGAAAACTTGACACTTAACTTAATTAAAATGAATCAACCGCGTGTGTGGCCGTGATGGTCTCTTCTCGGCAGAGTCCGGGAAATGAACACGGTCTCGTGTTATGCTTGAACGTAAGTAGCTTCAGGATCACTTCTTGATCACTATTAGCTTCTCGACCGTGCTTTACTTTTCTTCTCGCTCTCTTTTGCGTAAGTTAGCCACCATATATGCTAGTGCTTGCTGCAGCTCCACCTCACTACCTTTTCCTACCCATAAGCTTAAATAGTCTTGATCTCGCGGGTGTGAGATTGCTGAGTCCTCGTGGCTCACAGATACTTCCAAACAGTTGCAGGTGCCGATGATACCAGTGCAGGTGACGCTACCGAGCTCAAGTGGGAGCTCGATGAAGATCTTTCCGTTGTTTTGTTTCGCTTTCCTGTTGTTCAGTAGTGGAGCCTAGTTGGGACGATCGGGGATCTAGCTTTGGGGGTTGTCTTCTTTTATTTTGGTTCCGTAGTCGGACCTTTGATTGTACCTTGGATGATGTATAATATATTTATGTATTGTGTGAAGTGGCGAGTGTAAGCCATCTCTTTATCCCTTTCTTATTCAGTACATGGGATGTGTAAAGATTACCCCTCTTGCGACATGCCTACCATGCGGCTATGCCTCTAAGCCATGCCCCGACACGTGGGAGATATATCCGCATTGTGGGTGTTACAAGTTGGTAATCAGAGCCATCCCCGACTTAGGAGCCCCCTGCTTGATCGAATCGCTGACGTTGTTGAGTCTAAAACAAAATGTTTTGAGTCTTAGGATTATATATATCGGAGAGTAGTATTCTTTTTACTCCTCAGTCCCTTCGTCGCTCTGGTGAGGCCTCCTGGCGTAGGCACTACTGCGAGCATTAGTAAGGTACACATCAATAACATGTATATCACATATACCTTTGTTCACCTTGCCATCCTTCTTATCCGCCAAATACTTGGGGCAGTTCCGCTTCCAGTGACCAGTCCCTTTGTAGTAGAAGCACTCAGTCTCCGGCTTAAGTACAGACTTGGGCTTCTTCACTTGAGCAGCAACTTGCTTGTTGTTCTTCTTGAAGTTCCCCTTCTTCCCTTTACCCTTTTTCTTGAAACTGGTGGTTGATACGTCTCCAACGTATCTACTTTTTCAAACACTTTTGCCCTTGTTTTGGACTCTAACTTGCATGATTTGAATGGAACTAACCTGAACTGACACTGTTTTCAGCAGAATTGCCATGGTGTTATTTTTGTGCAGAAACAAAAGTTCTCAGAATGACCTGAAAATCAACGGAGAATATTTTTGGAATATAAAAAAAGTACTGGTGAAAGAATCAAGGCCAGGGGGCCCACACCCTATCCACGAGGGTGGGGGCGCGCCTACCCCCCTTGGGCGCGCCCCCTGCCTCGTGGGCCCCCTGACGCTTCACCGACCTCAACTCCAACTCCATATATTCATGTTCGGGGAGAAAAAAATCAGAGAGATGGAATCATCATGTTTTACGATATGGAGCCGCCGCCAAGCCCTAATCTCTCTCAGGAGGGATGATCTGGAGTCCGTTCGAGGCCCTAGAGAGGGGAATCCGTCGCCATCGTCATCATCAACCTTCCTCCATCACCAATTTCATGATGCTCACCTCCGTGCGTGAGTAATTCATCATAGGCTTGCTGGACGGTGATGGGTTGGATGAGACTTATCATGTAATCGAGTTAGTTTTGTTAGGGTTTGATTCCTAGTATCCATTATGTTCTGAGATTGATGTTGCTATGACTTTGGTATGCTTAATTCTTGTCACTAGGGCCCGAGTGCCATGATTTCAGATCTGAACCTATTATGTTTTCATGAATATATGTGAGTTCTTGATCCTATCTTGCAAGTCTATAGTCAACTATTATGTGTTATGATCCGTTAACCCCAAAGTGACAATAATCGGGATACTTACCGGTGATGACCGTAGTTTGAGGAGTTTATGTATTCACTATGTGTTAATGCTTTGGTCCGATACTCTATTAAAATGAGGCCTTAATATCCCTTAGTTTCCAATAGGAACCCGCTGCCACGGGAGGGTAGGACAAAAGATGTCATGCAAGTTCTTTTCCATAAGCACGTATGACTATATTCAGAATACATGCCTACATTACATTGATGAACTGGAGCTAGTTCTGTGTCACCCTATGTTATAACTATTGCATGAGGAATCGAATCCGACATAATTATCCATCACTGATCCAATGCCTACGAGCTTTTCATATATTGGTCTTTGCTTATTTACTTTTTCGTTGCTACTGTTACAATCTCTATAAAACCAAAACTATTACTTTTGCTACCGTTACCACTACTATCATATTGCTTTGCTACTAAACACTTTGCTGCAGATACTAAGTTTCCAGGTGTGGTTGAATTGACAACTCAGCTGCTAATACTTGAGAATATTCTTTGGCTCCCCTTGTGTCGAATCAATAAATTTGGGTTGAATACTCTATCCTCGAAAACTGTTGCGATCCCCTATACTTGTGGGTTATCAAGACTATTTTCTGATGCCGTTGCCGGGGAGCATAGCTCTATTCTTTGAGTCACTTGGGATTTATATCTGCTGATCACTATGAAGAACTTGAAAGATAAAAGAACCAAGATTTTTCCCTCAACTACGAGGGGAGGTAAGGGACTGCCATCTAGCTCTGCACTTGATTCACCTTCTGTTTTGAGTAAACTTGCGACACCCACTCCTGCTATTCATTCTGATATGTCGCATGTTATTGATGATGCCACTTCTGCTTTGCATGATATGATGAAACTACTTCTATGCTTGATAATACTGTGCCACTAGGTGAATTTCTTGATGAACAACTTGCTTGGGTTAGAGAGAATGAAATTATTGAAACTGATAATGTTGATGAAAGTGATGATGAAGATTCTCCCTTAAATATGAATTGCCTGTTGTTCCTGAGGGTTATGTTATGGATGAAGAAACTGCTAGAGACTTCTTAGCTTGCAATGATAGATATGATCTTAAGAAATTATTAGTTAAGCTTAAAGAAAAGTCTTTGAATGCAAGAATGAAATATGACCCTGCTTTTGCTAGTTCACCTATCTTTATTTCCGACTAGCACATATGCCCATGCGTTGCAACGGGAGGAAACATGGCACCCAATCCATGTCACACCTTATCCTATTTCCATGCGATGAATGAAACATATTAAGAGCTAAAGTGATAGGGCCAAAAATACCAACCATCATAATGTGTTCCCTAAACATTCCAATTGGCATGAAACATATAAAATTCCAAAAAATGGCATGAAACAACTAATTGAAGAACGAATGTCATATTAACCGCTATACCCTGAAGTCGGTCCGAACTAACTATCTCATGCCCCCTATGTAGCTGCTTAGGTCTAAAAAATATATGCCTACACCTAGGTCTCACCGTGGTTCAAATGATGCGAATTCTGGATTCCGGCTTTCTAAACCCAACTTAGTTGTAAAACTACAATTTTTTTATTGAGTTCTCAAATGGAAAGAACGTCAACACCCAATGTTAAACAACATTATCACACACATTTTGCAATAACGACAATTTTAACAATTGAAAGGAGGAGCTTCTGAATTAAGTAAAAGATTGCATCATCCCTTCTTGAATGTTCTTTAGTGAACCTAACAAACAAACATGGCACTACTTCACAAAGCATCTAGAATAATAGAGCCAAAAAGAGGCACTATAGATTTTAGATCAATTCATTTTGTAATTTTTTTAAACAGAATGGTTGTACTTAATAAAACAACATATAAGTAGGCTGACGTAAAGTACTTAGTGCAAAATATCCTCAAGAGCCGGTCATACAACACCTTTTTTCAAACCAGGATGCTGAGACAGAAACCAAGAATACCACTCAAATCAAGCAACTGATTTTATCACAAAATCTTGAAACAATAGCTCTCTAAATAACTGTACATCAATGCCACAAATAAATATTGAGTATAGCAGATGCAAACGGAAAGGATAATGTAGTATAGGCTGACTCGTCTAATTCATCTTGAAACTCGAAGATAGAAGAAAGAAAGATTGTCGATTGAGTTGTTACCAATTAGAACACACTTATTTGTGCTTGAATATCTAATGCTTCTTTGTCCTTACACTTCCTTATAGTTAAGCTGAATTGGTCGACGCTATACCTGTATTATTACAATTGGACTACCATTGTTATGATACAACAATAATATTCTATCATGTTACCTGGCATTATCAAGTCAAAACAGAATGACATTTAGCACGAAAAGCTTAATATTCTGAGCACCAATCTTTTGAACAAATGTACTATAAAGCAAAAGAGATACATGCATCTTCTTTTCCGATTTAGTATGCATACACTCAAGCAACACCAAACTGGGTAAAAGAGACAAATTTTAATCATATAATCTACCTGGAAAATATATTGTTTAGAAATAGTAAGCAGGAGCACGGTTAAACTGCATTATGGCCTTTCCTAAAGGCAAAAAAACTGCACTATGGCCTAAAAGCATATAATCAAATCCAAGTAGAATAAAATAGTTATAAACAAATCCATGTAGTCATCCATATTTTTACCTACGTGGTAACCTCAATCTTCAGGTATTTCTTTGCATCATATTTGTAGAAATTTGAGCACTGGAACACACAAAATCCATAGGGAAAGCGAGGAAGAAAAGAACACTGAAAGTGCACTGACGACAATATGAAAATGGAGTATTATCAGATTCAGTTCAGTAAGGTGTATACGAAAGCACGTCCTTGTGGACTAAATCTTTTTATGGGAAAGCTTGTGAACTAATCCGACCCAAGACATGCAGACTAATTCAGTGCTACTATATGCTGTAAAGTGGAGGTTGGACTTGAGATGGGATTGATGCTAAGTTAAGTCGCTGCAGTGATGTGCTCAAGCAAAGGAGGGGCGTGAATGAGGAAACGGGCCACGTTCTGCAGAACGGGAACCTGTTGCAAGAGACGGCCCACCACGCTGGGGTTGAAATTGCCGACATACACCACCGTGTCCTTCCGCTTGGCCACTCGCTGGGGTACGCCTCCACTTTAGAGCTCACCGCTCTAAGCTCCAGCGACGCCGACCCCGTCGACTTGCTCAGCAGCCATGCCACTATTGAGTCGTATGCCGTTGAACATCGATGCTGGGAGATGCAACTTGGTATCTAGGAGAAATCAACGGCCGAGATCCAGGCCACACCGGTCATGAGCATCGCCTGAATATGTCATGGGGACTACGCGGTGGTAGAGAATGATCGGGGATATGCCAGTAGGGAGCCCAAAATTCGTTGTGGATTCATAACCATAAACAAGACCTATATCCATTGACATGTTGTGGGATTTGGACGGCGTCGCGCCGAGATCATGGGGCATCGTGCCACCGCTGCTTCTGTCCAAAGATCCGATGGGTAACCGGCAGCGACGCGCAGGCTCGCGCTTGTCCGCCTTCTGCCTTATAACAAACTGCAGTCTTGCTAGTCGTCGTCGAAGGCCTCTCGCTCGGCTCGGCCATCGTTGAACAGAAAAATCAGTTTATGAAAGACGTGGGATATAGCGGTGACTATGGCCGAGGCCTATTACATGGGATCAAACATGGGCAAGGCCACGGCCGGCTGGACGGCGACGGCAAGGCCAGCGGCTGGCATGTCGTAACCTAGGAGACGTGGGGTGGGAGCCGCTTAAGGAGACCGTGTGTGTGGATTTCAATCGTGAGTTTAATCGTAGGTTGTGTAGATTTGAGCCCATCTTGACCCGTCCAAAATGTTATGCTCTATTAAATCTCAGCCGTCTATCTTTATAATTAACGCATATAAAGAGATGATGTATGGAGAACTATGAAAGGCTCCTTCCTTTAATATTAGGTATAAATTAACACAAAATCAACGGATATAAAAGAATGACCTATGGAGAACTATGAAATCTTCCTTCCTTTAATATTAGGTATAGATACGGATTATGATTTCTCTGTCGATCCTGAGTTAATTACTTTGGTTGAATCTGATTCTTTTTATGGCTATGAATCTGAAAATGTTGTGGCACATCTTACTAAATTAAATGATATAGTCACCCTATTCACTAATGATGAGAAAACTCGCTATTACTTTATCCTTAAGTTGTTTCCGTTCTTATTAAAGGGTGATGCTAAAACATGGTTTAATTCTCTTAATCCTGGTTGTGTGAGTAGTCCCCAGGATATGATTTATTACTTCTCCGCTAAATATTTCCCCGCTCATAAGAAACAAGCTGCCTTAAGGGAAATATGTAATTTGTGCAAATTGAAGAAGAGAGTCTCCCACAAGCTTGGGGGAGGCTTCTTCAATTACTTAATGCTTTGCATGATCATCCTCTCAAGAAAAATGAAATACTTGATATCTTTTATAATGGACTAAACGATGCTTCCAAAGACCACCTGGATAGTTGTGCTGGTTCTGTTTTCACGGAAAAAACTGTTGATCAAGCTGAATTGCTATTGAATAATATGTTGAGTAATGAAAATGATTGGACACTTCCTGAACCAACTCCTAAGAAAAGGGGTATTCTATTTCTCAGTCCTGAAGATATGCAAAAGGCAAAGAAATCTATGAAAAAAAGGTATTAAAGCTGGAGATGTTAAGAATTTACCACCTATTGAAGAAATACATGGTCTTGATAACCCGACACAAGTAGTAAAGGTAAATTCTCTCTATATAGGTGATAAATGTGAAATCCCATCTACTAAGTTTGCTAACCAATGCTTAGATGAATTTGATAATTTTATGGTTAAGCAAGAAGACTTCAATGCTCATGTTGGTAGACAATTGAAACGTAATGCTTATATGATTGAACACTTGAGTGATTATATGTCTAGAGTTAAAGGTGAACTTAAATTTATTAGTAAACATGCTTCTATGGTTACCACTCAAGTAGAACAAGTACTTAAAGCTCAGAATGATTTGTTCAATGAATTTAATAAGAAGAGAAATGATAATGCTGTTAGAGTCATGACTAGAGGGGGTAAAATGACTCACGAACCTTTGTATCCTGAGAGCCACCCCAAGAGAATTGAGCAAGATTCTCAAAGAACTAATGTTGATGCACCTAGTCCTTCTAAAAAGAAGAAAAAGAAATATGATAGAACTTTGCATGCTTCTAGTGACCTGTTGTTGACACACCTGAGAATCCTAATGATATTTCTATTTCTGATGCTGAAACACAATCTGGTAAGGAACATGAACCTAGTGATAATGTTAATGATGATGTTCATGTTGATGCTCAACCTAGCAATAATAATGATGTAGAAATTGAATCTGCTGTTGATCTTGATAACCCACAATCAAAAAATCCACGTTATGATAAGAGAGACTTTGTTGCTAGGAAGCATGGTAAATAAAGGGAACCATGGATTTAGAAATCCATGCCCTTTCCTCCTAAACCATCCAAGAAAAAGGATGATGAGGATTTTGAGTGCTTTGCTGAAATAATTAGACCTATTTGCGTATGCGTTTGACTGATATGCTTAAAATGAACCCTTATGCTAAGTACATGAAGGATATTGTTACAAATAAAAGAAAGATACCGGAAGCTGAAATTTCCACCATGCTTGCTAATTACACTTTTAAGGGTGGAATACCAAATAAACTTGGAGATCTAGGCCATGCTCCAATAAAAGAAACTATGTTAAAACTGCTTTATGTGATCTTGGAGCCGGTGTTAGTTTATGCCTCTCTCTTTATATCGTAGACTTGATTTGAATAAGTTGACACCTATTGAAATATCTTTGCAAATGGCTGATAAATCAACTGCTATACCTGTCGGTATTTGTGAGGATGTGCCTGTTGTGGTTGCAAACGTTATTATTTTAACGGACTTTGTTATTCTTGATATTCCCGAGGACGATTGTATGTCTATTATTCTTGGTAGACCCTTTTTGAATACTGCAGGGGCTGTTATTGATTGCAACAAAGGCAATGTCACTTTTCATGTTAATGGTAATGAGCATACGGTACACTTTCCGAGGAAACATCCTTAATCCCACAGTATTAATTCTATTGGAAAAATTTCAACAATTACTATTGGAGGTTTTGAATTTCCTCTTCCTACTATCAAGAAGAAATATGATATTCTTATTATTGGGGACGTGCATATCCCCATTGAGGTAACCTAGTGTTATTCGAAATTTCTCTAGTTTCATGTTATTCGAAATGAGTTTGTTAACAAGACTTGATCAACGTTGTTAGTGGATTCCTTTTGATGAGCATGAGATGGATGAAGTTAGAAAGCACAACTTTGTGTACCCTCTTTTTACTTTCTGTTATTTAGTTTAAATAAAGTAAAATAGTATTTTTTTGTCTGTTTTCTGAATTATCCTTGCAATAGAAAAATACCCCGAAAATAAAAGTTCTCCAGATGCCCTGAAAATTTAATATGATTTTTTCTGGAATATTTAAGAATTATTGGCACTGAGAGCACACCAGGGGGCCTCACCATGTGCCCATGAGGGTGGAGGGCGTGCCCCCTTGCCTCGTGGACCCCACATGCCCCTCCACTTATTATTGCACCCACACACTCCGTCTTCCTCTAGAAAAAATCATCCACCAGCTCAAATCCGAGTTCTAGCTCATCTTGCTGCCATTTTTGATCTTCTTGCTCAAAGCTCCATTCACAAAACTGCTTTGGGAGATTGTTCTTCGGTATGTGACTCCTCCAATGGTCCAATTAGTTTTTATTCTGATGCTTTATTTATTGCAATTTTTTGCTGCTTAGGTGACCCTGTTCTTGAGCTTGCATGTCAAATTTATATGGTCAAAAGTAGTTTTAATGCATGGTATGGCCTCTAGACACTTGTAGGAGTAGTTGCTATCAATCTTGTTGAGTTTGGTTCACTTTTATTTTTGAGTTACTAAAAATTTCAGAATAATATGAAGATATTTTTGAGGGGCTCTTCGAGCCGAAGCTCGAAGGATAAGCAAAGTGAAGAAAATAAGAAGCCCAAATATAATCTCCCTCGCACTGCGGAGGTTCGACCGTGTGAATGGCCTTGTGATGAGTTCTTGAGAGAAGCCGAGATTTATGAAGATTTTTATTATTTGGCTGAGACTGCAGGCCTCACCGACTTCCTCCACAACCAGCGTGAACAGTATCTCCTACTCACCAATATTTTGTGCAAAATTTTCATTTCCATGCTAGGAGATCGCCACCTTCGGTGGAATTTTATTTATATGATGAGTATAAGAAGATGTCACTTTATGATTTTTGTCAGATTTGTAGGATACCCTTTGAGGGCAGCATAGAGGAACCACATCGTAATGATATGGAGGGATTTATTGATATGATTGTTGTAGGGGAAACAAGGAAAGTTTCCGATGCAAGAATCACTAGCATACATTTTCCTGTTCTACGTTACTTCGCAATATTTGATGGTAGATGCTTAATTGGTCGCGGGAACTGTGGAAATCTTAGTGCCCCTGATATTATTATTTTGCGCCATGCTTTGTTTCGTGATACCACTTTTAGTTTAGGCGCTATTGTTGCTAAACGTTTAAATCTGAACCGTACAAATGGTCGCGTCTTAGGAGGCATCTTCGCCTCGCGCCTTGCTGCACACTTTAACATACCTATTAGGCATTATGAGAAAGAGGAAAAGTTGATGCCTCATATTTTTCTAGATTATAAGAGTATGGTAGCACATGATTTTATTGTTAAGAATAAGAAGAAGCTGTTTAACTATAGAATGGTATTTGATAAAGACTACTTTGAGACTATTACCTTGCCTGCTCCTTCTTTGTTCAACATATTTTCAAGCATATACCTTGTTTTGCCGGAGGCCATCCATGCTTACCGGAGCCTGACATCAGCCCCTAAGCCGGAGCCACCACTTGACCCTCATCGTCAGTCTATTTACCAGTGGGATCCGGAGGAGATCGCTAACCAGTGGCACCCTGAGGATCCTCCTCAGTACACTGGAGGGGGCCACTTTGATCCATGAGCATAGACCAACTTAGGCCAAAAGCCTAAGCTTGGGGTAGTATGTATTTCTCACCGACATTACATTCACGTTCACACACTCATTCTAATTGTCGGTGCTCATACTTTTTCATTGTAATATCCATGCTAGTTTATTTTCTTTTTAAGCTTTCTTCTTGTGTGTTTGAAAAACCTTAATAAAAAAAATTAGTTGTAGCTTTTAGCTAGTTTACTTTCCATGCCTGTAGTAGTAGTAATTAAAAAGAAAACCCAAAAAGATTTCTCATTCTTCTTTTGCTTGTTGGGAGCTTTCCCGTGTAAATAGTTTTATTTCTTTTTCTTTGGGGGTCGAGAGGAGAAGACCATGATGAAAATATTGAGTCTCCCTCTTATGCATTATTGTTGATCTATCAAAGAGCCCATATTACCTTGTCTTCTCCCTTGAATTGAATGCTTGCAGATTTCAACTTAGTCCAATGCACGTGCACTATTATTATTATCCACACTATTCGGTTGTGCAAGTGAAAAGCAATAATGACGATATATGATGGACTGATTGATATGAGAGAAGCTGGTATGAACTCGACCTCTCTTGTTTTTATAAATATGATTAGTTCATCATTCCTGATTCAGCCTATTATGAATGGAACATGTTTGCAATGAAAATTAGAGATTATAGTTGCTCATGCCATGCTTAATTTTCTAGGAGTTTATAATGGTTTACCTTGCGCGCCAATATGCTATTAAAATGGCTATGATGTGGTATGATAGGGTGGTATCCTCCTTTGAACGATTTGAGTGGCTTGACTTGGCACATGTTCACGCATGTAGTTGAAAAAAAATCAACATAGCCTCCATGATATTTATGTTCATGGTGAATTATATCCTACTCATGCTTGCATTCAGTGTTGATTAATTTTAATGTATGTTCATGACTGTTGTCGCTCTCTAGCTGGTCGCTTCCCAGTCTCTTTCTAGCCTTCACTTGTACTAAGCGGGAATACTGCTTGTGCATCCAACTCCATAAACCCCAAAAGTTATTCCATATGAGTCCACCATACCTTCCTATATGCGGTATCTACCTGCCGTTCCAAGTAAATTTGTATGTGCCAAACTCTAAACCTTCAAATGAAATTCTGTTTTGTATGTTGAATAGCTCATGTATCAACTAGGGCTGTCTGTATCTTCCATGCTAGGCGGGTTATTCTCAAGAGGAGTGGACTCCGCTCCTCACTCACGAGAAAATGGTTGGTCACCGGGATGCCCAGTCCCATGCTCAGTCCAAATCAAAATAATTGCAAACAAAACTCCCTCGGGATTGTTGTTAGTTGGAGGCACCCGTTGTTTCAGGCAAGCCATGGATTGATGCTTGTTGGTGGTGGGGGAGTATAAACTTTACCATTCTGCTTGGGACCGCCTATAATGTGTGTAGCATGGAAGATATCGAGATCTCTCGGTTGTTATGTTGACAATGAAAATATACTGCTCAAAATATTATTCATCTCTATTTCAAAACCGAGCTCTAGAACCTCTACAAATCCCTGCTTCCCTCTGCGAAGGGCCTATCTATTTACTTTTATGTTGAGTCATCATCCTCTTATTAAAAAGCACCAGTTGAAGAGCAATGATGTCATTCATATGCATTACTATTAGTTTACATTGAGTATGATTGTGACTGGATCTCTTTTACCATGAATTACAATTTCCAGTCAGCCCTTGATCTTCAGGGGTGCTCTGCATTTATGTTTTGCGGTCTCAGAAAGGGCCAGCGAGATACCATCTTGTTATATCATATTATGATTGTTTTGAGAAAGTGTTGTCATCCGAGATTTATTATTATTGCTCGCTAGTTGATTATGCCATTGATACGAGTAAACATGAGATCTAAATGTTATTGTGAATATGACTAGTTCATAATCTTTGCTGAAAACTTGAATGCTGGCTTTACATATTTACAACAACAAGAGCAAACAGAGTTTGTAAATTTTTTTTTTTATCACTTTTAGTTTGTCAACTGAATTGCTTGAGGACAAGCAAAGGTTTAAGCTTGGGGGAGTTGATACGTCTCCAACACATCTACTTTTCCAAACACTTTTGCCCTTGTTTTGGACTCTAACTTGCATAATTTGAATGGAACTAACCCGGACTGGCACTGTTTTTAGCAGAATTGCCATGGTGTTATTTTTGTGCAGAAATAAAAGTTCTCGGAATGACCTGGAAATCAATGAAGAATATTTTTGGAATATATAAAAAATACTGGCGAAAGAATCAAGGCCAGCGGGCCCACACCCTGTCGACGAGGGTGGGGGTGCCCTACCCCCTGGGCGCGCCCCTGCCTCGTGGGCCTCCTGACGCTCCACCGACCTCAACTCCAACTCCATATATTCATGTTCGGGGAGAAAAAAATCAGAGAGAAGGATTCATCATGTTTTACGATACGGAGCCGCCGCCAAGCCCTAATCTCTCTCGGGAGGGCTGATCTGGAGTCCGTTCAGGGCCTCGGAGAGGGGAATCCGTTGCCATCGTCATCATCAACCTTCCTCCATCACCAATTTCATGATGCTCACCGCCGTGCGTGAGTAATTCCATCGTAGGCTTGCTGGACGGTGATGGGTTGGATGAGATTTATCATGTAGTCGAGTTAGTTTTGTTAGGGTTTGATTCCTAGTATCCATTATGTTCTGAGATTGATGTTGCTATGAATTTGCTATGCTTGATGCTTGTCACTAGGGGCCGAGTGCCATGATTTCAGATCTGAACCTATTATGTTTTCAGGAATATATGTGAGTTCTTGATCCTATCTTGCAAGTCTATAGTCACCTATTATGTGTTATGATCTGTTAACCCCTAAGTGACAATAATCGGGATACTTACTGGTGATGACCGTAGTTTGAGGAGCTCATGTATTCACTATGTGTTAATGCTTTGGTCCGATACTCTATTAAAAGGAGGCTTTAATATCCCTTAGTTTCCAATAGGACCCGGCTGCCACGGTGAAAGGATCGATATGGTTGACTAGAGGGGGGGGGGTGAATAGGCAATTAACAATTTTTGCTTATCTTTATCAAATTAAACTTTGCATCAAATTAGGTTGTCTAGATGTGCAACTAGGTGAGCAACCTATAGGATGCAACAACAACGAACACACAAGCAAGCAAGAGAAGTAACACTAATAATCTTCTGTTGACACACAAACACGTCACGTGTACCCTCGACGCTGGGGTGATGCACCGCAGCTCACGTCGAAGGAGACCCGACCGACAGCGCGATACGCAAGACAGTCGACGGACGCTTTTGTAGACCCGAAACCCCGCACACCCGGGAGGGACACCCGTCAGGGAGGGCGGCGGCTATGGGATGCCCTAGGTTGATTTGCTCACCCCTAGAGCCTCGGGATTCGCAGCTCTCAAACACGAAGAACAGCGAAGAACGAGAGAGAAAACGGTGGGGAAATAAAACGTAAAATGGAAAAATAGTATATTGATTTGTTCGATTGTGTGTTGTTCAATCGGCCGTCACTCCAACATATATAAGAGGCGGTTGGAACTCCCGTACAAGTAAAGGATTCATCTAGACTTTCCTTACAAGAAAAATTACATCATTTCACGTCCTAGAGTCCTAGTTCTATTCCAACTCGGATTCAGTCTGAATCTGGCCCAAACTCTGTCTTCCTTCTTGCGCGGGCCACTGAGCTTGCATATGATCTCCGATCAAGACGACCCAAATATCAAACTTGTGCGCCTCGACGATACGAACAACTCTCATGTTGATCACCTTTTCAAATAAGGCCTTCTTGAATACTTTTCGAGGTCATCTTTACCTTCCAGTCGGACTTGGTCTTGCAGTAGACTGGATTATCCGAGTCTCGTAGTGAATTTGTAGGCCATATACTATCTCTGATGACGATGACTCCAAAACCAAAGTTTACCGTCTGGATGATATGCACAACTTCTGTTCATCTTGATAAACTTTCAGGCATATCTTCAGTTTCACCTGGATTCGAGCTCATCCACTCAGATTAGAGTCATTCACTTTGATCGTCCGACTGGACTTTTTCACTCGGATGTTAGAATCTTTCACTCGGAAGACAATCTTCATTCGAATGACCATATTTTCACTCAGAAGATAATCTCTTTACTCGATCGGCAAGTTTTTATTCCGACGGTAATCTTTTCACTCGGATGATTATATTTTCACTCGGAAGACAATCTCTTACTCGATCGGCAAGTTTTCATTCCGACGGTAACAGTTTCACTCGGATGATAATAATTTCACCCAGGCGGAAAACTTTCACTCGACCGGTAAGTTTTCACTCGGATGGTAAGCTTTCACTCGATCGGTAAGTTTTCACTCGGATGGTAGCTTTTCATTCGGATTTTTCGACTGAAAACATAGCCTGATCTTGTTTTGTCTCTCCAGGCCTTATACGACCTCAGATTGAGGCGAATTATATATAAAAATCGATCGGCTCGACGAGACGAAACTTTTCTGTGTTGAAGGTTTTTCGATTCAAGGCCATCTCGAGGGCCGAATTGCTCACGCATTATATCAGACACTCATGAACATGTGTCTGGTGTCAAGCGTAATATTTTGGTCTCTGGCCTGTCCAGACCGCATTGACTGTAACTTTTGCATATGAACTCGGATTAAGACGATTTATATATGAAAATCGATTGCCTCGACGAGACGAAGACAATTCCTTTAGAGTGCTTCTTCATCTGAGGTCATATTTAGGGTGTAATCGGCCGAAAAGCACTCAGAACACTAAATTTTGTCACTCGGAGTACAACTTCGGCCACTGAGATGAGGTCGAATGGCGATAGCCTAAACATTAAAGTTGTTCCACTCGACGATGTGAAACTTTCTCGTGCTGAAACCCTTTCACTCTGTATCTTGCCAAAATCAGGTGTCAACACATGCCCCCCTATTTTTCGGCAAAGCTTGCACGCTGAAAAATAATATGCATGGTGTTCGTTCTAAGGACGATGTCAACACTCCATCGGCCATTTATTTTTCTCAGGGCGATAATTATGTATCGGCCATGTTTGTGCTAAGGGCGATAATCGTATATTAGCCATTGCCTACTTAGGCTTCCTGCCACACACTCGGGTGGTACTTCTTCAAATATTTACCATTGAGAGCTCGAGGTAACAATGCCCCTTGTATTGATTCCACCAAATATGAATTCCCGGGAACAACTCCTGTAATCCTAAAAGGACCTTCCCAACTTGGAGACCACGTCCCGAATTTTCTATCTCTTGAACCAATTGGCAGAATCACTTTCCAGACGAGATCACCAACTTGAAAATTCTTCAACTTAACTTTCTTATTGTAAGCTCTTGCAACCCTCAACTTGTCTCTCTCTATGGACTTCAAAGCAACCAAACGTTTATCGGCAACCTCATCAATATTGTCCATCATCAAGTTATAAAAGTCTACTGCCGATAAATCATTTTGTTTGGCTATTCTCAAAGCATTCAAATTTACTTCCACTGGTAAAACGGCCTGTTGACCATATACTAGCTCACATGGGGTCACCTTCATAGCACCATGCCTTGAAATTCTATGTGCCCATAAAGCTTCAGACAACAACTCATGCCATCTCATTGGATTATCTTCAATCTTCTTCTTGATGAGTTTGATTAAAATTTTATTGCTAGACTCAGCTTGTCCATTAGCTTGGGCATAATATGGAGAGGAATTGAGCAACTTTATGTTATAAGATTCGGCAAAATCTCTGACTTGGTGTGACATGAAAGATGAACCTTGATCCGTTGTTAACATGTAACACCTCGGATGTAATTTACCCAATATGTAATCCAACTCTTGCCATTTTCGGCCTTAAGTTATTTTATTTTCTCGGGTTCGGGTTTTTGTCTCCGTGTGTTGTTATCGTTGTCATGCATCTCATATCATGTCATCATGTGCATTGCATTTGCATACGTGTTCATCTCATGCATTCGAGCATTTTCCCCGTTGTCCATTTTGCATTCCGGCGCTCCGTTCTCCTCCGGTGGTCAATTCTACCTTTCTTTCGTGTGTGGGGATTAAACATTTCCGGATTGGACCGAGACTTTCCAAGCGGCCTTGGTTTACTACCGGTAGACCGCCTGTCAAGTTTCGTACCATTTGGACTTCGTTTGATGCTCCAACGGTTAACCGAGGGACCAAAAAGGCCTTGTGTGTGTTGCAGCCCAACACCCCTCCATTTTGGCCCAAAACCCACCAAAACCCTCTCCATCAACTAGAGCGTTCGATCACGATCGCGTGGCCGAAAACCGCACCTCATTTGGACACTCCTAGCTCCCTCTATGCCTATATATACACCACCCTCCCGAAATTCGCGGATCCCCTCTTCCAAACCCTAGCCCCGCTCCATCCGCGCGGCCGGACAATGTCCGGGCCGCACCGGACACGTCCGCCCGATCCGTGGCCTCCAATCCCGCGCTGCCACGTGGCTATCGCCGCCTCCCTCCGCCGCCGGCCCGGGAGGCCCGGATCGGGCCCCCGCGAGCCCGAAGCCGCCGCCGCCTAGCTCCTTCGTCCGCCGCGCCGCCCTTCGTCGCGCCAGCGAGCGCCGCCCGCGGCGCCTGACCTTCCTCGCCGGCCGCCGCGCTACCCCGCTCCGGTGGCTGGAGTACGCCGCGCCGCCCCGCCCTGCGGAGCGCGCCGCCGACCGCGCCATCGCCGGCGTCCGCGTCCCGGGCCGGATCCGACCTCCCCGTCGCCTCTACTTCCTCGCCGGAGCTCCACTTCCTCGCCGGCGAACCTCGGAGAACGCGCCCCGCTACAGTACCATCCAGATCTAGATCGGATCGGTTGACTTTCCGTCCCTAACCCTAATATTTTGGCTATGTTCATCGCATCGTAACTCCGCATCCGTAGCTCCGTTTTGGGCATATAGCATATCAAAATGTTCGTCTCAGAGAGCACATCATTTCTTCTCATTGCATCATTTTCATTTGAGTTCGTCTTGTTGCCCAAAATGCTGTTAGAAGAATACTATTTGAGATAATTGTCAGATCTGCTGCTCCAATTAGATATTTGTCAGTTTTGCCATGATTAATGTGTGCATGATATGCCCCTGAGCTCTACATGTATTTTGTTATATGTTTTGCCATCTATCCAGAGGTGCAAACCATGTATTTTTGTGATGTGTGTGGTGACTAGAACAAGCTTGCAAAGTGGAGCATTCGTTAATGCTGATTTCAGGGACTTAGCAATTCCACTAAGTCCTTGGACTGTTTATCTCATTATGCCATATGTTCATGTTGTTTCCTAGTGATCCGTGCCTCTTTTGAGGATGATCAGTAAGGATGTTTTGTTAATCCTGTAGTGCTCTATCCATACATGTCTTTGTTTGCAATTATGGAGCACCCTAGCTTGAGTCAATCGAACTCTACTTTTGTCATTTCGTGAATCTGGGCAGATTGTCTACTTGTTAGCGATTTTGCCGAGGATGTTGTAGTTGATCCGTGCATGCTATGTTATTGTTCTTGCCATGTATAGCTTGTATTTTGTGTATTCTTGATGGGTGTATGCTTAGATTGTCATGACATGCTCTGTAGTGAGTGCATCGAGCTCGTTAACATGCCTACTTGATATCTGTTTCAGCATGCTCCAGTTTTCACTAAGTCTGTGATCTGATTGTGTTTTTGCCATGTTCACATGCTTGCAAATGTATTTTCTGATCCCTTTTGGCTCAAGGTCACTAAGGGACTTTTGTTAAGCTCTTTGACTAGCTCCATGCCATGCTTTACTTTGCCATGTTCAGGTTTTGTAGCATATAGTTTTCATGCTCCAAAGAGTGCTATCTGATCTGAAATTCCAGACAAGTGTTAATTTCACTAAGTCTGAGATCTGTTTGCCAAATGCATTTTTGCCATGCTTGTTTGAACCTGTTAATGGATGAATTGGCCGTAGCTCACTGCTAGTCTTTTGTTAAGCATCATGAATGGATCCCTGCCATGTATTTTGTTGCCATGTTTGAGTGCTGTAGCATGTTCATCTTGTTGCATTTAGACGGCTACTTGCTGTAAATCGCAGAACGTGGTCATATTTGAATTGCTTGCCTTTTCCAAACCATAACTCCGATTCCGGTGATCTTTATATCGTTTTCAAGAGATTTCACCTCACCTTTACAGTGGCACACTTGGATTTCCAAGTTGAGGCTAGGTTCTTTCATTCCTTGTCAAATCTTGCATATGCATCCCATATCGCATCCCGCATAGCATACCATGTTTGCATCATGTTGTTTGAGCTTTGCACGTGGTTGATTTTGTCCTTGTTGCTTGTTTGTCTTGTTTGGGTAGAGCCGGGAGACGAGTTCGCTAACGAGGAGCCCGTTGAGTTTGCTTTCGAGGATCCAGTCAACTCTGACAACTTTGCAGGCAAGATGATCATACCCTCGAAATCACTACTATCTTTGCTATGCTAGATGCTCGCTCTTTTGCTATGCCTATGCTACGATGCCTACCACTTGCTTATCATGCCTCCCAAATTGCCATGTCAAACCTCTAACCCACCATGTCCTAGCAAACCGTTGATTGGCTATGTTACCGCTTTGCTCAGCCCCTCTTATAGCGTTATTAGTTGCAGGTGAAGATTGGAGACCGTTCCTTGTTGGAACATTATTTACTTGTTGGGATATCATTATATTGCCATGTTATCTTAATGCATCTATATACTTGGTAAGGGTGGAAGGCTCGGCCCCTCGCCTAGTGTTTTGTTCCACTCTTGCCGCCCTAGTTTCCGTCATATCGGTGTTATGTTCCCGGATTGTGCGTTCCTTACGCGGTTGGGTTATAATGGGAACCCCTTGATAGTTCGCCTTGATTAAAGCTTTTCCAGCAATTCCCAACCTTGGTTTTACCATTTGAAACCTAGCCTATTTTTCCCTTGGGTTTCCGGAGCCCGAGGGTCATCTTATTTAAGCCCCCCCGGGCCAGTGCTCCTCTGAGTGTTGGTCCAACCGAGCGATGTCCGGGGCTACCATGGGCAACTCTGGGCTGGCCTACCCGACGTCTTGCTCATCCGCTGTGCCCTGAGAACGAGATATGTGCAGCTCCTATTGGGATTTGTCGGCACATCTGGGTGGTGTTGCCGGATTTGTTTTAACTTGTCGAAGTGTCTTGAAGAACCGGGATACCGAGTCTGATCGGAACGTCTCAGGAGGAGGTCTATTCCTTC
Source organism: Triticum urartu (assembly GCF_056163025.1). Lineage (NCBI taxonomy): Eukaryota > Viridiplantae > Streptophyta > Magnoliopsida > Poales > Poaceae > Triticum > Triticum urartu. The sequence continues at coordinate 194,764,749 of NC_141879.1, forward strand.
GTTGATCGTGAGAGCTTGTCATGGGCTAAGTTGGGACTCCCCTGCAGGGATTTGAACTTTCGAAAGCCGTGCCCGCGGTTATGGGCAGATGGGAATTTGTTAATGTCCGGTTGTAGATAACTTGAACCTTAACTTAATTAAAATGAATCAACTGTGTGAGTTACCGTGATGGTCTCTTCTCGGCGGAGTCCGGGAAGTGAACACGGTGTTGGAGTAATGCTTGCCGCAGGATGCCCTCTAGTTACTTGATCGTTCTTTGCCTCCTCTTCTCGCTCTCTTTTGCGAACAGGATAGCCACCATATATGCTAGTCGCTTGCTACAGCTCCACATATTTTCCTTGCCTTACCTATTAAGCTTAAATAGTCTTGATCGCGAGGGTGCGAGATTGCTGAGTCCCTGTGGCTCACAGATTACTTCCAAACCAGATGCAGGGCCTGATGATTCTGTTCCAGATGACGCGCTTGAGCTCAAGTGGGAGTTCGACGAGGACTCACGCCGATACTACGTGTCTTTCCCTGATGATCAGTAGTGGTGCCCAGTTGGGGTGATCGAGACCGTGTCGCATGTTGGGTTTATCTTTTATTTTGGCGCCGTAGTCGGGCCATGAGTGTTTGAATGTTGTAATGCTATTTATGTACTTTGATTGACGTGGCGAGTGTAAGCCAACTATGTTTCTCCCCTTTTATTATCTATATTACATGGGATGTTGTGAAGATTGCCTAACTTGCGACATTGCTTTCAATGCGGTTATGCCTCTAAGTCGTGCCTCGACACGTGGGAGCTATAGCCGCATCGAGGGCGTTACATAACGTTTGAGGAATACCGAATCTATGAATAATGTGCTCAGTTATGAATTGAATTACCTCTGTATGTGTCATGTTCTTGAGAGGTACTGCTTCAGACATTTAGTGAAATAATCAGTTGCCACAATTACGAACCGAGGCCCCTTTGAGGAAGATGGATGAATTTGCCCAATAAAGTCTAAACCCCATCCTCTGAAGGGCCACGACTTGATAATAGGATGCAACATAGCAGCATGAGCCAATTGAATATCACCGAATTTTTGACAAGCTTCGCACCCTTTATAATATCTGAAGCAATCATTAATCATAGTCGGCCAATAAAACCTAGCACGTCGCAATAACCATTTCATCTTGAGAGCCGACTGGTGAGTGCCACAAATGCCTTCATGTACCTCTCCCATAGCAACTCTTGCCTGGTCCTCATCCAAACACTTTAGAAGAACATCATCGACTGTTTAGCGATAAAGACCATCATCTCTCATTGTATACTTGAAAGCCATACGCCGAACAGCCATGTCCGCCCTTTCACTTGGATTGCACAAGTAATCAACAATGGGCTTCCTCCAGTCGGGATTGTCATCTGCACTAGACTTTTTGTTAATGGCTGAATCAGTGGGTTCAGGTTCGGCCTCTCCCATATTGGCAAGACAAGGCATCGGTCTTTGAGAGATATGAAACATGCCATGATCAACATGATATCCGGATGCTTGTTGTGCCAATTCATTTTCTTTCCAATTGTCATGTCTAGATATATGAGCAATGCTAAAGCAATCCAAAGTAGAAATTATATCTAGACATTTATCAAGATAAACATTAAGTGATTCGTCCAAACACTGAAAGACTTTGGATATTTGCTGCACCACTAATAACGAATCACCATAAGCCTCAATATGTGTAACACCTATAGCAAGTAACATCTCTAGGCCGAATAATAATGCTTCATATTCGGCTTGATTGTTTGTACAAAAATATTCTAAGCGGCATGAGGCTTCAAAAACAGCACCATGAGGAGAAATATAAACAATACCAACACCTTGGCCATTGCTACAAATTGAACCATCAAAGTATAATCTCCATGGTACTAATGAAACAAGGTTCATATCAATATCATGCTTGTCATTAATCCGATGTTCAACAATGAAATTAGCAACAATTTGGCCTTACATGGATTTTAGAGATTCATAAGCCAAATCATATTCAATCAAAGCATAAGCCCACTTGCCAATTCTACCACTAAGAATTGGCCTATGCAACATGTATTTAATGACATCGGTCTGACAAGCTACTACGCAAGCACTCGACACTAAATAATGTCTCAATTTTGTGCAAGCATAATATAAGCATAGACATAATTTTTCAATAAATGTATAACTTGTCTCGGCGTCCAATAAGAGCCTGCTCAAATATGTAATAGCATGCTCTTTTCCCTCGGTTTCTTGGGTCAAAACAACACCAATAACACCTTCCTCTGCTGCAATATAAAGCTTAAAGGGCTCCCTATGTTTAGGTGTTGTCATCACCGGAGGAGTGCACAAATAATTCTTGATCATATCAAAGGCTTCTTGTTGTTTTGCCCCCCAAGTGAAATCAACATCATTCTTTAACCGAAGGATAGGAGTAAATGCATCAACTTTTCCTGACAGATTAGCTATGAACCTTCTCAAATAATTGACCTTGCCAAGGAACTTTTGCATATCTCTCTTGCATGTTGGAGCCTCCACTTTCTGTATGGCCTCTATCTTTTTGGGATCAATCCATATGCCATCTTCATGAATAATGAAACCCAAAAACTTGCCAGCTGACACGCCGAATGCACACTTTAAAGGATTCATCTTCAGTCCATACTTTTTCATTCTTTCAAAAGCTAAACGCAAATCGGCCAAGTGAGATTCAAAAGCATCTGATTTGACAACAATATCATCAATATAAACTTCAAGTATGACACTGAGTAAATCATGAAAAATCAAATTCATCGCCCTTTGATATGTGGCGCCAGCATTTTTTAATCCGAATGTCATCACTGTCCATTTGAATAAACCAAGGAAACCAGGGCATCGAAAAGCTGTCTTGTACATGTCCTCTTCAGCCATAAAAATTTGATTGTATCCGGCATTACCATCTAGAAAGCTAATAACCTTATGTCCAGAAGCATCATTAATAAGCATATCGGCTATTGGCATGGGATACTCATCTTTGGGTGTAGCCCTATTCAAATCTCTGAAGTCAATGCACACCCTCAACTTGCCAGATCCTTTCTTCTCCACTGGGACAATGTTAGAAATCCACTCGGCATACCTGCAAGGTCGAATGAAATTAACTTCAAGCAGTCGACCGATCTCTTCCTTGATCCGGTCATATGTTTTCGGATTAAATTTTCTGGCCGACTGTTTATAATGTCTAAAACTGGCCTTTATAGGCAACCGATGCTCCACTAGCTCTCGGCTTAACCCTGACATCTCATGATATTCCCATGCAAAGCAACAAACATATTCTTTCAATAGCTCGATTAACTTAGCCTTACAATCGGCTTTCAAATTTTTGTTTATAAATGTCGGTCGAGTGACAGAACCATCTCCAATATCTACCTCTTCTAACGGATCGGTTGATGTAAAACCTTGTCCAAGTTTATCCATGTCATCCAACTCCTCTATAGACTCATACATATCATTCTCACTAGACCGATACTTTACAAGACGTTTTTGTAACCACTCAGAATTAGGATCCATTTAAACATATCATACCTTGGAGCCGATTGCATTTAGTCGGCTTTAAAGAGACGGGCACAAAACCATTCTTGGTCACGCTGAGAAAATCAAATTCTGATAAGTCATGTCCCGTCAAGCAAGTAGCATTGGGATGTTGCTAATCCACCGATGCATCAGCCAAAGCAACACAGGCCGAGTTATCCGCATGAATGACTTCCACTTCATCATCAACCCACTGAATCAAAAATGGGCGCATAGTGGATGGCACGCACTGGTTTGCATGAACCCAATCATGTCCTAGTATAACGTTGTAGTTACCTTGCACCTCAACGATAAAGAATGCAGTAGCCAAAGTTTTGCTTCCGACTGTAAGCTCCACATACATTACACCTTTGGCTTCAGTTTTCTCTTTGCCTGCAAACCCGTTGAGCTTGGTCTTGATCAATTCTTCATCAGGCAAACCCAATTTATTGAAGACCGAATAGGGCATAAGATTTACCACATCACCCCCATCAACAAGCATCCGAGTGAGCGGCGACCCATTGATATGACCTCTGAGATATAACGGTTTTAGATGCGTTACTGGTTCTTTTGGCTTCTCGAATATTGCATTTTTAGGGCCAAAATCCAGCTGAGCCACCTCCCCTTCCTCATCTACAGCACGAAACTCGGCAGGTAAGTAATACACCATATTGATATCCATACCTTCATGAACCGGCGTAGACTCATAGTCCAACATATTAGCCTCCTCCTCGCGTGCATCTACCGATTCTGAAATTTGTCCGAGTGAAGAGAAAGTACTAGGTGATGTGGACGATGTAATAATTGCATCGTCCTCTTTCGGTGGCACAGGTGCTGTTGTGATAGATGTAGAAGATGATGCATCTTGTATTTGTTTAGGCCTCCACACTTGTTTTGCTGGAACCACATGCCTAATGTCATTGAACAACTTATCCCTTTGCTTCTCGGCCTCCTGTTCTACCATTTCTTGACTCCTTAACCTCTGTAGTTTCCTCTTCTGTGTCTTTGTTAGCCCTGGAGGACACCACTTTGGCTGAGTGTATTTAGGATCTCTCGTCTTTATTTGGCTGGTGCTTGCTTCATGGTCATTAGCCGAGTGCTTTGGCGCGATAGCAAGTATCGGCTCAGTCGGATTGCTATGCACAATCGGCTGTTGTATGGCGAATGTTTCGGTGCCCAAGATAAGTGAGTCGGCATCCATTTTCCCCTTGCCTTTTCCCGACTCAACTGCGGAAACACTTGGTGATTTAACACGCCATTCTTTCGACTTTCCAGATGCATGAAATTTCCACTCGGGTGCACCTTTTTACTCTGATGGAATCCACTCGGATGGATGTCACTCTGATGGAATCCACTCGAATGGAATTCACTCGGATGGAATTCAGTCGGATGGAATCTACTTGACCACATTTTTTCACTCGGATAGCTTCCACCAGGGTGCATTCTTACACTCGGATAATTTCCATCCAGTCGCATGTTTTGACCAGCCGACCGATAGTTACCGATGTTCAATCGGCCATTATATGAGTATTCAAGTCGATCCCAAACAGTTTGCCTTTGCTCTTCTGGAAACAACGCCTTTGGTCCACTCGGCTTCATATACCGACTGAACATATCATCTGATGGTGACCTTGGTCGCTTCAACTGTGATGGCTGGTTAGAGCTGGAACCAACCGACTGATTGGCATACTTGGACAACAACATATCAAAAGTTGGCTTGATCCGCTTGCGTTGCACTTTAGCTTCATTCCTCTTCCACTTGCTAACTTCTGGACTCTTGGGTTTGACAAATTTAACTCGAGTATTTTCTTGCACTTGCGGTTGCCCCCCGAGTGTAGGATTCTTGATGGTGATTTTGATCACTTCCTTGCCATCGGGCTGCTTATCAAGCACAACATGTCTCCCCAAGACCATGCTGCCTTCCTTGTCTTTCCTGGGTTCACCAACAATGATATTAGCTTTATTAGCATATTCGGCTACCTCCGGCCGAATGAGTATCTTCTTCCCCTCCAAACCCATGGTATTCATTGGAAAAGGTTGTTTATCAACTTGCATCTCAGAAAAGTTCAATCGTCCGTCATTAATGGCCGATTGTATATGTCGTCGAAAGACATTGCAATCGTTAGTAGCATGAGAAAAAGAATTATGATACTTGCAATAAGCACGCCGTTTTAGCTCTTCAAACGGCGGTAAAGTATGAGATATTCTAATAATCTTAGCCTGCAGCAAAGCATCAAATATTCTATCACACTTAGCAATGTTAAAACTAAACTTCATATCTTCATCACGATTCTTATGAATCAGTTTCAGATCATTGCAAGTAAAGGGTTTGGCCTTAGATGTCCAAACAAATTCAGTAGCAAAAACATCACCCTCATCGTCCGAGTGATCACTGTCATATTCCACCATATTCATCTTTGGACGATCGGCTTTGTATCTATGCACTTCTTTGAGGTCTTTGCTTTGGCTTTCCTGAGCCAAAGCCCTTTGTAAGACTTGGTTGATATTTAAGAACTCATAGCCTTCTAGCTTTTCTCTAATGGGAGTTCTCAAACCATTCAACACTAGGTCTGCCAAGTCTCTCTCGGTTATCACCAAACTAAAACACCGGTTTTTTGTTTCTCTGAATCTCTTGACGTAATCGGAGACCGATTCATCATGCTTCTGTTTAACCGATGTTAGATGTGACAACTTGAGTTCATTGTCGCCGCTATAAAAGTGATCATGAAATTTCTGCTCTAGCTGCAACCAAACTCGAATGGAACCATGTGGTAAAGAAGAAAACCATGAAAATGCGGTACCAATTAATGATAAAGGAAATAAACGCACTTTCAACTCATTTAGTGAGCTTGCTTCACCAAATTGTGCCAAGTATTGACTAACATGCTCCCATGTGGTTTTTGTGACCTCTCCATTGAACTTAACAAAATCTGGAATCTTATATCCCGGAGGGCACTGGATGGCATCAAAGTACTCGGGGTACGACTTTTGGTAAATCCGATTCCGAGGTAACTCAACTCCAAAATTTTCTCGAAGCATCTTAGCCATCTCCTCTCTAAGATTAGCTAGACCATCATCCATAGTGGACGATGAAGCTTGTGGCAGTGGCATAGGAGGAGTATGGTTACTAGCTGTAGGTAGGAATTGTGGCATGTATCACTACAAAAAAAATACACTTCCATGATGATACGTGTTTGTCACAGTAGGTCGCTTTTTTTGTCATGCATGTACATCCATGACAAATTTATGACAGAATCAAGATAGTCATACCTGTGCTGTCGTAGAAGTGTTCCATGACATTACCAAAATTATCATCACGGAAGTGTCCACTTCCATGACGATAAATCGTGTGACACAGAAGTGCTTTGTCAAGGGTGACCGACACGTGGCATCCACCGTAACGGAACGCCGTTAAGCTATCGGGTCGGGTTTTGGATCCGATAACCCGTTAACAGCCCCGACCAATGGGAAATTTCCACGTGTAAAATTCTTATTGGCCGGACGAAACATGTGTCAGCTTGTCAGTGGGTCAGATAGGCGCCTATGATACGTCGACACGTGGCACGACCCAACAGAGGCCCATTCCTGTGAAAAGGCCGACCCGTTTGACTTGGTCAAAAGGTGGCGGGCCGGCCCATGGAAAGCCTGTTAACGACTTGTTCGCATATAGCCCATTTACAGCCCGCTAACCCAAGGCCCGTTACGCCCTATCCGAATTAGGTCCAGTAGCGTCATCTGGGCCATCCAATATGATTCCAGCCCGTTTTCACTTCTGGCCCATGTATGGCCCATGACGTCTTTCGACCCATATGAGGCCCTATGTAACTCTTGGCCTATTAACGGCCTGTGGTGAAACATGCCCGTAATGAACAGTGTATCAATTTACACCCATTAACGGCCCGTGGTGAAACTGGCCCGTAATGAACAGTGTATCACTTTATACCCATTAATGGCCCGTTATTCCATTGGGCCGTTTCCAGCCCATGTTATCTTTCGGCCCTCTCAGAGCCCATTTATTCTTGGGCTCATTTCTAGCATTCGTTTACTTACGGCCCGTTACTGTCATTTTCTGCTTGTGGGCCAAATTCAGCCCGTGGTTATAGTCGGCCCGTTTGTGGTCCGTTAATACGTTGAGCCGTTTTCATAGTGCCATCAAATACGGCCTATTAATGATGGCCCGTTACGGTCGGCCCATGAACGGACGATTCCAACTCTAGCCCATTTACGGCCATAATGCGGCCTGCCGGCCTGTTATTGGCCCATGTTTGGCCAATCGATCATATGGCCCGTATAAGGCCCATTGATGATATGGCCCGTAGAAGGCCCATTGTTTCTACGGCCCGTAGAAGGCCCATTGTTTCTACGGCCCGTAGAAGGCCTACTGTTTCTACAGCCCGTAGAAGGCCCACTGTTTCTACGGCCCGTAGGAGGCCCAGTGTCACTACAGTAAATATTAGCCCATGGTTATTGTGGCCTAGTTTTAAAAAATAGGTTATTGCAGCCACTAGTTAAACGCGGAAAAAGAACTGAATTGACTACAAGTAAACAAATAAACAAGACAACAAGGAAATAAATAAGCAAGCAACTAACGCTAGGCTATCACGGCTATTACACATATTACATCCACTGGGCATCAAAATTCGCCACCAGTGCAAATATAGGGAACAAAGCAGCATATCATATACACTGGCCGTCAAAATTGGCCACCAGTGCAAATAAACGCGACAGCAAAACAAGAGCATAACCGAAACAACTTCAGAAGAGCTCAAGAAACGTTATCCTGGGTATCCACCATGCTGGCAATAAGCTTAGCAAGCTGATTAGCTTTGTCCTGTTTGGCGCTAAAATCCTCCAATGCTTGCTGTTGCACCAGAAAGTATGCATCTGAATGCTCCAGGGACTTCCGCAGTCCTTCCGCTTCTTGTCGCAGCACAGCTGATTGATGTCTTTCAGCTTGTAGTTGAGACTCAAGAAACCGAACTGATTCAGACAGTGAGTTTGAATAGCTTGTGCAAGCGGTAGTGGCCAGTAACTCCAACACTAAACCAAGACAGGATGTGTCACTATCCTGAACCTTATCTGCATTACTTCCTTTACCGTTGCTTAATAAGGCACTCTTCCCCAATATTCTGTCAGCATTCTAAAAGAAGAAACAAGCAGACACATAACAAGTTTAGCATGTACTAGTATATGAAACTCATTTCGGTGAACCAGTTCATTAGTAAGGTGGACAGGATTAAACTACCAAGTCTTCTATTGCCAAGTACTAGTACATAATAAAAGCATCAAACAAACATATATCTATGTCCTATGGTAGCAATGGAATCTTAAATTAGAACAGTTGTTCTTCAGGTTTAGGCACTTGTTCTACATGAACAGAGTACAATAAGACACAAGAATATAATACTTAAAAATAGAAAATGAGCTCATATACCTTACCACATTCTTGGTTTGGGACCAGTACAGAACAAGGCATTCCCAGTCATCGTCCAGTAAATGTGTCTCAGGAGAACGTAAGGGAATTTGATGAGTTTCTTTGTCGGTGAAGTACGTTTTCTTCAGGTAATTCCGTTACTACCACCAAGCATTCTTGAAGATAGCAGAGGTATTAGCACAGGTTACCTCATCCTGAGTTTCCAAATCGGTCCTTCTCTATAGAGAAAAATGGGAAAATTTGTTGTATTATAACCATCATGGAGGTAGGATGTATGGGACGAAGCAAAGTAATTGCCATGAATAACATTACTTACACATAACTCCTGGACAAACACCTGCAACTGGCATTTTCCTTCATCTTCAGTATAATATTTCCAAGATGGGAAGATACGCACATACGATTTAACAACATCAAATGCGATAGATGCTAAACTACGACTAGCTGGTTGTGCTTCCTCCACGGGAATAGGCGTACTAACTGGTGGAGTTGGGGTTCGCCGTGATAGTACTGGCCCTTTGGGCACTAGAGCTGCCTTACTAACTGCTCTTGTTTGGGAGCTCTGTGGTGGAGCTGGTGCTGTGTCAATAGGAACTGGGTTACTATCGGCTGGGGTTGGGGTTAGATTGGGTAAAGCCGGTTCTCTGTCCATCGTAGTAGGGGTACAATCTGCGAGAGTTTGGGTTATATGTGGTAGGGCTGGTTCTTGTGCATGTACAACCGGGGTGCTATCTCCACCAAGAGGTAGCACTATTTTATTTGAAGACCGTGTTTTTAGTCCGCTAGATACTAGCATCACCAGCTCCAATTCAAATGGCTGATAAACAGGAAACATAGTTGGATGTACAAACATTGTATGAGAGACAGATGCAATAGATAGTGTGGAAAAAAGAGGGCATGAAATAGTTGACATGTATATTGTTTAACTAAAACGGATAGCATGACATAATTTCACATATATGATGTCTATCTAAACTGGATAGCATAGCATAACATAATTCAAAGATATGATGAATAACTAAACAGGATCGCATGACATAATTCACCTACATGTTATCTAAGTAATTAGGATCGCATCATTTAATTCACATATGTGATTTATATGCTAAACAGAGGGCATTCGATATGATGTCTGAACTAAGAACATGGTGTTGAATATTGTGTATATGATGTCTAAACTATGCAATGCAAGACACCGTATGCATGATATGAGCAGTATAACCATGCCAAGTTAGAGCATACACCTCAGTGGGGGAATAGGACTGGTCATCTGTCTCTGAATCCATCTCTGAGGAGCTATCGGGACCCAACAAGAGATCTGCTTCGACAGGTAGCACTGTCTGCTCTGAAGGCCTTGTTTTAACTCCAGATTTTTCCATCTCCCACCCAAATGGCTGATTCACAGGAAGAGTAGTTTAATGTACAAACATTGTTGACAAATGGAAATGTAATGAAGAAAAGGATGGGCAAGATATCATTTAAATATATGATGCATGGTTAAACAGGATGGTATTGCACATTTCACATATATTATGGCTGGCTAAAAGACATGAGACTGCATAATTCCCATATATGATATAGAAACTAAACATGTGGCATTACAGAACATGTCTAAACTAAGCAGATGACATATATGATGTAAAAAGTAGGCACTGTAAGGCAACATATGCATGATATGACTAACATCATCATGCCAAGGTAGAGCAAACACCTTGGGTGGTAAATAGGAGTGGTCAGCGGCATCTGAATCCGCCTCAGAACAGATATCTTCCTCTGGATTACAATCTGGAGAGGGGTGGGTAGGGTTTGCCATTGAACCCACCATGGAGAGATGTCTGCATGACATTGTATTGCCGCGCAAAACTCTTCTCTTTTTCTCTACATGTTCAGCATGACTGTGTACAATATCTGACATGCATACGAAAAAAATATGGTGAGATTATGTAAGGAGAGCATGCAGAAATTTAGAGTGATGGTAACAACCAGTGGATTGATGTTTTTCCGTTGAACCAAAATAGCCCTAATGGATCGACGTGAATGCATAGTAATAAGTGATGCAACAAGTGTACAACCTCTTTGCCGTAGCCGTGTCGACCTCAGCATCATTGGGTTGGTCGCTGAAGCAGTTGAGGCAGAGGTGGTTGTCGGAGGTGTGGAGGAAGATCTGAGGAATCTGTAGATGGCATCCAGGGCACTGCTCTGTTGTGATGGATCGTTCTGTCGTTCGAGCAGCTCCGGTGAGCCGTAAGATGTCAAGGCTGAAGCAGCACAAGACAGACATCGTCAATCTCAAGTGGGATTCTAATAGCATCTCCAATAGATGATGTAAAATGGATGTAAAATTAACATCACCAAAAACCACCCGACTACAACAGATGAGGTAAAAACTGTTGACTCTGAACTTAACTGTCGAAACTGAAATTTACTGTGGAATCTGAATGCTACTGTCGAAACTGAACGCAATGGTAGCAGAGAGGCACTTGACATGTAGTTTAGAGAGGGCCTGCAGTTCATCTTCAACCTGCACCCCCCTGAGCCGCCAGCCACCATCGGCCGAACCGCCGGCCCCAGTGCCGCCTCGCCGCCCCGAAACAACTCACCACCGCCGCCCCGGCCAGCCCTCTAGGCCCCCGCCCCCACCCTGAACCCTAAGATAGATAGTGGGGTACCTCTCCGGCGAGCCCCCGTCCTCGCTGCGGGTGGTTCTTCCTTAACTCCGGCGAGCCCCCCAACCCCTGAAAATCGACTGACCCAAAAGTCGATTCAGTCGACTGAAGTGTGGCTTAATCAGAGCAAAGCAGCAGCAGGAGCGAGGGGGAGAGCAGCAGCAGCAGCTGGGCGAGTGAGCGATCGAGCGAGAGCCGGAGCAGCAGCAGCAGATCCGGCTGGTATGGACGCCACCGCCGAAGGGGCCTCGCACTAGGGGAGAGCCACCGTGGAGATGTCACCCGCGGCGCTGGCTTCAAGGTAGCCGCTCCATGGGGGTGCGGGATGGAGCACCGTCGGCGCCGGGAGGTCGAGTTAAGGAGAAGGTGCGATGCGATGAGTGTACAACCTCTTTGGTGGCGCCGAGTAGGCCTCGGCTTCGTCATAGGAGTCGGTGAGGATGTTGCGGTTCTGGTGGAGCAGGTTAAGGCGGCGATGTGGGGATGGAGCAACCGCGATAGACGAGGCGATCGTTGGAGCAGCTCCTTGGAGGTGGAGGACGGGGCGGCTGAACCGGCGGGATGGCGAGATGGACGACGGATCCTCATTCGGGGAGGTGGACGAGGGACGTCGAGCTGTTGCGGTGGACGACGTCGTCGGGGAAGAGGCTCTGGCTGGGCAGCAGTGACGTGGCGGACGGAGGAGGGTGGGGTTTCGCGGTTGGAGCGGAGAGGTTATGGCGGCCTGGGATTTCGAATGGCGAAAAGGGGGCGATGGGAGGGGGTGAAGGATGTCTTAGGAACGCGCTCGTCCAAAATGTAGGGTGTGTTACAAAAGTACCCCCCACCGATTTGAACTAGCGGCCCTTTCGGCTCAGGGTTAGAAGGGGGATTTCGCGTGTCGGGATTTGGCAGCTGGAGGGAGTTTTCGCGCGCGTTGTAATTTCGGGATAATAAGGCGCGGGCTGTGAAGGCGCCAGTTTTGGGAGCACGATATCTGAATTTTCGGGATATAACAAGACGCGGGTTGAATTTTAGGGACAAGCCTAACGTGTAGTAATATTGTACTTGTAGGTACCAAATCAATTCGCACTTCCCTCAACCAAAAAGAAAACGAAAAAAATAAAACTATTCACACCACACAAAGAGAGAGTCTTGCCTCGTTTTACTATACAAATGCTATTCAAAGCTACTCCCTCCTTCCATCTATATAGGGTCTAATGCATTTTTCGATGCTAACTTTGACCAAATATTAGAGCAATGATATATGACATGCAACTTACACAAAGCACACCGTTAAATTCGTCTGTGAAAGGTTCTTTCAATGATATAATTTTCACATTGTGCATGTCATGTACTATTAATCTTGTCAATAGTCAAAGGCGGTCTTAAAAATCTCATTACGCCCTATATAGATGGAAGGAGGGAGTATGAATCCATGTTATGTCCGTTTTTTTTGCTTGCTATATAATGCATGTAACCTACTCATACCAACATTTTAGTGCATTCCAAATGTCTATACTACCACTGCAATTCGAACTAAATTTGAATTTGTTTCTCTATTTCAATAAGAATCTACAATCATGATTGTTGCCAACTTCAACCATCATAGTTTCCTTGCTATCCGCCAGATATAAATCAGACGGCCTATAATGCAGGATGGCAGGCACACCATCATCAACAACTCCATTTTTTATAAGAGTAGAGATAAAATATATTAAATGCAGTATACCATGTTCATAACCACACCATGTGTATCACCGTTATATATATTCACACATCCGTCGGTTTGAAACACTATGATAAATTCTTCAAATATCCGAATTCGCTTTTTATAATGAAGTATATATGATCTCTATTCGTCTTTTACACCCACACAACCCTCTTATCTTTGTAGCTAGCGCTAACTTTCTCTTGTGCATGCACACGCCCGCATCCCTCTCACCCTCCCTCAGCATTCTCTAGCTCCATCACGCAAATTCGTCTTTTCAGTTTAGGTCGTTCACCCACGGTGTGTGTAGGCCCCCCAGCCCCTTCTTTACGGCACACATTGATCGATATGCCTCTCTAGCTAGGTGTGCCTAGCACAAACACAAGGTTCCCCTCTTCTCTTGTCACCGTCCATGCCTCACTCCCACCACTCTTTTCATCGTTCTCGTACTCGCACACTCCTCCCCCTCGATATAGTATGCCTATTGTACCACCTCCTACATGCATCCCTCTCTCTCTCTCTATCCTTCTCCTCGTGCCTCATTTGTTCTAACACACACATGCATGTATACCGATCGATCTCCCAACATATACCTAGATCGACTTTAGCTACCCCCCATCGATCGATGTACCTCACAAGTTATGTCGCTCCTTTCACTTACAAAGGGCAATTGATCTTCCTATGTAGTTACGTCTGCTTACCACAGCCACATTGTCCCCCCTCATCATTCGTGCATGCCTCCTGACCCGTCTCTCACACACACGTGCACAGACAACAAGCAGCCATCTCCTCTCTTATTGATATTGCGGGCGTGCCCTCCGTTTGTCTAGCAAGCCTATCCCACCATTTGTTAGAAGCAACTCCACTACCACCCCCTCCAACACTCTAGCTCTGTCTCTTTCCAAACCTTATTCATCTCCTGCACATATGCATGGATGCCGATCGATCTCCCTTAATACATGAGGCAGATCGATCTCCTTAATACATGAGGTAGGCCTCTCTCCTCCTCCACACATATACCAGCCATTGTACCTCTATAGTTAATTGGGCCTCCCTCTTCCCCCACCACACACTGATAGTCGAGCGCTGCAGGTAGGTATCCATGCCACAGAGACAAACTGCACATATCCCATCTCACGTTCCAGTAGGCCAGCCACTCTATATCTTTGACGTGGGCACACACAAATTCGATGGCACTCTTTATTGATCATGCGCACGCGCGCACACACACACACATCATCCCTCTCTTCGATTCTATGGACACCTCAAGCCGATGATACCTCCACTCTCTTCTCGTGAATCGCCCCCTCTATATATATGTTATATCCAGGACTCTATTTCACACACATTGCATATGTTAAATATTTTGATTGACCCTCCCAAAAAAACTCTCAAGAACCCACACACTATATCTCTCTAGGTTTGTATCTCTCTCACACAACCCCACGTAGGTGGTGTACATATACAAGAAGAGAATAGGTGCACCGTGCATGTACTCGCGCTCCGTGCCCAGCCACACCCGCGCGGGTACACGGTGGATCTCATTTCTTTACGAAATGGCAGCCCACGTGCTAATTTGAACGCCTGTAGCGGTTGTTTACCTAGGGAGGTCGTGTACCACGCATGCACGAAACAAAGTTCGACTTGACGCGTTATTTTTAAATAAAGTTATAGCGCTCAATGGCACGTACACAGAATATAAAATGATTTTTATGGAGGAAAAGGTAGTCCGCTCTTCAGAGTATCTCACACAAGGCTCCGGTGGCCTCTCTCTCTCTCATGTTGGTCACTGATCCGGCCGCATCCCGTCCGCCGGGGGAAAGGGAGTGCGGTGGCCTCTCTCTCTCTCGCCCTTGGTCACTGATCCGGCTGCATCCCGTCCGCCGGGGGAAAGGGAGTGCGGTGGCCTCTCTCTCTCTCTCACACCGTTGGTCACTGATCCGGATGCATCCCGTCCGCCGGGGGAAAGGGAGGAAGTGCATCGTTTCTCCGTTCGACGGCGCCGAGGCAGCACGTCTTGATCTGCGGTACACGCCGTTCTCTCTGACCAAGCTCCGGTGCGGCAGGGCCTACGCCACCTGCTCGCAGATTCCGCCCGCCGCCGCTCACCTAGTTACATCCCGACGACCTCCAGGTATCCCCTCCGGCCTTGCTCCACTGCCCATTTTCCCATGTTGCTGCATGTGGATCTTCCATAGTTCTTTGCCCAAAACGTAGCTCGTCCGGCGTACTTTCCATATTGCATTCTTGTCCTCACACCGTTTTAGACAAACACAACCGTGTTGTTATCTTCCCTTAGGACAAGGAATATGATTCTTTTTTGTCATCGCATGTGTCATCAACTGTTATTGGCCAGTAATTATTTCCTTTCTACCTCTTTTTTGCAAATAGGGCTATCCATTTCACCTCATTGCTATTGCGACCTTTTGGTGAACTGCACAAATCACTTTCTTCTTAAGAGTGTTTTGTGTAGTTGTACTAAAATGTCACACGGGCAACGTCTCTACATTTCAGTGCGACTGCACAAAGGGAGATTGGTTTTGCTCTATCCTCCTCATCCAACTCTGAGCCTAATCTTCTCCAACTAGTTAGTCTTAAGAGAGACTGCAAAGGTGACCGGCTTTGTGTGTTTATTGTTTCATCAGCAGTCCTCTATTATCGTAATCACACTTGATATCTTTGGAACAGGGACGCTCAGCTCTATTTTAGTGGAACCGCCAAAATGATCGGAATGTTGCATGCTCCAGACAGCTACTTTTTTCCCAACATGCCTTGTTGATTTAGACAGAGCTGGGGGGACGTTGCTGCCAATGAAAGCATGGATCAATTTTAATTTAACACCTTCTCACAACTTTGTCTTCAGTTGTGATGTAATTATTAGCTCTGATCTGCTAATAATTGACATGCATTAGCAAGGAAGTTAGTTTTTTATTGTTTCCGAAAGAGCATCGATGGCAAGACACGTGAAACAAAAGTTGAAAGCTCACACCATTGTACAATCTCATGCCTCTGGAAAATTATTTGTATAGTACGTCAATTATGTAAACAAATGATGGAAGCTTGATAGCATTGCCAAAAGCCTCTTCATCATCCGGGTCCATGTGCCATGCACAAAATTATACTCCTTCGTTCCTAAATATTTGTCTTTTTACAAGTTTCAAACGGGCATATTTTAGAGTGTAGATTCACTCATTTTGCTTCGTATGTGTACTCCCTCCGTTCCTAAATATTCTATTCGTCATAATAGAGATTTCAATAAGTGCCTACATACGGAGCAAAATGAGTGAATCTACACTCTAAAATATGTCTATATACATCCGTATGTGCCAGTCCATTTGAAATCTCTAAAAAGACAAATATTTGAGTAGTCACTCGTTGAAATCTCTAGAAAGACAAATACTCCGGAGTATATTTAAGAACCGAGGGGGTAGTGCCCAACCGCATGGGAGACTCAGCCCGGTCGTTGCGCCGCACTAATAGTGAGTAATGAGCAGTCAAATCATAAGCCCCACCTTTCCCACTGTAAGTTGCTCTGAAGAAGCAACCATCAATACGCACTTCTTTGAATCCACTCATACTACTCCATCCGTCACTGTTTATACAGCGCGCTTCAGAAAAAAGAAAAAAACATGTGGGACCAAGGCGACTAGCGATCGGCCTGAAAAATAGCATTGGTAGTTATAGCACGACGTCTATTACTAGAGGGAATAATGCGTACACACATGCATGTAGTGCTTCCACCCCGGGTACACACATGCATGCACTCCGTAGTAGTACAGTACATGGAGAGAAAATTGTGGATTTGATTGCGGTTACCACGCCCTAATTAATTGAGCATTAAACCAAACGCGTCTAAAGTCTCTCTGGTGGTGGAAATGCATTGAGAGAAATGCATCATAATGAAGCGCGCTCTGACTGTGACGGAGGGTGGAGTAGTATGAAGGTGCAAAACCAAGTGCGCGTACTACTGCGCTTGGCTCTTCGCCCCTTCGTGAAGTCGAACAATGATGGTACTCCACATGTTGGGTACTATAGTGTATGCCTCTGACAATCTGACACCGAATGGACTGATGCATGTCCACCGAGGGTAGGTTGCATTAGTCAAAAGGCGTAAGCGAGCTTCACCTTGTCCTGCAAGCTTCTCCTCGTTCTGCGAGTTAACGGGACACACCAAAAAGTAGTGCTACTCCATACTCCCTCCTTTCCGGTTAATATGGCTTAATCTTTTTTGCGGGTAAATGAGAGAGCTTTATTCATATATAAGCATTCTTAGGACGATCAGCCAAGACACTGGTCACTAGGAAGCGAGGTACCCCGCAAAAAAGAAGTAGGAAGCGAGGTGTTTCATCAAGCCAGCTCTCGGCCACATTCAAAGTGCAGCAAGCACGGTTCGCACGAAGATGCGCCGCAAGGTTTGCTGACCTGTTTACATGCTGAATAACAAAAAAAGAGGAAATATTACTGAGCGCTACTATTTGTAACAGGATATGAGCCAGAATTAAGCGAGAATTGTGGCGAGTGTTCCATGCAATTAACTTCCATTATCACATGCGAGAACCCTCGAAGAGAACCAAATGTGTTGAAGATTGCTTTATCACATTTTAAAATTATAATAAGAGTGCAGACGCTCCTCCATCCGGTTCCTAATACTAGTATAGTATGTACCTTTATGGACTATAGTAGTAGTACTAGTAAACTTTGTGCTTGGCTGTTCGGGAAGTCGAACAATAATAGCACTAGTAGTATAGTGTATGCTTCTGGCAATCTGACACCGAATTAACGGTTGCACGTCCACCGCCTGAGCGAGGGAGAGCTTGCATTAGTCAAAAGTTTCTCCTTGTCATGCGAGCCACCGCGCGCAAGCTTCTCCCGTCCTGCAACCTTCTCCTTGTTCGGCAAGTTGACGGGACACAGCAAAGTAATGCTAGTCCATGATGCCTCCTCTCCAGTTAATATGGCTTAATTTCAAACGAGATAAATACACTGTCTGTCAATGTATATTTGTAAAAATATGGTCAGTGGACTTCATAATACGCTCATTGCGCTCAATATATATATTTTCCGGTGTTCATACGGTCACTAGCTCACCCTGACTGAGTATGTGTGTGCATGCACGTGTAGGTTGAGCAGTTGAGCGTGACCGTGTGTGTTCCGTCGTGTGCTCGGACATGCATGCATTAGGGCGTCGCGCGCGTTCTTGCGTCCATGTGCACGTGTGACTGTTGCATACACGTAGGGGGAGTACGTGTAGGGGCCACTAAGGAGCAGTCAAATCACACAGTAAGTTAGTCGGAAGAAGCAACCATCATTTCACTCTTGAATGACACGTACGCAATATAAAATGGTTGATATGGAGAGAAAAAGAAAACCACTATATATACACTAGCAGGAGCCTAAGCTACAAGCCTGCTTGCTTAGGTTGCTCTCTTCACAAGCATAGAATGACGGGCCTGATCCGGCAGCTGGGGGAAGGGAACAATGTTCTGTGTAGACACGGTCGAAATCGGCAAGGGAGAAAACCCATAGTCGGTGCGTCCCAATCGGGGGTCACCGTGGTATGGGCCGATGCCGCGTCCCAATCGCCTTTCTAGCTACAGCCCGACGTCCCAGGTAGTCCATCTTCCTTTTGGAGCCGGCTTGCTCCACTGCCGTAGCTCCATCTCCATGTCGATCTTTCTCTACTTCTACCGGCTTCTACTTGTGATGAGTTTATGTCTCATGAACTAGTGCCAGTACTATTATTCTAATCACACTTCTTCAATATCTTTTCCATCAGGGATGCTCAGGTCAATTTTAGTGGAACTGCACAAAAGCATCGTATGATCCGAGGGTGCCAGCCGTCTTTCCTTCGACAAGTTCTACCTGGCCAGGAAATTAAATCATGTTTATGGTTTAGGGTTTAAGTCGTAGTGACCCCATTAGTAGTTTTTCTATCATACATGCTCTCACAACTTTTTTCTTTAGTTGTGACGAAAATATTGGCTATGATCTGTGAATCATTGAGATGCATCAGCATGCGTGTTAGTTTTCCTTTGTATTTGATGGAATGTTGTAACAGGGAAACCTTGGAATAGGAATGAAAATGGAGTGGAAGAGTTTCCGTTTTTCCGGAGAAAAAATGGAAACGGAGAGAAACCAACGTTTCGTTTCGTTGGATCGCGCCATCGAGCAAAACCAACGTTTAAATCACGCCTGTCATGTTCGTGTCTCACCCTCCTCCACGGCTCGACCCCACATGGTCGCTCGACATGCCACTCACCGCAAACCGAGTAGTATACCATAACTTTCCCGCCTGCTTGTCGATGGATCGCGCCATGGAGTACTAGCACTACTGGAAGAGATTGACGAGTTGGGGGAGGATAGCTAGCTGTAGCACGGACTCCCAAGAACTTACTGCTGGAAGAGATCGCGCATGTTGTAGCCGGCTATTGCTACCTTTGAACGCGGAGCAGCCGCGTGCACCCGGAAGCGGCACGGGCGACGCTCTCTCGGCCGGCGCACCGCTTCAATGCCGGCGCCAGTGAGAGGTCGCGTCTGCTCTGGCCGGGCATGAATGCGGCACTGACCGTTTCGGGCGGGAAGCATGCGCGAGTGGTGAAGAGGGTTCGGGTTCGTCAGGATCGGCCGTGGCAGCGGTCTGGACGTGCGCAAACAAGAGATGATGTGCGTTAATATTGCTGCGTATATAATTAACAACGTAAATAATGTGCCAGTTGGACAAATATGATTGGATATGGAGATGGAAATGGAATTTTACGTAAACACGGATATGCATGTCTATGTCTATGTGTGTGTGCGCGACGACTCTCGCGGCCTGGAAGCGGGGGCGTGTTTTTGATCGAGTTTTCTTAAGGGAGGGTAGTGTACCACACATGAAGGACATGAAGTGCGACCAGGACGCGTGGTCGTGGATCATTAGTTCATCGGAAGTAGTACTAGTTTCCTTCACTGTACATTAAATAAAGAGTTTCGTTTCGTACTTACACAATTTAAAACGATTGTTATGGAGAGAATAAGAAAACCACTCCACTATATTTTAGTCGTATACACAAGAGTACTATATATATGGACGCAACTTCATTGACTTAGTGCACCTGCCTTTGGATTTACGACATGTGGGCCCAAAATGTGGCTGGCTCAGCTGTCATACAGCCAAAAGCAGGTGCAGTGAAGGCACCGGAGCTCAGTCCGTACTACAGTAGTATATATATAAGCGGGAGCCTCAGCGCTTGTTTGCTGGGGTTTGCACTCTCCACACGCTTGCCGCACTACATATATGTTACACGCTAGAGGCTCAGCGTTCATTTGCTAGGGTTTTCTATATTAACAGTCTCTCACCCTCTCTTCACCAGATCTAAACAAGACTGCATTGGCCTCTTGTCTCTCTCTCCCCTCTCACAGCTGGTGAAGGAGGCATCCATATCCCGTCGCATCGGGAAGGGGAGGAGGTGCGGTGTTCACTCTATCGCCTTCGGTGAGGGAGGCAATCCACTGCCAGCTGCGTTGTTCTCTTTCACCCAGCGCCTGTGCGGGAGGGCCACCGACCCCTTCTTCCTCGCTGTCGTACATAGTGTGGGCAGATCCGGCCTCCTGCCGCATGCCTTGCCACATCCCGACGACCCTAAGGTATAAGTTTCTTTGAAACCGTCATTGCTCTAGCTGCATGTGGATCTTTTTCGATCTGTAGTCGAATCTAGGTCTTGGTTCAAAGAGGAAAGAAGGGTGCGGTGGGCTGGAGCAAGAATCTAGGACGTGGTTGAATGAGGAAAGGAGGGGCGAAAAGTAGTATAGACTGGCTATCCAGCCGCTTTGTAGGTCGAAAAGGGAAAAGGGGGGTAACCCAGTACACACATCTGCAAGGAACCGATCTCTTTGTTGAAAAGGGAAAGAAACTGGGGGGGTCGGGTAGTTTGTGCACGAATATATTTGCTGCCCTCACATAGGAAGAAGGTTCAAAGAGAACAAATATGGGATCAACGCATCTATGCTGCTTGGCTACATACTCTGCATCACCCATTTATACATGTGGACGCACATGGTGCTAGCATGTCCCATGCTGCTATTTTGTTGTTGTTAATCTCAGAATTAACTACTGATATGTTTTAAAAGAATTTCTCTGTTAATATGAATCAATGCAACCGTTTTAGAAATGCTACTGTCCTATACTTTGTTTTCCATCAAGATAAGGTAGATGCTTCTTTTTGTGACCGCATGTTTCATCCTCCTTTATTGGCCAGTAATTGTTTTGTTTTTTGCCTCTTAAAATAGAGATATCTATTCAACTTGTTGCTATAGAAAACTTAAATGTCACACCGGCAACTTTGCTTGATTTCAGTGCAACTGCACAAAACTTGATTGGATTTCCTATTCGTGTTGGTAGATTCGTATTTTATGTTGGTTCTCTCATGAAAGGTCAGTACAGGCCTTCATCCACATGATTGTGCAGTGTGCTTTGAGATGCTGTGCTACTTGTATTGGTACTGTTTTAAATAAATGATGAATTGAAGCTATTGTATTGCTGTCTTTTCCCATTAAGTAGTGAACAAAAATGGAACCAACCCAGACATGATGCTTGTTGCTTTGTTACAACAAATTCAGCATCACCCCCTTTATAAGCCAGTAATTGATGCCACTCTCAGAATTAACTACTGAATCTTATTTCAAAACTGCAACACTTGTTAGGGATTGGCGGGATTACCATTTTTGTGGCCGCATGTTTCATCCTCCTTTATTAGCCAGTAATTGATTCCTTTTTTGCCTCTGTTTATACAGGGATATCTATTCAACTTGTTGCTATTGTGACATTTTGCTTCGCTAGGCGAAACACTTTGCTTGATTTTAGTGCAACTGCACAAAACGAGATTGGATTTCCTATTCGTGTTGGCAGATTCATACGTGATCTTGTGTGCATCATGACAGGTTGGTACTTGCCTTCATCCACATGATCGTGCAGTGTGTTTTGAGATGATGTGCTACTTGTATTGGTACTATTTTAAAATGATGAATTGAAGCTATTGTATTGCTGTCTTTTCCCATTAAGTAGTGAACAAAAATGGGACCAACCCAGACATGATGCTTGTTGCTTTGTTACAACAAATTCAGCATCACCCCTTTTATAAGCCAGTAATTGATGCCACTCTCAGAATTAACTACTGAATCTTATTTCAAAACTGCAACACTTGTTAGGGATTGGCGGGATTACCATTTTTGTGGCCGCATGTTTCATCCTCCTTTATTAGCCAGTAATTGATTCCTTTTTTGCCTCTGTTTATACAGGGATATCTATTCAACTTGTTGCTATTGCGACATTTTGCTTCGCTACGCGAAACACTTTGCTTGATTCAGTGCAACTGCACAAAACGAGATTGGATTTCCTATTCGTGTTGGCAGATTCGTATTTTATCATTGTCGGTCTCATGAAAGGTCAGTATAGGCCTTCATCCACATGATTGTGCAGTGTGCTTTGAGATGTTGTGCTACTTGTATTGGTACTATTTTAAATAAATGTTGAATTGAAGCTATTGTATTGCTGTCTTTTCCCATTAAGTAGTGAACAAAAATGGAACCAACCCAGACATGATGCTTGTTGCTTTGTTACAACAAACTCTGCATCACCCCCTTTATAAGTAGATGGAAGCACATACTGTTGTTGCGCCCACTCTACCCTGGAACTGAATCTTAGTTCAAAACTGCAAACACTTGTTAGGGATCGACAGGAGTACCATTTCTGTTAGGGATCGGCCGGAGTACATGTTTAAGAAATATATTGTTCAGATAATGTCTCTGTTATTATATATCAGTTACAGACTTACAGTGTTTTACAAATGGTACTATCCTTCTTTGTAGTTCTTTCTACATGTTTAACCAAGGTATTGTTAAGATAATGTCTCTGTTAAAATGAATCAGTCGCATTGTTTTAGGAATGATACTTTTCTGCTTTTTCGTTCTTTATACATCTTGAAACAAGGCATTGTTAAGATAATGTCTCAGTTAATATGAATGAATCACACTGATTGAGAATTGCTACTCTCCTGCTTTGTTTCCCATTAAGATAAGGTAGATCAGTAGATGTTTTTCTTCTGGGAGTACAAGTCATCAACCATTATTTCTCAGTAATTGTTTCCCTTATACCTTTTGTTGCTTACAGGGATATCAAAATTAAAGCTCGGTTTTATTCCGACTTCGATTTTAGTTCAACTGCACAAAAGAAGCCAATGTGTCCAAGGCAATCTGCTGCATTACTGGGCCCAGTTGGTCGTTCCACTTTGCAGAAAGAAGCAGTCATTGTTTGCGCTACATTACAGAAGGAATGACCGAGAAGCTTTACAGAGTATTAGGCCTTCCACTATGTAGGCCAAAAGAGGTGCCAATTTCACCTTTTCTTAGTTTGGCACCGAATCCCTCCATTGCTACAGCCGGTGCCATAAATATTAGACACCGGTGACATGACTAGTCTGCAGCGACCATTGGCAATTTAACAACACGTGGAGTGCCCTGGGCAAGAAGTGCCCAAACAAGTACAAGAAGCGACAGGACTCCACGATCATAGTCATTACATATTTTGAATGGGAAAAGCTTGTCAAAGTTTAATCATTGATGTTAGCAAGAAGCGACATGACTCCACGATCATAGGCATTACATATTTTGAATGGGAAAATCTTGTCAAAGTTTAATCATTGATGTTAGCAAGAAGACGTTAGTTTAATATATTGGAATTGGAAAACCTTGTCAAAAATTTGCTCATTGATGTTAGCCAGAAGACATGCATTTGATATTTTTTGAGTGGGATGCCCTTGCTGTGAGCAGCGTCGAGTGTTTTTTCCTATTCCTGTGTTCAGTTCAGAAGTAAATAGTTACTCTGCTGAGATATTCCTGTGTTAAGAGTTTGTTCTGAATATTGTCTATGTAATGCCAGGCCTTGTGTTTGATTGCAAAGTTGAGCTTGGAATGTTGTGGCATGCGGCATCACGAGCTGTTCACCGTGCCTCCTGAGAATAATGCTTCGTATTGTTTTGCATGTCGATCTAATGCCAGTGATTTGCTTGTTAAGAATATCATCCTCTTATGTTGTTTCCATGCTTAAGAAGTTCATCGTCTGATGTTTCATTCATAGCCTATACGACAAGTTGGGTAGGTTAGACATGAAACCATATGATCTTCTGACCAACTCATGATATTTGGCCATGATTGGATCGTCGTTTTCCAACCAAAACCGCTTGTAAAACTGACGCTTGTAAATTAAAGCAGATGGTCTCGGACGAAGGCGCTTGGTTGGTCGATTTCGACTAGTGAAATATCGAAAGTACTTGACACACGATAAAAACGTTGAACGACACTCGGACGATTGCTAATCCAGCCGTTAGCTGTTGTTTCAGCCTTGCCCATGGATGGCATGATACGCACGTCGTGCATATATCGTCTGGTAATGTCGTCCATATAGCAGTGCTCGTAAAATATACACTGGTCTCTCAAATTACACGCACAACCCGCCAGTTTTACTTACAGACCTCGGGCCCTCGGTTTCATTACGCCTGTATTTTATGCGTTGTTTTCGATGATGAGTAAATTACACTTGTATGTTAATACATGTTTGAAATAAACCAGAGCTCCCAAGCGTGGCCTTACCATTTCATGCCGTCTCAGTTTCTCGAAGGTGCTCATAGGTGTCCGATGATGCTGGCTTCCTGAATGAGTAGCGGGCGCTGTATTACCCTCTCCATTGTCCTTCGAGTTGTTGCGCTCGCCGTGGCACCGAGAATTGTTAACATCGTCAACGAACATGAGGATTCAGGATATGACTTTATTTTGACTGGATGACACTAGGGACCCACTAGGGTCATAGCCGTACGTACGCAAGTGCTTCCTTATTATGTACAACTATTTTTTTGCTTTCTCCTGGTTTCCTGACATTACGGTCCCACACCATTGTCAACCTATGTAGTCAATATAAACGAGAGAATTGCACAAGGTGTGGTCGACAACTGGGACCAAGCAGCTCGAGCAGTATTTGTGTTTTTGAGGCGTGAGCACTGCAGAGTTTTTCTTGGCGATGATTTCGTTGTTGTTCAGAGGAGAGCATGGTATTAACTGGGCGGGCTGTGGCCCGTCTAGCCCAGGCCAGATATCCAGCCCAGATACTAATTTTTTCAAGATGAAAATGGCTAGCCCATCTATATGTCTTTTTGAGGAATACCCATGCAAGGTCAACTTGTTATTCTCCGCCCCGCTGGGCTGCAAATCTTTCCTAGGAGGGATGCATTAGGCTTAACAGGAAAATGGGCTTTAAAAAATAATAAATGGGATGTAATTATAAAAAATGGGCAGTAACTATAAAAAAAATGCACCAAACACAAAATTAGTTTATAAAATATTATTTATGGATTTTGAAAATCTTAAATTTTCATTGTTGCGCACGCAATGTTTCGTTGGATTTTTACGTAATACAAATTTATATTTAATCTGACTAGAAATTTCGGGATAAAAATATTTCAGAGCCCATTAAAATGTGGGAAATTTTATTGAATTCTGTCTTCAATGGTTGGTTGAAATTATTAATCATTGTCCTAGCTAGAAAATGGGTTATACTTTTAACAAACTATAAATGGGCTGTTGTAAATTCCATTAGAATTCCAAAATGGGTTGTACATTCTTACAAAACGCAAATGGGCTATAAGTTCTCCGCCACACACTTGTGGGCCTACTAAGTGACGCGTCCCCTAAAAAAATAAGTTGACGCGTATGCAAGGCCTTGCCAACTTATTATAGTCAACACACGGTTCTAGCAGCAGTGGCCGTTGGATGTCTATCCAACGGATGTCGTGCTTCTTCTCCAATCTTGGATATTCTTAGCTTCGGCCGCCCAAAAATTGATTCCTCCCCCTGACATCTGGGGCGCACCGTTTCAGAGGCTGACCTGTGGGCCTACTAAGTTGGAGCGTACCAAGGGCTTTGTCAACTTAGTCAATAATAAACGTTTCTAGCTTCAGTGACCGTACAATGTCCATCCAACGGCCGTAGTGCTTCTTCAACCTCTGGCCTTCTTGGTCCAGCCGCCCAAAGCAGCACCAGTCGTGCCGCCTGCTCCCGCCTCCCGTGGCCGGCTGTGCTGGCGCGGAGGCCTCACCTCCCCCATACTACTCCCACCGCTGGCCAGGCCATCCCTCCACTCACCCACACCCTCTGTTATTCTGCGGCGATGACAGCCTCACACCGCAGCCGAACCAGTGAACCCTCGTACTCCTCTCTGCGCGGGCTTCCACTCCTGCGTCTTCCCCGGCTCCGCGTCTCCCCTTCCTAGGCCTCGCCGTCGTCCAGACCACCGCCCTGGTGCTCTCGGCGCGGCGTGGTCAACGTGGTCAATGACCGACTTCCATAGGAAGAGTACTGTATGTGGACAGGCTGATAGCTGGGTCCAAGCGGCCGCAAGGAAGTGCCTCCTTATTACGCGCAAAATAATTATTCCTCCACCTTACAACAGGGACCCACCGGACGGGCCACCTTATTTTGCGAAAAAATGTTTCCCCCCTGACTGCTCGGACCCATCCGACAGGCCAGCGTATTTCGCGAAAAAACATTCCCCCCGCTGTCAGCTCGGACCCACCGGAAGTGCCTCCTTATTACGCACAAAAAAATGAATACTCCCCCTGCTAGCTAGGACCCACCATGGTGGGAGGCTGACTTGTGGGCCTACTAAGTTGACTGGGACGGGGGCCTTTGTCAACTTTAGTCAATATGAATGATTCTAGCTCCAGTGACCGTACGATGTCCATCCAACGGCCGTAGTGCTTCTTCAACCTCTGGTCTTCTTGCTCCAGCCGCCCAAAGCAGCGCCGGTCGTGCCGCATGCTCCTGCCTCCCGTGGCCGACTGTGCTGCCGTGGAGGCCTCACCGCCCCCTACTATTCCCACCGCTGGCCAGGCCCTGCAGCGACGGCAGCCTCACACCGCAGCCGAACCAGTGAACCCTCGTACTCCTCTCCGTGCAGGCTTCCACTGCCGCGTCTTCCCCGGCTCCCCGTCGTCCCCTTCCTAGGCCTCGCCGTCGTCCACCGCCCTGGTGCTCTCGGCGCGGCGTGGTCAACATGGTCAAGAAACGACTTCCATCGAACGTGGACTGTACGTGGAGAGACTGACAGCTGGGTCCACGGCTGCAGCAAGGAAGTGCCTCCTTATTACGTGCAAAATAATTATTCCTCCACCTGACAGCAGGGACCCACCGGACAGACCACCGTATTTCGCGAAAAAAACGTTTCTCCCCTGACTGCTGGGACCCACCAGCTACACCTTTGCACGCATGGAAGTGCGTCCGGGCAAAAAAAACAAAACGATTTGCCACCCGACTGCTGGGACCCACCAGCTACATCTTCGCACGCAAGGAAGTGCCTGATAGTCGGGACCCATCTGGTCGAAGCGTACGTAGCGTTGTCATTCTGGTCGCGAACGTGTACGTACATATATACTGGTCGATGTAGAGGCGCGCACGTGTCGTAGTAGAGGCACGCACGTAGCATGTACACGTACGTACAACGGTCAGGGTGCAAGAAAGAAAATACGGCCACGTATGTGTACATACGGGCAGGGTCTCGAACGCCTACTCGTGCATACGTACGGCGAGGGCTCGTGTACATGGCTGGGTCGGAACGGAGAAACAGCGTCGCCGTCGTGTTCATGGGGAGGCAACGGAATGTGTCGTGTTCATGGGGAGGCAACGGAATGCGTCGTGTTCATGGGAAGGCAACGGAATGCGTCATGTTCATCGGGAGGGCTTGGACGGAACAGACGATGGAAACGAGGCCTGGCGTACCGTAGAACAGAGGAAACGGCCTTGTGTTCGACTGGCCACGTTCGAAACGGGATCCTGTTCATCAGGAGGGGTGTGTCATACCGCAAAACGAAGGAAACGGACCTCCTACGGTCGAAATGGGGGTCCTGTTGATCGGGAGGGGTGTGGCGTACCGTAAAATGGAGGAAACGGACCTCCTACGGTCGAAACAGGGGTCCTGTTGATCGAGAGGGGTGTGGCGTACCACAAAACGGAGGAAACGGACTTGTGTTGGAGCGCTACGGTCGAAACGGGGGTCCTGTTAATCGGGAGGGGTGTGGCGTACCGCAAAACGGGACTCCACGAGATACTATTCATCTCCACTGTCGACCTCCTCCAGCCTCCACGGGCTCCTGTTCATCCAGCCTCCACGGGCTCCTGTTCATCCAGCCTCCACGGGCTCCTGTTCATCCAGCCTCCACCGCGCGCTACTCCACCAGCTACTGTTCAACCACTCCTCCACCATCTACTGTTCATCCAGACCTCCACACCACGGGGTCCTGTTCAACCACCCCTCCACGGGCACCCCTCCACCGTCTACTGTTCATCCAGCCCTCCACACCACGGGGTCCTATTCAACCACCCCTCCACGGGCACCCCTCCACCGTCTACTATTCATCCAACCCTCCACCACACCACGGGGTCTTGTTCATCCAGAGGCAACGCCACCGCTCACTGTTCATCCAAACTCCCCCGCAACACTCACTGTTCATCCCAGAGGCAGCATCGATCGGCTTCAGTTAGCAGCAGTAGCGAAGGAATCGCTCGATCGGGTTCAGTTAACATCCATCGATCGATCGCTCGGGTTCAGTAACGCGTAGCCTGCAGTGCAATCGCTCGGGTTCAGTTAGAGCCCAACGCCTCGCTCGGGTTCAGTTAGAGCCAATGCCTCACACACACGTGCGTACGTGTACGAGAGAAACGTGCATCGCTCGGCCCCCGACCTCCCACAGTAACCGGGAACTCCCCGAAACTTTCCTCCCCCTCGCTTCTACCACGGTTTTTTCCGTCATGGACGGCCCAAAGAATGTCATGTAGCTGCGTCTTCGGCCCGCCCAGGAAAAGCCCATTTTCTATCATGATTTTTTGTCATAGAAGTAGGAGCCCACCACATCTATGATGATACCGGGTTTTATCACAATTATCGTCATAAAAGTGTCATATGTATGACAGGAAAAAAATTCGTTCGGCCCAAAATGTCACAGATGTGTCTTTTTTTGTTGTAGTGTATGTCAGACCCATAATTTGGTAGTTGCCGAGTGGTTGTAGCTATAGTAGAGTTTGGTTCGGCGTTGCCACCGAACTTGGCATGCTCATAATAGGGTTGATGGGTGCAGCCACAATCTGATTTGTTTCGGTAGGATAATAGGCCATCGGCACGGGAGGCGCCGATGCAATAGGTAAAGCCATATTATGGTTTTGCACACTAGCAGCTACACCATCATTGCCACTAGACGATTGAGATATATTCTTCTGAGCATTAGTATTTTCTATGAAAGTTTGATAGACTAGATTTTTACCATCAGCAATACGACTCTCAATCTCAGCCCACTGCTTAGGAGAAAAGGTAGTACTCACAGAGGGTTTAACCTGCTCGGCTTGAAGAGGAGGGAACTTGATTTCTTCAATCGGAGTGATGTTGCCTTGGCGATCCTTCTTGAATTTTGCAAGGAACTCCTGAAAATCCTTCTCTTCACGCGCCTTCTTGTACTTCTCATAGACTTGGCGATGATCGGCCGATATCTCATCAAGACTGGGCTTAATGATGTTATCGGCGTCTATCTCAGATGGCTTGGGAAGATCAGACATGGTGGATGATGACGATTGATCTTCAGTCCCCAGCGGAGTCGCCAAAAAGTGTGTTGACACACGAACACGTCACGTGTACCCTCTACGCCGGGGGTGATGCACCACAGCTCACGTCGAAGGAGACCCGATCGACAGCGCGATACGCAAGACAGTCAACGGGCGCTTTTGTAGACCCGAAACCCCGCACACCCGGGAGGGACCCCGTCAGGGAGTGCGGCGGCTATGGGCTGCCCTAGGCTGATCCACTCACCCCTAGAGCCTCGGGATTCGCAGCTCTCAAACACGAAGAACAGTGAAGAACGAGAGAGAAAACGGTGGGGAGATAAAACGTAGACCGGAAAAATAGTATATTGATTTGTTCGATTGTGTGTTGTTCAATCGGCCGTCACCCCCAACATATATAAGAGGCAGCTGGACTTCACGTACAAGTAAAGGATTCATCTAGGCTTTCCTTACAAGAAAAATTACATCAATTCACGTTCTAGAGTCCTAGTTCTATTCCAACTCGGATTCAATCTAAATCTGGCCCAAACTCTGTCTTCCTTCTTGTGCGGGCCGCTGAGCTTGCATATGATCTCCGATCAAGACGGCCCAAATATCAAACTTCTGCACCTAGATGATACAAACAACTCTCATGTTGATCACTTTTTCAAATAAGGCCTTCTTGAATACTTTCCGAGGTCATCTTTACCTTCGAGTCGGACTCGATCTTGCAGTAGACTGGATTATCCGAGTCTTGTAGTGAATTTGTAGGCCATATACTATCTCTGACGACGATGACTCCAAAACCAAAGTTTACCGTCTTGATGATATGCACAACTTCTGTATTGAACACTTCTTTATCCGAGGTCATCTTGATAAACTTTCGGGCATATGTTCAGTTTCACTTGGATTCGAGCTCATCCACTCGGATTAGAGTCACTAGTCGTCAACCCGTGCACCTACATGGGCTAGCAATTTTAATATTAGATATAACAATGTTTTGAGAGATTCCAAATGTCAATCAATAATTTGCATATGTTGATATAAGTTATTATTATCACACATGCACATAGGTTGCAATGAAGTTACATTGCTTTGACTATTTTGTGATTAGATTGTTTGCATCCAATTATGTCACAGCGATCCACGTCAGATTTATGGCCGATATGTGGACATATGGATGTCCTACTTATCAAGATTACATAAGGGTATACATGTGTTATGTTGGTAAAAACATGGTTGTAGACCGCAAACTGAAGCTCATTCCACATGATATGTGAGACATCAAGTGGTAGTGTCTGAGAGTTGCGAGCATCTGCACACAGGAGCATCATATCCACAAGATAGGCATGCACCTTGTCCTTGTCCCCAATGCGTGGGAAGAGAGTGTTGCGGAAGATCCAATGCATGATGTCGAGAAAGGAGTTGAGTACCCAAGTTGTCTTGTTATTGGAGAGCTTCTTCTCCACATAGAAGGGCAAAAGCTTGTTCTTGTTTGCAGACTCGGAATTGGCATGAGGGAAAACACCTTGGGGTGTGGCAAGCCCCTCATCTGGAACCCCAAGCAAAGTCATGAATTCCTTCCAAGTAGCAGTCAACTGCCGACCATTGGTCATCCAAGTCATGGTCCTGTCCTCATTGGGATGAAAATGCACGGAGGCAAAGAACTGAGCAATGATCTCAGGATCAAAGTCTTTGTGGAATGAGATGATATATGCTCAATGCCAAATTGCTCCACGAGGTCTAAAGCCTCACCAATGTATTCTCGATGCTTCTCTTGCCTCATGTGATGCATGTTGATCCACTTCACCTCCACATAGGTGTTTTGCTTGGCCTTGATGACATCTAGATAGATGAGATTCAGCTGCTTGGTCCAGAATAGCTCATTCCCTCGAAAGTTGGCACGAGGGTTTCCATATGGATTGATCTTCCTCCGAGCAATGAACTCAGCAAGCGGTATCTCATCCATACCCATGGTGGGTTCCTTCTCTTTGGTGGCGGTGGTCTTGGTTCTACGTTGGGGGGCATTGGTGCCCTCTGCTGCCTCTGAGTTGTGCATACGCTTGGATCCCGTGTTACGGCTTGGATTGGAGTGGCGAGCCGGAGCACCTGAGCCACTACCTAAAACACACACCACAAAACAAACATGCACGAAATGCGAGAAGGATCAATGCAAAGACCACAACAAAAACTGGTGAAACAAGTAGACATAGTACGTGAGAAGTACCACAAGAGGGATTTGAGACAACGGTAGTAGCGTGTGTTGCGCCACGTGCGGTAGTACCGCTCCGAGGAGCGGTAGTACTGGCGAAGAGGTAGTACCGCACCAGTAGGGGGGTAGTACCGGACGCACGGTAGTACCGCACCTGAAGAGCGGTAGTACCGCACGGTTGCATATCCGTAAAGGCCATGGAGATCTGAGCACAACCGTGTCAACACGCGGTACTACGGTCGATCAAAACCACCACGGGACAACTAAAGCAAGTACCATCACTACACAAAACCACTCTCCTATATCCGACTCTTGCAAAGATTTGGCCTAAAAATCTCACGAACAACTTGCATCTCCCCAAGACCTAAAAACAACAAGACGAACAAGAAAAAGGAAGGGATTGGGGAGAAACCTTCATCCATGGCAAGAGTGAGTGGTGGGGAGCGATTCCACCGGTTGGAATCCGAGGAGAGCGGCCGGAGATGGAGATCCGGCGAGGACCTCCGGTGCCGTTCTTGAGCGAGAGAGAGAGAGACGGAGTGGGGAGAGAGACGAATGGGTATGGGGGAGTTAGAACTCCCCCTGCCCGTGTTTAACCCCCACGATCTTTGATCACACGGTAGTATCGCATGTCATTGCGGTAGTACCGCCCCGGGCGGAAGTACCGCTCCGTGGCTTTAGTACTGCTCCCCCAGGCGGTAGTAAAAAAATTCTGCCGCGCTGGGTACGGAAGTACCGTGCACTCCTCACGCGATAGTACCGCATGTCATTGCGGTAGTACCGCCTGGGCGGAAGTACCGCACCGAGGCCGTAGTACCGCTCCCCAAGCAGCAGAAAAAAATTCTACCGCGCTGGGTGTGGAAGTACCGCACGCTCCCCTCGCGGTAGTACCGTGAGCTCAAGAAAAAGCAGTTTCAACCAACCGAGAAAACAACAAAGCACTGAACCTTCAAGCGAAGGACCACACCAAAGAGCTAACACACAGGACACCACAAGCACAAGCTCAGCACAAAGGAGGAGAAGCAAGAGACAACGCAGACCAAAAACGAGACACAAACTCTCCAAGGAGAGGGCGGTGACCGGAGCCACCTATGTTTGAGTCAATTGGTATGGCATCGTGAAGAATTATCCTTGGGCCCATGACCAAAACTCGTCTTTGAAGCACAAGTACCATAAAAATGGCTAATGTGAAAGAGTTGACCATTTTATGCATAATGGGGGAGGGAGAGTTCATTGAGAGAACAACACTCCCCCTATGTCCATGCCTACACCTAGATTAGACAACAAGTTGAGTGAGGTTGGGTGTGCAAGGGTTCAAGCAACATTGCTCGAATCAATGATATTTAGCTCATGCCTTAGCTCGCGAAATCTTGCTTCATCCAAAGGCTTCGTGAAAATATCTGCGAGGCTATCATGGGTGTTGATGTAGTTGAGCTCGATCTCCCCTCGCCTAATGTGATCCCGGATGAAGTGATACCGAATCTCAATATGCTTCGTCTTGAAGTGTTTCACCGGGTTGAGAGAAATCTTGATGGCACTTTCATTGTCACACCAAAGAGGCACTTTGTCACAAATGACATTGTAATCCTTTAAAGTTTGCCTCATCCATAAGAGTTGTGCACAACAACTACCGGCATCCACATACTCTGCTTCCATGGACGAGAGAGATACTCAACTTTGCTTCTTGGAAGACCAACTCACCAAAGAGCAACCAAGAAATTGGCACCCTTCGGAAGTGGACTTCCTATCCACTTTGTCTCCCGCCCAATCCGAGTCCGAATAACCTACAAGCTTGAAGTTTGCTCCCCTTGGGTACCATAAGCCAAAGTTTGGGGTATGGGCCAAATATCGAAAGATTCGCTTGACCGCCACAAAGTGACTTTCCTTAGGTGCGGCTTGAAACCGTGCACAAATTCCCACACTCAACATGATATCCGGTCTAGATGCACAAAGGTAAAGCAAGGAGCCAATCATGGAGCGATATACCTTTTGATCCACTGCTTTACCATTGGGATCAATGTCAAGTTGGCACTTGGTGGGCATGGGAGTGGAAGCCGGCTTGACATCACTTAGCTTGAATCTCTTGAGCATGTCTTGAGTGTATTTGGCTTGGTTGATGAAGGTTCCTTCTGTCCTTTGCTTCACTTCGAACCCGAGAAAGAACTTCAACTCTCCCATGGAAGACATCTCGAACTTTGTGGTCATGAGAGCGACAAATTCCTCATTGAAAGCATTGTTAGGGGAACCAAAGATAATATAATCAACATATAATTGGCACACAAACAACTCCCCTTTGACCTTCTTACTAAAAAGAGTGGGGTCGATTAGCCCAACTTCAAAACCACGATCTTGTAACAACTCGGTAAGGTGGTCATACCATGCACGTGGGGCTTGTTTAAGGCCATAGAGTGCCTTATCGAGTTGATACACATGATCGGGAAAGTAGGGATCCTCGAACCCGGGGGGTTGCTTGACATATACCAATTCATTAATCGGACCATTAAGGAAAGCACTCTTCACATCCATTTGTTGTAACTTAAAGTTATGATGAGAAGTATATGCAATCAACATGCGAATGGATTCAAGACGAGCAACGGGGGCAAATGTTTCACCGTAGTCGATACCCTAGACTTGGGAGTAGCCTTGTGCTACCAAACGATCCTTGTTGTGAATGATAATCCCATGAGCATCTTGCTTGTTCTTGAATATCCACTTGGTTCCAATGACATTGTGGTTCTCCGTTGGCCTTGGCATCAATCTCCACACTTTGTTGCGCTTGAAGTTGTTGAGTTCTTCATGCATGGCATTGAGCCAATCTGGATCCTCGAGCGCCTTATAGACCTTTTGGGGTTCAACACAAGAGACGAACACGTGATGTTCACAATAGTTTGCTAATTTTCTACGAGTGCTTACCCCCTTTCTTAAGCTTCCAAGCACATTTGTCATGAGATGATCCTTGGTGGAGAGCTTGGAAGCAATCTTGGCGGCACGACGCTCCAATTCCTCCTCGGGGGTGAGATGAGGAGTGGTCACTTGATCATCTTGAGCGCCGTCTTGAGCTTGTTCTTGATCTCGAGGAAGCTCTTGATCTTGAACTTGCTGGAGGAGAGAACTTGGCCTTGGGCGTCACTTGATGTTACAACACCATCTTGAGATTGACCTTGCCCTTGGTCTTGTTCTTGAGGTTGAGGGCCTTCACTTTGTTCTTCGGAAGCGTGTGGGTCTTGGGTTGGTGAAGGTTCCACTTGAGTGGAATGTTGTCCTTCTCCTTCGGCCACAAGGGGTTCCTCAATGGGTAGGATATGACCAACACCCATTCTTCTCATGGCTTGGGGAGGAATTTCATCACCTACATCACAAGTACCACTTTGCTCCACTTGGGAGCCGTTATTCTCATCAAACTCCACGTTACACGTTTCCTCAATAATTCCCGTGGACTTATTAAGAACACGGTAAGCATGAGAGTTTGTAGCATAACCAACAAATATGCCCTCATAAGCTCTAGCCTCAAATTTAGACAAACGAACACCTTTCTTGAGAATGAAACACTTACACCCGAACACCCGGAAGTACTTGAGGTTGGGCTTGCTACCGGTGAGTATCTCATATGGAGTCTTGTTCAAGCCTTTGTGGAGGTAGAGCCGATTAGATGCATGACATGTGGTGTTGATAGCTTCGGCCCAAAAGTTGTAGGGATACTTGAACTCCACCATCATGGTCCTTGCCGCATCCATCAACGTCCGGTTCTTCCTCTCCGCTACACCATTTTGTTGAGGAGTATAAGGTGCGGAATATTGATGCTTGATTCCCTCATCACTCAAAAACTCATCCAAGGTGTAGTTCTTGAACTCGGAGCCGTTGTCACTTCTTATAGTCAAGATCTTTGTATTGTGCTATCATTGAGCTTCATTTGCAAAGTCAATGACGGTTTGTTGGGTCTCGCTCTTCCTCTTGAAGAAATATTCCCAAGTGTATCTTGAATAGTCATCCACAATCACCAAGCAATACTTTCTACTGCCAAGACTATCAAAGGATGGAGGCCCGAAGAGATCCAAATGAAGGAGCTCCAAAGGCCTCTTAGAGTAGATGATAGTCATGGGAGGGTGAGCCTTCTCATGTAGCTTTCCTTCGATGCAAGCACTGCAAGCACGATCTTTGGCAAAACTAACATTTGTTAGTCCACGGACATGGTCCCCCTTGATAAGACTTTGCAAAGATCTCATGTTGACGTGGGCTAAACAGCGATGCCAAAGCCATCCCACGTCAACTTTAGCCATTAGGCATGTCGCGGTCTTAGTGGGTCGCTTCGAAAAGTTAATCACATAGAGACCATTCTCAACATGCCCAACAAAGGCTACTTTAAGAGTCTTGCTCCACAAGAGGTCCATGGTATCAATGTCAAAGAAAGTGGCAAAGCCCATGAGTGCTAGTTTACGAACGGAAAGTAAATTGTATGCAAGGGACTCAACAAGCATGACCTTCTCGATTGTAAGATCATGAGAAATGACAACTTTACCGAGTCCCAATACCTTAGAGGACGAGGCGTCACCCGACTCGACGTTGGTGGGAATGGATGGAATCTTTTGCATGTCCACCACCAAGTCCTTGCTTCCGGTCATATGATTAGTAGCTCCACTATCGAGCAACCATGACCCCCCACCGGAAGCAAACACCTACAAGAGATCAATGCTTGGTTTTAGGTACCCATCTTGTAATGGGTCCTTTGATGTTAGTAACAAGGGTCTTAGGAACCCAAATAGACCATTCAATGTACTCATAAGGAGAACCAACAAATTTGGCATAAACATGCCCATCTCCAGCACGACACAACACATAAGAAGGGTTAAAGTCGCTGGCTTTGTTGGGAATGGAAGCGTTGCCCTTCTTAGCACCACTACCCCTCACAGAGTTCTTCTCCTTTTCCTTAGTAGCACCCTCTCCCTCCTTCACAAAGGTTTGCTTGAGGGGAGGAGTTTGTTTGGCCTTGTCATTCTTCTTCTTGTTCTTGGACTTGGGCACGTACCCAATCCCTTCCTTGTCCACAACTCCCTTTTGGTTGGTCAAAAGGTCGTTGAGGTTCTTCTCGCTTTGTATGCAAGACACAAGACCTTTCTCAAGTTGTACCTTTAGCTTAGTGTTCTCAACAAGATGCACATGCTCACAACATGGGTTAGTAGCATTTGCATTATCAATGAACATCATACGAGGAAAAGTGGCTTTCTCCTTGGTTAGCTTTACTTGAAGTTGATCATGAGACTCTTTGAGGCTAGCATGAGCACCCTTCAAGACCTTGTGAGCCTTGTCAAGTAGATCAAACTCCTCTTTGAGTCTAGCAAGATCAACCACAAGCTTGGCCTTCTCGGAGTTTAGCACACGAGAGACAACAAGAGCATGATCAAAATCTTTCTTTAACTTAGCATGATCGACGTTGTGTGACTCCTCAAGAGCAAAACGAAGACCACACTCTTCCTCAAGAGCATTGGAAAGATCCGAAATCTCATCGGCATAGTCACGACTATGCCCCTCCATCTTGGAGATAGTATCTTCGTGAGCCTCAATCATGTCATTGGCTTCACCATGTTGTTCCAAGAGAGCAACAAAATGCTTCTTGGATTTACCCTTGAGTTTACCCATAAAGGACTCAAATTCATTTTCCTCCACATTGTATCCCTCATGTTCATCAATGTAATCCGTCAAGGAAGGATTATTAATGATGGTAGTTTTGATGTTGAGGTTACCTTGGTGGCTTTAGCCATGAGGCACTTAGCGGTGATGTTCTCATTGGGTGAGTTGAAGAGAGACACTTGTGGAGTTTTTGCAATGGCTACGGAGGCCATGGCAACCGACTCACCATCTTCATCATCATCATCATCCTCATGGTACTCTTCTTGAACCACCAACGCCTTGTGAGGGATCTTCTTGGGGAAGTTGCTCTTGTTGGGGAAGGACTTGGCTTTGTCCTTTCGGATGAGCTTCCCACCATTGTCTTCCCTCTTCTCATACGGACATTCCGCAACAAAATGGCTCACATTGCCACAATTGTAGCAAGTCCTCGTTGCTTGCTCTTCGTGCCACTTGAGTTGTTCTTGTTGAAGTTTGGCCTTGAGTTCTTCTTGATCCAAAATTGCCTTGAAGCAAGTGCCATGTGTTCATGATAGGAATACTTTGTATCTTCTGGGTTGCTCTCCTCTTCTTCCTCTTCTTCTTCTTCTTCTTCTTCAACACAAACCTTGGCCTTCAATGCAAGGTTGGGCTTCTTTGCCCTTTGAGAGCGAAGCACCGCATTGTCGGCGGTCTTGTCCAAGATGTTCATAGCCACAAACTCATCCAACACTTCACTTGAGGTCAAGGTGTGGAAGTCGGGCCTTTGACGAATGACGAAGGACATGGCCTTGTGGTAAGGCATCATTGCTTTGAGGAATTTGCGCTTGATTCAATTGTAATCCGTGTCCTTGCTCCCATGATCTCGGAGTGAGACCGCGAGTTTCGTTACTCTCCGATAAAGCTCACGAGGTTCTTCATCTTCTTTCATAGCAAACTCATCGGCTTCATCTTGCACTACTTCGTAGTTGGAGCGTTGAATGCTTGCGCTTCCCCGGTAGAGAGAGACAACACAAAGCCATGCATCTTTGGCCAAGCCGAATGGCCGAAGATGAGGTAGATCTTCGGGTGGAATTGCCTCTTGGATGATGAAGAGAGCATTCTCATTGAATTGATTATCCGCGGCTTCTTGAGGAGTGAAGTTTCTTGGGTCATGCGGATAGAAGCCTTCTTCAATGATTCTCCAAATATTAGTATTCACATGATTTAAATGACGCTTAAAGCGATAAACCCAAGAATCAAAGTCCTCATTTTTCACAATCTTAGGGGGAGGACCGGCATGATTCAAATGAGTGGAAGGAATCGGTCCACCATAAACAAGTGGTGGTTCCACATGGGCAAAGATGCCGGTGCCATTTTTACCACTAGAAGAAGGAGCCTTTTCACTACTAGCTTCCCCCTTGTCAGAGTTAGCATCCGTCACCTTGTCAGTGGGATCACCCACTTTCAACGGTGCGGTGGATAGTTTAAGCCCTTCAATGAATTTAGTAAACATGCTTTCAACCTCGGTCGTCATGGAGGTTTTCAATGTCTCCAAGGCCACATTGAATTCCTCATGAGAGACCGAGGTTCCCACATCGCCCGTAGACGAGATCGGATTCACACCGGAGTGTTCCTCCACACCGTCTACGGTATCAACCATACTCTTCGGACGGTAAAGTCCTTAGTAAAGAGACAAGGCTCTGATACCAATTGAAAGGATCGTTATGGTTGACTAGAGGGGGGGGTTGAATAGGCAACTAACAATTTTTGCTTATCTTTACCAAATTAAACTTTGCATCAAATTAGGTTGTCTAGATGTGCAACTAGGTGAGCAACCTATATGATGCAACAACAACGAACACACAAGCAAGCAAGAGAAGTAACACTAATAAGCTTGCACAAGTAAAGG
The DNA here is from genome assembly GCF_056163025.1 of Triticum urartu. Classification (NCBI taxonomy): domain Eukaryota; kingdom Viridiplantae; phylum Streptophyta; class Magnoliopsida; order Poales; family Poaceae; genus Triticum; species Triticum urartu. The sequence continues at coordinate 194,804,384 of NC_141879.1, forward strand.
TGAGAGATAACCAAGAGTGGACCCGGTGAAGACGAGGATGTGTTACTGAAGTTCCTTCCTTTTGAAGGGAAGTACGTCTTCGTTAGAGCGGTGTGGAGGCACAATGCTCCCCAAAAAGCCACTAGGGCCACCGTATTCTCCTCACGCCCTCACACAATGCGAGATGCCGTGATTCCACTATTGGTGCCCTTGGAGGCGGCGACCGGACCTTTACAAACAAGGTTGGGGCTTTCTCCACAACTTAATTGGAGGCTCCCAACAACACCATGAAGCTTCACCACAATGGACTATGGCTCCATGGTGACCTCAACCGTCTAGGGTGCTCAAACACCCAAGAGTAACAAGATCCGCTAGGGATTGGTGGGGGATGCAAATTTCTCTTGGTGGAAGTGTAGATCGGGTCCTTCTCAACCAATTCCGAGCAAATCAACAAGTTTGATTGGCTAGGGAGAGAGATCGGGTGAAAATGGAGCTTAGAGCATTAATGGAGCTTGGAGGTGGAGGAGGTAGTCAACTAGAGGGAGAAGACACCCCTTATATAGTAGAAGAACAAATCCAACCATTATCCACCAACTCAGCCTGCGCAACGCGGTACTACCGTACCAGAGGCGCAGTACTACCGCAGGGGCATGCGGTACTACCGCAGGGCCCCGCGGTACTACCGCCCATGCAGCAGAGACCGGACCAGCCCAAAAAGCACTAAGGCAGAGGGCGGCAGTACTGCTGGCGTGGTACTACCGCAAGGCAGGGACTGACCAGATATGGGAAGGCACGGATATAATGAATTACATCTGTGGCTACTTCCGCTGAGTTGGAGTCGACGCAAAAACCCGATACGGTAGTACTGTAAGACAGTAGCGGTACTACCACGCTAGGCACGGATGAAAAAAAATTCATCCGCCCCTTACTCCGCATACTTGCGGAACTAAGCCAGATACCACGGTACTACCATGCCCAGTGTGCGGTACTACCGCGATGGGTGTCACCCACTAGGGAGAGAGTGACAATATCTGGACTCCGGCCATAGTACTACCGCTTGCGAGGAAGCAGTACTACTGTGGGCACTTGCTTTACTACCGCACCGGCGGACGGTACTACCACAAGGGCCTGTGGTACTACCGCTCTGAGGAGCAGTACTACCGCACGCCCTAGTCCAACAAGCACGAGCAATATTTGCATAGACAAGGAAAACATGGGATGCTCCGAAGGCTTAGAAGAAAATGAGGAACACAGGAAGATGTGTACGTGATGAATCCGCCCACCCTTTCCAACACGGACCCCCTCTTAATAGTACGGCTTCCCTACGACTCAATACCATCGAAAATAAACGAAGAGAAACACCGTCTTCCATAGCCTTCGAGGGGAACCAAATCATCTTGTGCCTTAGTCAATATATATCTGAAATATTCGATGCACATGATTAGTCCGCAAAAGTATTGTCATCAATCACCAAAACCAACTAAGGGATAAAATGCCCTTACACACGAGAGGGTAGGACAAAAGATGTCATGCAAGTTCTTTTCCATAAGCATGTATGACTATATTTGGAATACATGCCTACATTACATTGATGAACTGGAGCTAGTTCTGTGTCACCCTATGTTATAACTATTGCATGGGGAATCGCATCCGACATAATTATCCATCACTGATCCAATGCCTACGAGCTTTTCATATATTGATATTCGCTTATTTACTTTTCCGTTGCTACTGTTACAATCTCTATAAAACCAAAACTATTACTTTTGCTACCGTTAACGCTACTATCATACTACTTTGCTACTAAATACTTTGCTGCAGATATTAAGTTTTCCAGGTGTGGTTGAATTGACAACTCAGCTGCTAATACTTGATAATATTCTGTGGCTCCCCTTGTGTCGAATCAATAAATTTGGGTTGAATACTCTACCCTCGAAAATTGTTGCGATCCCATATACTTGTGGGTTATCGGTGGTCTTGTTGACCATCAACACTTGATGGTCCTTGTTGATTTCTACCTCCGTAGCCTTTAGCATTGCGAAGAGCTCGGGAATTGTCTTATCCATCCCTTGCATATTATAGTTCATCACGAAGCTCTTGTAGCTTGGTGGCAGTGATTGAAGAATTCTATCAATGACACTATCTTCAGGAAGATTAATTCCCAGCTGAGTCAAGTGGTTGTGGTACCCAGACATTCTGAGTATATGTTCACTGATAGAACTATTCTCCTCCATTTTGCAGCTGTAGAACTTATTGGAGACTTCATATCTCTCAATCCGGGCATTTGCTTGAAATATTAACTTCAACTCCTGGAACATCTCATATGCTCCATGACGTTCAAAACGACGTTGAAGTCCCGGTTCTAAGCCGTAAAGCATGGCACACTAAACTATCGAGTAGTCATCAGCTTTGCTTTGCCAGACGTTGTTAACGTCATCAGCAGCATCTGCAGCAGGCCTAGCACCTAGCAGTGCTTCCAGGACGTAATTCTTCTGTGCAGCAATGAGGATAATCCTCAAGTTATGGACCCAGTCCGTGTAGTTGCTACCATCATCTTTCAACTTAGCTTTCTCTAGGAACACATTAAAATTCAAAGGAACAGTAGCACGGGCCATTGATCTACAACAACATAGACATGCAAAATACTATCAGGTACTAAGTTCATGATAAATTAAAGTTCAATTAATCATATTACTTAAGAACTCCCACTTAGATAGACATCCCTCTAATCATCTAAGTGACCACGTGATCCAAATCAACTAAACCATGTCCGATCATCACATGAGATGGAGTAGTTTTCAATGGTGAACATCACTATGTTGATCATATCTACTATATGATTCACGCTCGACCTTTCGGTCTCAGTGCTCCGAGGCCATATCTGCATATGCTAGGCTCGTCAAGTTTAACCCAAGTATTCTGCGTGTGCAAAACTGGCTTGCACCCGTTGTATGTGAACGTAGAGCTTATCACACCCGATCATCACGTGGTGTCTCAGCACGACGAAGTTTCGCAACAGTGCATACTCAGGGAGAACACTTGTACCTTGAAATTTAGTGAGAGATCATCTTATAATGCTACCATCAAACTAAGCAAAATAAGATGCATAAAGGATAAACATCACATGTAATCAATATAAGTGATATGATATGGCCATCATCATCTTGTGCCTTTGATCTCCATCTCCAAAGCACCGTCAGGATCACCATCATCACCGGCTTGACACCTTGATCTTCATCGAAGCATCATTGTCGTCACACCAACTATTGCCTCCACGACTATCACTACAGTTTAGTGATAAAGTAAAGCAATTACATGGCGATTGTATTTCATACAATAAAGCGACAACCATATGGCTCATGCCACTTGCCGATAACTCTGTTACAAAACATGATCATCTCATACAATAAAATTTAGCATCATGTCTTGACCATATCACATCACAACATGCCCTGCAAAAACAAGTTAGACGTCCTCTACTTTGTTGTTGCAAGTTTTACGTGGCTGCTGCGGGCTTAGCAAGAACTGTTCTTACCTACGCATCAAAACCATAATGATTTTTTGTCAAGTGTGCTGTTTTAACCTTCAACAAGGACCAGACATAGTCACACTCGATTCAACTAAAGTTGGAGAAACTGACACCCGCTAGCCACCTGTGTGCAAAGCACGTCGGTAGAACCAGTCTCGCGTAAGCGTACGCGTAATGTCGGTCCGGGCCGCTTCATCCAACCATACCATCGAATCAAAGTATGACATGCTGGTAAGCAGTATGACTATTATTGCATATAACATCTATGCATAGACCTGTCTCTAATACCACTGTTGGGGAACGCAGTAATTTCAAAAAAATTCCTACGCACACGCAAGATCCATCTAGGTGATGCATAGCAACAAGAGGGGAGAGTGTTGTCCATGTACCCTCGTAGACCGAAAGCGGGAGCGTTATGACAACGCAGTTGATGTAGTCGTACATCTTCATGATCCGACCGATCCTAGCACCGAAAGTACGGCACCTCCGCGATCTGCACACGTTCAGCTCGGTGATGTCCCACGAACTCTAGATCCAGTTGAGGTCGAGGGAGAGTTTTGTCAGCACGACGGCGTGATGACATTGATGCTGAAGTTACCGACGCAGGGCTTCGCCTAGGCACTACAACGATATGACCGAGGTGGAAATCTGTGGAGGGGGGCACCGCACATGGCTAAACAATCAACTTGTGTGTCTATGGGGTGCCGCCTTCCCCCGTATATAAAGGAGTGGAGGAGGGAAGGGCCGACCATCTCATGACGCGCCCAAGGGGCCGGGGGAGTCCTACTCCCGGTGGGAGTAGGATTCCCCCTTCCCTAGTTGGAGTAGGAGAAGAAGGAAGGAGGAGAGAGGGAGAAGGAAAGGGGGGCCGGCCCCCACCCCAATTTGGATTGGGCTTGGCGGGGGCACCTTGGCCGCCTCCTCCTCTCTCCCACTAAGGCCAAATAAGGCCCATAGACTCCCTGGTGGGTTCCGGTAACCCTCCGGTACTCCGGTAAATGCCCGAACTCACCCGGAACCATCCCGATGTCCAAACATAGCCTTCCAATAAATTTATGTCTCGACCATTTCAAGACTCCTCGTCATGTCCGTGATCACATCCAGGACTCCGAACAACCTTCGGTTCATCGAAACACATAAACTCATAATACCGATCGTCATCGAACGTAAGTGTGCGGACCTTGCGGGTTCGAGAACTATGTAGATATGGCCGAGATTCATCTCCGGTCAATAACCAATAGCGGAACCTGGATGCTCATATTGGTTCCTACATATTCTACGAAGATCTTTATCAGTCAAACCGCATAACAACATACGTTGTTCCCTTTGTCATCGGTATGTTTCTTGCCCGAGATTCGATCATCGGTATCTCAATACCTAGTTCAATCTCGTTATCGGCAAGTCTCTGCTTTACTCGTTCCGTAATGCATCATCCCACAACTAACTAATTAGTCACATTGCTTGTAAGGCTTATTGTCGGTGTCAAAACCGACGGATCTCGGGTAGGGGGTCCCGAACTGTGCGTCTAAGGCGGATGGTAATAGGAAGCAGGGGACACGATGTTTACCCAGGTTTGGGCCCTCTTGATGGAGGTAAAACCCTACGTCCTGCTTGATTATTCTTGATGATATGAGTATTACAAGAGTTGATCTACCACGAGATCAGAGAGGCTAAACCCTAGAAGCTAGCCTATGGTATGATTGTATCTTGTCCTACGGACTAAAACCCTCCGGTTTATATAGACACCGGAGGGGGCTAGGGTTACACAAGGTCGGTTACAAAGGAGGAGATATACATATCCGTATTGCCTAGCTTGCCTTCTACACCAAGTAAAGTCCCATCCGGACACGAGACGAAGTCTTCAATCTGGTATCTTCATAGTCCAACAGTCCGGACAAAGGATATAGTCCGGCTGTCCGGAGACCCCCTAATCCAGGACTCCCTCAGTAGCCCCCGAACCAGGCTTCAATGAAGTCTAGTCGGACACGCAGTATTGTCTTCGGCATTGCAAGGCGGGTCCTTCTCCAAATTTTGAATGTTTGTCAAGTAGTGTCTGACCCCATAAATGTTGGACTTCTTGGCTTCTGCGCCCAATAAGGGCTATCTTCCACGCGTCGAATGAATACGAGGAGCGAGGGTGTTTTTACATTCGCCCCCCTAGCCGGATAAATAAATTGTCTATTAAAGGGATGGGGATTCTTAGATCCAATCCATACCATCCTCCCACAGCGAGAATCCATCGGAGCGCGCTTCGGAAAAATCCACTCCAACATGGCCGACCACCGCAGCTCCTCCTCTCGCCCCCATAGCCCTAAGCCCGGTGATTGGGAGAGGTGTTCTGTCCCACACAGTTGATTAGTCGAATTGCAGACTCAGGGATTTCTCCCTCCAGCGTATATGGTTCCCGTCCGAGCCGGGCTCGCCACTTACAATGGCGGGGAGCAAGCGGAGAGCTTCCCCAGCCCCTCTACGGGGGAGCGGGTGTGCCTTGTTCCTTACTTATTAAGGGGACTTGGATTTCCAATTCATCCGTTCCTCTGCGGGCTCCTGGAGTTTTACGGCCTCCAACTACATAATTTCACCCCTGCTTCCATATTACACATCGCCGGCTACGTTGCCCTTTGCGAGTTATTCCTGGGCTGCGAGGCTCATTTCGAGCTGTGGAAAAGGTTATTTTGCCTCGTCCCCCGCACACAGAAGGGGTCACTTTATCAAGTGGGCGGAGCTGAAATATGGCGCATTGCCGAAACCGGATACCTGTCCGGTACTCCGAAGAAGACGTCCGAAGACTGGCCCTCGGAATGGTTTTATATGGAGGACGTCCCCCTTCCGAACCCTGTTCGGCGGGGTCTTCCTGAGTTCAACAATGCTCCTCTGAAGAAACGCTGAAGCTGGCGCCCATGGAGCCCCCAGGAGGAAGACAACGGAGAAGTCCTTTACCTGATGAACCGGATTAAAGCGCTGGCTCCATCAGGATTGACAATAATCGAGGTTATGTCAATATGCATAATGCGGGGAGTGCAGCCACTTCAATATCGAGGGCACCCCTTGTGGTGTTTTAACGGGGAAGATGATGCCACCCGTTGCGGGCGTAAGGGACCTGACTCCGCTGCTGCTTTAGCAAAAATTCTGTCCGAGTTGTTCAAGGGAGAGGAAGAGGAGTTCATCCGCATCAAGCCACGAGATGGATTCTCCATGTACAACCCTCCAAGCTGGGTGAGTTATATCTCCTTACTCCCATTCTTCCCGCATTCTTTGTCGTAGGTACTCACCCTGCCATTTTACGGCAGGAACTGCGAAGAGCTGTAAGGGAGGTCAACAGCCCATCTCCACAACCAGAGGACCCTGACCGGGCCCTTGGTCCCGGACTCGAAGAAGATCCGGACATATTCGTGGAGCTGATAGACATGCAGTTCTATCAATTGAGCTGTGATGACGCCATGGTGGCCATTACGGCCGACTATCCCGGACTGCTCCATGTGTCGTACGTAAGAAAAACCAAAATCCCAACTCCAAAAACTAGGATCCCCTTTTAGACACTTCACCTACCATATACATATGGTGTTTTACAGGGAAGGCATTCAGGACGCCGTGCCGAACCCGCAGCAACTCGCCAACAAGAGGCACCAAGGCTGGGTAGGCCAAAAAGGAAGGCAGTCAGGACGGAGACGCCGGCGCAGAGGTATGACAAAAAACCTCACTCCGTGGTTGTCATCTGTCTCAAAATGTAATGACGTCCATGTTTCTTTAATAGAAAAAATGCTCGCCAGAATATGTCCGGAGAGGCTGCCAATCACGCTTCCACCAGTCGGGCTCCAGGGCCGGACATAGAGGCGGAAGCCGACATGGGGCGGACGCCGGATACTCCTCCTATAGAGGATGCAGATATACTGTACGCTACAAATTCAGAAGTGAAGAGCGCCATGAATCATGGGCGTCGCCGGGCCGTACTCCGTGACGCTTGCTTCTCACCAGAGGCATTTGATGCCTTCAATTCTGGAGACGCGTACCTCCGCGCTGCTCAAAATGGTCTAGCCAGAGCCACGAACCAGTATGTAAGGGATGTACGGGTAAGCCAATCTGACGATTATATGTATCAGTAGCCCCTGGGAGTTGAAACAGTTGACGCAACTGTTTTAAGGATCATTATTTGTGCAGGTTCTTACGGAGAAGAATTCCCAACTATCTCAAGAGCTGGACGAGTGCAAGGCCCAGCTGGAGGCCGCTGTTGCCGCATTGAAGGAGTCCAAAAAGGGTGCCCCTGGTAACTCTTTTGTCTATTACAAAGAATATCAGTACCAGGTAGTATGTGGCGTATATGCACACCTAACAATAGATGTTGCAGGTGGCCCCGGAGTGAGTCCGGAGGCCGTGGAGGCGGATACGACACGTGATGATCAACAGCGAAATGCTGGCGAGCGCGTGCTGATGCGAGTCAGGTAGGAGAAAAATGATCTCCAAGATGCCAATATCTGGCTGGGCGTGGAACTGAAGGATGTCCGAGCCCAGCTTGCGGACTCCGTGAAGGAGAATAAACGGCTTCAGCACGGCATTTTTAGTAAGTGCTTGAACGAACTTTTTAAAGGAGTTCGGCGAAGAAGCCTGCTAACAGCGTTATGTCTGCAGGTATGCTGACAGGTTGTCCCGTGGAGGAGATGCCCGGGTCCTCGGGTGATCTTCTGCCAGAGCTCTCACAACTGCACGAACAAGTTCGGCAGGTGATGCAGAGTATTGCCCAAGCCTTGTGGCCATCCGCGTCCCCGCCAGGAGGCATGGGGGAGCTTATAGAGAAGCTTAAGGGAGCGCGGCGGCACTTCCGATTATGGAAGATATCAGCCTGCCGACAAGGTGCACGGGAAGCCTGGGCTATGGTGAAGACGCGATATACCAAGGCTGACCCAAACCACATGGCCAAGGTCGGACCTGTGGGGCCCGATGGGAAAGAGATCCCCGTCAGTTTAGTGTATGATCAAGTAGAATTAGCCGCAAAGTATTCCCAACAGGATTGTAGGCTAGACAGCCTGTTGGATGGTATAGAAGAAGAATTTAATCAGTCTTAGTGACTGTGTACTTCAAGTGACATACGTAATGTCCCTAGCCGGATTGTAAATCATTTGTCATGGCGGACCTTTTCGCTTCGACCTCTGGACCCGATAGTCCGGAGTGTATCCGAATACCCACTCGGTTATATAAAAACTGGGGTATGCATGGAAACCAGGCGTAGGGGTCATAAGTGCTTGAACAGACAAATACTCAACTAGCTATGTTATATTACATGGATAGTAAGAAACATCTTCCAGGGAGAATAATTCCGTTAAGGGTTCCTTTCCCTGGGTACGCATGCCCTAATGTGCATGTCCAAACTGCGAGACGCAGGCTAAAAACATCTGGGGGCGTGTAGTAATTTAAATGAAAGTCATCTTTTATTCATGGACCGAATATTCCCTTAAGAACGCTAGCTTTAGGCTTCACCCAGTCTGAGGTACACATCCGGCTGACCCGACAGTAACAATCACAGAGGTGCTCCCCTTATGCCCTAGCCGAATTAACGGAAACGTAGGGCATAAACACAAGAGCCAGGCAACCCAGCTTGGCCAAAACTTAAGTCATATCGATGCATATAATGGCGAAAAAGGGTACATGCGGAAGAATAACACATGTGTGGGGCATGAAGCCCGGAAAAATAATTAGATTAAGCTTCTGTATAGGAAGCCCCCAGGTATATTGAGCGCGGTTAGCGCGTCAAGATTGTGTAACCAAGACACAGGTTTAGCCCTTTAGGGCTTTGAAGAGAAAAGAGAGAAAGAAAGAGAGAGAAAATAGATGTGCAAAAAATTCATGGAGGTAAGGAGATGAACATAGAGTCCGACGCTAGGCGTAGAATCTTCGGAGTCTGGCTGCATTCCATGGGTTTGGCTCGAGTCGATTATTTGATGCATCCCGCAGATGGTACGCTCCACCGGTCAGAACCTGGTCGATAATGAAGGGACCTTCCCATTTGGGCTTGAGCCTGTTCTTTTTCTTCTCCGGCAGGCACAGAACTAGTTCACCAACGTTATAGGTTTTGGCCCACACTTCTCTGCTTTGATACCTTCGAGCCTGTTGTTGATAGAATGCGGAACGGGCTTTTGCCATGTCGCGCTCCTCCTCTAGGGCATCCAAACTATCCTGTCGATCGAGCTCGGCCTCTCTTTCTTCATACATGCGCACTCGAGGTGAGTCCTGAATTATGTCGCAAGGCAGCATCGCCTCAGCGTCGTACACCATAAAAAACGGTGTGTATCCGGTAATGCGATTCGGCGTGGTACGCATCCCCCATAGTACGGAGTCGAGCTCCTCTACCCAATGGGTGTCTGATTCCTTTAAGGACCAGACTAATCTGGGTTTAATACCACTCATGATAAGACCATTCGCTCATTCGACTTGACCGTTAGTTTGTGGATGATACACAGAAGTATAATCGAGCTTGATGCCCATGTTGCTGCACCAAAGTTTCACCTCATCGGCAGTAAAGTTCGTGTCGTTGTCAGTGATGATGCTGTGGGGGACGCCATAACGGTGTACAACCCCGGATATGAAGTATATCACCGGTCCGGATTCAGCCGTTTTGACAGGTTTGGCTTCTATCCATTTGGTGAATTTGTCCACCATGACCAGTAAGTATTTTCTCTTATGGGTTCCCCCTTTGAGGGGTCCGACCATATCGAGCCCCCAGACCGCAAAGGGCCAAGTAATGGGGATTGTTTGGAGGGTGGTAGGTGGCATGTGGCTTTGGCTTGCAAAACCCTGGCAACCAACACAATGTTGAACCAGATGCTGTGCATCTGCCCGGGCCGTCGGCCAATAAAAACATGTACGGAAGGCCTTACTTACAAGGGCCCGGGCTGCTACGTGGTGGCTACCGAGTCCGGCATGGATTTGTGCCAAAAGTTTCCACCCTTCCTCTTCGGAGATGCACCTTTGAAGGACTCCGGTTGTGCTTTTCTTATAAAGCTCTCCCTCATGGACCTTGTAGGCTTTAGATCGCCGCACTATGCAATGAGCCTCATTTTGGTCCTCGGGTAATTCTTGTCTAGTTAGGTAGGCCAGGAATGGTTCTGTCCACGGGGCGATGACGGCCATTATCACGTGGGCTGAAGGTGTTATTTCGGTGGCAGAGCCTCCGATTGTGTCAGAGTATTCGGCATCTAGGGTTGTGGCCGGGTCCGGACTATTTTTGCCGGTGTCCCCTTCCCATACCATGGATGGTTTAAACAGTCTTTCCAGGAAGACGTTTGGTGGGACAGGGTCACGTTTAGAGCCGATACGTGCTAGGATGTCCGCTTCCTGGTTGTTTTCCCAAGCCACATGGTGGAATTCCAGCCCCTCGAACCGGGCTGACATTTTGAGGACGGTGTTGCGATATGCCGCCATTTTCGGATCCTTGGCATGAAGTCTCCATTTATTTGGGATATTGCGAGGTTCGAGTCCCCACACACCTCTAGGCGTTGGATGCCCATGGAGACTGCTATCCGGAGGCCGTGTAATAGGGCCTCATATTCGGCTGCATTATTGGAGTCTGTATATAGTATTTGGAGCACGTATTGCACCGTGTCTCTAGTGGGGGACGTCAGGACGACGCCAGCCCCTAGACCAGCCAGCATTTTAGAGCCGTTGAAGTGCATGATCCAATTGGAGTATGCGCCGTACTCTTTAGGGAGTTCGGCTTCTGTCCATTCGGCTATGAAATCGGCCAGTACTTGCGACTTAATGGCTCGTCGTGGCTTATATGTTATGTCGAACGGGAGGAGCTCGATGGCCCATTTGGCAATCCGTCCCATGGCATCACGGTTGTTTATTATGTCATTGAGTGGTACTTTGGATGCCACCGTAATCGAACACTCTTGAAAGTAGTGTCATAATTTCCGGGATGCCATAAATACCGCGTATGCTATCTTTTGGTAATGTGGGTACCGTGATTTGCATGGAGTGAGGATGGTGGATACATGATATACCGGCTTTTGAAGTGGGAATTTATGTCCGTCCATCTCTCGTTCGACGACGAGCACTGCGCTTACAACTTGGTGAGTTGCCGCTATATATATAATAACATTGGTTTGCCAACGGCTGGCGCAGCCAGGATGGCTTTGATTTTTTCCAGTCCAGCCATGGCTGCGTCCGTCCACTCGAAGTGTTCGGTGCGGCAAAGAAGGCGATAAAGGGGAAGTGCCTTTTCTCCTAATCGGGAGATAAAGCGGCTTAAAGCTGCCACGCATCCAGTAAATTTCTGGATTTGCTTGAGGTCAGTTGGGATAGCCAACTGTGACAGAGCTCAGATTTTAGCCGGATTTGCTTCAATTCCTCTATTGGAGACGATGAAGCCCAGGAGCTTTCCAACGAGAACGCCAAAAGCGCATTTTTCCGGATTGAGCTTAATGTCGTATGTTTGGAGATTGGTGAACGTGAGCCTCAAGTCGTCTATTAAAGAGTCGACATGTCTAGTTTTAATGACCACATCGTCTATATATGACTCCACAGTCTTACCGATCTGCTTTTCCAGACATGTCTGGATCATGCGCTGATATGTTGCCCCGGCGTTTTTGAGCCCAAAGGACATTGTGTTAAAGCAGAAGGGGCCATATGGTGTTATAAATGTCGTTGCGGCTTGGTCAGACTCCGCCATCTTAATCTGGTGGTAACCAGAGTATGCGTCGAGGAAGCACAATGATTCGTGTCCTGCGGTAGCGTCGATGATTCGATCGATGCGAGGGAGTAGGAAGGGATCCTTTGGGAAAGCCTTGTTAAGGTCTTTGAAGTCGACACATAGGTGCCAGGATTTGTCCTTCTTTGGTACCATCACCAGGTTGCTAGCCAATCTGGATGTTTTATTTCTTTAATGAATCCGGCTTCTAGTAGTTTGGCCAGCTCCTCTCCCATGGCTTGTCGCTTAGGTTTAGAGAAACGCCAAAGAGTCTGCTTGACCGGCTTGAATCCTTTTAGAACATTAAGGATATGCTCGGCCAATCTGCGTGGGATTCCTGGCATGTCTGAAGGATGCCAAGCGAATATATCCCAATTCTCGCATAGAAACTCCCGTAGTGCGGCGTCTACAGCGGGGTCTAACTGTGCCCCAATGGATGCTGTTTTTGTAGGGTCCGTTGGATGGACTTGGAATTTAACTATTTCGTCCGCTGGTTTAAAGGAGGTGGACTTGGATCTTTTGTCTAGTATCACGTCGTCCCTGTCCACCATGGAGCGCAGCGCGGTTAACTCCTCCGCCACAAGCGCTTCGGATAATGCCTCGAGGGCTAGTGCTGCTGTTTTGTTCTCGGTGCGGAGTGCTATGTCCGGATCACTAGCTAGAGTGATAATTCCCTTGGGTCTGGGCATTTTGAGCTTCATGTACCCGTAATGGGGTATGGCTTGATAAATCGTGAATGCCTCCCGCCCTAGAAGGGCGTGGTATCCGCTACTGAACGGGGCCACTTGGAATGTAATTTCTTTGGACTTGTAATTCTCCGGAGTGCCGAATACCACATCAAGTGTGATTTTCCTAGCGCAACGTGCCTCCCGACTAGGGATGATTCCTCGGAAGGTTGTACTGCTTTTCTCAATACGGTTGTTGTCTATGTCCATTTTTTGGAGAGTTTCCTCATAGATGAGGTTTAATCCACTGCCGCCATCCATGAGCACCTTAGTGAGCCGAAAGCCGTCCACAATTGGACTAAGGACCAAAGCGGCTAGTGCTCGGGCTGTTCGGAATTTAGGTTCGTCACTGGCATTGAAGGTGATAGCCGTGTCGCTCCATGGATTTATTGCTGCCACATGGTAGACTTCGGCAAGGTCGCGGAGTGCTCACTTACGCCTATTATTTGAGGTGAAGGTCTCGAAGACCGTTAATACTGTGTTTTTATCCGTGGGAAGGTGCTCTGAGGTATTTTGGGTGAGAAGATCCTCACCGCTTTTGGCCACCTGCCGAAGTACCCAACATGCTCTAAGGCTGTGTGTTGATATGGTATCCGCTGTACTATGGATTTTGCAGGGCCCGTTGAGCCATCCCTCCAATACGGTTCCACGCCCTGTAGTGGGCTTTTGCTTCTTTTTAATTGAGTCGGGCGACTTACGAGAGTGCGCCCTTTTAGTTCGGACTGGGAGTTTTGTCAGAGCCGGATTATCCCAAAATTGCCTTTGGGTTCTCCAGGCACTTTCCATCGCACAGTATTTCCGTACTATGTCTGCCAAGTCAGCGAAGTGTGCTACATCGTGGTGACTTATGGAGTTGAGGACTCCCTTGTCCGTGCAATTGTTGCAAAAGAACGAAATTGCATCTTCCTCGTGGCAGTCCTTGACCTTGTTCATTACAAGGAGGAATCTGGCCCAATAGTGATGTACTGTTTCTTGGGGCACTTGCCTAATGTGGGAAAGATAGTTTGTACCTGGGTGGGTGGGAGGATTTAAGTCCAGACCTTGACCCAATCTATGATCCCGGGGCGGGGGAGTTGCCGATCTTGGAAGTTCGGGCTCTGGGATGTTGCCCCGCGGGTTCGGTATGCGGCCTGATTCTGGATTCAGGGTTAGGGCGGCATCCTCCAGTGAGCGAGTATCCTGTTCGGAGAGCTCAGGAATCCGTACATAGGTCGTCCTCAGGATAGAGGGAGAATCGCCGCATTGCTCCTCCACCACCGCTATCTGATGGGTGACCGGCAGAGAGTTAATCTCCCTTCGGTCAGGTTTAAGCCTGATCCGATCGTAGTCCGTAGTGACTCCCAGAGCGACAATGCGATCCAAGAGCTCGTTCAAAGAGGAGAGCTCCATTGGATCCATCTGCTCGGCAAATTTTGAGCTGATGTGGAGGCTATTTCCAATGACCCGAGAGGTCATCGTCGGCGCAGCGGCCAAGCGGGCGGTCATGACGAAGCCGCCTAGTCGGAGAGTTTGGCCTACAGCCAGGGCTCCCCCAGAGGTGATGTTGTCCTTGACAACGAGGCGAGCCATCTTCCTTATGATGACGACACAGTGGAACTCTCAATGTAAGCACCAATGTCGGTGTCAAAACCAGGGGATCTCGGGTAGGGGGTCCCGAACTGTGCGTCTAAGGCGGATGGTAACAGGAAGCAGGGGACATGATGTTTACCCAGGTTCGGGCCCTCTTGATGGAGGTAAAACCCTACGTCCTGCTTGATTATTCTTGATGATATGAGTATTACAAGAGTTGATCTACCACGAGATCAAAGAGGCTAAACCCTAGAAGCTAGCCTATGGTATGATTGTATCTTGTCCTACGGACTAAAACCCTCCGGTTTATATAGACACCGGAGGGGGCTAGGGTTACACAAGGTCGGTTACAAAGGAGGAGATATACATATCCGTATTGCCTAGCTTGCCTTCTACGCCAAGTAAAGTCCCATCCGGACACGAGACGAAGTCTTCAATCTTGTATCTTCATAGTCCAACAGTCCGGCCAAAGGATATAGTCCGGCTGTCCGGAGACCCCCTAATCCAAGACTCCCTCACTTATATTGATGTGCATTACCGAGTGGGCCCAGAGATACCTCTCCGACAATCGGAGTGAAAAATCCTAATCTCGATCTATGTAACTCAACAAACACCATCAGAGACACCTGTAGAGCATCTTTATAATCACCCAGTTACGTTGTGAAGTTTGATAGCACACAAAGTGTTCCTCCAGTATTCGGGAGTTGCATAATATCATGGTCATAGGAACATGTATAAGTCGTGGAGAAAGAAATAGCAACAAACTAAACGATCATCGTGCTAAGCTAAACGGATGGGTCAAGTCAATCACATCATTCTCTAATGTTGTGATCCCGTTAATCAAATGACAACTCATGTCTATGGCGAGGAAACTTAACCATCTTTGATTCAACGAGCTAGTCAAGTAGAGGCATACTAGTGACACTCTGTTTGTCTACGTATTCACACATGTACTAAGTTTAATCCAGTTAATACAATTCTAGCATGAATAATAAACATTTATTATGATATATATAAGGAAATATAAATAACAACTTTATTGTTGCCTCTAGGGCATATTTCCTTCAAAATATTCATCATATATTCTTTCTTTGTAGCATGGACATTTGGACTTGAATGATTCAAAGCAATAGTCTATAATATGACATGAAGACATCAATACTCAAGCATATCAACAAGCAGCTAAGTCTTTAAAAATATCAATGCGAAAGAAAATTATCCCTAGCCCATTATGCTCAATCATTGATCCATTCATGAAACACATCCAAATATTAACTACATCCAATGCACAAGTATGACAATAGTGTTCCTTAATTGGTGCTTTATAAGAGAAGATGAAGACTCAATTGCATAAAAGTAAATAGATAGGCCCTTCAGATAGGGAAGCAAGGATTTGTAGAGGTGCCAGAGCTCATAGCTTAAATTGAGAGATAAAATTATTTTGAGAGGCATGCTTTTCCTATCAATGAAAACGACCGAGAATTCCCAATATCTTCCATGCTAGACAAATTATAGGTGGTTCCCAAACATAAGGTAAAGTTTATTTCCTTTCCACCATTCTTTCGCAATACATGGATAGTCGTATCCACGGGTGTCTTCCATACCAACACATACCAAGGAATTTATTATAGTATATTTTTTGCATTTCGGGACCGGGCATCCCTATTACCTGCCACACTCTCGTGCAATGACAAGTGAATAAACACTCATCATGAGAATAAAATATCAAGCATGGAAAATATTGGCCACCCCCTGCTGCTTCATGAGCGGTACGGGCATATAAAACGGAAATTTATTTTGAAAATTAGAGTTGGCACATACAAATTTACTTGGAACGGCATGGAAATCACACATATAGGTAGGTATGGCGGACTCATTTGGCACAACTTTGGGTCTAAGGAGTTGGATGCACAAGCGTTATTCCCGCTTAGTACAAATGAATGCTAGCAAATAGATTGAGAAGCGACCAACCAAGAAACAAAAATGGTCAAACGAGCATTGAACATAATTAACATTGAATAATGCACCACAAGCAGGATATAATTTCATTGCATAACTATTGACTTTACGTGCATGCATAGGGAATCACAACCCTTAACACGAATATTCTTACTAAACCATAATTACTCATCAACATGACTCACATATCACTATCTCCATATCGCAAAACTATTGCAAGGAATCAAGTTCATAATTTCCAATGATCTTCATGAATGTTTTCATTATATCCTTCTTGGACATCTATCACTTGGGACTAATTTCATATCTTGTGTAAATTACCATTATTATTCTTCAACTCTCAGAAAGATACAAGTGAAGCATGAGGGCATAAATATTTATTCAAAATTTCCATCTCTCAAAATATATAAGTGGAGCATGAGAGGACATTTCTTTAGAATGTAACCACCGTCGTGCTCAAACAGATATAAGTGTAGTACTAGAGCAACTGCCTAGCTTAAAAGATTTAAGTGAAGTACATAGAGTATTCTAGCAAATCATGATGTGTGTGTGGCTCTCTCAAACAAGTGTGTACAACAAGGATTATTGTGACAAACTAAAAAGCAAAACAAGTAAAGACTCATATAATACAAGACGCTCCAAGAAAAACTCATGATATGTGACGAATAAAAATATAGTACCAAGTAAAATTACTGATGACCGTTAGAAGAAAGAGGAGATGCCTTCCGGGGCACCCCCAAGCTTAGTTGCTTGGTAGTCCTTTAATATTATCTTGGGGTGCCTCAGGCATCCCCAAACTTAGGCTCTTGACACTCCTTATTCCTTCATCCATCATGATCTCACCCAAAACTTGAAAACTTCGATCGCACAAAAATCAACAAAACCCCGTGAGATTTGTTAGTATAATAAAACCAATATTTACTTTAAGTACTGTTGCAAACCCATTTATATTTTATTATTATATTATATCTACTGTATTCTAAGTTTGCCATGGCTTATACCCCCCGATACAATCCATAGATTCATCAAAATAAGCACATAATGCAAAGGAAATAGAATTTGTCAAAAAATAGAACAGTCTATAAAGACGTAATTTTTAGTCATACTTCTGTAACTCTGAAAATTAGGACAACATGGGCAATTTGTATATCAATCATGTGTAAAAGTTTTAGAAATTGTTCATGCCCCAGCAATTGCAAAGAATTATGCTACTGGATGCAGAAGTTTCTGTTAATGCACATAATCAAATCAACTATCATCCAAATCATCCCAAAGGCTTTGCTTCGAACAAACACTAATTGAAACACCAAAACACAATCACAACAATAGCATAATTGTGTATTTATTGAAAAAATAGAAAGAAAAGCAAAAAAATTAAAACATAACTATTGGGTTGCCTCCCAACCAGCGCTATTGTTTTACGCCCCTAGCTAGGCATATTGCATAATTTCTAGGTGTTGTCATCTTTGGTTTTGGTTCCGTAGGTGTCCCTCATGATTGACTCATGTAGTGGCTTAATTCTTGTTCTAGGGAAGTGTTCCATGCCCTTCTTTAATGGAAACTAAAATATGATATTCCCTTCTTTCATTCCAATAACGCAACCTACAATTCGTAAAAACGGTCTACCAAGTATGATGGGGCAAGCCCGATTGCAATAAATGTCAAGCACAATAAAATCAATGAGCACATAGTTCCTATTTGCAAGAATAAGAACATCATTACTTCTAACCAAAGGCTTTTTAATAGTAGAAGCCACTAAGTGCAAATTGAGAGAACATTCATCCATATTGGTAAAACCGAGCACATCACGTAGAGATTTCGGAATTGTGGAAACACTAGCACCCAAGTCACATAAAGCATTGCATTCATATTTTTTAATCTTGACTCTAATGGTGGGTTCCCATTCATCATATAATTTTCTAGGAATTGAAATATCTAATTCCAACTTTTCTTCTAAAGCCTTCATCAATGCTTCCACAATATGTTTAGTAAAATCTTTATTTTGTTCATAGGCATTGGGTGAATTAACATGGATTGCAACAAATAAATACACTAAATAAAGGAGCAACTACATAATTAAAGTCGTTGTAATCCAAACGAGTGGGCACATCACTAGCTAAAATTTTTACCTCGCCAAACCCACTTTTAGTAAATAAAATCATCGAGTTTTTCACCCTCTAAATCATGAGGACGCTTTCTAACTAAAGTTGACTCTTCTTTAGTCCTCTTATCATCAATTTTAACATTACTAAACAAGGAAACAATATAAGAACCACCAATCATTTTAATCTCTTCATCTTTACTATGAAAGATATCCAGTGGAATCACTTTTTCTAAAAATCTCTTTTAGCTCTAAGCATGGCAGTTCTTTCTTACTTTCATCCATAGAGACATACAGAGCTTTGATCGATTCATTAATATCAACCTTAGGTGGCAAAATTTTAGTCTTAAGATTTTCCACATTATGAGTAATTCTATTGATGCTCCTAGACATATCATCAAGTTTACTCAATTTTTCTTCTACCGTAGTGTTAAAAACTTTTTGAGTATTGATGAATTCTTTAATATTTCTTTCAAGATCAGGAGGACATCCTATTATTATTGTAAAAATTACCATAGGAATTGCCATAATTGTTAGAGGAATTTCTAGGAAAAGGCCTAGGATTAAAATTACCTCTATAAGCATTGCTATTAAAATTATTCCGTGAGACAAAATTCACATCTACGGGATCATTATTTTTCTCAATCAAAGTGGACAAAGGCACATCATTAGGATCAATAGGAGCATTTTTTTACTAGCAACCAATTTCATAAGGGCATCAACTTTATCACTCAGAGTACTAATTTCTTCAATAGAATTCACCTTTTTACTAGTAGGAGCTCTTTCAGTATGCCATTGTGAATAATTAGCCATAATATTATAAAGAAATTATTGGCTTCACCCAAAGTAATCTCCATAAAAGTACCACCTGCGATGGAGTCTAAAAGATTTATAGAAACAAAATTCAATCCCACATAAAAAATTTGTATGATCATCCACATATTTAAACCATGAGTGGGGCAATTTCTTATCATCAATTTCATCCTTTCCCAAGATTGGGCAACATGTTCATTCTCAAGTTGCTTAAAATTCATGATTTGATTCCTAAGGGAAATAATTTTCACGGGAGGAAAATACTTAGTGATAAAAGCATCTTTGCACTTGTCCCAAGAATCAATACTATTTCGTGGCAAAGATGAAAACCAAATTTTTGCATGATCACGCAAAGAGAACGAAAATAATTTCCACAATATCATTGTGCACATCTTTTTATTTTGTATATCACACAGTTCTATGAAAGTGTTTAGATGGGACGCGACATCCTCATTAGGATTACCAGAAAATTTCTCTTTCATAACAAGATTCAACAAAGCAGCATTAATATCATAAGACTCCGCAGTAGCGGCGGGAGGAGCAATCGGAGTAGTACTAAAATCATTTTTATTAGTATTAGAAAAATCACACAGCTTGGTATTTTCTTGAGACATCGTGACTACACAAACAAGATAACAAGCAAACAAAAGATCAAACAAGAAAAAGGCAAACAGAAAGAAGGCAAATTAAAAGGAAAATATTTTTGTATTTTTCTGAAAATGTTTTAGAAGTGGGGAGATGAAAACGAGAGGCAAATCGCAAATAAAGTAATTGCAAGGAGATGAGAGTTTATGCGTAGGTACCTGATAGATGTTGATGATGTCTCCCGGCAATGGCGCGAGAAAATTCTTCCTGCTACTTGTGAGCTGCGCTGGGATTTTCCTGAAGAGGAGTGGATGATGCAGTACAATAGAGATAAGTATTTCCCTCGGTTATGAAACCATGGTTATTAATCCAATAGGAGAATCAAGCAACACTATGTAAACAACACCTGCACACAAACAACATATGCTTGCAACCCAACATGTAGAGGGGTTGTCAATCCCTCAACGGTTATGAGCAAGATTAAATTGTATGGGTTTTGATAAATAGATCTAACTGAAATATGAAATAAAAAAATTTGCAGCAAGGTATTTTTGATTTCAATATGATAGAAAATACCTCCAAGTCCAGAGTTTTGTAGGACACTAGCAATTTTCCCTCAAGTGGATGACCTAAGATTTATCAATCCATGGGAGGTGTAGGATGAAGGCGGTCTTTCTCAAACAACCCTGCAACCAAATAACAAAGAGTCTCTTGTGTCCCCAACACACCCAATGCAATGGTAAATTGTATAGGTCCATTAGTTCGGCGAAGAGATGGTGATACAAGTGTAATATGGATAGTAGATATAGGTTTTTGTAATCTGAAAATATAAAAACAGCAAGGTAGCAAGTAGTAAGTGAGCAAAAACGGTATTGCAATGCTTGAAAACAAGGCCTAGGGTTCATACTTTCACTAGTGCAAAATCTCTCAACAACGATAACATAATTGGATCATATAACAATCCCTCAACGTGCAATAAAGAATCACTCCAAAGTTCCTATCGGAGAACATAGGACGAAAACATGCATTAACCCCTATGCATAGATTACCCCAATGTCACATCGGGAATCCGCGAGTTGAGTGCCAAAACATACATCAAGTGAATCAATAGAACATCCCATTGTCACCACAGATATCCCATCGCAAGACATACATCAAGTGTTCTTAAATCCAATACTCAATCCAACATAGCGAAACCTCAAAGACCAAGACTCAATTCATCACAACAAGATAGAGAGCGTGTGACATCCCCAGATTACTAAACACTACTTATGCTAATTAACTTGGCATGTCATCACAATTTATTTGCTAAACTTCATTTTGATGCAAACCCGGTTCAAATTCAAAATTTAAAATTAGGTTAATAATAATATTTCTTCAAAACAAAGATACATAAATGTTGACATTATTCCATAATATCCCCAAGTAGTTGTCCAAGTAGACCCAACTCCATTTCGAACCCCTAGTTGACCATAGCAACATTTTAGTGGAGTAGCCGCATTAAAATTGGGCTTTTAAATGCAAATAAAATTCTAAACATCTCGAACTACCCTGAAACTTTTTGTGTTGTTTGGACATATTGCCTTGGACTTTTGTGCAAAATTTTGTATATAAAAAATTCATTTAGTAGTTATCTAAAATATAAAAGAGAAAAACAAAACAGAAAGATAAAAAGGTGTTGGGGAACGTGGTAATTTCAAAAAAATTCCTACGCACACGCAAGATCATGGTGATGCATAGCAACGAGAGGGGAGAGTGTGATCTACGTACCCTTGTAGATCGACAACGGAAGCGTTTGGTTGATGTAGTCGTACGTCTCCACAGCCCGACCGATCAAGCACCGAAACTACGGCACCTCCGAGTTCTAGCACACGTTCAGCTCGATGACGATCCTCGGACTCCGATCCAGCAAAGTGTCGGGGAAGAGTTCTGTCAGCATGACGGTGTGGTGACGATCTTGATGCACTACCGTCGCAGGGCTTCACCTAAGCACCGCTACAATATTATCGAGGACTATGGTGGAGGGGGGCACCGCACACGGCTAAGAATATGATCACACGGATCAACTTGTGTGTCTAGGGGTGCCCCCCTGCCCCCGTATATAAAGGAGCAAGGGGAGGAGGCCGGCCGTCCCCTATAGGCACGCCAGGAGGAGTCCTCCTCATAGTAGGAGTAGGACTCCTACTAGGAGGGGGAAAGAAGTGGGGAGGGAGAGGGAAAAGGGGGGGCGCCGCCCCCCTCTCCTAGTCCAATTCGGACCAGGGGGGAGGAGGCGCGCAGCCCACCTCTGGCTGCCCCTCTCTCTCTCCACTAAGGCCCATATGGCCCATTACTTCTCCCGGGGGGGTTCCGGTAACCCTCCGGCTCTAAGGTTTTCTCCAAAATCACCCGGAACACTTCCGGTGTCCGAATATAGCCGTCCAATATATCAATCTTTATGTCTAGACCATTTCGAGACTCCTCGTCATGTCCGTGATCACATCCGGGACTCCGAACTAACTTCAATACATCAAAACTCATAAACTCATAATATAACTGTCATCGAAACCTTAAGCGTGCGGACCCTACGGGTTCGAGAACAATGTAGACATGACCGAGACATGTCTCTGGTCAATAACCAATAGCGGAACCTGGATGCTCATATTGGCTCCTACATATTCTACGAAGATCTTTATCGGTCAGACCGCATAACAACATATGTTGTTCCCTTTGTCATCGGTATGTTACTTGCCCGAGATTCGATCGTCGGTATCTCAATACCTAGTTCAATCTCGTTACCGGCAAGTCTCTTTACTCGTTCCGTAATACATCATCTCGCAACTAACTCATTAGTTGCAACGCTTGCAAGGCTTATGTGATGTGTATTACCGAGAGGGCCCAGAGATACCTCTCCGATAATCGGAGTGACAAATCCTAATCTCGAAATACGCCAACCCAACATGTACCTTTGGAGACACCTGTAGAGCACCTTTATAATCACCCATTTACGTTGTGACGTTTGGTAGCACACAAAGTGTTCCTCCAGCAAACAGGAGTTGCATAATCTCATAGTCATAGGAACATGTATAAGTCATGAATAAAGCAATAGCAACATACTAAACGATCGGGTGCTAAGCTAATGGAATGGGTCATGTCAATCAGATCATTCACCTAATGATGTGATCCCGTTAATCAAATAACAACTCTTTGTTCATGGTTAGGAAACATAACCATCTTTGATTAACGAGCTAGTCAAGTAGAGGCATACTAGTGACACTCTGTTTGTCTATGTATTCACACATGTATTATGTTTCCGGTTAATACAATTCTAGCATGAATAATAAACATTTATCATGATATAAGGAAATAAATAATAACTTTATTATTGCCTCTAGGGCATATTTCCTTCAGTCTCCCACTTGCACTAGAGTCAATAATCTAGATTGCACAGTAATGATACTAACACCCATGGAGCCTTGGTGCTGATCATGTTTTGCTCGTGGAAGAGGCTTAGTCAACGGGTCTGCAACATTCAGATCCGTATGTATCTTGCAAATCTCTATGTCTCCCACCTGGACTAGATCCCAGATGGAATTGAAGCGTCTCTTGATGTGCTTGGTTCTCTTGTGAAATCTGGATTCCTTTGCCAAGGCAATTGCACCAGTATTGTCACAAAAGATTTTCATTGGACCCGATGCACTAGGTATGACACCTAGATCGGATATGAACTCTTTCATCCAGACTCCTTCATTTGCTGCTTCCGAAGCAGCTATGTACTCCGCTTCACATGTAGATCCCGCTACAACGCTTTGTTTAGAACTGCACCAATTTACAGCTCCACCGTTTAATGTAAACACGTATCCGATTTGTGATTTAGAATCGTCCGGATCAGTGTCAAAGCTTGCATCAACGTAACCTTTTACGATGAGCTCTTTGTCACCTCCATATATGAGAAACATATCCTTAGTCCTTTTCAGGTATTTCAGGATGTTCTTGACCGCTGTCCAGTGATCCACTCCTGGATTACTTTGGTACCTCCCTGCTAGACTTATAGCAAGGCACACATCAGGTCTGGTACACAGCATTGCATACATGATAGAGCCTATGGCTGAAGCATAGGGAACATCTTTCATATTCTCTCTATCTTCTGCAGTGGTCGGGCATTGAGTCTTACTCAACTTCACACCTTGTAACACAGGCAAGAACCCTTTCTTTGCTTGATCCATTTTGAACTTCTTCAAAACTTTGTCAAGGTATGTGGTTTGTGAAAGTCCAATTAAGCGTCTTGATCTATCTCTATAGATCTTAATGCCTAATATGTAAGCAGCTTCACCGAGGTCTTTCATTGAAAAACTCTTATTCAAGTATCCCTTTATGCTATCCAGAAATTCTATATCATTTCCAATTAGTAATATGTCATCCACATATAATATCAGAAATGCTACAGAGCTCCCACTCACTTTCTTGTAAATACAGGCTTCTCCAAAAGTCTGTATAAAACCAAATGCTTTGATCACACTATCAAAACGTTTATTCCAACTCCGAGAGGCTTGCACCAGTCCATAAATGGATCGTTGGAGCTTGCACACTTTGTTAGCTCCCTTTGGATCGACAAAACCTTCTGGTTGCATCATATACAACTCTTCTTCTAGAAATCCATTCAGGAATGCAGTTTTGACATCCATCTGCCAAATTTCATAATCATAAAATGCGGAAATTGCTAACATGATTCGGACAGACTTAAGCATTGCTACGGGTGAGAAGGTCTCATCGTAGTCAATCCCTTGAACTTGCCGAAAACCTTTTGCGACAAGTCGAGCTTTGTAGACAGTA
The DNA here is from genome assembly GCF_056163025.1 of Triticum urartu. Taxonomy (NCBI): domain Eukaryota; kingdom Viridiplantae; phylum Streptophyta; class Magnoliopsida; order Poales; family Poaceae; genus Triticum; species Triticum urartu. Next base: position 194,829,136 of record NC_141879.1, read on the forward strand.
ATATTACCGTCAGCGTCAGTCTTCTTCTTGAAGATCCATTTATTCTCAATTGCTTGCCGATCATCGGGCAAGTCAACCAAAGTCCATACTTTGTTCTCATACATGGATCCCATCTCAGATTTCATGGCTTCAAGCCATTTTGCGGAATCTAGGCTCACCATCGCTTCTTCATAGTTCATAGGTTCATCATGATCTAGTAGCATGACTTCCAGAACAGGATTACCGTACCACTCTGGCGCGGATCTCACTCTGGTTGATCTACGAGGTTCAGTAGTATCTTGTTCTGAAGTTTCATGATCATCATCATTAGCTTCCTCACTAACTGGTGTAGGTGTCACTGAAACAGTTTTCTGTGATGCACTACTTTCCAATAAGGGAGCAGGTATAGTTACCTCGTCAAGTTCTACTTTCCTCCCACTCACTTATTTCGAGAGAAACTCCTTCTCCAGAAAGTTTCTGAACTTAGCAACAAAAGTCTTGCCTTCGGATCTGTGATAGAAGGTGTATCCAATAGTCTCCTTTGGATATCCTATGAAGACACATTTCTCCGATTTGGGTTCGAGCTTATCAGGTTGAAGCTTTTTCACATAAGCATCGCAGCCCCAAACTTTCAGAAACGACAACTTTGGTTTCTTGCCAAACCACAGTTCATAAGGTGTCGTCTCAACGGATTTTGATGGTGCCCTTTTTAACGTGAATGCGGCTGTCTCTAGAGCGTATCCCCAAAACGATAGCGGTAAATCAGTAAGAGACATCATAGATCGCACCATATCTAGTAAAGTACGATTACGACGTTCAGATACACCATTGCGCTGTGGTGTTCCAGGTGGCGTGAGTTGCGAAACTATTCCGCATTGTTTCAAATGTACACCAAACTCGTAACTCAAATATTCTCCTCCACGATCAAATCGTAGAAACTTTATTTTCTTGTTACGATGATTTTCAACTTCACTCTGAAATTCTTTGAACTTTTCAAACGTTTCAGACTTATGTTTCATTAAGTAGATATACCCATATCTGCTTAAGTCATCTGTGAAGGTGAGAAAATAACGATATCCGCCATGAGCCTCAATATTCATCGGGCCACATACATCTGTATGTATGATTTCCAATAAATCTGTTGCTCTATCCATAGTACCGGAGAACGGTGTTTTAGTCATCTTGCCCATGAGGCACGGTTCGCAAGTACCAAGTGATTCATAATCAAGTGGTTCCAAAAGTCCATCAGTATGGAGTTTCTTCATGCGCTTTACACCGATATGACCTAAACGGCAGTGCCACAAATAAGTTGCACTATCATTATCAACTCTGCATCTTTTGGCTTCAACACTATGAATATGTGTGTCACTACTATCAAGATTCAATAAAAATAGACCACTCTTTAAGGGTGCATGACCATAAAAGATATTACTCATATAAATAGAACAACCATTATTCTCAGATTTAAATGAATAACCGTCTCACATCAAACAAGATCCAGATATAATGTTCATGCTTAACGCTGGCACCAAATAACAATTATTTAGGTCTAATATTAATCCCGAAGGTAGATGTAGAGGTAGCGTGCCGACTGCGATCACATCGACTTTGGAACCGTTTCCCACGCGCATCGTCACCTCGTCCTTAGCCAATCTTCGCTTAATCCGTAGTCCCTGTTTCGAGTTGCAAATATTAGCAACAGAACCAGTATCAAATACCCAGGTGCTACTGCGAGCATTAGTAAGGTACACATCAATAACATGTATATCACATATACCTTTGTTCACCTTGCCATCCTTCTTATCCGCCAAATACTTGGGGCAGTTCCGCTTCCAGTGACCAGTTTGCTTGCAGTAGAAGCACTCAGTTTCAGGCTTAGGTCCAGGTTTGGGTTTCTTCTCTTGAGTAGCAACTTGCTTGCCGTTCTTTTTGAAGTTCCCCTTCTTCTTCCCTTTGCCCTTTTTCTTGAAACTAGTGGTCTTGTTGACCATCAACACTTGATGCTCCTTCTTGATTTCTACCTCCGCAGCTTTCAGCATTGCGAAGAGCTCGGGAATAGTCTTATTCATCCCTTGCATATTATAGTTCATCACGAAGCTCTTGTAGCTTGGTGGCAGTGATTGGAGAATTCTGTCAATGACGCAATCATCTGGAAGATTAACTCCCAATTGAATCAAGTGATTATTATACCCAGGCATTTTGAGTATATGCTCACTGACAGAACTGTTCTCCTCCATCTTGCAGCTATAGAACTTATTGGAGACTTCATATCTCTCAATCCGGGCATTTGCTTGAAATATTAACTTCAACTCCTGGAACATCTCATATGCTCCATGACGTTCAAAACGCCGTTGAAGTCCCGATTCTAAGCCGTAAAGCATGGCACACTGAACTATCGAGTAGTCATTAGCTTTGCTCTGCCAGACGTTCATAACATCTGGTGTTGCTCCAGCAGCAGACCTGGCACCTAGCGGTGCTTCTAGGACGTAATTCTTCTGTGCAGCAATGAGGATAATCCTCAAGTTACGGACCCAGTCCGTGTAATTGCTACCATCATCTTTCAACTTTGCTTTCTCAAGGAACACATTAAAATTCAACGGAACAACAGCACGAGCCATCTATCTACAATCAAGCATAAACAAGCAAGATACTACCAGGTACTAAGTTTCATGATAAATTTAGGTTCAATTAATTTATTTAAAGAACTCCCACTTAGATAGACATCCCTCTAATCCTCTAAGTGATTACGTGATCCAAATCAACTAAACCATGTCCGATCATCACGTGAGATGGAGTAGTTTCATTGGTGAACATCATTATGTTGATCATATCTACTATATGATTCACGCTCGACCTTTCAGTCTCCGTGTTCCGAGGCCATATTTGTATATGCTTGGATCGTCAAGTATAACCTGAGTATTCCGCGTGTGCAACTATTTTGCACCCGTTGTATTTGAACGTAGAGCCTATCACACCCGATCATCACGTGGTGTCTCAGCACGAAGAACTTTCGCAACGGTGCATACTCAGGGAGAACACTTCTTGATAATTAGTGAGAGATCATCTTATAATGCTACCGTCAATCAAAGCAAGATAAGATGCATAAAAGATAAACATCACATGCAATCAATATAAGTGATATGATATGGCCATCATCATCTTGTGCTTGTGATCTCCATCTTCGAAGCACCGTCGTGATCACCATCGTCACCGGCGCGACATCTTGATCTCCATCGTAGCATCATTGTTGTCTCGCCAGTCTTATGCTTCCACAACTATCGCTACCGCTTAGTGATAAAGTAAAGCATTACAGCGTGATTGCATTGCATACAATAAAGCGACAACCATATGGCTCCTGCCAGTTGCCGATAACTTGGTTACAAAACATGATCATCTCATACAATAAAATTCAGCATCATGTCTTGACCATATCACATCACAACATGCCCTGCAAAAACAAGTTAGACGTCCTCTACTTTGTTGTTGCAAGTTTTACATGGCTGCTACGGGCTTAAGCAAGAACCAATCTTACCTACGCATCAAAACCACAATGATAGTTTGTCAAGTTGGTGCTGTTTTAACCTTCGCAAGGACCGGGCGTAGCCACACTCGGTTCAACTAAAGTTGGAGAAACTGTCACCCGCAAGCCACCTATGTGCAAAGCACGTCGGGAGAACCGGTCTCGCGTAAGCGTACGTGTAATGTCGGTCCGGGCCGCTTCGTCCAACAATACCGCTGAACCAAAGTATGACATGCTGGTAAGCAGTATGACTTATATCGCCCACAACTCACTTGTGTTCTACTCGTGCAAATAACATCAACATATAAAACCTAGGCTCTGATACCACTGTTGGGGAACGTGGTAATTTCAAAAAAATTCCTACGCACACGCAAGATCATGGTGATGCATAGCAACGAGAGGGGAGAGTGTGATCTACGTACCCTTGTAGATCGACAACGGAAGCGTTTGGTTGATGTAGTCGTATGTCTCCACGGCCCGACCGATCAAGCACCGAAACTATGGCACCTCCGAGTTCTAGCACACGTTCAGCTCGATGACGATCCTCGGACTCCGATCCAGCAAAGTGTCGGGGAAGAGTTCCGTCAGCATGACGGCGTGGTGACGATCTTGATGCACTACTGTCGCAGGGCTTCGCCTAAGCACCGCTACAATATTATCGAGGACTATGGTGGAGGGGGGCACCGCACACGGCTAAGAATATGATCACACGGATCAACTTGTGTGTCTAGGGGTGCCCTCCTGCCCCCGTATATAAAGGAGCAAGGGGAGGAGGCCGGCCGTCCCCTATAGGCACGCCAGGAGGAGTCCTCCTCATAGTAGGAGTAGGACTCCTACTAGGAGGGGGAAAGAAGTGGGGAGGGAGAGGGAAAAGGGGGGGCGCCGCCCCCTCTCCTAGTCCAATTCGGACCAGGGGGGAGGAGGCGCGCAGCCCACCTCTGGCTGCCCCTCTCTCTCTCCACTAAGGCCCATATGGCCCATTACTTCTCCCGGGGGGGTTCCGGTAACCCTCCGGCTCTCCGGTTTTCTCCGAAATCACCCGGAACACTTCCGGTGTCCGAATATAGCCGTCCAATATATCAATCCTTATGTCTCGACCATTTCGAGACTCCTCGTCATGTCCGTGATCACATCCGGGACTCCGAACTAACTTCGGTACATCAAAACTCATAAACTCATAATATAACTGTCATCGAAACCTTAAGCGTGCGGACCCTACGGGTTCGAGAACAATGTAGACATGACCGAGACATGTCTCCGGTCAATAACCAATAGCGGAACCTGGATGCTCATATTGGCTCCTACATATTCTACGAAGATCTTTATCGGTCAGACCGCATAACAACATACTTTGTTCCCTTTGTCATCGGTATGTTACTTGCCCGAGATTCGATCGTCGGTATCTCAATACCTAGTTCAATCTCGTTACCGGCAAGTCTCTTTACTCGTTCCGTAATACATCATCTCGCAACTAACTCATTAGTTGCAACGCTTGCAAGGCTTATGTGATGTGTATTACCGAGAGGGCCCAGAGATACCTCTTCGACAATCGTTGTGACAAATCCTAATCTCGAAATACGCCAACCCAACATGTACCTTTGGAGACACCTGTAGAGCACCTTTATAATCACCCATTTACGTTGTGACGTTTGGTAGCACACAAAGTGTTCCTCCGGCAAACGGGAGTTGCATAATCTCATAGTCATAGGAACATGTATAAGTCATGAAGAAAGCAATAGCAACATACTAAACGATCGGGTGCTAAGCTAATGGAATGGGTCATGTCAATCAGATCATTCACCTAATGATGTGATCCCGTTAATCAAATAACAACTCTTTGTTCATGGTTAGGAAACATAACCATCTTTGATTAACGAGCTAGTCAAGTAGAGGCATACTAGTGACACTCTGTTTGTCTATGTATTCACACATGTATTATGTTTCCGGTTAATACAATTCTAGCATGAATAATAAACATTTATCATGATATAAGGAAATAAATAATAACTTTATTATTGCCTCTAGGGCATATTTCCTTCAAAAGGAAAAATTGAAAACAATGCTAGACACTTGAGGCCTACCGCTACAGAGATTTAGGCTCAATATCGGCCTGATGAGATTTCGGCCTGTTAACGGCCCATTCAGTGGATGGGCCAATTTTCACGATGTACATCTTTCGGCCTTTTAGCGACCCATTTAAATGTTGGGCTAATTTCCGGCCTGGTGTGTCTTTCAGCCTGTTGACGGCCCATATATCTGTTGGGACATTTGTAGTCGGACCTGAGTTTTGGCCTTTTAGCGACCCATTTAAGTGTTGGGCCAATTCTCGGCCCTGTGTGCCTTTCAGCCTGTTAACGTACCATAAATGAGTTGGGCCATTTGTAGTCGGACCTGAGTTTTGGCCTTTTAACGGCCCATTCCCTTCATGGTCCAATACCAGCCCGGTTTCTCTTTCGGCCTGCTAAAGGCCCATAACACAATTGGGCTATTTACAATATGACCTGACTTTCGGCCTCTTAGCGGCCCATACTCTTCATGGTCCAGTACAAGCCCGCTGTCTCTTTCGGCATGCTAAAGGCCCATAGTATAGTTGGGCCATATGTAGCCCAAACTTTGTAACGGCCTGTTAATGGCCCGTGAAATCAATTGGGCCCACCTGTTGCCCGCTTCGATGTCGACCTGTTAACGACCCGGGAGTTAAAGGGTCGACCATTAACTTTTGGCCTGGTAACGGCCCATTAACTTAATGCGCCCACTAAAGTTCGTACATGTCTTTAGGCCAAATTAGATAATTTGAGCCCATTACGACGAGCAATTATGCACAGGACCAAAACCGATCAAACAAAGGTACAACATATAGGGAAAAACGTTGCACATCCAGCTTATATTACAGGAAATTACACCCACTAGGCAATCAAAGATTGATGCCAGTGCAAATAAATGAACAGAACCTAACGATCTACAACGTCACAATCTGCAACCTCAGCACGGATGATGCCCATAAGCATGTGGGCAAGTTCTTGCTGCTTTGCTACACTGTCTCTGAAAACATTAATCAGTTGTTGTGTCGCACGACTCTGCACCTCTTATTCCTCCACCATTTCCATCATTCATTCAGCCATTAATTGGTTCACAAACATACATTTTTTCAGTTGCATTCGAGGCAGAGGATACTGAACAGATTCAGATGGCGATTTTGGCAGGCTTGTATTATTGATAGTGGAGAGTGTCTCGACCACTGCATCTTAACATAAATTAGGAGGGGAACCAAACAGATTAATCATGAGTTATTGCCATATTACCTGGCCTAGATTTATTGGACAGAAACAATGGGGTTGGCTTGCTGTTTTCAGAGTTTGTCTTCTTATCTTCAGCAGCCTGCACCAAATTAAGACACTAGCATTGCTATCATTGGCCAAGTCAGATAATAGGAAAGCAACATTGGCACAACGAACGTTTGGGCAACTAGCCAACACCAAATTAACACAATATGGCACAACTATCCTCAGCCAGGTAAGATAATATGAAAGCAACATTGAAACAATGAATGAATGGGCAACTAGAGCAACACTACAATTTAGTAATGTGCATGATATGAGATAGTACACTCATGCAGCTCAGTATGCACAATTACCAGGAAGTTTTCTTTACAAAAATCAACATTGGCGCCTTTAACATTTTGCTACAACTAATTTTAGATCAGATAAAGGTTGGATTCACGCCAATTAACAAAATACATGCTGATGTAAAAATATAGTGATATACAACACATAATTACATCAGCATTGGAGCACAGGTAATTCCCGCAAGATATTTTCCTCGAATACAATCCCAATGAAGGAAGTCTTCTATCATTTAATCTTATTTTCTAAAAGATAGATGGGTAAGAAACATGTAGAAAATATGATCAGAATGCTATAAAATTTCATGATGCGAGGATACGCACACGCTTCTTAGAATGGAGTTGACATTCTTTTGCTGGACTGGAGCAGACTAGTTCTTTGGCCACTGGAATCTGCTTATTATCAGTGGGAGTTGGGTTTCTCTGTGCTGGAGCAGTATGTATGAAAAATGGAGTTGGTTTATTATCTCCTGGCGTTTGGATCTTTTGCAAAGACCTAGTTTGTAACCCTTCAGATTCTAACATACCTGTCTTCCCCTTGCATGCCTTATATAGAAGAATGGTGCTTCAATTATAAAACATGCTACAACAAAGATGGAATAGGTACTGAAGAATAGAAATGCATGACATATTGACATGTATTCCCTCCATCCGGAAATAAATGGATGGGTCTAGGCGTATTTCAGTTCTAGATACATCCAGTTTTATCCATTTCTGCGACATGTAATTCGGATGGAGGGAGTATGATGTAAGAGCTAGGGATACGACAAGACAGCACAGTAAAAAACACTGAAAACCCACTGCAGAACCAAAGTAATCAAACCCACTGATATGAGATAGTACACTCATGCAGCTCAGGATGCAAAACTACCACGCAGTTTTCCTTACAAAATTCAACATTGTGGCCTTTAATCATACATTTTGCTACAACTAAATTTAGATCAGATAAAGGTTGGATTTATGCCGATTAACAAAATACACGCTGATGCAAAAATATAGTGATATACAACAGGTATTTATATCTGCATTGGAGCACAGAGAATTCCTGCAAGAATCTTTCCTCACAGACGATACCAGTGCAGAAATTCTTCTATCTATTAAGCTTATTTTCTAAAGCAGAGATGTGTAAGAAACATGTAGAAAATATGATCAGCATGCTATAAAATTTCATGATGCAAGGATACACACACGCTTCTTAGAATGGAGTTCACATATTTTTGTTGGACTGGAGCGGACTAGTTCTTTGGCCACTGGAATCTGCTTATTATTAGTAGGAGTTGGGTTTCTCTGTGCTGGAGCAGTATCTATAAAAACTGCAGTTGGTTTATTATCCCCTGGCGTTTGGATCTTTTGCAAAGACCTGGCTTGTAACCCTTCAGATTGTAACATAGTCGTCTTCCTCTTGCATGCCTTGTATAGAAGAATGGTGCTTCAATTATAAAACATGCTACAGCAGAGACATGGAATAGGTACTGAAGAATAGAAAGGCATGACATATTGATATGCATGTATTACCCATATCACGGGCCAAGTTAGAGCAAGGACCTTGTGGGGTGAAGAGGATTCAACATCTTTCTGCAAGTCTTCTGAAGAACTGCCCTTTAGATGTTCCATCATATTGGGTATCATTAACATCAAGTTTATTGGCCTTTACATTGCTTCGTGATGTTCTTGTGGATATATATATATATATATATATATATATATATATATATATATATATATATATCCCTAATAATAAAGCACGGATTGACTCCGTAGGTTCACCGTCACAATACGCTTCCGTCCAGTCGTAATACGCTTTTACGATTTATATAGACAAAATCGTTATAAACGAGGTGGTACTAATAGCTCGTCCGACCTGATACGTTTTACATATCGCTCGAGTTTGCACCACCTGGGCCGAGCTCGTGCGTCACGCACTTATCCTGGCCCAATGCGCCACCTGGGCCGAGCTCGTGCGCCACCCACCTATCCTGGCCCATTTAAGACACATCGAAGCAAAAATAGTGCTGGTGCAAAGAATCAAACACACAACCTCATGCTGAATAACTAGCGTCACTACCATTGGGCTGGCGGTGGTGGGTTGATAATGAGCAGCGTTGCTGTGCATAAGGGAGCTGTCTCAGGGATTTTGGTCTATTCGCTTGTTTTAATGGTTGCACCGCTGCTGGATCTGCTATGTGGATAAGGAGGCTCTCTAGGTAAGGGTTTTTGGTCTATTTGCCTTTTTTTTAATGGTTACACCTATCGGAAGCCGTTGAATGTTGCTATGTGTACTATCGATTGCAAAAAAAAGAATACGGAATGAGCACCGATTATATTTACTTGCTGTTATTTGTCGTACTATCATAGTTTAATGTTCATGCCTAACACATCTTATGAATACATTATCATATACAATAATTAAAAGTGAGTGAAATATTAGAATTAAATATTTCTTAACAGAGAAGGTAATTGGAGCACACTAGGGCTTGCTGACAACTAAGATATTCCTTAACTCTGGATGTCACCGATGTCATTGCTGAGATACAGAGGGGATACCGGGAGACGGAGGGATGAAGAGTAGAGAGAATGAGACAACAGAGCATCTTTCTCACGCTGGCTGGGAGGGGGGGAGCACTCCACTCCATTTTACCATCTCTCCCGCAGCTCTATGTGACATAATCATGCAATATCAAATAAATTTCATCCATTCAAAAAAAATTTGCTCCGTGAAAAAATCCTTCTATTTTTGAAATTAAATCCGTAGACCATAAAAGCATATTTTCGAGAGGATAAACGCGTAGACCATAAGATGTTGGTATTGTAGGGAGGTTTGTCCCAACGAAGAGATCATCATGTCGTGCATGTTGCTCGACCTGGGCCTTTCACAACCTGTGCTCGCCCAACTATCACGAAAATAAGGCAACAATAGCTAAAATAATTAATAAATTACAATGGAATCAAAATATATACTTTTTTTAATGGTGCAATTGGTTGGATTTTGAAATGCGTATTTCCTTAAAATTGGAAGACACCTTTTTTGTCCCGTTGCAACGCACGTGTATTTGTGCTAGTATATATATATATATATATATATATATATATATATATATCCCTAATCTCTCCCTAATAATAAAGCACGGATCTCTCCCTAATAATAAAGCACGGATTGACTCCGTGGGTTCACCGTCACAATACACTTTCTTCTCATATCATAATACGCTTTTATAATTTGTATAGACAAAATCATAATATAAACAAGGTGATACTAATTCTTAGCCCGTCCGCCCGCTACATCTGACCCATCACATGACTTCGTGTGTGGGTTGCAGTTTATGATTTAAGTGCATGGGCCAAGCTGGGCCAGCTGCGCCCCTTTCCTTCTTTTCGTTGATTCAGGAGAAAAAAGTGCGACCATACCATGTGATTAAATAATCCCACATCGTCCCTTTCAATAAAAACAATCAACTTATATACGGCCGAGTTATACTAGAAACAAGCAGCCTAAAAAATAAAAAATAAACGAGGGTGAGATGTGCGTCTCGACAGTATGCGGTTATGAAAAAAGAAAAGAAAAAAGTCTCGTGGAGACATTGGCATGCGTTGTTTGTTGACTCCCAGGGTTGGGTTGGCCGAGCACCCAGCTCGCCGCACTCGACGGCCGAGCAGCGCATGCGCCTCAGAGCGTCTCGAAGAAGCCGGCGACCTGTGCACTCCACACGGGTGCATGGAATCAACCATTCAAACGAGCCAGGAGCAACCTCTGCTCGACCTTCGACCGACTGCATGAACACAACATTGGACCCAGCTCCTCCACCATAGGGTTGGCCGAGCACCCAGCTCGCCGCACTCGACGGCGCCTAGCGGCCAGATAGCGTACGAGCCATGCGGACAACACTCTCCCCTATCCTACGCTTCCGACAGCACTCTCCCCTAGCCTACGCTTCCTCTGTCCCAGCTATGATGAACAAGGATCAGATAGTAGAGCGCTCTCTGCCTGGAAGGGATAAGGTTGGTAGTGGATCCATAAAAGTTGTCTCTCTGGAAGAGATAAGGTCAGGATGGGTCCACGTGCTTGAGCTAAAAACAGGATAGTTCACCAATGAAAATCAAATATGTGTACTTTATTATTTTACACTATAGTTAAATAAAAATATCTCAAATTAGTATACTCTCATATCAATATTATTTGTCTTAGATTTTTTTAGATACATGTGACGGTTTTAGATACGGATACCAAACGGTTTTAGATACATCCATCTATATCTAGACAAACCTAACAAAAATATTATGATATCTAAAATTAATTGGTTTTAGATATATTCATATCTAGACAAATCTAAAACCAATATATGGATAGAAGGAAGTATCTTTGATTTTAGGGACGCGGATGGGACAAATAAAATGCATACTATAGGAAAAAAATATCCTTAGTGCTAAAAGGATGGACTGATTGCCAACTCATGTCCCATATACTATATATGGTCCAAAATACAAATGCAATATCTGTATAAATGCATCTGTCACTTATCCTAATATTTATATAGAAGATGTGCTTATGAATTATGACACATATTTTTTCTTTTTTATCAGCTTATATTTATATAGGTTCATGAAAGGGGAGTAAATTTTCCCATGATGCTACTCTAACTTTTTGCTGCATTTATAGAAGATGTGCTTGGTGGATCATTAAGATGACAATAATTTTTGCCACACCTTCCCTCTACTTGGTGGTCGAGCTGGCAGGAGAAAGATGTATGGACTGGCTATGGCGGGAGCAGCAGATGGGCGGATGTTACGCCATCATCCTGTGGAGGACATGTACAAAATGTGTGTAGTACGTGATATGTGACCACGTCTTCACTGGCAATCCAATTGTCGCTTGTCACTGAACCATCCCTCTCCTGGGCACCGCCAGATAGAAGCTCGCGTTGCTGAGGAGTGAAGGTCTTGAGACATTATTATCAAAGCCAGAGTGTGTGATATTCTCCCGTTGCAACGCACGGACCTTTTTCCTAGTAATAATAAAGCACGGATTGAATCTTCGGGTTCACGTCACGGCGTTTTTCTAAAAGAGTCCATGTGGTTTAGAGGAATCAACCCGCAATCTACAGCAATCTGACCGTAAAAAGTGAAAAAAAAACGATTCATACGCGGCCTGACTCGCCCGTCGTTGACATCGCAGCCCGCACGAGAACACGAGGGTTCCGCCGCCGCCGCACCCACATCCATCCTCTCCGCGATGCCCGTCCTCGCTCCGCCGTCGTCGAATCCGGTCGAGCTCGTCAGGATTCGCCGCATCTCGCGCGACGCCCATCCCGTGCACCCAGCCCCCGCTAACGACGGGCGCCCAGCACCATCGACGGCGCGCGCCTCCAGCATCCACCTCCCTAGGAGAGCTCCTCCTGCCTCCGGCGGAGGCGCATGAGCCGAGCCCGGCCATAACACGCCCGTGGCCGTGGCCAACAACAACCTCCAGGCTGCATCAGCGTTCGGTGGTATGTGCATGCTTTCCACTGATTGATTTTGAGTGCAAGATTTTTCTGAGTTGGGGCATCACCCATGGGTGTTGTGTACATGTTCAATACACACAACCGTTTCTCTTATGACTTCTTCACTTAATGGTCAGACACAATTTAGCAACCGTGAATAGACGCCTAATAGGTTTGTTAGCTGCTTCCGAATGTTCATAATGTGTAAAACGATTCAATTTTACTATGATTTTGTTTGAGAAGTTGAATCTGCAACGTACTGATAACATTGACTATATACACCAACACTGCAGGCCAACTCTTGATGGATTTCCAATGTGCCTCCGGCCTCCCATTTTTTTTTCAGAATCTACTCCAATGAGTGAATCATAGCCACCAATGAACAGGCACCCAGTGAAGATGTCACACTTTGATGTGAAGTGCCTGGTACAAATCCTTAATGCTCAATTAATATTTGTTCGTTAACTAGCTCCCTGGAAGTGTCAAATGACTTCAGACAAATTCTAGCATTGAACCTATTATCATTTTATACAGAGATCACATTCATCACCAGGAAGGTTCAAGATGTTCCGCATCAAAGGCGTCGGCAGTGCTACAAGAGTTGAAGAAAGACGAGGTTTTGGTGTTGTTACTACTATCTGTGAAGTGTCAAACCTGCCGAAGAAGGCATGCCTATTTTTCTCGTTGTGTTCTGATGCCGATAAATAAACCCAAGTGTGAGAAAAATGTTGGCGAACAGATAACAAAAGCTATCCGGACTGATGTCAGAAAATTATTATGGTAACAATAAACTATACTATGTTTTAGGGAACTATAAAACAAAGTCGTTTACTGTGGTAGAAAAAAGTAGTACAGTCAATCATGTACCTTTACAACAGAGAAACAGGGGATATGCTGTGGAAAAAACGGCATATGATAAAAGCACAGACTTAAAATGAATGCTCATGTTTTCTTCCTATAAAAGAGAACTCTTATCATATTATGATTGATTACAAGGACTACACTTAATTGATTTGTTTTCTGTTAGGAAGAAAATATGTTGTTGACGGGGATTTTAAAAAGCTTGAGGTGGTACCGAACGGGAAACAGGTAAATTTCTTTTGTCAATTTTCATACAGGTTTAACGCTTCTACTGTGTTCCAACCTCCCGCCTGGTAGTATCTCTATAATGGTGTTGTGACCTGGCTTGATGTTCTGCATTATATATACAATTTCCTCCATGTATCATTGCTAATTGTTTTCCGTACTGTGGTATGCCGATGCCGATTTTACTCATCAGTCTTATCTTTGTGTCACAGTTCATGGAGTTATTTGAGGTATCATCCTTTTGATATAGAGGTGGCATTCCCATTGTGTATTACAAACTTGAACTGGTACTACACTTTCCTATCATTAGTATATCAGTTGATCAAGCACTTGATTTCTAATACTACCAATTGTGTCTTTCTGACTGAACCTGTGGTAGTTCCATGCTATGCACTCATTCCCCTCATACCATGGTTTTTTTGGTTCTAGGTAATGGATGTATGGCTTCATGTATCTTCATCTCTATTTGGATGATTTGGTGCGAGTTTCTCCGGTGTCTATTCTGATTCCAGTGGCTTGTTCTTTCTAGCAAGACAGTGCTTGTGTTAATGCCTATGGTAGAATAGCATGTATTATGATTAATAACTACAATTAATCTGCATATTGAGTAGGCAAGATGGTCAACCATCAAATTGAGTGCTAGCATTAAGCTTGCATGCTGGTCATTCCTTCTCCACTTCTCTGTTTTGCTATGTTCTGAATATTCTTAATTTTGAATACTTGCAGGTACCTTCCGAACTGAACTTGAACACTTTCATGCTTCTGAACTAAATTTTGAAGACATGCAGGCAACTTCATTTCAAGCATCGGGTTGACTTGAGGCCTGACACCGGTGAGGCCAGAGACGGCAGTTCAAGGCGGTGGCCGTTGACAACGGCCAGGAAGCTAGGTTGCCCGTCTACCATCTTCATATGTTGTCCATCTCCCCCTCTGCTTTTTTACGTACATCTCTCACCTCCATTTCTTCCCCTTTACAGAAAAAACTAGCACGTCTCTCTCCCTCGCGTGAGTGTTGAATCAGTCCTGTGAAATTTCTATGCCCAATATGTGCCCGGGCGTCGCCGACACTCCGTGCCTGCCACAACGTCAGCCCTCCCGTTTCTGCACTGTCGCCACCACCGGCCGGTAGCCCGTGCAGCCACCTCAAGCATCCTCCACCGCCCATGCCATGTCCCCGATGTAACGCGGGATCTGCCTCATGGGCGAGGAAACCAGAACCTTGGCCGCCATCTCACATGCGACGGCGTGCACCTCAGTGTGCGGTGAGAATGATGCATTTTCCCAATGGGAGATCTTTCTTCAGCTAACTTAATGTTCTTACAAGGATAGTTTACAAGATCGTGGTATTATTGTAACAGCAGTAGCCATGGAGACATCAGGTGATCCTTATGAGCAGAACTATCATGACGTCAATAGAATTCATAAACTTGCAGTTTATTTGCTCTATTCAATAATGCTTTCAGTTTCAATGAAAATTGTTAACTGGACTCCCATGAGTGTGGTGGTGTATTATTCTGCAAAAAGTTGTTTTTGTCGCCTTTTAGTGTTTTCATTAACATCTATGGTCATATACGATGCCTGACAAGATGCGAATAATCAGCCACTTAGTTCTTATCTTTATTTCCATCACACTTTTTATTTCCATCACACTTTTGGACAATTAATTAGCTTTCGTTGCATCATGCTTCTGGATAATGAATAAAATGATGTACCGGTTTGGGTTACTTCTTCATCAACCTATGTTCCACTCAACATTCTTCTTTTGGATTACTTCTTCACCAACTTATTCTCCACTGGCTTTCAAAAAAAAACTTATGCTCCACTCTACATTTATATCATGGAAAAATACTTGTCTATAGTGACCTTGTATATAGTTGTTTTAGCGGGCATGCGTGTTTGCATTTTTCTCTTTTTTACCCGTTGCAACGCACGGGCCCTTTTGCTAGTGTGTGTGTGTGTCTATATATCAGTGTGTGCAATTATATCTGACATGCATGGAAGACAACTTGTTGGGGATATAGCTACTAGGTATGACCCGCCCAGGAGGGGCCGGGTCAACCCCAATGGCGGGTTACAAAAGAAGCCCAGTAATATTCAAGGTGATAGTTTATTAAGACTTGTAGAAGGCCTAAGCCCAGAGGCGGCTTAAGGCCCAATATTGTAAACCGCTGTATGTAAAGAAAGACTTGTAAGGAAAGGCATATAAAAGAAGTCACCGAGCCGTACACGTTTTATGAGCCGGTCGGGACTCTGTAGGCTGCCAGGCGTCAACCCATGTATATAAGGGGACGACCTGGCAGCGGCTTAGGGCAAGAAACAAGAGATCGATAGCCAAGTTAGCTGATTAGCTCCTTGGTCATCGAAACCCCAGCAATCCAACACAACTAGACGTAGGCTTTTACCTTCATCGTAAGGGGCCGAACTAGTGTAAACCTCTCGTGTCCCTTGTTCCGATTAACCCCTTTAAGCTTCTTAGTTGCGATGGACCTACGACTAAGTCCTTTTGCTAGGACTTTTGCTATGACAATTCCACAACAGTTGGCGCCCACCGTGGGGCCAGCGCACGGTGGATTTGAGTTCTTAAAGGGCAACTTCGAAGGGCTCAAGGGATACACTGTGGGCTAGATGACCAAGAGTCGTCGCGGAAAGCTCTACATCGACGACGAAGGCTGGGGCCCCGAGGCCGGCTCAATTGAGTACGGGTATCGGGTCCCCTTCGGCGGAATCCATGTCTTCATCGGCCGGATCGGCGAGTCAGACCCTGAGCCAGACATCTACACCAACCTCATCGAGACGGCTCAGCGCGCGAGATCCGCCCGGGCTCAACCTGCCGTGAAGCATGCCTTCGTGGGTTGCATCCATGGAGGTGAATTCTCTGAAGGATCAATGGACGGTGGTGAGACGGCCATCTGTTCCGATGCTGCTTCATCAACAGGTGAGACAGATTCTTTGTATCAGCTGCAAGATGGCATGCTTGGGGGCTGTTCTGATGGCAGCAGTATTCCGGACCCCTTTGAGCCGCCGAATCGAACCGGAGTCTTCATGGTTGGCACTCAACCCGGGCAGAACTCCACGGCTGCAGCAGCAATAACCACTAGGTCGGCAACGGCCGGGTCAGGAGACCCCGCGCGCTGCTCGACTCAGATGCTAATGGACCTCATGGACAAGTTGACGACTCTGTTGACTGCTATGGTGGAGCCGGCGGATAAGGCTCAGCATGACGCGGAGGTGGCACTACTATGTGAAGAGATGGCACAAGCCAAGGAAAATTTAGCAGCAGAAGAGGTCAAGATGGCCGCGGAGCGGGCGACTTTAGATGTTCGTGCTCAGCAGCTTCAAGCAGAGACTTTCCGGCTCTCGGTGGATCTGAACGCGTCAAACGAGGTCATGAGGAGAAGGCACGAGAAAACTCAGTCACGTCTGCCTCTGACGTACGATCCTAGGAATCTTTTCCACACACCCGGGGTTGGTCCAAGTAACCCGCCGGAGGCAAACTGGATCGCGACACCCGGGGCAGGGGCGCCGGTTCAACTGCGGGCCATGGAGCCACCTCGTATGAATACCGCCCTGCCTCAGTACACACCAATACCACCGGGTCACTTTTCTAACCCTTTGGAGAATCTCATTGCTGCATCGGCTCGTTTGGCGGCTCTCCCGATGGAAGGCGACTCTCCGACAACAATTGAAACACGAAGGGTGAGGGAACTTCTTCAGATGGCCCTGGCACAGCAGGATGCGTACTCTTACAGTCGAGACAGAATCCATTCAACCCCTCGCCCAAGCCGGAGCCCGAGCTATGGCAGACATATGGACTCAGCCGCTATGTCGAGCAACGCTCAACGCCATAACCAACCGTGCAGGCATGAGCCGGCGCAGGGTGGAGCCCTTAACTTGGCGGATCAGGAATCCGTCAAGAGGCGGAGCGGGCGGTTCAACTAGCAGCTGAGCAGGCGGCTCATCAGGCCTTTCCAGTTTATCCAGCAGCCGCTATTGAGGCAGGAGTAGCCACGAGAACAGGAGGTGTCCCTTGCCTGGTGCCGGCTATACGTAATGAGCGCTTGCCAAAAGACTTTAAAGGGCCTCGCAAGGTGCCTAATTACACGGCCGACTTGCAGCCTGGGGCATGGATTGAAAGTTATGGGATGGCGATGGAGCTGTTGGAGGTCAGCGATGCAACAATGGCTAAATATTTCACTATGATGTTGGATGGAACGGCTCACACTTGGTTGAAAGGGTTGCCACCCAATTCCATAGGCTCATGGGCGGAGTTAAAAGCCCGGTTCATTCAAAACTTCAAGGACACGTGTAAACAACCTATGTCAATCGTGGACGTGACTAATTGTAAGCAAGAGGAAGGTGAGTCCACGACCCATTGGGTGCGCCGGGTCAAGGAGATAATACATTCATCTGATAAGATGGATGCCGGCTCTGCAGTCTTAATGTTGGAGAAAAATTGCCGTTTTGAACCTCTGAAGCAGAAGCTGGGGCGGCTCAAGCGTGACTGTAATGACATGGGCCGATTGATGGCGGCCCTGGTCAAATATGCTGATTCTGACAGTACCAAGGATCCCGTGTCTGATGAAGAGAAAACAGGGAAGGGAAAGAAGAACGGCAACGGCAAGGGTCACCAGCATAACCCGGCGAATCAAGGAGGTAATAAACGTAAGGCTGATGAGTTTGTGGCTAACACCAATACACAGGGCAACAACCAATGGCGCAAGGGTAGGCCACCTCCTCGGTCAGGCGGGTCAGGTCCCACCCTCGAACAACTATTGAATGAACCTTCTCCAAGACACGACACCCAGGAGAAGCCAGCTACCCATCTATGGAAGGACCGTACGATCATGAAGGCATTTAAAAATTCCAACATGTTTGATGGTAGTCATGGGCCTGGCGGCAGTTTAGGCGGAGGCGGCTTTCATGGCCCTGGCGCTGGTTCAGGCGGGGGCGGTTTTCATGGACAGGGCCATTCGGCTAACCAGGGTGGCTATAATTAGCAACCCGACCAATGTAATCAGCAGCAACAGCAGCAACAGTCCGGGTATTAGAGCAATCCAAAACAGTTGAATAGTGGGTAGTACCACGTATTTACCACTAATTTATGCAAAAGGGACCAGAAGCTTCATAAGAGGGTTGTCAATGTTGTTGAGCCGGCGATTCCATGTTATTTGAGGTGGTCAGAACAGCCTATTGTGTGGAGTAGGGAAGATCACCCTCCCCGGGTTGATAATCCGGGTTTCTTAGCCTTGGTGGTGGCACCTCAGGTGGGTGGATATAAGTTCACTAAGGTGCTCATGGATGGAGGCAGTAGCATCAACATCCTCTATTATGAGACGTTTCGTCGGATGGGGTTGACTGATAAGAGTCTTAAACAGTCCAACACTGTTTTTCATGGTGTTGTGCCTGGTAAGTTGGCATACCCAGTTGGTAAGATTGAACTGGAAGTAGCCTTTGGGATGAATATGATTTCAGGGCTGAGAAGTTAACTTTTGAGGTGGTTAAGATCAAAAGCCCATATCATGCTCTGTTTGGACGGCCGGCTTATGCCAAGTTCATGGCTCGGCTGTGTTATGTGTATCTACAGCTCAAGATGCCAGATTATAAAGGCACCATCATAGTACATGGAAGCCGGAAAATAGCCCTGAATGTGAAGAGGGTGATGCCACTTATGCTGAGTCTGTTTGTGCGACAGAGGAGTTAAAGTTTTATAAAGATAATGTTTACCCGACAGACATGCCATCTTTGAAGAAGCCAACTATGGAGCATGAACCGGTGTTGAAATTCAAGTCAGCCGATGACACCAAGATGGTCGATTTTGTGCCTGGCGACTCATCCAAACAGTTCATCATCAGTGCCAACTTGGATCCAAAATAGGAAAGCGCGCTCATTAAGTTCATCCGTGAGAACCGGGACATCTTTTCATGGAAACCTTCTGACATGTCGGGTGTCCCGAGAGAACTCGCTGAGCACACTCTTAATATTAATCCGAAGTTCAAGCCGGTCAGGCAGTTTCTTCGATGGTTTAACGAGGAAAGGCGCAAGGCCATTGGAGAAGAGGTGGCCCGGCTCTTGGCGGCCGGGTTCATTGTTGAAGTTTTTCACCCAGAGTGGTTGGCTAACCCGGTGCTTGTACTCAAGAAGAATGGCACCTGGCGTATGTGTGTGGATTACACCGATTTGAACAAGGCTTGTCCGGCCGATCCTTTTGCTCTCCCTCGTATTGATCAGATCATTGATGCTATGGCGGGTTGTGAGCATTTGAGTTTTCTGGATGCCTATTCAGGTTATCATCAGATCAAGATGGCAGTCAAGGACCAGGAGAAGACAGCTTTCATCACTCGGTTCGGAGCCTTTTGCTATGTGTCTATGCCTTTTGGGATTAAGAGTGCCCAGGCGACTTATCAACGGTGTGTATAGAATTGCCTTCATAGTCAGATTGGGTGTAATGTTCATGCTTATGTGGATGATATAGTGGTGAAGTCCAGAGAGAAGGAAACCTTGGTAACAGATCTGAAGGAAACCTTTGATAACCTCCGGGTCAACAAGATGATGCTTAACCCGGCCAAGTGTGTTTCTGGAGTCCCAGCTGGCAAACTCTTGGGTTTTTTTGGTGTCTAACAGAGGTATTGAGGCTAACCCGGAGAAATTTAAGGCGATCACATCTCTAGCCAAACCAATGTGCATCAATGACGTTCAGCGGCTGGCGGGTCATGTCGCTGCCTTAAGCCGGTTCATAAGTCGGTTAGGGGAGAAGGTGATGCCTTTGTATCAAATGATGAAAAAGGCGGATGACTTTGTCTGGAGTGATGCTGCTAACTCTGCTTTTGAGGATCTGAAGAAACAGCTCGCTGAGCCGCCGGTTCTTGCTGCTTTGGTTGAGAAAGAGCCGTTGTTATTATATGTAGCTGCTAACTCACGTGCTATCAGTGTGGCCATTGTTGTGGAGCGCAAGGAGGCTGGCAAAGAACATCCGGTCCAACGGCCGGTTTACTACGTCAGTGAGGTGCTGATTGAATCTAAACAAAGATATCCACATTGGCAGAAGCTCGTTTATGGGGTGTTCATGGCAAGCCGGAAGCTCAAACATTACTTTTAGGGTCACCCAATCTCTGTGGTTAGCTCTGCTCCTCTAGGAGACATCATTCAAAATAGATAAGCCACAGGATGAGTCGCCAAGTGGGCTATTGAGCTTGGGTCTCATGGTTTGAAGTATATGCCATGTACTGCGATTAAATCTCAAGCGCTAGTTGAATTCATTAACGACTGGACAGAGTTGCAGATGCCAGAGGAGAAACCGGACAACACATATTAGACGATTCATTTTGATGGGTCCAGACAGTTGGAAGGCTCGGGGGCTGGAGTTGTTTTAACTTCTCCTCGAGGGGACAAGTTTTGTTATGTGTTGCGATTGATGTTTCCTTGTACTAACAACATAGCAGAATATGAAGCCTTGCTCCATGGGCTTCGAATGGCTAAAGAGATGAGTCTGAGCCAAGTCCGGTGCCTTGGCGATTCAGATTTGGTGGCTCAACAGGTGTCAGGCAAGTGGGATTCCAAGGATCCTCTCATGGCGGCTTATCGCCGCGAGGTCGACGCTGTTGCAGGGCATTTTAAGGGTTATCAAGTGGAACACATTGACCGCAGAAAGAATGAAGCGGCCGATGCCTTAAGCCAGTTGGGATCTCAGCGTAAGCCGGTACCCCCTAACACCTTTTTGGATGTTTTACATAACCCGTCTGTTAAGTTGCCTACAGAGGAAGATTTGGCCATTCCTGACCCGGAGGCACATTTAGTGTCGGTTACTCATGTTATTCCAAATTGGATAGTACCGTTCCTAGCTTACATGACCCGGGGTGAGTTGCCAGAGGACGAGACCCTGGCCCGACAGATAACCCGGCGGTCCAAGTCAATGACGATTTCTGACGGAGAGTTGTATCATCGCAGCATCACTAGAGCGTTTCAGCGTTGTGTTTCTCCTAAAGAAGGTTAAGAAATACTTCGTGAGATCCATGAAGGGGATTGTGGTCATCACGCCGGGTCAAAGTCTCTTGTGGCCAAAGCTTTTCGTCATGGTTTTTACTGGTTAACGACTCACGCTGATGCAGAGGATCTGGTCAGTAGGTGTGATGGATGTCAAAAATTTGCACGACGAGCGCATGTGCCGGCTCAAGAGTTGCGGATGATTCCAATCACTTGGCCGTTTGTGGTTTGGGGGCTTGACATGATTGGACCTTTCAAAAAGTCTAAGGATAAAAAGACACATCTTTTAGTGGCAGTTGACAAATTCACAAAATGGGTTGACGCAGAGCCAGTGAGTAAGTGTGATGCAGCCACGGCGGTTCAGTTCGTGAAAAAGGTGATTTTTCGCTTTGGTTTTCCACACAACATTATCACTGACAACGGCACTATTTTGTCCCAAGGTGCTATGGAGGAGTTTTGTCAACGTGAGCATATCCGGCTTGATGTTTCTTCCGTAGCTCACCCTCAATCTAATGGTCAGGCTGAGAGAGCAACTCAAAAAATCTTAAAAGGTCTCAAACCCCGGCTTATGGTTCCCTTATAGCGGACGCCTGGTTGTTGGGTAGAGGAATTACCCTCGGTGCTGTGGAGTATCAACACCACTCCTAATAGGTCTACAGGTTATACACCTTTCTTCATGGTTTACGGAGCGGAAGTGGTGCTGCCCAGTGACATCCGTCATGACTCGCCTCGCGTGGTGGGTTACGTTGAAGCTAATAATGAACAAAGCCCGACAGGATGCACTTGACTTGTTAGATGAGGAGAGAGACTTGGCAGCGGGTTGATCAGCAATTTATCAACAGGACCTGCGCCGTTATCACAGCCGCCGGGTTAAATCCAGGACCTTTCAAGAAGGTGACCTGGTGCTCCGACTCATTCATGATCTGTCAGATGCACACAAACTATCCCCACCTTGGGAAGGACCTTTTGTGGTCAGTAAGAATTTAAACAACGGGTCATATTACCTCATTGACATTCGAGAGCACAAAGACTCACGTAAGTCGGAGGAGGAGACCCGCCAGCCGTGGAACATTGCTCAGCTTCGGCCATACTACACCTGAGCTACCGTCTCTCGTCATGTACATACTTTTACGTTGTATATATTATGATAAATAATAAAGAAGGACCTCTGCCTTTTTTCCTCTTCAAAGATCATATATCTTTACTATTTTCATGGATATTAAGGAGCTGATCATATCTGAATCTAGCTTAACCTTTCTGGTCCGGCTTATGATATTATTCAAATCTAGCTATAAATCTCATGATCACTTGGGGGCTTCCTGTTCAAACATAGGTCGTATTCGAACCAAAGAGAACATAGTTGTCGTAACCCTATTGATCGGCTCAAAGCCAAACTCACTAGGGGGCTTCCTGATCGTATCCGAATCATAGCTTAACCCCTTTTGGGTCCGACTTGGATCGTATTCGAATCAGGGTCGTTAAAAACTTCTCAAGGTCATTTGGGGGCTTCTTGTTCAAACATAGGTCGTATTCAAACCAAAGAGAACATAGCTGTCGGTACCCTCTTGATCAGCGCAACGCCAAAGCCACTGGGGGCTATATGATCGTATTTGAATCTTAACTTAACCCCTTTGGTCCGGTTTACTGATCGTATTCGAATCAGAAACCCCCAAATTTCAGTTAAAAAGTTAATTTATATTGTTTGAAATTTGCTATGTTGTTTTACTGGTTTTTGTTGTCTCAAATCTAAACGATCAACACGGTTTTTTTGCCGGCTTGACTGTTTGACAATAAACCGCCAAGGCATGATAATCATCACGCATATAGAAGATTGACTTCTCAAATAAAAACTGCATCATCAACCTCATCACCCGGGTCATATAGACTGGTAGTCCAGATGCAAAGGACACAGGTATGACTGTTATTCATGAACAGATTTTCGGTGTTTTTTCATTAATCAAAGGTTGTTTCAACCTTGTTTATTTCACGTATGGTTCTGTTTTTTCCTCCTATGATAAAATCATTGGTCCTGTACCGGGTGTTCTGACCCATCCAGTGCTAAACCACCAAGCCAGTTTTTTTTTCCTTTTCTACAGGAACAGAGTTGAAATATTATAGATGTAACCGTAGATGTGATGCATATATTGACATCAGGAGCAAAGAGTCACACGCGTCATCTTATGCACGATGGCATAGGCAAAATATGTAGTTTTTTAAACTAACCTATTACAAGGCATTAAGATCCCAAAAGGTTACTGTTTCTCTCTCTTAAGACAGATCCTAAGCTAAAAGCAGGATTGTTCAGATGGTTATGACTCCCCCCTGGCCGGTTCATCTCCCTCCACTGGTTGAAAGCCGGGATTAGACCAGTCAAAGCCATTCAGAGCAATGAACTCAGCCTCATCATCAATTAAGCTGGCCGGGTCAATCTCTGGGGCAAATGTATGTTGGCGAACCGGTGGGATAAGATCCGTCACTTTATAAGAGGGAGTCGCCATCTTCTTATTCTCCAAATCAAAACCTGGCTGATATTTATCAATGTTGGTCTCATCTCCAAGAACGGTGGCTTGAGGTCGAACTCCCCCCACGCAGGCAATGAAGTCATCCTGCTCAAATAGAGCCCCGTCTTCCTTCACGGTAGGGTACCCTTTAGCTACATCCGCCGGGTCTAGATCTGGCACCCAGGCTTTGGAGCGGCTCAGGGCAGTTAGGGCTCCGGCTCTGGCACAGGGTCGTTTGATCTCTTGAAACCTGGCGGGTAAGATTGACAATTTCTGCAAGACATCGCTCAACCGATTGGGTCCTTGGTTGGCAGGAGAGATAGCAGCAAGTGCTCATTGAGCGCCAGTAAAAAACTGCTCCACTAAGGTGTAAACTGCCTTCAGTTTGGTCACACTATCTTGGCTCAGATTTTTGCTTCGCGGACCTGCAAATATTTTTTTAAACAAAGGGTCAGTAGGCGGCTTATATTACGGGTCAAAAGAAGGCATAAGTGATTAACACAGATGACTTACCAAAGATGGCGGAGACCATTTGAGACACCTGGTTCTTTAAGCTGGTGAGTTCCGTGGTAACCTCCTCAAGATCCGCTTTAGCTTTTTCAACACGTTGAATCAGCAACGTCTTTTCTTCGGCCCAGGATTTCTTTTTTGCCGTCAAGCTGGTCTTCAATTTTTCTGTCTCAGAAAGACTCAATTGGAGTTTAGAGTTAGCAGACTTTATTTCTGCCTCTTGATCCGCCAGCCGGGTCTTTGCATCAGTTAATTGGGAGCCCAATTCAGATAGGGCGTTCTACAAAACATACACAGGTGTGTCAAGGCTTAAACTAAAAGTTATAAGGGTTCAAGTCTCAAGTACTATGCACCGCAATACCACTTGACACTTGGGGGCTAATGTCTGCCAAAGCAATTTTTATGACTCTTATATATTTCAAGTCCCAAGTGCTTTACAAAGTAACAACACTTGGCACTTTGGGGCTAATGCATGATATTCAGAAAGTTTCTCAAGATTAAGCCGTATTGCAGTACTTACTGGGACTAGTAAAAGACAGTTATAAAGTTAAGTATTGGTTCATTTATGATAAATGGAGCCGACCCTTGGGGACTACAGGTCAAGTTTATGCTACTCTATTGGACTTTCAGAGGCAAAGTGTCAACCTATATCTTAAAGTCTACAGATCATTCAGGATCATCATCTGAAGACTTGGGGGCTGGCAGAGTATAAGTAAGCCGGAAAACATACCTCATATTTTAGCTGTAATTGCTTGACCATCTCAATTTTTGACTCACGGCTGGAACGCACATGACTGAGATAGCCGTACAATATGTCACTAGCATTCAGATGAGTATAGCGAGAGATATCAAGCTGTACTTTCTGCCTTTCTAAGGCCTCTTGTTTGGCAGAATGCCTGGCTAGCACAGTTGGATTACCCGACACAACAAATCTGCTGCCAGTGATCAGAACGTCATGATCAGAAGACGTTGGCGGGTTAGCTGAACCGGATGGTCTGGTGGTAGAGGGGTTAACAACGGTATCTGACGGCTCAGGAGGGTCCAATTGAGTATCAACAGCTGGGTCTTCTGGTGCTTCAGTTCGAGGGGGAGAAGTTGGCATGGCCGGTTCAGGTGCAAGATTTAATCACCTTGGCCTTCTTGGACTTGGCTTGACCACTAAGAAAGATTTTATGAGACAGTTAGTGCAATGATGCAGTTTTAAAGACACAGAGGAAAGATGATTTTTTCTTTACCCAGGGGCAGTCTTGAAGGACGGAAATTGCGTCTGAGATGAGTCGCTAGAAGAGCGAGAAACCTCCCGCAAAGGTAAAATAAAGTTAGTAATACAAGAGAATAGACTCATTAATAAAAGCAGAAGATGAAGATAAAAGAGACCTCATTCTGGTGCTTTCGAGGAGTTTGTTGTAAAACAGAAGGCGGTTCATTGTCGTTCCGGGCCTGACGGCGGCTCTCATGTTGCTGCTTTTTCAAAAGAAAATGAGGGTCCAAATAAGCCAAAGGGTGTGAAAACCTTACTTTCCGGGTTACCAGTCGAACTTTCTGTCTTGGCAAATGGGCTGAGTCGGAGGAAATAGTTACCTCTTCTTCTACGGCCTGACTGGCCCCCGTGTCATCCTGGCAATAGTCAGTGTCAATAAGGTTATTAAAAAACTGGCCAAGGGAGTCAAGGGCTACCTCCGACTCAGAATCATCGTCAAGCTTTAACAGGTCCTCAGCAGTGCTCCTTTTCTTCTTGGACCTCCGGGTCGTCTTCCTGGCAGCTATGGCGGCGGCTCTAGCCTTCTTGGCGGCTTCATGGTCATACTTGGCTTTCCAGAAGTCGGATTTGGCCTGTAAACGGATAAACATGATAAAAGGTCATGCAAGTATTTAAAACTACTGAGGAAAAACACAAAAAGAGGAGGTCAGGGGTTTTCTCACCTCTGGTGCCGGGTTAAGTTTACAGAAGGGGTTTAACCCAACTTTACTGCAGTCCTCATACTTGCCGTTCACAAGGATGGTTGACATTGAAACAATATCTTCTTTGGTTAGTTGTATAGAGTTGTAACGCAGAGAGTCATCTAGGCCTCCGCCATATTCATACAACAATTTGGATCGGCGGCTTAGAGGAATGACCCGCCACGAGATCCAGCAGCGGATCAAGTCAACGCCGGTTAAGCCATTCCCCAATAAGGCATTTATCCTTTTAAAAGATGGAATAAGCTTCTTGCGTTCAGCAGCAGTAAGCTTGTCAGGGAACACAAACTTGGAGTCCACACGCTCTGTGCGGTAACCTGACAGTGGTTTTTCATTGGCTGGAGACATATCTTGGCAATAAAACCAGGTCTGATTCCAATCTTTGGGATGACTCGGTAAGACTATTATGGGAAAGACGGCGCCCTGTCGGCGCTGAATTGAGATTCCACCAAGTTCCAAGCTAGGGCCATTGGTACACTCATTCTGGCGGTTCAGATAAAAGTACTCTCTGAAGAGTTCCACAGTCGGCTCTTCTTGAAGATACACCTCACAGAGAACTTGAAAATTGCAGATGTTGGATATGGAATTGGGTCCAATATCTTGAGGGTGAAGTTTGAAAAAATGAAGAACGTCTCTGAAGAACTTTGAGCCGGGTGGTGTAAAACCCCGATTCATGAGGTCAGAGAAGACAATAACTTCACCGTCTCTGGGATTAGGCCGTTCCTCGTCCGGGTCAGGTGCACGATAAGACATAACATTTTTCCCTGGTAAAAATCCTATGGTGAAGAATACCTTCAAAGTATCTTTAGTGACTGTGGAAGGGACCCAGTTGCAGACAGTCGGTGCTTTTGACGGCATGATGATCAAAGGACAAAATGAAAAGAAAGTAACGTGCTGGTCCAATTCAATGGTGAAGTTAAATGATGATGGTGCAAATGAGTAATCGCGGCTTAAGTAAGGGCTAATGTCATATAAGGGAAAAGTGAGCCGGCGTAATAAGCTGTCATGACTACAGATATTTGAGAAATGCCAGAAATAGAATTGGCTAAGTGTGGAGACAAACAATTTTCCTAATTTCTTGATATTATTCTGGATCAAATGGCCGTTCAAAATGGAAAATATTCTAGACCTAAAAATCTAGCACAGATGAGTTCGCGAGTTCTAATGAGGCCTTTGTACCAGGAAAAGGGATCTACTGGTATCAAGAATGGGCACAAAACAACTACCGCACGAGTATATGTTCTTTTTGGATCAAGAAGAAGCTGCATTGGAAGAACTACAAAGAAACTGTGATGAACTATGAAGAACACGCAGAAACCTAGAAACCCTAATGCGGATCTGAGGAGCAGGAAGGTAAACACTTACAACCACCGATCTTCTGCGGAGGTCGCCGCCGATCTCTGAATCGATTCAGGCTGATGCAGCGGCCAAGGTCAACAAAGACGAGGTGCTCTGTGACGGCGGCGGAGCTCAAGTGGCGTAGGGTTGCGAGAGGAAGAAGACGAAAAGAGATAAGAATGAGAAAGACCAGGTCGTGCCTATTTATAAGGGGATAAGCGAACATGCAGGCGTGAAAAATCAAGGAAGACCCAAATAATGGTTATCCAACTAAACGGACGCCTCGATTCTCGGAAGACATTTAAGGATAAAGATCTGTTGAAGATGACGTCATAGAAGGCTTTCATGTTTTCAGAGGATGATGTCATGGTGGGTTACAAAGTTTTATAGAAAGAGGGGGATGAATTTTGTCTAAGTGTTGAAGATTGACAAAGAACAAAGTTCAAGTCAACCTGTGGCCTAATGTTGGGGATATAGCTACTAGGTATGACCCGCCCAGGAGGGGCCGGGTCAACCCCAATGGCGGGTTACAAAAGAAGCCCAGTAATATTCAAGGTGATAGTTTATTAAGACTTGTAGAAGGCCTAAGCCCAGAGGCGGCTTAAGGCCCAATATTGTAAACCGCCATATGTAAAGAAAGACTTGTAAGGAAAGGCATATAAAAGAAGTCATCGAGCCGGACAAGTTTTATGAGCCGGCCGGGACTCTTTAGGCCGCCAGGCGTCAACCCATGTATATAAGGGGACGACCTGGTGGCAGCTTAGGGCAAGAAACAAGAGATCGATAGCCAAGCTAGCTGATTAGCTCCTTGGTCATTGAAACCCCAGCAATCCCAACACAACTAGACGTAGGATTTTACCTTCATTGTAAGGGGCCGAACTAGTATAAACCTCTCGTGTCCCTTGTCCCGATTAACCCCTTTAAGCTTCCTAGTTGCAATGTCCCTACGACTAAGTCCTTTTTCTAGGACATCTGCCGTGACAATTCCACGACACAACTAGTAGTTAGATTTATGTAATGAGTGCCTGTAGGAGACAACATAAATAGTAGGACTGGGGTTAACTAGCAGCAACAGGTCTCAAAAACTAAAGGGAGAACATAGATGAAAGCTACAGAATATGTATCGTTTGTACTCGAGATTAACTAGATGGAACACAAAAGTATTAAAGAACAACATAGGTAATACTAGAAGTGGTATAATACTATAATCACCAGCCTGTGGGATAGCATTGGCTGATGGATGATAACTATGGAACAACGTTACCTAAAGAACAAGTATCTTAGCTAAACTATGGAATAGCGTTAACTCTTGAACAAGACCCGTAAGAGATCAGCATGAATATACAGTGAAATGCGATAATCTATTTTCCATGCTTAGATGAATAACAAAGCCATAAATGTTGCACACAAGTAAGATGAGGGTCAACCTATCTGGCCGCCATCCATAGGAGTGAGCATCATGTGCTGACTTGTCGATGGCCCTGCAGTTGTTGTGGCTGTCCATGTCGGGCACGCGTATTCGATGCAGGGAACTATTGAGTGGGGACTATAGCTCCCTTCTGGTGTATACTTCCCTTGTTGGAGCAGCTGCGGTGAGTCGGAAGACGGTGTGGCTGAAGATGCCGATAACGCATAATGTTAAGAACAACACATCTCTTTGATCTGAAGAAATACACTAAGAGATCAACAGCAAGGTACGAGAGTGGTCACACATCTGTTGACTGAAGACTAAATTGGGGTCACACAATTTTATTTTATTTTGGTACTATCCGATCTACGCCGGATGGCTTAATGGCCGTCTTGTGCCTCCCGGATGACACTGTTAGGAATCTTCCCCGAAGAGCCAGCGACCAACGACAGAGCAGCCTGCCTCCGCCGTCCGTGGCCCCGGCCAAAACCCCGCTCCCCGCCCCACCGCACTACCGTGGTTGCGCCGCCCCTGGGCCAATCTACAAAGACTCCCCGTCATCCAGATCCGGCGGCGGTAGTACCTTCAACCCACGCAACTCTAAGATAGCCATCTAAGCACTGCTTCTGCGGCGAACTTGCGGCCCGCACCCTTACGTTAGACACCAGCCAACTGGCAGCCTAGGAGCTCCACCGCCTCGAGGGGTGCTGCTTCCCATTGGGAATCGATTGGCCCAGAATAAAAATTCAGACAACTGACGCCTAAATAAAGTGATTTGAGATGAGGGTGCGACCTATCTGGTGGCATGGTGAAGTAGGTAGGTCCAGCTGCCGAGTCGGTGAGGCCGGCACGGTTGCGGTGGCGACCGGCGCAGGGAAACAGCGATGTCACGACGGTCGACGGCTATGGGGAAGCAACGCCGGGACTCTGGACGGATCCGAAGTTGGAGCCGCTCTGGCGCTGTGAACAACGGCAGGGGTGAATCGGCTCCGGTACAGTTCACGCGGCCGTCGTCGAGGCAGCTCCAGCAGCACGGAGTAAGAGGCACACGGCCCAGTGCACGGCGGCAAATGGACAGCGTCTCCGGCATTAGGGAGGAGGGCGGCTGTGAAATTGGTGCGGTGGGGGCGCCATGTAGGAGGGGCTGAGGTTTCGCGGCTTGGGAGAAGGGAGCTTCCGGGGAGAAGGTGATTTTTCTCCCACGAGGTACGAATGGGGGGGGGGATTGGGAGGGGAGTGGAACCATGTTTTACGGACGCATTTGTCTGAAATATGAGGGGGAGTTGCAGTTCTACCCCTGCCTTTAGGCTTCTCGTCTTGGGGTGTGTAATGAGGGTCGGGGATAGTAGAGTAACTTTGCTTCTCCCCAAATAGTGGGCGAGAGCGATTTTGGGCGAGGAGGGCGTGTTTTGAAATATAGTGGGCACGAGCGATTTCGGGCGAGGAGAGCGTGTTTTGAAATAGTGGGCACGAGCTATTTCGGGCGAGGAGAGCGTGTTTTGCCTACCATGGTTTATGAATTATTCGGCACATGTCATTTCAGCCGAGGAGAAGGCGCGCTTGGATGAAGTTACGAACCTACCCTCGATTTACAACGGGCCAATTGATGCATGTCCCACATAGGACGGTAATTTCGCGTCTCCCATTTATTTGCTCGGGCGAATTCCACTGAGCAGAGGATGTTTAACGGTTCGTTCAAAATTTGGGAGAACGAGCATCCACGTCTACCTTACCAAGTCGATTTGAATCAAATTTTGAAATATTAGCTTGCCACTTCTTTTTTAGATGGAGAGATGATGCTCGGGAGTAATGTGTTTTTACATGCTCGTTGCTAGCGATTTACTATATGACAAATAGTTGACCCACTCAAAAACGGGAATCAAACCCAAAATGAACTATCTCGATTCAATGAAATAGCTCGTTCACCAGGTCAAAATAGTGAACTAAATCCAAAATTGAACACCTCAATCGAGTAGCATGTTGTACAGTATTATAGTACTCCATGAACATGTTGAAAGTCAAATTAATGAACTTGTTTGATATACGCATATATCCGTTCATGTGTGGATTGCACACAACATGTTCTCCAATTTAAATATTTGAATGCAAGTTTATATCGAAACATGGTTTATATCAGTCTTTGATGCATAAAACGCGACCTCCCTGTCTCCCAGACTCCTGCTCTCTCTCTCTCTCTCTTGCCGACAATCTTCAATTCTATCGCACGCATCCAACACACAAACCTTGTTGGTCCCTCTCGCTTTCTCTCCATCTCTCTCTCTCTTGTGTGTGTGTGTGGGGGGGGGTCTTTCTAGTTCGCATGCATATATACTCCATCTATAGGTCTCTCTCGCACTCTATGTATGATTCTCTAGTCCAAGCTAGATATCTTGGGTGCACTCATCATACGCACACAAATTCCTTGGCTCGTTGCCCGTAACTCTCTCATGCACCACTCTGTCGTCTCGGAGCTCTCCCCCTCGCTCTCAAACTCTCCATCTACCTGGGTCACACATACACATGCATATCTCACTCGCACTCGATAGGCCCATCTAAAACTCTATCTCTCTCCCTCGTTCTCTCTCCATCTCACATGCACACACACACAATCTCATGCCTAGCTAACCAAGTATGATGGTCTCTCACTCAATTGTAGGCACACACAGTCCCCCCTATATGTATATGACTAGCTAATCTTAGTCACCATCACAAAGATGTGCATGGTCTATCTCGATTTCTCTCGGGGCATCTTTCTATCGCGCACGCACCTCCCTCGATCTCCCACCCATATAGTCCCCTCACGATCTCGAGGGGATCTCTCTATCACAAACACACCCTCTCGCCCTCCCCATGCATCCATGTTCTCCATGTGTCCCTCTCGACCTTTGTTCCTTGTTGGCCAGACCTCTATTGGACATGTGCTATAGGGGTGTCTCTCTCCGTTGCAAACAATCACACACTAGCTACCTTCGTGTATCTCCTCGCCTCGCTTTTCTATCTCGGAGATGCATGCGTGAGATGTTCGCCTAAGAAACGAAAACACACACTCTCTCTCTAATTTATCATTTGTTGTCACTTTCTCTTTCACACACATACTCTTTTTTCACACTTACTCATTCTCCTTCACACGCACTTGATCTCTCTCGACTTAGGCACTCTCCTGGGTCCATAGCATATTGATTTATTGAAAAGTCAAACATCACAAAGTTTGACCATGTACGTGGAGAAAAACAATTACATCTAGAACGGCAAACATATACCATTAGATTCACCATGATATGTAGTTTCGTATGATGTATCTTTGGTATTGTAGATATAAATAACATTTGCGTAAACCTAATCAAAGTTTCCAAAGTTTGACTTCTAAAAAATTTACATGTACTGCATTATCGAGCGGATGGAATATCTCTTTCCCCCTCTCAGCTATCTGACGCACCACTGAGCCTTATCGGGGCTCCTCAATCTATCTCAAACTTTATATCTCCCTGGTTCACACATACACATGTCTCGCTCGCGCTATACATATAGACCCATCCAACACTCTCCGCCCTTGTTCTCTCTCTATGTGACACGCACCCCCCTAATAAGTACCATAATCCCTCACTCCATCATAGGCGCAAGCACTCCCCCCTAAGTATGATTATCTCTCACTAGCCATCATGAAAACACGTATTGTCTCCTTCCATCCATACGTCTATCTCGATATCTCTCGGGGTATCTTCTATCGCGCACACACCTTGTCGCTCGATCTCCCACCCATGTAGTCCCATCACGATCTCCAGGGGATCTCTCTATGACAAACATACACTCTCTCCTCCCCATGTCTGCATTTTCTCCGTACGTCTCTCTCGAACTCTCTCCCTTGTTTATCAGACCCCTCTTGGCCACGTGCTAGGGGTCTTGCTCTCTCGGTTGCAAACAACCACACACTATCTCCTCACCCTGCTTCCATTGTCGAAGATGCATGTGTGATATGTTTGCATAAGACACACATGTTTTTTCTTGACTTTTATCAAGTGTTGTCCATGTCTCTTTCACACACGCACACACACTTTTTTCACTCACTCTTTCGATTTCTCTCTCTCTCCCTCTCTCTCTCTAGTTAGGGACTCTCACGTCCATAAGCATATGGATGTTTTGAAAAGTCAAACCTCAGAAAATTTTGACCAGGTATATGTGGAGAAAAACATTTACATCTGGAACGATCATTAGATTCATCACAACATGTACTTACTTCATACTATCATTTATCTTTGGTATTGTAGATATAAGTAATTTCATTATAAACTTGGTCAAAGTTTCAAAAGTTTGACTTTAAAAAAAATGTTGGAACTACATTATCGAACGGAGGTCGTAGCTCTTTCTCTCTCTGCTATCCCTCACGGGCCTCCCCTCTCACTCGAACACTCCATACCGACGGATTATATGCTCACTGTGTCAGCGTATAGCTCCGTATATTATTTAGTTGACCGGTCAACTAGTCCACATGCTGCCTTGTCAGCTCGTGTTCTATATCTTCATGTGCTGGCCCATGTGGCAGTGGGTGAAAATAAGTAAACTATAGGCCCATCTGACACGCGGTGAAGTAAACAAAGTTGAAACCACTTGGGGTAGCACCCCGCACGCTAGTAAATTAAGGGCGCATTGAGGACACACTTCTTCCGCGTGAAGGACGCACTCGCACACAATTCACCACTGCGCGGCGGCATGCATAGAAGGACGCACTCACACACACCCAACACACAACACACACCAGCACACGTGTACACCGGCCTCGCCGCCGGTTGAGATGGACGGCGAGGCAACCAACAAGCAGAGGCGGCTCGAGCCAAAACCGCATCCGAAGAGCCTGGACTTCATCAGCAACCTCCCCAACGACATGCTGCTCGTCATCATCAGCCTCCTCCCCAGCAAATTTGCCGTGCGGACCGCCCTGCTCTCCCGGCGGTGGCGCCCCCTCTGGCACCGCGTCCCCCTCAACCTCACCGTCGACAGCTGCCTCTGCGACGGGGATTGCAAATGCATGGCCGCAGTCTCCAAGATCCTTTCATCGCACCCTGGGCCAGCCAGACGCCTTGACATCCGCATGTTCAGTACCAACTGCAAGGTCCAACCCAAGTTTGACGAGTGGTTCTTATCCCCCGCCCTAGATCAGCTCGAGGAGCTCAGCTTTGAAGCTGGACGATGTCGCTCTCTGCCACCGTCCGTGCTCCGCCTCGCGCCAACGCTGCGCCGCGCCAGCTTCAACTCCTGCTATCTTCCCCAGATTAATGCTGCACCCGCCCTTCTTCTCCCTCAACTCAAGCAGCTCGACCTCTTTGACGTTGTCATCTCGAAGAAGGCTATGGAGCACCTGCTCCGCAGCTGTACTGCGCTCGAGTACCTTCGTCTTGAGCAGATCCACGGGTTCATTAGCCTCCACATCGGCTCGACGAATCTCCGATGGATTTATGTGTCTTGCTGGCCCCACAACAAGACATCAATTGGGAAGAGATCACTCCAGCTGTTCCACGTTATGGTCATTGAGAATGCGCCTTTCCTTGAGAGATTGCTTGTAACAGATCTAGAAGGTCCAACAAAAATCAGGGTCATTGACGCACCGAAATTGACAGTGTTGGTGCACTCGTCTGCCAAATTCTCCGAACTCTTTATTGGATCTGTAATCGTTCAGGTACAACACTTATCTTCTTCTCCGTCTTCTTGAAATTCACATTTTTAAAGTTCTTCTTGATGTATTTACGACCGTCTTTCAGAAAATGATTCCCACAAGCTTGACCCAGTCTATGCGCACAGTGAAGATCTTGGCAATAAAATCTATCGGCCCCAATCTGGATCAAGTTGTTGGATTCCTTACATGCTTTCCGTGCACGGAGAAGCTACTCATCAAGGTGAAACTTCTTTCCTATTAGTAAATGGTAATCACAATGTAGCTAATTTTTTTTCGTAATTTTCCCAAATTACGATGACAAGTGTAGTGTTCAAAATTGCATCTACGCACTGCACCGAAAAAATGTTTTTAGTATTTTTTCTCACGTGATCACCTGCATCGTTTTTTTGTTGTACTACTATAGTAGCCTAGGATAGTCATAGTGGAAAGTAACTTAGACTACTCCAGTAACTCTATGGTTACCCTAAGAGCAAGTACTACCTCCGTCCTGGTTTACTCTTCCTATTTTGTAGTATCAAAATTTGACCATAGATTTATCTGACAAAATGTTAATGCATGTCACTAAGAACTATATCATTGGATTCGTATTTGAACATAATTTCAAATGGTGTAATTTTTAGTGACATGCATTGGCATTTTCTTACGTAAATCTGTGGTCAAAATATTATACTAAATAAGAGGTAGTACAAAAGTGGGCTATGATGGTCCTCCACTGTGTAGGCCAAAACACGTGCCAAATTCACTTGTGATGCATTTGGCATCGATGCCCCTCCATTGCTCACCTGGTGCCCCAATTTGGATCACCTACTTTGCTCCGGTGCCAAATTAACTCACGCAATGAAAAAACACTTGCGTGGGAGAGAGAGAGAGTGAAAGATCGTGGATGTCGCCTAGAGGGGGGGGGGGGTGAATAGGTGTTTTAAAATAATTACGGTTTAGGCTTGAACAAATGCGAAATAAACCTAGCGGTTAATTTGTCAAGCACAAAACCAAAAACAACTAGGCTCACCTATGTGCACTAACAACTTAAGCTAAGCAAGATAAGCAACTATGTGATAGAAAGATATATGGCAAGAAACATTATGGCTATCACAAAGTAAAGTGCATAAGTAAAGGGCTCGGGTAAGAGATAACTGAGGCACGCAGAGACGATGATGTATCCCGAAGTTCACACCCTTGCGGATGCTAATCTCCGTTTGGAGCGGTGTGGAGGCACAATGCTCCCCAAGAAGGCACTAGGGCCACCGTAATCTCCTCACGCCCTCGCACAATGCAAGATGCCATGATTCCACTAAGGGACCCTTGAGGGCGGTCACCGAACCCGTACAAATGGCAACCCTTGGGGGCAGTCACCAAACCCGTACACTTTGGCAACCCTTGGGGGCGGTCACCGGTACCCGTCAAATTGCTCGGGGCGATCTCCACAACCTAATCGGAGACCCCGACGCTTGCCCGGAGCTTTACACCACAATGATTGAGCTCCGAACACCACCAACCGTCTAGGGAGCCAAGGCACCCAAGAGGAACAAGCTCTAGGGTGCCCAAACACCCAAGAGTAATAAGCTTCTCAAACTTCACTTCCACGTATCACCGTGGAGAACTCAAACCGATGCACCAAATGCAATGGCAAGGGCACACGTAGTGCCCAAGTCCTTCTCTCTCAAATCCACCGAAGCAACTAATGCTAGGGAGGAAAATGAGAGGAAGAACAAGAAGGAGAACACCAAGATCTAGATCCAAGGGGTTCCCCTCACATAGAGGAGAAAGTGATTGGTGGAAATGTGGATCTAGATCTCCTCTCTCTTTTCCCTCAAAACTAGCAAGAATCCATGGAGGGATCGAGAGTTAGCAAGCTCGAAGAAGGTCAACAATGGGGGAAGAACACGAGCTCAAAAGATAAGGTTCATTGGGGAAGAAGACCCCCTTTTATAGGAAGGGGGAAATCCAACCGTTATGTGCTCAGCCCGCACACGAGCGGTACTACCGCGCCACGAGCGGTACTACCGCTCAGGCAGAAGAAACAGGGAAATGGAGCAACAAAACAAGAACCTTGGGGCGGTAGTACCGCATAAGAGCGGTACTACCGCTCACCCCAGTGGTACTACCGCTGGAGGAGCAGAACACGAGACCAAAAGAGGCAGGGCAGAGTAGAGTACGATGGTAGTAATGCAGTAGCGGTACTACCGCCCGACCGGAGCGGTACTACCGCTTAGGCGGAACTACCGTGCCTTACTGCCGTGCAACTACTGATAAAGCCGAAACGAAAAGAGCAAGACCCAAAATCGAGGCGGTAGTAGAGCGGTACTGGAGCGGTACTACCACTTGACGCCTGCCGTCGCACCGGAGAATGTCCACCTTGAGGTCGCGCTCGCCGCGCAGCGCCTGGCGTAGCAAGACACCATCGACATAATCACCCACGTCTACGCGCAAATCGTCCACAAGGACTACTACATGCAAGAGGAGGACGATAGGATGCTGGCCTTCTTGGACCGTAGGGCAACCTTGGACGGCATTGTTCAGAAGCACGTTGAGCTGGCCGCCAACGCCGCTGCTCCTCACACGTCGGTTGGTGACCCAGTGCACTAGGGCGTGAGGATGTCGTTGATGGATCTGTATGTATCTTTATATTTCCGTCAAATCCATGTAGTATTATATGGTACTACTAATAATTATTTTACCTTTTGCATCAACTTCATAATTTTCGGACCTACTCCATGCATGAACCGCGCCAGAACAAAACTTCTCATTACTCTAGGGAAAATCATTATTTCTATCTATCGGTCGCGCCATGGAGCAGAATCAAAATCTACAAGTTACAAGTTCAAAAGGAAAAGCCTGCCGTGTTCACGTCACACCCCCACACGGTTGGTCCAGCATGCCGCTCAAGGGGGAATGCGTGCTGTGTTGCATTTTCACTTACAAGTGGGACTGCAGTTGAGAAAACCGACTATCGGCAAACCCCCACCCCGCCCACCGTGCAATGGCTGAGAAAACAGGAGGGAGAAGAGATGGTTGTAGCATGGACTCCAAGAAAATTGGTGTCGGATGGGACTCGTGTCGGTGGCATGTGCCGTACTTCTAGACATGAATGCTAATTATGGCCCATGCCACCCCACTATATCGAGGTGCTGGTTACGGAGAACAAATTTCCTGGAGTCCGTGCTCCGCCCTCCTCTATCTCTCTTCTCAGCCAGCCAGCAGACGCGTAGAGCCCATCGTCTGTTTGCTCATATGCGGTCCCACATGTTAGTGAAAATGCAAGAGGACCCACTGAACCTGCACATCTTTCACCTCGACGTGCTGGTGATGAAAAACAAATCCAATAAAGATCTTCGGTGGCCGCTTTTGGAGTTACCCAAGAGTAGTAAGATTCTATTTACAGTTTAACCCAAGATGCACATCATGTGGCCTCAACTACCACTTTATTTTCTTGCATGACACGACCTGGATGCTGGATGTCCCATGTGTCAGCAAAAGGAGGAAGAACTCGACCAAATCTTCGGTTGTGCTCTCGGATTAGACTAGTTGTGCTAACTAAAATTTTATTGTGTAGAATGGATGCAAGTTTTGGTATTGGGAAGAAGAGTACAACGATATATTGATAGGCGTAATTTAGTAGATGTTCTAGCACTTTTAGCTAGCATAGAGGCTAGAGATGAGACTAGTGCACTTGTTGATAGAATAGAGGCTAGACACGTCTACTTCTTTACACTCGAAGAAGAAAGAAGCACGCAAGATCGAGCCTCCACAGATCAATAATGAATGCATCGAGAAGCCACTAATCCAACTTACAGGAGCAGTTATGGAAGTTGGATATCTTCTAAAATGTATTCTTGTGGTTCTTGTTTTCTTTGGTCTTGCTTTTCTAGTCAAAATTTTGGTGATGTATTTCCATGTACCAAAAAATCAATGATGAAAAAAAGATATGTGTTTGCAAAGAAAAATGTACGTGGCCAGGATGCGTCCGCGCGTTCGGCGCACGGCCACCGCATCCGAGAAATGGCCCGGACACGATCCCATTGCCCTACCCAAACGGACAGAATCCGGGAAAAACGGAGGTCCGTTTAGGGTCGTGCGTTGGACTTGGCCTTACAAGTGGGATCATAGTTGAGGAAACCGACTATCGGCAAACCCCCACCTCGCCCGCTACGCGATGGCTGAGTTATAGAAACGACGAGGTTGAAGAGATTGCTGTAGCATGGACTCCAAGAAATATGGTGTCAGATGGAAGTCGTGCTGGTGGCGCGTGCCGTTCTCCTGGACGTGAATGCTTGTTCTGGCCAATGCCACCCTACTACTCCTACTACTTATAGTAGTAGTATCATCGAGGATTCGAGGTGCTGGTTACGTACAGCGAACACATTAACATATGGCCCACCTCACACTATGGCCAAATTTCCTGGAGTCTGTGCTAGGTTAAAAAGTGTTCTTTGTGAGGATGGTTGGCTGGTCTCAAGTTTAAAACTTGTTGTATTACGTACGTAGACGTAGAGATAGTGCAGCATGTGAAGCTAGTACAAATAGTGTACTATTGTTGATTGGCGTCATCCGATAACCTGTTGCAATGCACGTACAATTATGTATTCGGAAAATATTTTTTTGCCTCGTCGCAGCACCCACTCAAAGAAGCGACTCGAAATCCATTGATAAATTTAGTAAGTTTATCACAGGCATATCATTTTATTACATACAAGAGGTCATCAACCCACAACGACAATGAGGATACATTATAAATACTAAAGTTTTCATCACACAACAAATAACAAGCAATGAAATGAACTTTCAACTCAACCAATCCTCGGCGTTGGAAACGCTTGCTTTGAACCACAAGTGATTCTCTGGGAAGGGCCAGCTACTTTCAATCTTGAGACCAACGCAGGACTGATCATCCAGGCTGAAGCGTCCTACTATATCACGACCAGGGTAGGGAACCACCGCAATGTCCGATGTATAGATATAATTGCTTCTCATAAATGGTAGTAACATTGTGTCAACAATAGTTGGATCGCCTTTCACCATCATTGGATAGTTTTGTCCAAGGGAGAAGGTGTTGGCGCTAGCACACTAGTATCCATCCCGAATACCATGCAACGGGTGTTGGAATAGGTCCGGAGAGTGCAACCATGGGAGACAACACCTGCTCCCTTAGTAGTAACATCAGCAGTGGGTTGTATACAGACAAGAAGGGGTGATCCATCAGAATTAGTTGCCAGCCGCCACTGAGTATATAGGCCCTGCTCGTCCTCATGCTCGTGATCATCACATTGTCATCTCCCCCTTGGTTATAAATTTTTTCAAGTATAGGTGGTGGAATTTTCACAGGACCTTGGAAACACAAGAAGAAGGTTAATTAGTAGAGAAGGGAAACTTGCTAACTCGCATACATGTGGATGAAACAATTATAATTACGATGGAAGACAAACGTACTGAAACTACGAGGATCCCATGCAAAAACAGTGCCACGAGTGGTGGCAGCAAACATAAGACCCTCGTATTGAATTGCATCACAGTACACATCCGTGTATAGAAACTGATTTTTGAGCAATATCCATCCAGTCAAACCACGAAGGACGGCAACAAGCTTGTCGAACATAGCAACAACTTCATAGTTCTTGTAATTCCAAGAGCGGTTGGGAACTCGACAAATTGCTATCTTCCGTAGAAGACAGTCACCATGATCGTATTTGAACGTACGTAGATCATCTGTTTGCTCAACCTCAGGGCACTCTGAGATTTTTGGAAGTGGAATCCACTGACGAGTGTACACATTCACAAGTTACCACTCGCAATTGTACCCAATATAAACAACCCAATCTCCATTGGCGCCAGCCCATGCCTTACCCTGAAGCGATGGCATCTTGACATCACACGTATCGTTATCAAGCGGCATCAACTTGCACAAGGCGAGGCCTCCGTCGTCCGCACCCATGCGAACAGGCTTATAGCGAAGAAGATAAGGGAGATCAAACTGCTCCTGGACCCTTGGGTTCCTTGTAATGATGTTATTAGTTGAGTCGAGAATGGTCTTGAATGAATCTGCCATGCTAGCCGAGGTGATGACGTCGCACCGATCAATGAGTTCCCCCACCACGTCATCTTTCAGATTGGGGCAAGAATAACGAGGTCGTTTCTAGCTTGTTCCCTCCATGGAGAAGACGATCGAACAATGGAAGAAGGAAGGGTGAAGGCAAATGGAGGAGGGAGGAAGAGCGTGCGACAGCAGTTCCAAATCGAGAGGGAAAGGCGAAGAGTCGGTGAACGGTTGCCAGTTTGCCATGGTACACAAAGAGGCGCCCCGACCTACACGTCCTTTCGGAAATTGTACAAAAGGACTCGCCGTTATCTCACTGACATGTTGGAACGGGACCACATGTCAACGAAACATGGTCTGTAATTTCTCGTGCAAAATGCGATCTGGCCATGTTGGCCTGAGGTGTCGCATTAGTTATCGACCTTTATTTTTTTAACATACAATATGAGTGGATAGCTCCTGTGGTCATCACACGTGAGTGGATATATAGGTGGGCTAGGTGGGCAGGCGGCAACAATCTAAGTGCTAAAAGAGTTGATCTCGAAAAAAGAGTTGATCCAATGCTTGGTTTTGTTTGGATTTTCCAACTATGACCATTGGATAGAGTGATCAATGGCTTACGTTCAAAGTTATTCTCATACTATATAATGGTATAGGAACGTGGAGAGATTTGGTTGATTTTATATCGCTGAATAATATAAAATATTATGAGTGTAGACGCTCCACCCCGAGGTTTTTTGCTCCTTCTCGGTCGTCGGGAATCTATGTTCTTCCACTCTTCCGTCTAAGACATGAGCTTTGTTCATCCTTTTGCCGACACGCGAGACATCTATATGCCTGCATTTTACAAAATCATACTATATGCCTCCATGACATGCGGGACATCTAGCATCAAGGTGATGTGTCATGCAAGAAAATGGAGATATGCAGTGCGTAAGTGAGTCGTGCACTTCGATGGCACCTGGTACTACTACACAATATTTTTTCTCCTCGATGGCACGTGAATAGTGCACGTACTCAATGACAGAGCACGGGATGGTAGCCATGGACATGGACGGCCCTTTTTTAA
Source organism: Triticum urartu (assembly GCF_056163025.1). Lineage (NCBI taxonomy): Eukaryota > Viridiplantae > Streptophyta > Magnoliopsida > Poales > Poaceae > Triticum > Triticum urartu. The sequence goes on from NC_141879.1 coordinate 194,871,284, forward strand.
GAGAGTACTAATAAATAACTTTGATGTGTCCCATCAACTTGCAGAACGACGAGAAGCTTGCTTACTACGCCTTCTCCCTCGCCAACGCGTGCGCGGTGGCTCGCAACACGAGGAGAAACTTTTGCTTACAAGCGGTGGAGGTGCAGCAGTTCATTTGGTGTCAGATTGCCAGAAGTACTACTGTAGTACCATCATTATTGTTTGACTTCTGGAAGAGGAGAAGAACCAAGCACAGGGTCACCTACTAACCTAGTACAGTACTACTATAGCCAAAGCTGGTCCACCTTTTTAGAGCATGGTTAATTAATATAGGCGGCTCTTGCAGCGACACATCATTTAGAGCAAGTACTCTCTTCGTAGGAACAAAGGAAGTGAAACAAAAGTTGGAGTGGATGCTAGATTGCCAATTAAAACATGATTACATAGGAAAAAAATCCTATAGAATTCTATCCTATGAATCAAACGACCAATGTAGGAAAACTATGAGGGGGGCCTCTCCAACAGTGTTCCTCGGCTCGCACCTAGCATCACAGTGGTCGAACTTGGAGTCATTCATCTGGTACACGTGGCATCTCAGATCTGGACGCAAGGTGACACGACCTCTCACTTCCTCCGCCATTTGAAGCGGCACGCCGGTGGAGGGCTAGCATACTCCAATATTAGGTTGGATCTATGTGATGTGGCAACTTCATATACTAACCGGATGCTGGCTATACTACTACGGTAGTCACACTCCAAGAAGTGACTCGAAAACCATTCATGTATTGAGTCTATGACATGCATTTGCAAATGTACCATTCATTACATACAACAAGTCATAAACACACAACGACAACGAGGATACATGTTGGATTATAGATTATTTCCAACAAAACATTCTAGTAAATACTGAAGTTTTCATCACACAACAAATAACAAGCAATGAAATGAACTTCAACTCAACCAATCCTTGGTGTTATAAACGCTTGCTTTGAACCATAGGTGCTCTGGGAAGGGCCAGCTATTGTCAATATCGAGAGCAACACAGGAGTGATCATCCAGGCTGAAGCGGCATATATTAGGACTAGGGTAGGGAACCACTGCAATGTCCAAGGTATAGATACAGTTGCTTCTCATAAATGGTAGTAACGTTGTGTCAACAGCAGCTGGATCGCTTTTCACCATCATTGGATAGTTTTGTCCAAGGAAGAGCGAGTTTTCTCCCAGACTATCAATACTGAACCAAGGAGAAGGTGTTGGCGCTAGCACACTAGTATCCATCCCGAATACCCGGGTGTTGGAATAGGTCCGGAGAGGGCGGCCATGGGAGACAACACCTGCTCCCTTAGTAGTAACAATCTCAGTGCACTATATACAGACAAGAAGAGGTGATCCATCGGAATTAGTTGCCAGGCGCCACTGAGTATATAAGTTCTGCTCGTCCTCATGCTCGTGATCATCACCATCATCATCTCCCCCTTGGTTATAATTTTTTTTCAAGTATAGGTGGTGGAATGTTCACAGGACCTTGGAAACACAAGAAGAAGGTTAATTAGTAAAGGGAAACATGCTAACCCGCATGCATGTGGATGAAACAATTATAATTACGGTGGAAGACAAATGTACCGAAACTACGAGGATCCCATGCAAAAACAGTGCCACGAGTGGTGGCAGCAAACACAAGACCCTCGTATTCAATTGCATCACAATACTCATCCGTGTACAGAAACTGATTTTTGAGCAATATCCATCCAGTCGAACCACGAAGGACGACAACAAGCTTGTCGAAGATAGCAACAACTTCATAGTTCTTGTAATTCCAAGAGCGGTTGGGAACTCGACAAATTGCTGTCTTCCGTAGACGACAGTCACCATGATCGTATTTGAACATACGTAGATCATCTGTGTGCTCAACCTCAGGGTACTCTGAGATTTTTGGAAGTGGAATCCGCTGACGAGTGTACACATTCACAAGTTCCCACTCGCAACTGTACCCAATATAAACAACCCAATCTCCATTTGCGCCAGCCCAGGCTTTACCCTGAAGTGATGGCATCTTAACATCACACGCATCGTTATCAAGCGGCATCAACCTGCACAAGGCGAGGCCTCCGTCGTCCGCGCCCATGCGAACAGGCTTATAGCAAAGAAGATAAGGGAGATCAAACCGCTCCTGGACCCTTGGGTTCCTTGTAATGATGTTATTAGTTGAGTCAAGAATGGTCTTGAACGAACCTGCCATGCTAGCTGAGGTGATGACATCGCACCAATGAATGAGTTCCCCCACTACGTCATCTTTCAGATCGGGGCAAGAATAACGGGGTCGTTTCCGGCTTGTTCCCTCCATGGAGAAGACGATCGAACAATGGCAGAAGGAAGGGTGAAGGCAAATGGTGGGGGGAGGAAGAGTGTGCCACAACAGTTCCAAATCGAGAGGGAAAGGCAAAGACTCGGTGGACGGTTGCCAGTTTGCCACGGTACACAAAGAGGCGCCCCAGCCTACATGTCCTTTTGGAAATTGTACAAAAGGACTTGCCGTCGTCTCACTAACATGTTGGAACGGGACCACATGTCAACGAAACATGGTGTGTAATTTCTCGTGCAAAATGGGATCTGGCCGCGTTGGCCCGAGGTGTCGCATTAGTTATCGACCTTTATTTTTTAATGGCGTGCCGTTCAGTTTTGAAGCACGACTAACTGGTACTGTTTGCAGAGGAAATATAAACTACTCTACCACTACTCCACCTCTAGTACTAGTAGTATAAAAAAGATATATAGGCTGGAGCTTCAGAGCTTTCTTGCTAAGGGCTACCCACTTGCTTCTCACACTATCACCCTCTCTCCAGATCTAAAAAAGATGGCCTCTCTCTCCCTCCTCACCGGAGGTCACAGATCCACCGAGGAAGAAAAGGACATGCAATGTTGACGCACTCATCGTCGGCGAGCGAGGTCACGCACCGACGACAAGGCCGTCCTCTCAGACCTAGCGCCCGCGCGGGATGGCCTCCGTCCCGAAGCTCGCTGCTGTAGTGCGTGCGGAGGATGACAACCACGAGCGAAGCCACTTCCCGCCGACCCTCAGGTATGCTACATCTTTTTGAACCATACCCTTGTTCTATTGCCCCATCTGCCACGTCGCTGCATATGGATCTTTTTCCACCCCACCATCTTCCCAATTTCGTATCCTCTGCTCTGCTGGTCACGCAGACGAAAACCTTAATTTGCACTATTAAAGGAAACCCTACTTCATGCAGACTAATCCATGTCTGGGTTGAATAAGGAAAGGAAGGGAGACTGTACTGTCCAAGAGAGTAGGCATCGAACCCGCATCTAGGTTGAAGTGGGGAAAATCAGTAGCTAAGGAATGAGTCTCGTGTCTCTTGGTTGAAGAAGGGTAGAAAGGCATGACAACGCAATAGAGAATGACCAGGTCGATCGGTTTGTTGTCCTCACATAGGAAAAAGGTGGCTAAAGAGAACAAAAATGGGACGTAATCCACATATGATGCCTGGATATTTGTTGCTTTGGGCAACCATACCTCCCTCACCACTCTATGCGTTTGTGGAGGTACATCGTACTGGTGCGCCCACTATCTGAATGGGTCTCCCATGCTCTTATTGCCTCTTTTTGCTGTTAGTATAACGCCAGTGGTAAAGTCAACCAATGCTACTGCTAAAGTGATGCCACATTTAACTAATGCCGCACACAGTCTAATGCCACCGATAAATTTATGCAATGCCATTTAATGTCTCTGGATTATTTCAGGGTTAGCCGTTGATTGTGGATGTATTAAAGATTTTTCAGCGAAGGCATTCTAATGTTGTTGCACAGCCAGTATACCAATGATGAAACTTGTTACTACCTTCAGATTTTTGCACTGTTAACGCTTATAGATTACATACCTCACTTTCATGAGATAAGTCAATTTTTTTGTATAGTGTCATCAAAATGCCAAGGCGCTGATGTCATTTTATTTTGGTTAAACTGCACAAAAAATTATGAAGACAAGAGGAAAGGTCAAGAGTGGGCACCTCCTCCTTTGGCTATTGTATTGATTCGTTCGATCAAGTTTTTATGTTTGATCGATTATCAAGATTGGGATAGCAATTTTTCATGTCCACTCGAGTTCGAAATGATATTTACCTTGAAGGTACATGGTTTGCAATTTTTAATACTGTCATTAGTTAATAATGCTAGTTACCTTCAGACTTTTGTATTTGGTTTAATGCTCTTACACAGCTAGTATACCAATGCTGAAACTTGTTACCTTTACATTTTGTATTGTTAATTCTTATAGAAATCTTCCAGTGCTAGAGCTTATGGAAATCTGTTCAGTAAAACCATTGTACTGTACCCTGTAATAAAATAACAACTCTACTGTTGCACTAGCCACTGGATTAGTGTATGTTTGTACTATTCGAATGGTGTTGCATTAGCGTATGGACATATATAAAGTGTGGCAAGCTTTCCCAGATATGTGCTCAAGAAAACTACTACCTGTTTTTCTAAATACTAGATGTTTGGGTACTTTAAATTGAACCGTGAAAACGTCTTATATTAAGGAACAGAGGGTGTAGAGTTCACTCAAATTATCCCGATAAAGCTAGTCACACCTTTGTTAAAATTAATGTTCATTATGTTATCGGAGGAGGTATGTATGTTTGTCTCTAATGCCTGTCGACTACATACCTGACATCATGATGTAATGTTAAGTCATTTCCTTTTGTACAGTGTCACCGAATTGTCAAGGCGGTGATAGCATTTTATTTTAGTTGAACTGCACAAAATATGCTTAAAAGAAGAGGAAAGGTCAGGAATCGATCATTCTTTCAGAAAGAACTATAGATGCCTTTCTGACATCAGCCGTTGTTGCCCTATTTATTCCTTCAAACAGGTGGTTAGAAACAGTCTTGCTACCTTTTCCCATTAAGAAATTGGAATGCTTATATTTTGTGAGTCTATGCTTCAACTAGTGCCACTTTTATAGTAATCACATTTTCAATATATATGCAAACACGGATGCTCGATTTTAGTGGAACTGCACAAAAAAGTCCAACTGGTTCAACATTAGGAGCATGTTTTCTTCCAAACCTTTATATCCAATTGGTGGCACTATGAGCTGTTCAATACGAAGGTACATGGTTTGCTACTATCTTGCTACTCTTTTTGTACTGTCATCAGATAGTAATACTAGTGGTTTGCATGTGAATTTATTGGTAGGGTGGACCTACATTGGAGGTGCAGGACAGGATTCAATGATTGGATGCTCAATTTTGGTTGTATCGATTTCACCTCTTCCATCACTGCGAACATGGATATCCTTGGTATGATGAAGAATAGGCGCTATATTTCTGCTCTAAACCAGCAAATCAATTCAGTATGAAATTGTCCAGGGCAAAACATGACTGTATCAAATTGTCCAGTGCAAAACATGACAGATGCTAAGCGGAAGAGACATGTTTAAACCGAAAATACAAGGTGGGGTATATGTTTACTAGCTGCTTGATATTTGTGCAGACAGAGATGTCTGCCTGTTCCTATTTGGCAAACACACAAAGTGACCGCAATTTTGGTTGAACTATACAAGAGAATAGTATAGTCACTGCATGCAGTGCCATTTGAAAATAGACACAAAAAGATTGGATAGTCACTTCATGGACTGCAGAAAAGTAGTACTATACTATTTATTGGCCAACACTAGGTGCTTCATTGCTTTGGTGTTATTATACAATGGGCATCATTTTACCTAAGTTAAAGTTTGCATTCCGAAAATAGTCTCACCGTGTGATCGAGAGAAGACCAAATTATATTGAAGTGGATGTTCCTCCATCATGTGTGGTTCATTCTCATGGTTCCAGCTGTTGGTGAAACTACTTACGTTTGCAAGAGGAATTGTAGACTTCACAAACAAATTTGTCTTTCAGTCTGTACTGAATGTTTGCCAAGAGAAGCATCCATGTTAGTAGGAAGAACAGATGTTTTTTCTATATCTTTGCTTTTGGAGCTACATATTTATATATGATCTGTGAATCATTGAGATGCATTAACATGTTGATCTTATGTATGGGAATCATACTATTTGGTTTTGAATTTGGGCTACTAATGTGAACATATTACAATGCCAAGCCTGTGAGTCTCGTGTGAACATTTTGAATGGATCGGCTCTTACTACTGTGCACAACATGATCCTTATTTCTATGTTCTCAGTGTTTAAAAGTTACTAACAGTTCCTTATTTCTGTTCGCTCAGTGTTTACAAGTTACTGATCGATCACTAGCTAGCCTAGTAATGCGCTCCTGGCAGTTTTAGTTCCAACGCAAGATCCAAAGTGGTAGTTTTTTGAATAAAAATGCCTACCTCTAAAGAAACTGGCAAGCTGCTTTGAAGAAAATGCCATGCGAATCTAAAGAGACTGCCAGCAAAAAAGTTCGCAAATGCCTTATTGTCGGATTTCGGGTTCCGGCAGACCCGTGAGGTTCGAACACTGGGGTGCGCATGGAGATTCCGCCTCCTACCTACCTGCACCCTCCGCCGCGCTAGGATCAAAGCTATGAAAAGAACAACACAAGGGACACAAGGTTTATACTGGTTTGGGCCACCGTTGTGGTGTAATACCCTACTCTAGTGTGTAGTGTGTGGATTGCCTCTTGGGCCGATGATGATGAACAATACAAGGAAGAACAGCCTCGCGAGGATCTGTTCTTGGCTGGGGCGATGAACTGCTGGGAGGAGTTCAGCCGCCTTTCTCTCTCTCTCTCTCTCTCTCTCTCTCTCTCTCTCTCTCTCCTTCCAACCGGTCGACCCTTCGCCATGTGGGTGGCTGGTCCTATTTATAGAGGCCCTGGTCCTCTTCCCAAATATCGAGCGGGAAGGGAGCCAACAATGGCGGGCTAGTTTGAAAGGGGACATCAAGTATCAGCTATCCTGACAAAAGTAGTCTTCGCCTATGCAAGGCTCTGGTGATGACGTCGTCTTGGGCTCCACGGTGACCTCCGTCTCGTAGTCCTCCTGGTCTTGGTCTCGTTGCACCGAAATGGCAACCTTTGCCTGACGCCTCGGTACTCCGCGGCTGCGCTTGCCCCCCTTTGCACCAAAGAGGAAAGGAGGACGCTGCGTGGGCTGGCACCCGCCTGGCGCCCTGAGTCGTCATGGCTTGCGTCACGGGCACCTCGTGAGGTACCCCGCCTTGATCTCTCCGCCTCCTCGTGAGCCAGCCTGATGAGGCCGTGCCTGAGGAAGCTCCGTGTCGTCCGCCCCGCGAGGCTTGGCCCCTCGCGAGGGTCTTGAGTTTGCGTTGGTGAAGATGGGCCGTGCTGGGCCCCCCTTTGAGCCACGCCGCAGGCCGCAGGCAGGCAAGTCTGGGGACCCCCATTCCCAGAACGCCGACAGTAGCCCCCGGGCCCAAGGCGCGCCCGGACTTGGCCGTGCAGGGAGGCGGAAGGGCAAGAGCGAAGCGCCGCGGGCCCTGATAGCCTGCGGCCTTGGGCGCCGCGTGGTGGTTGATTGGACGTGGGCGCCTCCACTTACCCACGGCGCCTCGGCAACTACACGGATTGGACGACTCCCTGCATGCAAAGCGGGTCATAATTACCTACGATCGTGGGGGCCATTGGTTGGCCATCGCCAGCCATAAGTATGGACCGGCGCGTGCCCTTCCAGTTCATCCCCCCTTGCTTCTCCTTTTTCTTCATGGCCCCGTCGAGGAGGTTCTCAGCCGCCGAGAAGGGGAAGGCTTGCCGGGTTGAGCCCGCCTCTCCCCCACCCAAGCGCGGCCGAGGGCACCCTCGCAAGCATCCTGTGGCCACCACGGTGGCTCCCCGCGGCCGTGGAGGCGATCTTCAGCACGGCGACGGGCGGATTGCTGCAGCCGTTCGTGCTGCTGAAGTGCTGCCGAAGTTCATCGTGTGGTCGGCGGAGCCGGCTAGCACCCGGCTTCCGCTTCCTCGCTTCCTCCTCGGCGAGCTCCCGACCGGCGCCCCGGGCGGCCTCTGGCTCCAGGCCGACGGCTGCTGCAGCCGGGCCTCATGGGTCTCTCTGGAGGTCTCCGCGGCCGGGAGCCTGTCCCTGGCCCACGGTTGGCAGACGTTTGCCCGCGCGCGTGGCCTGTGCCGTCGGCGCACCCTACACTTCAAGTTCGACGGTGACGCCACCCTCTACGTGAGGGTGTTTGGGGAAGATGGTCGCCGCGCAGGGTGTTGCCCCGAGGGTGACGACCGCGGCTGGGAACCTAGCTCCGGTGATGATGGAGAGAGCAGCGCTCGCACGGCTGGCGGCGCTCGGGGTTCCCCAAGCTTCTCCGGTTCTTCTTCAGGCGGCCACTCCTCTAGCGGTGGCCGTGATCAGCCTCCACGTCGTCGTATCTGCTTGGGGGGTGGCAACGTGTCCGCCCGCCGTCGCGCCCTGGTGAAGCGCGAGAGGGGGTCCGCCTAAGCTCCGGAGGCAGCTCGGGCCTTCCCTGCGGGGCGGTGTGAGGCGAGCCGCGCCGGATTTGTTCTTCCTTTTCCCTTTTTCCTGCGTAACAAAGACAATAGTGCGGAGCCCCGCGGGGGCGTGTTTGGGTTATTGCTTGTTAATCATCGTTTTGCTTTCGTTACCGTACCTTCCGGCTATGTGCCCGAGCATGGATAGTTCCCGGCCCCGGCCGTGTGGGGGGGGGGAGGGGGGGGCGACCGACCCAGGCCCTTTGTTTGTGTCGCGGTGCCCGTGGGGCACGGACTGGAGGGGTGCTCCTATAAGGGGCCCAGGTCGCGAACTCTTTGAGTGACTAGGATAGGAACACTCGCGAGGGCGCTCGGCTCTCCCCCTTGCGAGGCCTTGCACAAGAGAAATCGAGGCAGGAGAGTGAAAAGCCAAAGAACCGCAAGCCAAAGATGGCAACAACTTCAACAAAACTCCAAACGAAGAGGAACAAGCCAACTGCGGAAAGCAAATGAAAAGCCGCGTCCGGCACCTAGTCTAGTCTTCGACGTCTTCTCACCAGCGCGGAGCTAAGTGCTGCCACTGGGCGTGGGAGGGAGCCCCAGGGCCTGAGGCCGGCGCTCCCGAGACTCCGGGGCGTGTACATCCCCAACTCATTATTACGTGGGAGTGTCACGGGCGGCGAGCTTCACAGGCGTTGGCCTTCTTCACAGGCTCCGGGCCTTTTCCAAAACACGATAGCTTCACAGGCACTCGCCTTGCTTCATAGGCTCTGGGCCTTTTCCAAAACGCGATAGCTTCATAGGCACTCGCCTTGCTTCACAGGCTCCGGGCCTTTTCCAAAACGCGATAGCTTCACAGGCACTCGCCTTGCTTCACAGGCTCCGGGCCTTTTCCAAAACGCGATAGCTTCACAGGCACTCGCCTTTCTTCACAGGCTCCGGGCCTTTTCGGGGGTAGAACCTCCGGAGGTGCTAGATGTTCCATGCATTCTGGACCGGCACTCCCTCCTGAGTCTCCAAGCGCGCGGAGCCGGGCCTGGAAACATGAACAACCTTGAACGGGCCCTCCCACATGGGAGAGAGCTTGTGCAATCCCTCCCTGGAGAGAACCTGCCTGAGCACGAGGTCTCCTACCTCAAGAGTCCTTGGGCGGATGTTGCGGCAGTGATATCGCCGCAGCGCTTGTTGGTACCTTGCCGCTCGCAGCGTGGCTTCCCGGCGACGCTCCTCCCCCAGCACGAGGTCCGTCCCCCGCATGGCGTCCTGCTGCGGCTCGTCGAACGCCAGGACCCGCGCGGAGCGATGTCTGACCTCGTGGGGGAGGACTGCTTCTGCTCTGTAGACCAGGAAGAACGGGGTCTCTCCAGTCGGCTTGGTCGCGGTGGTGCGGATGGACCACAACATGGACTGCAGTTCGTCGTACCAACCTCTGCCACAAGCCTCCAGCTTATTCTTGAATGTCCTGGTCTTGAGGCCCCTCAGGACCTCCGCGTTGGCTCGCTCGGCCTGGCCGTTGCTTTGGGGGTGCGCCACTAAAGCGTAGCATATCTGCGTTCCAAGGTTAGCACAGTATGTTTTGAAGAGGTTACTGGTGAACTGCGAACCGTTGTCCGTGATGATGTGATTCGGCACCCCGAACCGGCTCACGATGCCCTTGATGAACTTGACTGCGGAACCCGCAGGAATGGTGCGGACAGCCTCCACTTCAGCCCACTTGGTGAACTTGTCCACGGCAACGTAAAGGTAGCGGTAGCCCCCTGGTGCCCGAGGAAACGGACCCAAGATGTCGAGCCCCCAGACTGCGAATGGCCATGAAAGGGGGATAGTCTGCAAGCCCTCTGCCAGTTGATGGATCTGCTTGGCATGGAACTGGCAGGCCTCACAAGCTTTCACTAGTTCAACGGCGTCATTGAGCGCGGTGGGCCAGTAAAACCCACTGCGAAACGCCTTGCCAACGAGGGTCCGTGATGACGAATGATGTCCGCAGTCTCCGCCGTGTATATCTTCCAGTAGTTACTTCCCTTGCTTCCTGGAGATGCAGCATAGGGATACATCGTTTGGTCGCTTCCGGTAGAGCTCTCCATCTTTGATGTAGTATGCCGTGGCCTGGCGTGCCACTCGCTCTGCTTCCTCCTCCTTCTCCGGCAGGGTCCCTTGCGTTAGGTAGCTCCGGAGCTCCGTGATCCAACATCCCTCCTGAGGTTCCATCGTCAGGAGCAGGCGTGCTCCCGAGGCCGGGCCACAAGCTGGAGCTCCCGAGGCAGGTGGCTGAGGGAGCTCCTCCCTAGGCTGAGCCGTGTTTGATAATGACGGTAAGGCTGAAGGCTTGTAGAGCCGCTCCTCGAAAATGCCAGGCTCCTGAGGTAACCGCCTAGACGCGCGTTTGGCGATGTCATCGGCTTCCTGATTGGTGCCACGGGGCACATGCTGCAACTCCAACCCCCAGAACTGCTTCTCCATCCTGCGGACCTATGCAAGGTAGGCCTCCATGTGCTCATCCTTCGGCTCGTACACCTTGTTGGAGAAATTGACAAGGAGCTGCGAATCGCCCTTGATGGTGAGGCGTTTCACCCCCAGGGCAGCTGCGGCCTTCATGCCCGCTATTAAACCTTCATACTCTGCTATGTTGTTGGAGACCTTTTCGCCTTGCTGGAAACAAAGCTGCACGGCGTAATAGAGCTTGTCCTGGGTGGGCGATATAAGCACCGCCCCAGCCCCTGCGCCGTGTCTGGAGAACGCCCCATCGAAGTACATGACCCAGCCTTCTGGCGCCTCGCTTCCCAGGGACAGGGACCGATCCTCGTCGGCCTTGAGGCCTGGCGCCTCCGTCCATTTTGCTACAAAATCCGCCAACGCTGCTCCCTTGATGACTCTGGTCGTGCTGAATTCGAGCTGAAACGCTTGCAGCTCTATGTTCCACTCAGCAACCCTCCCAGCTGAATTGGGGCTCCTGAGCACCCTCTCCAGGGGGTATGACGAGACGACCTTCATGGGGTGACCCTGAAAATAGTGCCGCAGTTTGCGCGAAGCCACCAGTAGCGCGAGGAGTTTTTGAGGCATGGGGTACCGTGCTCTTGCATCCCGCAGCACTGTGTTGACGAAGTACACTGGGTGCTCAACGAGGTGGAGTGCGTCAGTGCTGGTGGCTCCCTTCGGAGACCGTGGCGCCTCTTGAGGCAACGAGGCCTCCTGAGACTGGCCGTCTGGAAGAGGGGCCTCTTCCGCCTCTGGTGCGCCCCTCTGCGACGGCTGATCCTCCTCAGCCGTGATGGTGGTTTCTGTGGGCCTTCCTTGTCCCTGTTCTGCCTTATCCCGGGCTGCTGCCGTGGTTTTGATCCGGCGCTCCTCTCTGACTGCTACCAAGGCTGCGCTGGCGGAGTAGGGAGTGGCGGCGAGGTAGAGCACCAGGGGCTCCTGAGGGCGCGGGGCCACCATGACCGGTGGGCTGGTCAGGTATCTCTTGAGATCCTGGAACGCCTTGTCGGCCTCTTTAGTCCACTCGAAGGGCCCCTTTTTCTTCATTAGCTGGAAGAAGGGCAGGGCTCGTTCCCCCAACTTGGAGATGAAGCGCCCTAGCGCGGTCACGCGCCCCGTGAGCTTCTGCGTTTCTCTGAGGGTCTTTGGCGGGCTCATGTCTTCCACCGCCTTGACCTTCTCTGGGTTAGCCTCAATGCCTCGGTGGGACACGAGGAAACCCAAGAGCTTGCCCGAGGGGACCCCGAACACACACTTCTCTGGGTTGAGCCGTAGGTTCACTGCGTTGAGGCTCGCGAAGGTTTCCTCCAGGTCTTGTATCAAGGTCCTGGCCTCCCGAGATTTTACCGCGATGTCATCGACGTAAGCTTCAACATTCTTCCCGAGCTGCGGGCCCAAGGTGATATGCATCAGCCGCTGAAAGGTTGCCCCTGCGTTACGCAGCCCGAATGGCATGCAGGTGTAGCAGTACACCCCGCACGGGGTTAGGAAGGCCGTCTTCTCGACGTCTTCCACCGCCATCTTGATCTGGTGATACCCAGAGAAGGCATCCAGGAAGCATAACAGGTCGCATTCCGAAGTGGAATCAACGATCTGGTCGATGCGGGGGAGCGGGAACGGATCTTGCAGGCACGCTTTGTTGAGGTTGGTGAAGTCGACACACATGCGTTCCTTCCCTCCCTTCTTCGGCACAACGACATGGTTGGCCAACCAATCTGGGTATCGGACCTCGCGAATGACCCCAGCGGCCTCTAATTTTCGGTTCTCTTGGACAATGAAGGCCTGCTTTTCTGTGGACTGCCGCCTAGCCTTCGGCTTCACAGGGCGCATGTTGGGGCACACATTGAGGTGATGCTCGATTACGCTCCTGGGGATCCCTGCCAACTGGTCCGGCTCCCAAGCGAATACCTTCTTGTTTGCACGCAGGAACACGACCAGGGCCTCCTCCTACTCGGGTTTGAGGTGGGCGCCTATGGTGAAAGTGGCGTTGGTGGACCCGTCCTCATCGACGGGTACCTGCTTGGTTTCTGCCTTGTCTTGGGTGAACAACTGCTTCTTCTTGGCGGGCGCAGCCCCCTTGGGCTCGGGGGCCCCCAAGTCGGCAGGCTGTGCCGACGCTGCTGTCCTGAAGACGAGCTTGAGCACCTGCAGAGTGTCACCGCTATCCCCGTGCACGGTGAGGACACCGCTGCTCCCGGGCATCTTCATGAGGTTGTACGCCGGGTGCGTTGCGGCCATGAACTGGGCCAGCGCTGGGTAGCCGAGGATGGCGTTGTATGGGAGGCCGATGGGGGCGATGTCGAAGTCGACCAGCTCCGTGCGGAAGTTGTCGTAGGTGCCGAAGGTCACTGGGAGCCGGATCTTCCCCAAGGAGCTGGACGACCTGCCCCCAACGCCTGAGAAGGGCCGGCTGGGCTGCAACCGTTCTAGGGGTATGCAGAGGAGGTTGAAGGCCTCGACTAAGAGCACGCTGAGGCCCGCCCCGCCATCGATGAGAGTTCTGGTGACGGCCACCTGGCAGATGGTGGGGGTGCATAGCATGGGGAGCGCGCCCGAGCAGGCCGAGTTGGAGGGGTGGTCCTCCGGGCTGAAGCTCAGGCCGGTCTCGGGCGCCGCCCGATCCAGGGGAGCCCCCTGCCGCGTGGAAGCGGCGCTGACCCGGCGGATGAACGGCTTGACGTGGTAACTTGTAGGTGGCGCCTGCGAGCCGCCCAAGAGGGCCGCGATGACTGGGGGTGTTGGTGCAGCGCGATAGGCGGGGAAGAGGTTGCGGGGCTCCATGGGCGCGCGGAGCACGCGGGACTAAGAACCAGCTGGGGTGAGCGAGTGAGTTGCGGTGCGGCCGTCTTGCCGCACGGACAGATGCCAGGACGATGCTTGCCGCTCGTCCCCCGCCGGGCCGGTGGCGGCGTTGACGGCAGGTGACGGGGAACGGCGGGGACGCCCGCCGACAGGGGCCGTCTGGGCGACGCGGGAAGCAAAGGCGGCCCGGCGTTCTGCGCGGGCCCGACGAGCGTCAGACATGGGCGCGATGGTCGGAGGTGAACGGAGCGGTGGAAGACGAATTCCGGCGCACCCCTACCTGGCGCGCCAAATGTCGGATTTCGGGTTCCGGCAGACCCTTGAGGTTCGAACACTGGGGTGCGCGCGGAGATTTCGCCTCCTACCTACCTGCACCCCTCCGCCGCGCTAGGATCAAAGCTATGAAAAGAACACAAGGGACACAGGGTTTATACTGGTTCGGGCCACCATTGTGGTGTAATACCCTACTCCAGTGTGTGGTGTGTGGATTGCCTCTTGGGACGATGATGATGAACAATACAAGGAAGAACAGCCTCGCGAGGATCTGTTCTTGGCTGGGGCGATGAACTGCTGGGAGGAGTTCAGCCGCCTTTCTCTCTCTCTCTCTCTCTCTCTCTCTCTCTCTCTCTCTCCTTCCAACCGGTCGACCCTTCGCCATGTGGGTGGCTGGTCCTATTTATAGAGGCCCTGGTCCTCTTCCCAAATATCGAGCGGGAAGGGAGCCAACAATGGCGGGCTAGTTTGAAAGGGGACGGCAAGTATCAGCTATCCTGACAAAAGTAGTCTTCGCCTGCGCAAGGCTCTGGTGATGACGCCGTCTTGGGCTCCACGGTGACCTCCGTCTCGTAGTCCTCCTGGTCTTGGTCTCGTTGCACCGAAATGGCAACCTTTGCCTGACGCCTCGGTACTCCGCGTCTACGCTTGCCCACCTTTGCACCAAAGAGAAAAGGAGGACGCTGCACGGGCTGGCACCCGCCTGGCACCCTGAGTCGTCATGGCTTGCGTCACGGGCACCTCGCGAGGTACCCCGCCTTGATCTCTCCGCCTCCTCGTGAGCCAGCCTGACGAGGCCGTGCCTGAGGAAGCTCCGTGTCGTCCGCCCCGCGAGGCTTGGCCCCTCGCGAGGGTCTTGAGTTTGCGTTGGTGAAGATGGGCCGTGCTGGGCCCCCCTTTGAGCCACACCGCAGGCCGCAGGCAGGCAAGTCTGGGGACCCCCATTCCCAGAACGCCGACACTTATCTCCCAGCGAACGTTCATCAGCTAATGCGACCGTACACGTACACCATCCGACCTACTCGATCCTACACGTACACTATCCGACCTACTCGATCCTACACAGATAAATAGCTGATCACACACGTACTACCTCCTTTCCGGTTTGCAGGGATCAATTCAAAAAACGACCTACTCGATCCTACACGAATAAATAGCGGATCACGCACGTACTACCTCCTTTCCGGTTTGCAGGGCTTAATTCAAAAATCTAATCAACCAAGGTAGATGATGAGTGGTGGAATCATTTTTGACAAGGAGGGAGTACCTCATCTGGATGATTCGAGTGCACTCGTTTGACCGTCATGCTGGCGTGCGACCCAGCACGGACGGGACACACCACTGATGGGATGGGACGACACAGTCATAATTTCAGTTTTTCTAGTTTTCCACGGCAAGCTCGCGCGCTAAGCCATGCCTGCTTATGCATTGAATTCCGATGACCGTGATGGCCGTCGCATTTCCTGCGACATGCTTGTTCGCCTACCTTCCGCCTATAATTACTGTTTCCCAGGCTTCTCCGGTGGCACCATCACCCTACTCGCCCTATCCTCATAAGCCCCCATCGGCCCGACGGCACTCGCCACTTATCCTCGCTCTCGGCACGTCTGCCATGCCCCACCCGTCCGTGATAGGCGACACCGGAGGTGGTCACAGCCGGAACTAGTGTTCGGTTTTCACCGGAAGGCAGATGGAGGGAGGAGGCATTCTATCGGTCTTTAGATGGCAATGCATACTATCAGGAGTTGTTGGAGCGCAACCGCGTGGCGAAGGAGCAGCGTATTGCCGATTTGCGCCGCCAGCGGGACATGGAGCAGCAGCGCACCGATGCTCTGAGTCGCGAGCAGAGCGCCCGCAACTGGGCCGACTACATGGAGGCCGGTGCCCGGCAAATAGCCCTGGAGGCTGTTGGGCATGCACGCATTCGCGATGCCGATTTTTACTACCATCTCGTCAAGTGGGTTTCCCGCTGTCGGTGTCAAAACCGGCGGATCTCGGGTAGGGGGTCCCGAACTGTGCGTCTAGGCCGGATGGTAACAGGAGGCAAGGGACACAAAGTTTTACCCAGGTTCGGGCCCTCTCGATGGAGGTAAAACCCTACGTCCTGCTTGATTAATATTGATGATATGGGTAGTACAAGAGTAGATCTACCATGAGATCAAAGAGGCTAAACCCTACAAGCTAGCCTATGGTATGATTGTTGATGTGTATGTTGTCCTACGGACTAAAAACCCTCCGGTTTATATAGACACCAGATAGGGTTAGGGTTACATAGAGTCGGTTACAATGGTAGGAGATCTATATATCCGTATCGCCAAGCTTGCCTTCCACGCCAAGGAAAGTCCCTCCCGGACACGGGACGAAGTCTTCAATCTTGTATCTTCATAGTCCAGGAGTCCGGCTGAAGGTATAGTCCGGCTATCCGAACACCCCCTAATCTAGGACTCCCTCAGTAGCCCCTGAACCAGGCTTCAATGACGACGAGTCCGGCGCGCAGATTGTCTTCGGCATTGCAAGGCGGGTTCCTCCTCCAAGTACTTCGTAGAAGATTTTGAGCACAAAGGTAGTGTCCGGCTCTACAAAATAAGTTTCCACATATTGCCATAGAGAGAATAATATTTACACCAATCTAATCTGCTGACGTATTCCGTAGCGTGACACACCACGGCCAAGCCTTTATCCGAGTCGTTTCATTATCCTACCTCAGCGCGTTATGCGAGGCGGTTTCCTTGGCACGTCTTGTTAAAGCAGAGATCGTGTCCCCTTATCCCGGGATTCTCATCAATACAGGCGTGGGTAACCCAACCGCGCCATTGATTACGGCGCTTGGAGATAAGCGAGTTTTACCAGGCTGGTGGGGACATGTAGTTGCATCCACCCATATAAGGGGATAAGGATCCACCTTTTCACCTACGCCTTCTTCCTCCTTCGCCTATCCATTCTTGCGCACTCGAGCTCCAGCGCCCAAGTCCGCACTCCCCACCTCATCCTTCTCCAGCCATGTCCGGAGTGGGAGGCAAGTGGATGGTCTCCTCCGTCATGGAGGGACATATCAAAAAGCTGTGGAAGGCCGGATACCTGTCTAACGACATCGCGTGCCGGCTCCCCGAGAAGGGGCAGCTCATCCCCACCCCTAGGCCCCATGAGAGGGTGGTGTTCCTCCCCCATTTCCTCCGCGGACTGGGCTTCCCTCTCCACCCATTTGTCCGGGGGCTCATGTGCTACTACGGCCTGGATTTCCATGATCTGGACCCGAACTTCGTCCTCAACATCTTGGCGTTTATCGTCGTGTGCGAGGCCTTCCTCCGCATCCGCCCCCATTTCGGCCTATGGCTCAAGACTTTCAACGTCAAGCTGAAGGTGGTGCGCGGCAACCAGGCAGAGTGCGGAGGCGCCATGGTGGGCAAGATGGCCAACGTCCTATGGCTCAAGGGCTCCTTTGTGGAGACCCTGAAGGGGTGGCAATCGGGGTGGTTTTACATCACCGAGCCGCGCGACGCCGAATGGGTCGCACCCCCCGAGTTTCGATCCGGACCACCCAAGCGGCTCACCTCCTGGAAGGAGACGGGCCTGTCTTGGGGTAAAAAAGGAGAGCTGACCGGACTCCAAACATGCATCCAAACCCTGGCGGACAAGAAGCTCAAACTTGTCAACGTAGTCCAGGTTATGCTCATCCGCCTGATCCTCCCGTGTCAACAACGGGCTTTCAACCTGTGGGAGTTCGACCTGGCGCGGCACCAAACCCTAAGCAGGCTCTTCGACACGATGTACGAAGATGCCTGGAAGGTGCTTTTCAAAGGCGCCGAGGCTCCAGCATCCGCTACCGAGGATCGCGGATTCAGTGCGCAGCGTCACGCTCTCGCGGTAAGCTGTTTTTTTCCCTTTTACAGGGTATCAGTTTTTCATAGTTTGACTCCATGCGGGATCTAAGCTCCCTTACCTTTAACAGGATTGGCAGGTGACGTCCGGACAGATCAACTGTCCAGCTCCTTTGCCCGAAGGCCCAGCGGACGCTCGCTTGGCGAAGCCGTTGGTTCCGGCACCCTATGTGGTGCCAGAGAAGAAGGCCGCGAAAAAGGCCGCGGGGACTCGAAAGAGTGCCCGGCGCCAGGAGGTGTCAGATCCATCATCCGATGGTTCTGAGGGGCATTCCTCCCGTGAAGACGAGGAGGAAGAAGAGGAGAACTCTCCCCCTCCAGCGGGAGGAGAGAAGAAAAGGAAGGCCGCCCTCTCTGGGGAGGCCGGAGGGTCCAAGAAGGGGAAAACCCTTCCTCCGGACTACTCCACCGACGCCGACGGTGGAGAGGAGTGGCAGCCCAGGGCCAAGCCCCTGGCAAAATCGTAAGTATCCAGATACCAGAGTAATTCACAGTATTAGTTTATCGCACAACTTTCCCTTACATCGAATATGTTTATGCAGCCCACCCAAAGACCGGCTCGACGCGTCATTGAGCGGCTCACTGGACTCGTCGGATGTGAATTCGCTTCCGACGGCTTCCTCCCCCCGCCCTACGGACGACACCGAAGTGTTGTCCCAACAGGTTCCAAGCCGGGAGGAGGTGGTCCTGGAGGCGTCGCAAGGCGACCTCCCGGACTACAGGAGTAAAGGGGATGAAACCCCCCAGGGCTCCAAGTCCGGCTCTAGGTCGGGCACCGCTCCGGAACCTTCAAAGGTTCCAGAGTCTGGTGGGGGACCTCCTTGCAAGAGGAGCAAGTCCACCTGCCGGTGGCCCCCATCCAACCGGAGGCGCCGGACAATATGTTGGAGGCACTCCAAGGTGCCTCCATCGACGAGGAGCACCGCACTATTATGAGTGCGGTGGTCCAGAAGGTTCAGTCCGCCAAGAGCAGACTGACTGAAGCTTGTACTAGCCTTTTGACAGGCTTTGAGGTAAGTAAAGAATGTGTAAATAATAGTACCGCATAGACAGTAGCCCCTGATGCTCTGTTTGGCGTTCGGGAAGAAAAGCTGAATAGAGGATCAAATAGCATTCGCAGGAGTCTAACAAAAATGAGTCAATATGCATATGCAGGCTTCCCTGCTTGCGTCCGCCGCACTGACTGCGGAAGTGGACACGCTAAAGCAGAACCTCGAGCGTGCCAAGAAGCAGCTCGAGGACAATGAAGGTAAGAAATACCTTGTTTTTAAATATATATAAAAAGGTGCAATTGCAAAGAATGACAGGATTATCGTGGCTATTTTAGGGGCCACGTCTGAAGTGGCGACCCTTAAGCAAGCGCTGGTCGAGGCCGAGAAGAGGGCGGCCTCGGAGCGCACCGAGCGGGAGAAGTATGAAGCCGAGGTTGGCAAGGTGCGGCAAGGGCTCCAGGCTCTCATGGAAAAACATGAGAGTTTGGAGCTTGACTCAAAGACGCGAGCATCCAAGCTCGCGGTGGCTATTGAAAATGCCAAGTCTGCCAAGGCCGAATCCCAGAAGACCCTCCAGGAGTTGGATGAGGTGAAGAAGATAGCGGCGGGTAAGGCATTCTTTATGCAAAGCAAACACATAAACGTGAGTTACTTGTTACTTACCCGAATCCATAGCACTCTAGGAGCGTTCGCAGATCTTCCCCGGAGTGTGTCCGATGCCGCCGCATTCTATCGAGCCGAGGAGGACAGCTCGACAGAGAAGGTGTTCTGGTCTTAGTATGCTGAGGCCGGACACCCCATGCCCCTGAGCGACCAGCTGAAGCAACTGGTCGAGCTCCACAAGGCGGCCGAACAGGCCATGAAGGGCCTCATTGTTCGGCTGTGGCCTGGAGGGGCTCTGCCTGGGAGCTATTTCGGGCTGGTGCGGTGGTTGGTGGAGGCCTGTCCAAGGCTCGAAGTCATCAAGCACTCCGTCTGCATTGAAGGTGCCCGTAGGGCCCTTGCCCGTGCTAAGGTGCACTGGGGCAAGCTGGATGCTGAGAAGCTAGTGAAGGACGGGCCACCGCCGGGGAAAGAGCATCGCAAGCCCGAGAAATACTATAAGGATGTTCTGAAGGGTGCCTGCCTGGTGGCGGATGAATGTTCTAGGGATGTAATTTTTGAGTGAAACTTGCTTGTTTTGTCCTGTGCGCTGAAAACTTGTTTATATGCGCTAAGCAATGCAGTTGGAATTTAAAATATTACCTTCTGTGTGGCTATTTATCAATTCTGAGAGATGGTGAGTCGTCGGCTTCTGCCCCCGTGCTGCTAGTGCTGGGGTGTTCAAGAATAAACCTGAGCGCTCTTTTTCCCATGTTTGGGTTTCGAGGGAGGCGCTCAGCCCAACGAACAAGGCAATCGGACTATAATGCGTGAACACTCTCACTTAGCCATATAATTCTATAATTTTAAATTTCGGCGAAGCCCCTGGTATTCGGAAGACCGAGTTCGGGGCGCTATCCACGCCTTGGCCGGACAGAGCCAGCTCCTCGCCCTAAGCGGCATAAGTCTTTAGGGACTCAAAAAACCTCTCGAACAGCGACCGGCTCTCGCTTCATCATGACAATCAGTTTTAGCTTTCTCCACTGAGGTGCTCGACCCAGCTCAATTGGGGCACAATCGCAGTGGTTCTCCTAGTGCTACCTTAGCCGATATAGCGGAACGTAAGGCACCAAAACATAGGAGCCGGGCAAACCCAACCATTGACCCAAGACATGATTCGGAGTCGATGCATATAATGCTATAAGTCCGGGGTGCCGCACTTGTTAAAGTGTTCGGACTTCTCACACCATATTAAAGGGTACTAAAGCCCCTGGCGTATTTTGGCCGTACCAATGTGTACGGGTGCAACATATCGTTAAGGAACATATATAAAGAAAAAAGGTAATGCAAAAATAGATGAAAGCTATGCATTGTTTATTAAAAAGGGCTGCGATCAAAGCAGAACGATACAAATAATGCGATAAGTGGAAGGTTGGACTAGTTAACATGTCCGTTCCAGGGGCAAGCTGCGGAATAGTATGCGGAACAGGTATACTGCTCGTGATAGAGATCACCTGGGAGTTCCGTACTGCGGCGTGGCTTGTCTGCTTCCCTGGTCCTTGCATCGTTTGTGCGGCAATTGAACTGCCGAACAGGCCTTTCGAAGGATGGAGTCCTGAAAGTAAGAGAAAATAAAAAAAAAATCAGCAGCCCCTGGTACGGTTTAAGCCGTATTTTTGGGCGTGCCGTGATGGTGCCCCTCCCCCTGTACCCATGGTATCCCTAGAGCGTGGTTATGTACCCGAAGTACTGGCGTCGCCTTTTTGTGAGGGTTGGGGTTGGGGCCGCATTGCTACGCCTGCTCGGATCGTGCCAGGCGGTCTTGTTGTAGGTTACTTCGGGCGTGCTTGACGGTGTCTGGTCGTTTAGTGGCCGGACTGGAGAACTGCCTGGAGAGGTTGCTTTGTACATCCGCTGCAAGGGCCGCCGTGTGCTCCTCCATTCGGAGGGAGCATTCGGTGTTTCCATTGACCATAATTACTCCTCGAGGGCCTGGCATCTTGAGCTTAAGGTATGCGTAGTGCGGTACCGCATTGAACTTAGCGAATGCGGTTCGCCCGAGCAGTGCGTGATGACCACTGCGAAACGGGACTATGTCAAAGATTAACTCCTCGCTTTGGAAATTATCCGGAGATCCGAAGACCACTTCAAGTGTGACTGAGCCTGTACAGTTGGCGTCTACACCTGGTATTACGCCTTTAAAGGTCGTTTTGGTGGGCTTAATCCTCGAGGGATCTATGCCCATTTTCCGCACTATATCCTGGTAAAGCAGGTTCAGGCTGCTGCCGCCGTCCATAAGGACTCTAGTGAGATGAAATCCGTCAATAATTGGGTCTAGGACCAATGCGGCGAAACTGCCATGACGGATGCTAGTGGGATGGTCCCTTCGATCAAAGGTGATCGGGCAGGAGGACCATGGGTTGAACTTTGGGGCGACTGGCTCTACCGCGTATATGTCCCTTAACGCGCGCTTCCGCTCCCTTTTGGGGACGTGGGTTGCGTATATCATGTTCACCGTCCACACTTGTGGGGGAAAACCCTTCTGTCCACTGTTGTTCGGCGGCCGGGGCTCCTCGTCGTCATCGCTATGCAGCCCCTTATCTTCATTTTCGGCGTTTAACTTGCCTGCCTGCTTGAACACCCAACAATCCCTGTTGGTGTGATTGGCCGGCTTTTCGGGGGTGCCATGTATCTGGCACAAGCGGTCGAGTATTCGGTCCAAACTGGACGGGCCCCTAGGATTCCTTTTGAATGGCTTTTTCCGCTGACCGGATTTAGAGCCTCTGAATCCGGCATTAACTGCCATATCCTCAGCATTGTCGCCATTAATGCGGCGCTTCTGCTTGTTGTGATGCGACCTGCCACTACTGTCCCTGGTGTCCGAATTACCAGGGTTCTTGGCCATATTGTTGCTACGAGCAAGCCAACTGTCTTCTCCCGCGCAAAAGCGGGTCATGAGTGTCATGAGTGCTGCCATAGATTTCGGCTTTTCCTGTCCAAGGTGCCGGGCCAGCCACTCGTCACGGATATTGTGCTTGAAGGCTGCTAGGGCCTCAACATCCGGACAGTCGACTATTTGATTTTTATTTGTTAGGAACCATGTCCAGAATTGCCTGGCCGATTCCTCTGGCTGCTGAATTACGTGACTTAGGTCATCGGCGTCTGGGGGTCGCACATAAGTGCCCTGGAAATTGTCGAGGAATGCGGCTTCCAGGTCCTCCCAACAACTGATTGATCCTGTTGGCAAGCTGTTAAGCCAATGCCGAGCTGGTCCTTTAAGCTTTGAGTGGGAGGTATTTGATGGCGTGGAAATCATCGCCGCGGGCCATGTGGATATGAAGGAGATAATCCTCGATCCATGCCGCAGGATCTATTGTGCCATCATATGATTCGATGTTTACGGGTTTGAAACCCTCGGGGATTTGATGATCCATTATTTCGTCTGTAAAGCATAGTGGGTGTGCGGCGCCTCTGTACTGGGCGATATCATGATGTAGCTCCAATGAGCTGTGTTCGGCCCTGCCGAATTTGTGGCCGGCGTGACGATTACCGTCTCGAGCCGTGGGGCGCCCACGCGATCCGTAGATCGATCGTGTTTGCCTTGCCTTGTCCTCCAACATGTCTCGTAAGTCCGGCGCATATTCCCGTGCCTTGGTACGGGGTGCGGCTTGAGTGGAGGGCCGGGAGGCCTCTCTGTCGCGGCCACGAGGTGGCCGGTCGGCCGCATCAAGTGCTTCCTCCTCTAATCGGGGTAGCAACCTGCGCTTTGGGTAGCTCTTGGAGGGGCGTTTGAGTTTATGCTCTTCGGCCGCAAGGACTTCAGTCCATCTGTCGACCAACAAATCTTGATCAGCTCTAAGCTGTTGCTGTTTTTTCTTGAGGCTTCTTATCGTGGCCATAAGCCTGCGTTGAAAATGCTCTTGCTCGACGGGATCCTCTGGCACGACGAATTCGTCGTCGTCGAGGCTTGCCTCGTCTTCGGAGGGAGGCATATAATTATCGTCCTCGACCTCTCTGTCTGCCGCTCTCTCATGAGGGCTGGTTTCTCCATCCTCCTGTGCTAAGTCTTGCTGGAGGGGGTTTTCTTTGGCACTTTCCGGAGTATTATTATCTCCCGTGCTGGAATCACCGTATTTGTTTTGGCGGGATTTTGAGCGGCGCCGCTGACGCCGATGCTTAGGCTGTTTCTTGGAGGGGTCATCCTCCACTGTTCCATCGCCATCTCCTTCTTTTGGGGTGTCCACCATGTATATGTCATATGACGAGATGGCTTTCCAGGGCCTAGTAGGCGTTGGTTCTTCATCATCTCCTTCATCGGCGTCCATACCGTCGATGTCTTCGGAGTCGAAGTCGAGCATGTCGGTTAAGTCGTCGACAGTGGCTACAAAGTGGGTGGTGGGTGGGCTTTGAATTTCTTCATCGTCCGTACCCCAACCTTGCTGACCATAGTCCGTCCAGGGCTCTCCTGATAAAGAGAGAGACTTGAGTGACTTCAGGATATCGCCGAAAGGCGAGTGCTGAAAGATGTCCGCGGCAGTGAACTCCATGATCGGCGCCCAATCGGATTCGATTGGTAGGGGCGTGGAGGGTTCGGAGTCCGGAGAGGAGTCTGGCTCCTTGGAGTCACGAGTCTCGCAGAGTATAGGGCTGGTGTTCGGCTCAATCACCGTTGGGGTCGCAGCCCCCGGGGTGGCGTCCAACCGCCCATCCTTGATCAGCGCAGTTGGCTCCGAATTAAGGGTCGGAGCCAATTCGGGTGCGGCCTCCAGGGCACTATTCGGCGGTAGAGCTAGATCATGCTCGTCGTGACAATGCGGCGCGCTCGGCAGTGGCTCAAATCCGTCGAAGATCAAGTCCCCGCGGATGTCAGCCGTGTAGTTTAAACTTCCAAATCTGACCTGACGGCCAGGGGCGTAGCTTTCGATCAGCTCTAGATGGCCAAGCGAATTGGCCCGCAGTGTGAAGCCACCGAAGACGAAGATCTGTCCGGGAAGGAAGGTCTCACCCTGGACTGCATCGCTATCGATGATCGTAGGAGCCATCGGGCCTGACGGCGACGACACAAAGGAACTCTCAATGAAAGCACCAATGTCGGTGTCAAAACCGGCGGATCTCGGGTAGGGGGTCCCGAACTGTGCATCTAGGCCGGATGGTAACAGGAGGCAAGGGACACGAAGTGTTACCCAGGTTCGGGCCCTCTCGATGGAGGTAAAACCCTACGTCCTGCTTGATTAATATTGATGATATGGGTAGTACAAGAGTAGATCTACCACAAGATCGAAGAGGCTAAACCCTAGAAGCTAGCCTATGGTATGATTGTTGATGTGTATGTTGTCCTACGGACTAAAAACCCTCCGGTTTATATAGACACCGGATAGGGTTAGGGTTACATAGAGTCGGTTACAATGGTAGGAGATCTATATATCCGTATCGCCAAGCTTGCCTTCCACGCCAAGGAAAGTCCCTCCCAGACACGGGACGAAGTCTTCAATCTTGTATCTTCATAGTACAGGAGTCCAACTAAAGGTATAGTCCGGCTATCCGAACACCCCCTCATCCAGGACTCCCTCACCCGCTTAGAAGCCGAAGCTTCGGTGGACCACGCCGACATGGAAAGGGCCAACGCGCGCGAGCAACGTGCCCTATCGCACCTCTGGCAAGTCCGAGGCGAGGCGGAGGACGCCGGTGCCGGCGTTTAGCGTGTACCGCAGATGGCGGCCGGCATCGTCTAGTTAGCTAAGAGTAAGTTAGTACTTGTACGCTACTAGAGTATTAGTGGGAGTAGATAGTTAACTTGGCTATGATGGTTGTCAACGTGGAAGTTCAGTACTCTACATGTGGATTAGACCTGTTACTTTGCTCTGAATGTTGAACTTTCCATTTGAACGTATGGAATGGGCTGTTATTTTTTTTAAATGGGTTGTATTTGTCCTCCACGGGTTTAGAGGCTGACTTGTGGGCCTACCAAGTTGACGCGTACACAATCAGGAGATGATTGTACGTGGAGAGGATGACAGCAGGGACCCACCAAGGTCATGGCAGTACGCAAGCAAGTGCCTCCTTATTTCAAGCCAATAAAAAAATGGCTCCTCCTAATGGATTTCTGACATCTTGGTCCCATGCCATTGTCAACATAGTCAATAAACGAGAGAATTGCACAACGAGCGGCTGACACCAGGGACCCAACAGCTCGCCCAGTTATTTTTGTTTTGGGTTAATTTGATAAATGCCACTCCAAATCTGGTGTTTCCGAGAAATTCGACTACAATTTCCAAACTTTGAAAAATGCCATTTCATGCCATTTCCAGTGGCATTTTTTGAAGTCTGGAGTGGCGTTTTTCAAAGTTTGCAAATTGAAAAATGCCATTTCATGCCATTTCCAGTGGCATTTTTCGAAGTCTGGAGTGGCGTTTTTCAAATTTTGCAAATTGCAGTGGCATTTTCCAAAGTTTGCAAAAATTGTAGTGGCATTTTTCAAAGTTTGGAAATTGCAGTGGCATTTTTCTAATTTGTTTTTGAGACAGAAGCAGGGTGTCAACTGGGCTGTGCGGGGCACTCCGGCCTATCTAGACAGCCTTCTCTTTTATGTTTACCACAGACCAACCCAGTAGTTTTTTTCTTTCTGAAAATGCCTAGCCCAATTTTTTGTGATTTGCCAAGTAAGTCGCTTTATCAGGCCTGTTGGGCTGCAAATCTTTCTAGACGAGGAGAGCTTCATTCGGTTGGCCGAGAAAATGGCCTATCAATAATGAGAAATGTGTTGTACATTTTTAAAACACATCAAATCGGCAATTAGTTTCAAATTTCTTTTTTTTTCATTTCAAGATTTTAAATTGCATTGATTTTTATGCGTGGACAATTTGTTAGATTTTATATTTAAAATCAGTTTGAATGTGACTCGAAATTTCGGGATCAAAAACAGTTCAGACCGCACCAAAATATGCAAAATTTCGTATAATTTTCTCACCGTGGCCACAATATGGGTTGTAATGCTAACAAAAAGAATATGGGCTCCAGAAAAACCTTAATAATTAGCAAATGGGCTGTAAATTATTAGAAATAATGGCAGATGGGTTGGATGATATTTTCCACAGATTTGAGGCTTTCCTGGAAAAAAGGTTGATGCACAAGCAGTGACTGTTGGATGTCCATCCAACGGCCGTTGTGCTTCTTCAATCTCTGCTCTTCCTACTCCAGCCGCTCAAACAAGCATTAGCGGGACTACCTGCTCCCTCCATCCCGCGGCCGGCTGTGCTGCCGCGCAGGCCTCACCGCCCCATCGTACTCCCATCACTGGCCTAGTCATCCCTCTACTCACCCACACCTGCTGTTATTCTTCGGCGATGGCAGACGAACCAGTAAACCCTCGTACAGTCGTACTCCCCTCCGCGTGGGAAACAACTGCCGAGTCTTCCCTGGCTCAGAGTCGTTCCCTTCCTAGGCCTTGCCATCGTCCACCGCCCTGGTGCTCTCGGTGTGGCCTGGTCAACGTGGTCAGCAATCGACATGCATCTGAAGTGGACTGTATGTGGAGAGGCTGACAGCTGGGTCCACGACCGCACGCAAGGAAATGCCTCCTTATTACACGCAAAATAATGATTCCTCCACCTGACATCTGGCACCCACCGAAAGGGCCTCTGTATTTTGCGAAAAAATGTTACTGCCGCTGACAGCTCGGACCCACCAGCTATACCTTCGCACGCAAGGAAGTGTCTCCTTATTACGCACAAAAAAATGAATACTCCCCCAGCTAGGTGGGACCCAGTATAGTGGGAGGCTGACTTGTGGGCCTACTAAGTTGACAGGGACGGAGGGCTTTGTCAACTTAGTCAATATGCACGATTCTAGCTCCAGTGACCGTACGATGTCCATCCAACGGCCGTAGTGCTTCTTCAACCTCTGGTCTTCTTGCTCCAGCCGCCCAAACCAGCGCCGGTCGTGCCTCGTGCTCCTGCCTCCCATGGCCGGCTGCGATGCCGCGGAGGCCTCACCGCCCCCTACTACTCCCACCATTGGCCAGGCCATCCCTCTACTCACCCAGACCCCTTGTTATTCTATGGCGACGGCAGCCTCACATAGCAGCGAACCAGTGAACCCTCATACTCCTCTACGCGTGGGCATCCACTGTCGCGTCTTTCCCGGCTCCGCGTCGTCCCCTTCCTAGGCCTCGCAGTCGTCCACCGCCCTGGTGCTCTCGACGTGGCGTGGTCAACGTGGTCAAGGAACAGCTTCCATCGGACGTGGACTGTACGTGGAGAGGCTGACAGCTGGGTCCACGGCCATAGCAAGGAAGTGCCTCCTTATTACGCGGAAAATAATGATTCCTCCACCTGACATCAGGGACCCACCGGACGGGAAACCGTATTTCGCGAAAAAATGTTTTCCCCCTGACTGTTGGGACCTACCAGCTACATCTTCGCACGCAAGGAAGTGCGTCCGGGCAAAAAAAATGATTCGCCCACTGGTTGCTAGGACCCACTAACAACATCTTCGCACGCAAGGAAGTGCCTAACAGTCGGTAGCCACCTGGTCGAAGTGTACATAGCGTTGTCATTCTGGTCGCGAACGTGTACGTACATACTGGTTGATGTAGAGGCGCGCACGTGTCATCCTAGAGGCGCACACGTAGCATGTACACGTACGTACAACGGCCAGTGTGCAAGAAAGAAAATACGACCACGTACGTACAAACGGGCGGGGTCTCGAACGCCTACTCGCGCATACATACGGCCAGGGCTTGTGTACATGGCTGGGTCGGAACGGAGAAACTGCATCATCTCGTGTTCAAGGGGAGGCAACGGAATGCGTCGTGTTCATTGGGAGGCAATGGGACGCGTGGGAGCCAACCGGCTTGGACGGAAGAGCTGGTGGAAATGAGGCCTGGCGTACCGCACAACGGAGGAAACGGCCTTGTGTTCGACCGACCACGTTCGAAACGGGATCCTTTTCATTGGGAGGGGTCTAGCGTACTGCAAAATAGAGGAAACAGACCTCCTACAGTCGAAACGGGGTCTTGTTGACCGGGAGGGGTGTGGCGTACCGCAAAATGGAGGAAATAGACTTGTGTTGGAGCGCTACGGTCGAAACAGGGGTCCTGTTCATCGGGAGGGGTGTGGCGTACCGCAAAATGAGACTCCACGGGATACTGTTCATCTCCACCGTCGACCCTCTCCAGCCTCCACGGGCTACTGTTCATCCGCCGTCGACCTCCTCCAGCCTCCACCTGTGACTGTTCATCCACGGGCTCCTGTTCATCTAGCCTCCACCGCGTGCTACTCCATCGGCTACTGTTCAACCAACCCTCTCTACACGGGCTCCTGTTCAACCACCCCTCTACGGGCTACTATTCTTCCAGCACTCCACCGCCTATTGTTCATCCGGCCCTCCATGAGGTCGTCCTGTTCATCCAGCCCTCCACGGGGTCCTGTTCATCCAGCCCCAACCGGCTCGATCGATCGGGGTCCTGTTCATCCAGAGGCAACACCACGGGGTCCTGTTCATCCACCCCCACCGGGAACTGTTCATCCAACCCCCCCAGCAATGCGCACTGTTCATCCAGAGGCAGCATCGATCGGCTTCAGTTAGCAGCAGTAGCGAAGGAATCGCTCGATCGGGTTTAGTTAACAGCCATCGATCGACCGCTAGGGTTCAGTAATGTGTAGCCTGTAGTGCAATCGCTCAGGTTCAGTAGGCGAACGCCTCGCTCAGGTTCAGTTAGAGCCCAACGCCTCACACCCACGCGCGTGCGTGTATGAGAGAAACGCGCAAACCTCTATGCACCGCTTGGCCCCGACCACCCACCGTAACCGGGAACACCCCGATATTTTCCTCGCCCTTGCTTCTACCACGATTTTTTTCGTCATGGACGGCCCAAAGAATGTCATGCAGCTGCGTCTCCGGCCCGCCCAGGACGAAAAGCCCATTTTCTGTCATGATTTTTTGTCATCGAAGTAGGAGCCCACCACATCTATGATGTTACCGGGTTTTGTCACAATTATTGTCATAGAAGTGTCATAAGTATGACACAAAAAAATTCGTTCGGCCCAAAATGTCACAGATGTGTCTTTTTTTGTAGTGAAAGGTCGAACCCATACCCTAGTTCGTCAAGAGTTCGCTACAGCGACAACGGTGAGGCAGATTTTCGTTGACGGCGACGAAGACCAACGGTGGGAGGTCGCTGGTGGCGAGGAGATGATCCGGAGACCCGAGGAGGCAGAGCAGGACACACGCGGGGATGACGTAAGCCTCGGTGGCGAACATTTCATCGTGCCAGAGGAGCCACTTGAGCAAGAGTGCTTTAAGTGCCAGCTAATTGCCACGACGAGAAGCCTAAAAAAGAAGCAACAACAGCTCCAAGCTGAACATGATACACTCAACGACATATGGACCCAGGTCCTAGCTGCCGAAGAGTATGGTCTTCAACACCTACCAAAAAGTTATCCGAAGCGTCAGCTACTACCACAATTCAACGACGAGGGCCTCGAGCCAATACCGTCAAAACATGACCGCGCTGATGAGCCAGACCGGCCACCGTGCGGACAGGATAGAACGGCCACTCAGGCCGAACACTAGCCCGCACCACCTCGCCTTAGAGGCAGGGAGACAGCGGCCCCAGGATATACCTATGACCTACGACAGGACCTGGACAATAGAGCCGGTCAGACTAGATCAATCTATGGATCAAGGGGGCTGGCCCCAACGCGTGAGGACGACCATCAAGCCTGGCGCGACAAGCATAACCTCACCCGGGCTGAAAACCGCATATGGATGTCATCCGAACTCCGTTACGAAGTCACCCGATATAGAGGCGCCGCACACCCCTTATGCTTCACCGATGAGGTAATGGAACACCAGTTCCCAGAAGGGTTTAAACCTGTGAACATTGAATCATATGATGGAATGACAGATCCAGCAGTATGGATCGAAGATTTTCTTCTCCATATCCACATGGTTCGCGGTGACGACCTCCACGCCATTAAGTACCTCCCCCTGAAGCTCAAGGGTCCAGCACGGCATTGGTTAAACAGCCTCCCCAAAATCTCTATTGGTAGCTAGGAAGATTTGGAGGATGCCTTGATGTCTACTACACAACCTTCTTCTTGTAGACGTTGTTGGGCCTCCAAGTGCAGAGGTTCGTAGGACAGTAGCAAATTTCCCTCAAGTGGATGACCTAAGGTTTATCAATCTGTAGGAGGCGTAGGATGAAGATGGTCTCTCTCAAGCAACCCTGCAACCAAATAACAAAGAGTCTCTTCTGTCCCCAACACACCCAATACAATGGTAAATTGTATAGGTGCACTAGTTCGGCAAAGAGATGGTGATACAAGTGCGATATGGATAGTAGATAATAGTATTTGTAATCTGAAATTATAAAAACAGCAAGGTAACTAATGATAAAAGTTAGCGTAAACGGTATTGCAATGATAGGAAATAAGGCCTAGGGTTCATACTTTCGCTAGTGCAAGTTCCCTCAACAATACTAACATAATTGGATCACATAACTATCCCTCAACATGCAACAAAGAGTCACTCCAAAGTCACTAATAGCAGAGAACGAACGAAGAGATTATGGTAGGGTACGAAACCACCTCAAAGTTATTCTTTCCAATCAATACGTTGGGCTATTCCTATAAGTTTCACAAACAGCCCTAGAGTTCTTACTAGAATAACACCTTAAGACACAAATCAACCAAAACCCTAATGTCACCTAGATACTCCAATGTCACCTCAAGTATTCGTGGGTATGATTATACGATATGCATCACACAATCTCAGATTCATCTATTCAACCAACACAAAGGACCTCAAAGAGTGCCCCAAAGTTCTACCGGAGAATCACGACGAAAACGTGTGTCAACCCCTATGCATAGGTTCATGGGCGGAACCCGCAATTTGATCACCAAAACATACGTCAAGTGAATCACGTGGTATCCCATTGTCACCACAGATACGCACGGCAAGACATACATCAAGTGTTCTCAAATTTTTAAAGACTCAATCCGATAAGATAACTTCAAAGGGGAAACTCAATTCATTACAAGAGATTAGAGGGGGGGAGAAACATCATAGGATCCAAATATAATAGCAAAGCTCATGATACATCAAAATCGTATCATCTCAAGAACACGAGAGAGAGAGATCAAATACATAGCTACTGGTACATACCCTCAGCCCCGAGGGAGAACTACTCCCTCCTCGACATGGAGAGCACCGGGATGATGAAGATGGACACCGGAGAAGGATTGCCCCTCCGGCAGGGTGCCGGAACGGGTCTAGATTGGTTTTCGATGGCTACGGAGGCTTCTGGCGGCAGAACTCCCGATCTATTGTGCTCACCGATGTTTTTAGGGTATATGGAGATATATAGGCGGAAGAAGTACGTCAGGGGGGCCACATGGGGCCCATGACGGTGGAGGGCACGCCCAGGGGGGGTGGGCACGCCCCCTTGCCTCGTGGCCTCCTTGCAGGTCCCCCGACGTGCACTCCAAGTCTTTTGGGCTTCTTTCCTTCCAAAAATGAGTTCCGTGAAGTTTCAGGTCAATTGGACTCCGTTTGATTTTCCTTTTCTTCGAAACCCTAAAACAGGGTAAAAACAGAAACTGGCACTGGGCTCTGGGTTAATAGGTTAGTCCCAAAAATGATATAAAAGTGTATAATAAAGCCCATAAACATTCAAAACAGTAGATAATATAGCATGGAGCAATCAAAAATTATAGATACGTTGGAGACGTATCAGCATCCCCAAGCTTAATTCCTGCTCGTCCTCGAGTAGGTAAATGATAAAAGAAAGAATTTTTGATGTGGAATGCTAGTTGGCATAATTTCAACGTAATTCTTCTTAATTGTGGTATGAATATTCAGATCCGAAAGATTCAAGACAAAAGTTCATATTGACATAAAAATGATAATACTTCAGGCATTCTAACTAAGCAATTATGTCTTCTCAAAATAACATGGCCAAAGAAAGTTCATCCCTACAAGATCATATAGTTTAGTCATGTTTCATTTTCATCACACAAGAATGCTCTCATCATGCACAACCCCGATGACAAGCCAAGCAATTGATTCATACTTTAATAATCTCAAACTCATAAACTTTCACGCAATACATGAGCGTGAGCCATGGATATATCACTATGGGTGGAATAGAATATAATGAGGGGGGTTATGTGGAGAAGACAAAAAGGAGAAAGTCTCACATCAATGAGGCTAATCAATGGGCTATGGAGATGCCTACCGATTGATGTTAATGCAAGGAGTAGGGATTGCCATGCAATGGATGCACTAGAGCTATAAATGTATGAAAGCTTCAACAAAAGAAACTAGTGGGTGTGCATCCAACTTGCTTGCTCACGAAGACCTAGGGCACTTGAGGAGGCCCATTGTTGGAATATACAAGCCAAGTTCTATAATGAAAAATTCCCACTAGTATATGAAAGTGATAGCATGAGAGACTCTCTATCATAAATATCATGGTGCTACTTTGAAGCACAAGTGTGGAAAAGGATAGCAGCATTGTCCCTTCTCTCTTTTTCTCTCATTTTTTGGGCCTTTTCTTTTTTATGGCCTTTCCCTTTTTTTGGGCCTTCTCTCTTTTATGGCCTTTCTCTTTTTTTTTATTCCTCACTTGGGACAATGCTCTAATAATGATGATAATCACACTTCTATTTATTTACAACTCAATGATTACAACTCGATACTAGAACAAAGATGACTCTATATGAATGCCTCCGGCGGTGTACCGGGATATGCAATGACTCAAGAGTGACATGTATGGAAGAATTATGAACGGTGGCTTTGCCACAAATACGATGTCAACTACATGATCATGCAAAGCAATATGACAATGATGAATGTGTCATGATGAACGGAATGATGGAAAGTTGCATGGCAATATATCTTGGAATGGCTATGGAAATTCCATAATAGGTAGGTATGGTGGCTGTTTTGAGGAAGATATAAGGAGATTTATGTGTGAAAGAGCGTATCATATCACGGGGTTTGGATGCACCGGTGAAGTTTGCGCCAACTCTCAATGTGAGAAAGGGCAATGCACGGTACCGAAGAGGCTAGCAAGGATGGAAGGGTGAGAGTGCGTATAATCCATGGACTCAACATTAGTCATAAATAATTCACATACTTATTGCAAAAATCTACAAGTCATCAAAAACCTCAGCACTACGCGCATGCTCCTAGGGGGATAGATTGGTAGGAAAAGACCATCGCTCGTCCCCGACCGCCACTCATAAGGAGGACAATCAAGTAACACCTCATGTTTCAAATTTGTTACACAATGTTTACCATACGTGCATGCTACAGGACTTTCAAACTTCAACACAAGAATTTCTCAATTTCACAGCTACTCAACTAGCACGACTTTGATATTATTACCTCCATATCTCAAAACAATCATCAAGCATCAAACTTCTCTTAGTATTCAGCACACTCATAAGAAAGTTTTTACCAATCTTGTATACCTAGCATATTAGGATTTTAAGCAAATTACCATGCTATTTAAGACTCTTGAAATAATCTAAGTGAAGCATGAGAGTTCATCTATTTCTTCAAAATAAAACTACCACCATGCTCTAAAATATATAAGTGAAGCACTAGAGCATCGACAAACTACTCCGAAAGATATAAGTGAAGATCAATGAGTAGTAGAATAATTACGCAACTATGTGAAAACTCTCTAACATTTAGTAATTTCAGATCTTGGTATTTTATTCAAACAGCAAGCAAAGCAAAATAAAATGACATTCTAAGAATGGCAAACATCATGTGAAGAAGCAAAAACCTAGGATCAACCGAAACTAACCGATAGTTGTTGAAGAAGAAAGGTGGGATGCCAACCAGGGCATCCCCAAGCTTAGATGCTTGAGACTTCTTGAAATATTATCTTGGGGTGCCTTGGGCATCCCCAAGCTTGAGCTTTTGTGTCTCCTTAATTCCTCTCATATCATGGTCTCCCTAAATCTCAAAAGCTTCATCCACACAAAACTCAACAAGGACTCGTGAGATGAGTTAGCATAAACCATTGCCAAAACCTTATCATACTCTACTGTAGCAAATCACTAAAATTATTATTCAACATTGCATACTAAATGCCTCTGCATATTTAATAGTCCTATCCTCAAATAGAATCATTAAAGAAGCAAACATATGCAAACAATGCAAACATAACATCAATCTGCCTAAACAGGATAGTCTGTAAAGAATGCAGCAACATCAATACTTCCCTAGCTCCAAAAATTATGAAAGAAAATTCCCACTGTAGTAAATTTATCAGAGCTTAATATGCAAAATGTTTCAACATTTTATCAGATTCTTACTTTTCTAGGGAATTATTGCAACAGCGGTAAACTTTCTGTTTTCAAACAGCAACATGTATACTTATAACATAGGCATAGTAAAGGCTATCAATGCCACTTTTATTGAAATAAAAGATGAAAAACATTGTTCTAAATAACATCAATAAAATACTAAAAAAATAAATTGATGCTCCAAGCAAAACACATATCATGTGGTGAATAAAAATATAGCTCCAAGTAAAGTTACCGATGAACGAAGACGAAAGAGGGGATGCCTTCCGGGGCATCCCCAAGCTTAGGCTCTTGGATATCCTTGAATATTACCTTGGGGTGCCTTAGGCATCCCCAAGATTAGGCTCTTGCCACTCCTTATTCCACAGTCCATCGGATCGTTACCCAAAACTTGAAAACTTCACAACACAAAACTTAACAGAAAACTCCTAAGCTCCGTTAGTATAAGAAAATAAATAACCACTTCAAGGTACTGTAATGAACTCATTATTCATTTATATTGGTGTTAAACCTAATGTATTCCAACTTCTATATGGTTTATAAACTCTTTTATTAGCCATCGATTCATCAAAGTAAGTAAACAACACATAGAAAACAGAATCTGTCAAAAAAGAATAGTCTGTAGTAATCTGGATCAAACGTATACTTATGGAACTCAGAAAATTCTGAAATAAATTGCTGGACCTGAGTAATTTATCTATTAATCATCCTCAAAAAGAATTAACTAAATATCACTTTCCAAATAAAAATGGCAGCAATTCTCGTGAGTGCTAAAGTTTCTGTTTTTTACAGCATGATCAACAAGACTTTCCCCAAGTCTTCCCAAAGGTTCTACTTGGCACAAACACTAATTAAAAGCATAAAACCACATATAAACACAGGATAGATTAATTATTTATTATTAAACAGGAACAAAAATCT
Source organism: Triticum urartu (assembly GCF_056163025.1). Classification (NCBI taxonomy): domain Eukaryota; kingdom Viridiplantae; phylum Streptophyta; class Magnoliopsida; order Poales; family Poaceae; genus Triticum; species Triticum urartu. Next base: position 194,906,929 of record NC_141879.1, read on the forward strand.
AGGAACAAAAATAAAATTGGGTTGCCTCCCAACAAGCGCTATCGTTTAACGCCCCTAGCTAGGCATGATGATTTCAATGATGCTCACATAAAAGATAAGAATTGAAATATAAAGAGAGCATCATGAAGAATATGACTAGCACATTTAAGCCTAACATGCTTCCTATGAATAGGGATTTTGTGAGAAAACAACTTGTGGGAAAAATAATCAACTTGCATAGGAAGGTAAAACAAGCATAACTTCAAAATTTTAAGCACATAGAGAGGAAACTTGATATTATTGCAATTCCTACAAGCATATGTTCCTCCCTCATAATAATTTTCAGTAGCATCATGAATGAATTCAACAATATAACCAGCACCTAAAGCATTCTTTTCATGATCTACAAGCATAGAAAATTTACTACTCTCCACATAGGCAAAATTCTTATCATTCGGAATAGTGGGAGTATCATAAGAGACTTGAATACAATAAATTGTTTCCACATTAAAAGAGTAATGTTCAGAGAAGGGGTAATCATAATCATGACAAGTTTTATAAATATAATCACTACTTTTTATAGCATATGTATCATCATAATGATTATCATAAGTAGGAGGCATGCTATCATCATTATAAATTTGCATATCAAAACTTGGGAGACTAAAAATATCATCTTCATTAAACATAGCATCCCCAAGCTTGGGACAAACATTAATTGCAGCAAATATATTCTCAAAAACATCATCTTCATCTAACATAGCATCCCCAAGCTTGGGCCTTTTCATATCATAAGCATAATCACTCTCATCATTAATAGTATGGATAGCACCAATAGTATAGCAATTATCATATTCTTCCAAGCAAGTGCCAAAAAGATTTTCAAGATCATAAGAAGCATCATTATCTTCCACGATTATATTTTCATGACGCACAATAGTAATAGGAGCAGCATTATTTGGGAGAGATATCTTTTTACCTCTCTTCCTTTTTCTTTTCTTCTTCTTCACCACATCATTTGTGGGTTAAATCCTCTTTTTTGGAGCTCCTTATTAATGAGATTGGTTGAATAGGAGGCTCCTCCTCGTTACCTGATTCATCATAAGAAATAATAGGAGGATATTGGGAAGTCTCTTCCCTTTCATTAGTATTCTCTTCATCTTCTATTTCTTTTCTTTTCTTTATGTAATTGGCAATATAAGGATTTTCAATGCAATTCACCGCACAATACATATAAATTTCCTCTAGGTCAAAATGAAGAACTCTATCAAGGGAAAATTTTGGAATATCCTTAGTTATACGTTTCATTTCTTCGTAGCCTAAGAAAACTAAGTTCATTATAATGTGCAAGGGAAATCAAGTCATCATAATTTTTGGACACGATTAGATCGTGAAACAATTTGCATTGGATAATTAAATGACCACGTTCATTACAAAGCTCACAAGCATGGCCAACATAATTTAAATTTTCAGCACATTCATCTAGCTCTTCTTGCAACAATTTAGTTTCTAAGTACTTATGCTTCTTGCAATATCTATCTTCCCTATTTGGTGTGTACTTACAAACCCAATGTACTCCACAAAAATTGACATGTTTATAGGAGGCATTTTCATCATAACTAGTGAAATCATCATTAGTATCATGGATATTCAAAGAATTCGTACTTACAACATTGCAATCATGCTCATCATTCAAAGATTTAATGCCAAACATTTTATAGATTTCTTCTTCTAGCACTTGATCAGAATTATCCTTTCCATCATACTCACGAAAGATATTTAAAAGGTGAAGCGTATGAGACAAACTCAATTCCATTTTTTTTGTAATTTTCTTTTTATAAACTAAACTAGTGATAAAACAAGAAACTAAAAGACTCGATTACAAGATCTAAAGATATACCTTCAAGCACTCACCTCCCCGGCAACGGCGCCAGAAAAGAGCTTGATGTCTACTACACAACCTTCTTCTTGTAGACGTTGTTGGGCCTCCAAGTGCAGAGGTTTGTAGGACAGTAGCAAATTTCCCTCAAGTGGATGACGTAAGGTTTATCAATCCGTAGGAGGCATAGGATGAAGATGGTCTCTCTCAAGCAACCCTGCAACCAAATAACAAAGAGTCTCTTGTGTCCCCAACACACCCAATGCAATGTTAAATTGTATAGGTGCACTAGTTCGGCGAAGAGATGGTGATACAAGTGGTATATGGATGGTAGATAAAGGTTTTTGTAATCTGAAAATATAAAAACAGCGAAGTAACTAATGATAAAAGTGAGCACACACGGTATTGCAATGTGTTGAAACAAGGCCTAGGGTTCATACTTTCACTAGTGCAAGTTCTCTCAACAATAATAACATAACTGGTTCACATAACTATCCCTCAACATGCAACAAAGAGTCACTCCAAAGTCACTAATAGCGGAGAACAAACGAAGAGATTATGGTAGGGTATGAAACCACCTCAAAGTTATTCATTCCAATCAATCCGTTGGGCTATTCCTATAAGTGTCACAAACAGCCCTAGAGTTCGTACTAGAATAACACCTTAAGACACAAATCAACCAAAACCCTAATGTCACCTAGATACTCCAATGTCACCTCAAGTATCCATGGGTATGATTATACGATATGCATCACACAATCTCAGATTCATCTATTCAACCAACACATAGAACCTCAAAGAGTGCCCCAAAGTTTCTACCAGAGAATCACGACGAAAACGTGTGCCAACCCCTATGCATAGGTTCATGGGCGGAACCCACAAGTTGATCACCAAAACATACATCAAGTGAATCACGTGATATCCCATTGTCACCACAGATACGCACGGCAAGACATACCCTTAGTCCCGATGGAGAACTACTCCCTCCTCGTCATGGAGAGCACCGGGATGATGAAGATGGCCACCGGAGAGGGATGCCCCCTCCGGCAGGGTGTCGGAACGGGTCTAGATTGGCTTTCGGTGGCTACGGAGGCTTCTGGCGGCGGAACTCCCGATCTATTGTGCTCCCGGATGTTTTTAGGGTATATGGATATATATAGGAGGAAGAAGTACGTTAGGGGAGCCACGAGGGGCCCACGAGGGTGGAGGGCGCGCCCAGGGGGTGGGCGCGCCCCCTGCCTCGTGCCTTCCTCGTTGCTCCCCTTACATAGACCCCAAGTCTTCTGGATTGCTTCCATTCCAAAAATAAGTTACGTGAAGTTTCAGGTCAATTGGAATCCGTTTGATTTTCCTTTTCTTTGATACTCTAAAACAAGGAAAAAACAGAAACTCGCACTAGGCTGTAGGTTAATAGTTTAGTCCCAACAATCATATAAAATAGCATATAAATGCATATAAAACATCCAAGGTTGATAATATAATAGCATGGAACAATAAAAAATTATAGTTATGTTGGAGACGTATCAGTTTCACTAGTGGCTTCTCTCAAAATAGCATAAGTATTACGGTGGGTAAACAAATTACTGTCGAGCAATTGATAGAAAAGTGCATAATTATGAGAATATCTAGGCATGATCATGTATATAGGCATCACGTCCGCGACAAGTAGACCGAAACGATTCTGCATCTACTACTATTACTCCACACATCGACCGATATCCATCATGCATCTAGAGTATTAAGTTCATAAGAACAGAGTGACGCATTAGGCAAGATGACATGATGTAGAGGGATAAACTCAAGCAATATGATATAAACCCCATCTTTTTATCCTCGATGGCAACAATACAATACGTGCCTTGCTGCCCCTGCTTGCACTAGGAAAGGACACCGCAAGATTGAACCCGAAGCTAAGCACTTCTCCCATTGCAAGAAAGATCAATCTAGTAGGCCAAACCAAACTGATAATTCGAAGAGACTTGCAAAGATAACAAATCATACATAATAGAATTCGGAGAAGAACCAAATATTGTTCATAGATAATCTTGATCATAAACCCACAATTCATCGGATCTCGACAAACACACCACAAAAAGAATTACATCGAATAGATCTCCAAGAAGATCGAGGAGAACTTTGTATTGAGATCCAAAGAGAGAGAAGAAGCTATCTAGCTAATAACTATGGACCCAAAGGTCTGTGGTAAACTACTCACACATCATCGGAGAAGCTATGGTGTTGATGTAGAAGCCCTCCGTGATCTATTCCCCCTCTGGCAGAGCTCCGGAAAAGGCCCCAAGATGGGATCTCTTGGGTATAGAAGATTGCGGCGGTGGAAATAGGGTTTCGTGGTGCTCTCGGATGTTTTCGGGGTATATGAGTATATATAGGTGAAAGAAGTCGGTCAGGGGAGCCACGAGGGGCCCACGAGGGTGGGGGGCGCGCCTGCCCCCTGATGTCTACTACACAACTTTCTTCTTGTAGAAGTTGTTGGGCCTCCAAGTGCAGAGGTTTGTAGGACAGTAGAAAATTTCCTTCAAGTGGATGACCTAAGGTTTATCAATCCGTGGGAGGCATAGGATGAAGATGGTCTCTCTCAAACAACCCTGCAACCAAATAAGAAAGAGTCTCTTGTGTACCCAACACACCCAATACAATGGTAAATTGTATATGTGCACTAGTTCAGTGAAGAGATGGTGATACAAGTGCAATATGGATGGTAGATAAAGGTTTTTGTAATCTGAAAATATAAAAACAGCAAGGTAACTAATGACAAAAGTGAGTGAAAACGGTATTGCAATGTGTTGAAACAAGGCCTAGGGTTCATACTTTCACTAGTGCAAATTCTCTCAACAATAATAACATAATTGGATCATATAACTATCCCTCAACATGCAACAAAGAGTCACTCCAAAGTCACTAATAGCGGAGAACAAACGAAGAGATTATGGTAGGGTATGAAACCACCTCAAAGTTATCCTTTCTAATCGATCTATTCAAGAGTCCGTAGTAAAATAACATGAAGCTATTCTTTCCGTTCGATCTATCATAGAGTTCGTACTAGAATAACACCTTAAGATACAAATCAACCAAAACCCTAATATCACCTAGATACTCCAATGTCACCTCAAGTATGCATGGGTATGATTATACGATATGCATCAGACAATCTCTGATTCATATGTTCAACCAACACAAAGAACTTCAAAGAGTGCCCCAAAGTTTCTACCAGAGAGTCAAGACGAAAACGTGTGCCAACCCCTATGCATAAGTTCACGAGGTCACGGAACTCGCAAGTTGATCACCAAAACATACATCAAGTGGATCACGTGATATCCCATTGTCACCACAGATAAGCACATGCAAGACATACATCAAGTGTTCTCAAATCCTTAAAGACTCAGTCTGATAAGATAACTTCAAATGGAGAACTCAATTCATCACAAGAGAGTAGAGGGGGAGAAACATCATAAGATCCAACTATAATAGCAAAGCTCGCGATACATCAAGATCGTGCTGACTCAAGAACACGAGAGAGAGAGAGAGAGATCAAACACATAGCTACTGGTACATACCCTCAGCCCCGAGGGTGAACTACTCCCTCCTCGTCATGGAGAGCACCGGGATGATGAAGATGGCCATCGGAGAGGGATTCCCCCCCTCCGGCAGGGTGCCAGAACGGATCTAGATTGGTTTTTGGTGGCCACGGAAGCT